>NC_089979.1:166081716-166714142 GCF_036417845.1 Apteryx mantelli
TGCCCTTCAGATACAGAACACGTTTCTTAAGGAAGTCATAGCTAAAGGGTTTCAGCTTGTAAGTTCCTCAACTTGGTGAATTTCTCAGTGCTTAAAAACATAATTTGATATTGTGTAACATTTGTGTTATGGCATAAATTTTGATTGATTGACTGAAACAAAGACTGTCCAGATTAAGAATGTTAGAAGATGGGGAGCAAATTCCTCATTCCCCAAAGCAGAAAGTCTAAACATTATACCTAGACTTACAAGACTGGAAATCTCAGGATTAAAGTTTACGAAGACTTAGAGGCCTAGAAGTTCCACCTGACTAAATAAAGACATCATCAGTGGGCATCATTACATCTAAAGTAGTCCTCCCAAAGGAACTTTCTAATTAACAGAGTTGAGACAATATAACAAACGGAGACTAGGACACAATTCATAGAAATATAGAATAATTTAGGTAAGAAGGGACCCCTGGAGGTACCTAATTCAACCTCAGGCTCAAAGCAGATCCAACTTCAGTGCTAGATCAGATTGCTGATGGCCTTATCCAGTCAAGTTTTGATAATCTCCAGTGATGCAGACTCCACAATCTGCAGATTATTCCTGTTGGAAAAGAGCAACCAGCACCATTTCTCAACCACTGTCCATGAGAATTTCTTTTCCTTATGTCAAACTGGAATTTCTCTTGCTGCAACTTGTGTCTGCTGCCTCCTGTCCATTTTTGCTGTGTACCTCTGAGAGCATCTGTCCCCCGTTCCTTACAATAGCCTATAGGCAGTGGAAGACTGCAGATTGGTGTCCCCTTAGCCTGATTTTTATCCAGCCTAAACAAGCCCAGCTCCTTCAGACTCTTCTTGCATGCCATGTGTTCCAACACAATTTTAGTGGTCATCAGTTGTACTGAATATCAGTTTGCCAATACCTTTCTTGTACTGTGGAGAAAAGCTGGACACACTATGCCAGATGTGACCTCATGAGAGCCAAGTAGAGCGGAATCATTATATCACTGTGTTTGTGTCTTATTGCAAAGTAGATATCTTAAAATCGATCAGACAAATCACAGCCTCAGTTCTCTTCATTGGCTATAAAAGGAGCTGAGGGTGATCAGCTCCACTATAGAGACTGTCACCACAGATTTCTAAAATGAGATGAAATGAATCCCATTCGTAACTCTGTGCTTCATGCTGAGTGGCATCCAGAGCACTGAATTAGGTGCTTCTGTTCTCCTCCACTGGCAGAGCAGGATATGCCAGTCTGAAAAAACCTGCATCACAAGCCACTTTCTAGACCCACACAGTCCTTGAAAGAATACCCATCACCATGGCATTGTTTCCCAACTCAGGACTGCCCCAAATCCTCTCTTACCGAGAGAGGTCTACACCTGTTCTTTTAGGCAGCAATTAGGTGCCAACACAGCTGCCTGTGGGTACACAGCAATTACCTTTTGGACAACTGAAATCAAGTGAGGTGAATGTCAACTTTGGTGAGAGGATTGGTCCTGCTGGTGTGAGTCAGGTATGATCTGGGAATACCTTTTTTTCAGAGGACTTAGAGAAATAACTAGTTTCTGGCTTCTGACTGAGCATCAGCAGGAATGAAGCTGTAGATCTGTTCAGAACTTGAACTTTAGGCTTTGAGGGACCTTAAAGACAAATCAGACTCTTTGTAGACATTTAAGTGATTTAGGCACTTCAGACGTGCATGTTGAATTATGTTTATGTCCGCTTTCAAGTACTTTGGCTTGTCACATGAGGACGTTTCACACGACTTTTCAAGCAGTTCGGATTTCTATTGCATCTGACCTTCTATCAAAACATTCAACATGGTTAATTATTATGTTAGGGTTTTCACTGTATGAACAATAACCTCTTTCTTTCCTTAAAGGATTGTTTGTCCAGTTAGTCAGTTTTGTCCAATATTGTTAAGGAGCCTTGACTTCGGCTTCTTGATAAATAATAGGTGTTTCCTGAGCCCATTCAAACATTGAAATCATTGTTAAATTTTAATAATGGCCTTAGAAAACTGTGGGGTTTCACCAATACACATTTATTCCAAATATAAATCAGGGCAATCAGATTTAAATGGTGCCTAGTCCCATGGGCCTGGCTTGGTCAGTTCACTTGAATGTTTTGCATGCATAAAGAAAATGGAATAGAGATAGAAGAGTTGCAAGGTCTGCGAGATGTAATTAATTGGCAATATCTGGAAAGAGTGATAGCAGAGGTATGGAAAATACAGAGTGATCACACCCCGTTGTTTACGAAGCGCTGTGTGCACTGTGCCAAGCCAGATTTTCAGAGTGGTGTACAACTTTCATGTGACTCAGTAAAAAGCGTGTATGTGTAGGTGTATAAACTTTTGTGCATGTGGTTATACATATGGAAAAGCATGTATGTGGGCCAGAGTTATATAAAATTACTAATGAATCTGTGGGAACACTCTTTTCCAACTCCTGTTCTGCCAGTGAAGAGCTAACACGGTCCTTAGGTGAGTTTTGATAAAGTCTCAGACTGCAGCTAATACTATATTCATAGGCATAATTTGGACAGATCTGTTCTACTGCTTGTTTTGTCTTCTAGTATTTTAATGGTGGAGGGAAACATCATCATTCATATTGTATTCTGCAAATGTTTCAAATCAGCTTATTATTTGTTTATTTTAATGTTTGAGATGCAGTGTTGTTCAGTTATTCTAGAGAATGTATTTTGACTCCCAAACTAAGCGATCTAAATTTAAATATCTGCAAGATAGGAATCCAAATGTAGATAATTTTTAAGCTCCCATTAAAGTCAATCAGGGACTATTCAATACAGTTAGTGAAACCTGAAGATGACAACATTAGGGTAGCTAAATAACTGTGGAATTCACTGACAATACTGACTAGGTCTTGGCTGACTAATAGCAGTTTAGACACCTGTCTCACATGTATTTACCTATATGTACATACCTAAATGTTAATGTCTTAATCTGCAAATAGAACACCAACACAGGGCATGTGGTTTTAAATAAAAAATATAAAAAAAATCATAAAATTTGCAACAAAGTTAAGAGTGCTTACAATACTTGATATTGATGACAATACTCAGGATTGAACTTGAGGCTCGGTTTAGCATTTAGAGAGCAAATACATACGTTAGCACAAACAAAATATAATTCCTTGCCATGATGAATGTCAAGCACCAGAGAAAACATTCAGTGGAGGCTTCGCTGGTGAGAAAGAAGCATTTTCTGTTCAAACATGTCAACAGCCTCCCAGAAACATCTAGAAATTATCGGACTATACCGTAATAGAAATACAGAACGCTAATACTTCAGTACATAGTCTTCTGATTAATCTGTCCCCTAGGCTGGTGGAGATAGTTTGACTGTTCTATGAAGATTTTCAAAATCTTAATCATCCATGAGACATTAGGCAGGGCAGCCAAGTCAAACAGCCTGGTCCCTGGGAGCACTTGGAGCCAAATCCTGCTCTAATGGAGATGTAACTGTTCATCCCAGGGCAGCCTACAGTCTGCCAGGCTATAGGAGAAACCTTGAACCTGAGTACCTAAAGTGACATTTCTAACAAGAGGATGAGGGAAATTTGGGGGCAGACAACTTTCTCTGTCCTTTTCTGTGGTCTTCAACACCCACCTAAAGCCAAGAAATCTTTTCTCTTGAAGTGGCACCAAAGTTCCAGGTTCTAAGAATCAACATTTTTCTGCATCTCCCTTTCCCAAATTTGGCTAGTTTGGCTAGTACTTTTTTGAGTTGACCTAACTGCTGCCTATTGGCCATGTATTGAAGAGTGAAGGCTCCCAGCCTCTCTGGAGTTGAGAATTCATGGGAATGGATCTTCTGTTAAACATCTACATTTGCACAAGATCAGCCCTCCCTTCAGTTTTGCTGCAGTTAATTCCTTAGGAGCCCGGCGATGTTAACAGGAGGCCTCACTGCTTTGTGCAATTCTGTTTAAGGCAATCCCTAGAGGAGCAGTAGTTAAAGAAAACTGTCTGCAACCTGGGGTTTTAAAAATAGAAGCAGATGCCTAGAACTCTGCAGCCAGCTGGGCTGCAGTTAGTAAAAGCTCGTGAACGATTTTAAGGTCAGCCCTGCACTGTGGGAACGAACAGGCTATGGGGTGTTTGAACGGGAGATTTAAAAATGAGCCACAGCAGGAGCTGCTCTTTGATTCCTTCAGACGCTTTTACAAAGGTTACTCTGCTTTGTTCCCTCCAGCTGAACGGCCCAGAGCTGGGAGTGAGTTCGCTGCGCTACAAAGGGCATCCCTGGTCAAAATGCTGTCTCCCTTTTGCATCTCTCCTTGTCTCTACACTCCAGAACATTTCCATCCTCTTTGATTTCAGATCTTCTTCATTAGCGTTCATCCCAAGATGATTTCTCTCTCCTCTGCTTATACTAGAATACATTGTTGGCCCTGTCCCAATTTTGTTAAGTAAGCCCTGATGAGGGTGGATTTCACACCTTTGTCACTGCCTTACTAGGAATCTGTTCTCTCTGCTGACATTTGCTCTGCAGCATTTTTTCCCCATTTCCCACCGTAGCACATGTTCTGCATCCATCACCACACCACACCACCAGGAATTGGGCTGCTCAGCCCTCAGCCTCCTTAAAATGCTTCTGGCACCTCCTGTATTTCAGGACATAGTATCTCCTTGACACTTTCACAACTCTTTGGACTTACTCCATCCTGCAAACACCTTTTGATGTTCTGAATTCTCTTATCTCTCTTGCTCCTCTTTTTTAATTCCATTTTCTCCAAGATCACTGTTAAACACAGTAATACCTATTTGGCAAATGACTCAAGCATATAGTTGGATTTAAGCCTTCATTGCTGAAATTTGGAAGCTAGGGAGCTAGGAGAATTTGGGAGCTAGAAGAATTTAGAAGTCAAATCTTGGGGTAAAAATGAAGGGAAGGGTGAGGACCATTAGCACGCCAAGAGACTTGGGCTGAAATACAGCCAGTCTCCATGGAACAGTCTGGTTAAGATAAGGCAGTTGGTCAGCCACCTGACTTTGACAGACATATACTGTTTCTTCCTCCTTTTTCCCAAGCTGTTCCTTCTAACATTTGTTAATTTGCCAGATATCAGGCAGTTCCAGGTTCCTGACTCCAAGCTCCCACTAATCACCCCCACAAGAGTTACAGGAAGCAATATCAGGGCTTGAAGAGTCATTAGGGAATGAAAGGTTGGACTCAACAGGGGAGACTGGCAGCAGATGGAAAGGGGGGAGTCTAAATTTGCATTCTGCGGAGCTGTGAACGAGCAACATCTGGGACTAACTAGGGTGGAAGGCAGTGCAAATAGTTGTCTTGAATCCAGTCCGGCCCTGTTAGGCTGATTTACTCTTTGACACAAAAAACATATGCTTTCCTTTAATTCCTCTGAGGAACACCAGCTATTATGACATAAATGGAAAACACTTTGACCTTGTATTTTTCCCTTGATGATGTCTCGAGACCATGTTATAACCATGTGGTATAGTATGAATATTTCATTGAGAAAAGTCCTCACACTCCATGAAAAAAAGAAAGTATTTTGGCCTCTGAAGGGTTGTCTAGTCATTAAAGGTACAAAATACAAGAAAGAGGATGAGAAGAAATAGCTGAAGGAGGAGGATGGGGAACAGACAATCCTCTTGGGAGGCAGGAGAGAAGAAACCAATAACTTAAATTTATGAAGTTCATCTATTGGCTCTTCATATGTTCCAGAAAACACACATGATACATATGAATATGTATATCTGCTCACTGGGTTTTGATTTGCTGTGGACAGTTTTAAACAGTGCTGTACATTTATTTATTGTGGATGAACTTCTCCTCTCAATTCCCTTGCTAAAAATTCCTATAGCATTCAGAGAAGTATATCTTTGGATATAAGATATACAGGAACATACGTGAAAGGTCCTTTGTTTTGTTTCTATTATGCTGTATTCCTTGATTTTCTTTATGTTTATAGTAGACTTTGCCTTGGTTGGAGACTTGGAGCTTCCTCACAACTGGTTGAAAATGTTTGGATATTCTGTTTCATTGGTTGTGCTTACCCATCCCTCTCATTAGAAACTGAAGTGCCTTTGAAAATCAAGCTGGTAAACAAATGGGGACATAGCACAAGCTTAACTAAGTGAGGACAGAGCTCACACCTTGTCCAGCAGCTAGCAAACATTTGGTGAAGTTGTAATGGTGAAGCACATGTGAGTGACACTTTTGCTGATAGGTTTCTGCAGCACATTTTTGCTGAATGAGGGCAAGGAGAAAACGAAGGCCCCAGCGTGTCAGGGCTGGACCTGAAGCCTGCTAGCCCTTTGCAGACTGCTGCTGATGCAATCTGCGAGCAGCAGGAAAGAACAGCATATGGCAGCTACATTATTCAGTATGTTGCTTCCTGGTGTTACGACACTGGGCAACACACCACTTCATCTGAGCTAAAAGGGGTGCAAGAAATCTAAAACCAGTATTTACTCCTGCAAAAGAAACCTGCAACCTTTTTCTCCCTGGATTTGGTCATTTCAGGACCTAGTGAGCCTGGTACAGCTTTGTCTAATAACTTTAAAAAAGCCAGGCTTCTGTTGAATTGGGGCCAAAAGAAATGATGATGACTAGACTGCACTGCAGTTGCGTCTGAAAGGTTGACAATGGTTGAGGTGGGAGAGGGAGGCTAGAAGAATGAGACCAACAGGGAGGTATTGCTGCCTACTCAGATAAGTCATTTGATTTAAATCTTTGCCAGGCAAAGGCTTACTGTAGTGGAAAGTGCATTGTATTCAGACTTCACAGTTGCTGTGTGTTGGAGTCGTATGAGACAATTGTTCTCCCACAATGTCTGTTTTTACTACATTTGGTTGCTCTGGAAGTTTCTTGCAACGCATCCTTTTTTTTTTTTTTTTTTTTTTAAACTGTCTGGGAAAGAGGAATGAACCAAACACACTGTGGCTCAACAGAGGAGAAATGCCCTTTTAAGATAACCAAAAAGCAGCCTGATGAGGTTTATTTCATTTGGGATAAGATGAGTAGGGTTTGCTAAAGTGAGGGTGGATTGCCACATTTTAGGCCTAAGTGCATCCAACACTGTGAAGTTTCTCCCAGGAACTGTCCCACCCCTCCCTGACTCTTACTGAGGGTGAAGGATAATTCTTCATCCCCCAGTACGACAGAGAGACTCTTGGGTTGCAGGTTTCCCTCCAGCCTCCTCCCTCTCCTAAAGCCGGCTCCGATGAGGTGCAGAGATCCTTTGACTACTTGACAAGATGCTTTCAGCACCATCCAAGTGCAATTCTCGGTTCAGCCCTTTTCAGTCTGAGCGGGAACGGCAGCCAACCTACCTCTTTACAAAAGTCTCTCTTTGTTGTCCCTTTGGCATCCGGAGACACAGCGTGTTGCTAATCAGTCTGAAGGCCTGTGTTCTTCGGAAATTAGGTCCTGCAAACAAGCAGAACGAGGAGACAGTGAGACTCAAGTGGCTTGCCAGGTTATTCAAATAGAGGTAATGTACAGTGTGCTTCCTCCACCAATACTCCCCAAAAATTGGAGAACAGGCTGTCTGCCTTCAATAAATATACCCAGGAGAGAAGGGAGTGGGGGAGGGAAGGGATTTCTGTGGTATCACCGGGGCTGTGGACAAATAAAAGAAAAAACAATGATTTTTAAAATTTTATTTAAAGATTTGGAACAACTTTTTTATGTGCACTCACTTAACAGCAGTCTCTGAAAGGCTGTCGTTGCCTCACAGCCACCAAGAGTAGGGACTGGTGTTTCAAACTGGACAAAAGTGATTTTTGCATCTCAGAAAAATTTGCCACTTCCGTACATTTTCTGGAAATTTCCTCTCTGTCATATCTTGGTGCTTGAAACGGTGTGCGGATATGTGTGTGTGTGCATGTGTACATAGGAGAGTTTGCATGTGTACGTATCTATAAATATCATTTCCTATCCAGAGACTAGGGTGCAGAGTGCCAGCTTGGTGCTAAGCCAATATTGTTGTGTTCTGGGAAAACGCACAACGAGAAGCCGTATTTGGGTTATGATAAGAGTTCAGTTTAATCACAGCAGAAGCCAAGTCATCCCAAACTAAAGCTTAATGCAGGCTGTGATAGCAGCAAAGTTGCAGCACGTAGTTTTCAAAGAACATGAGCTAATGTCTAGAAAAGAGAACGGAGGAAAGGCCCTGGGTTTTGCCTTTGGCCCCGGTCACCAACTCAATTTCTGGCCTCAGGCAAGTGGCGTGAGGCAATATTTGCTATCTTGGAGAATAAAGAAGCAAAATCCAAGCAAGAGCTGCTAAACAAAAACCGGGAATGTTTGCAGACTTTCAGAGCACTCTAGTGTCAAACCATAACATGCGCCTAAACACGGATGTACAAGACTAACACCCAAGTTTTTTTTTCCTAGAGTGGGTTTTTCAAAGACACGAGACTGAATTAGGAACCCAAATCTCATATTGGTTTCTTGGGACTTCTCCAAATTCACTCAGATACTTTTGAAAACCTTGCCTGGGATATGTCATTGCCTCATTATCGCTCCCCTAGTTTTCCTTACTTCACAAAAGTTCTGTGAGGTTTAAATACCTACTGACTTGCAAATACTCTGAGATATTTGTGTTGTTATTATTATTTGACCAACATAATTGCACAGGTGAAGTTATGGCCAGCATTTCTATTTTAATATCAGTCTCCTTGTATCAGAGAGTTTAAACATGGTCATTGATGAACTCTAGTTCTGAGGGTATTTATTTAGCAACTTATTTTCAGTCCACTGTTTTAATTTTTAATTTAGCAGGAGAATTTTTATTATTATGGAGAAGTATGACAAGGGCCAGGGTGCTTTCTTAGCAAGATCTACATCATGCAACGTAATGTGCTCCTCATTAAAAGGATACTCTGGTGTTAAACTTAATCTGAAATTTCTTCTTTTCCTTCCTCTTTGTGCAGAACTCTTTTTTTTTTTCTTACTCCAGATGTCTTGTCTACAAATTTATTTCTTATTACCCAGAAAAGCATTCTCTGTAGTGGCTGCAATTGAAACACTCCATGAGGTTACTTGTACAATGCTGTATCAACTCTTCTCTTGCCAACTAGCATCTAAGAATTAAAAAAGAAGAAACAATAAAATTTTATTTTGAAGAAATATGAAGCTCAGATACTCTGTTTTCCTTGTCCAAACTGAAAGAAAGGCAAAGAAATAAACAGCAATAAACATCATATATTTGAGTATTTACGATATCTGACTTTCTCTGATAGGACTGTGATCAGGTACTTACCTCCTCTTTGCACCTTCTGAAACTTTTTTTATAGCTCTCTCACTTTCATAACGTTAAAAGTGTTCCAGAGCAGATGAAGATATTGCTTACATTGTTTTGTTCTTTTCAAACACAATTTTCAACTCACTGGTGTCCTTTTACGCCTAAGCTGGCACTTCTCTGATCTCACTGAAGGTTTAAAATAAATGACTTTGTATAAACAACTCTCTCCCATCCTTCACAGCTGTTCCTCTTCGCCCTTTTGGAAATTATTGCTCAATCCCTCGTCTTTGGTTGCAATTCTTTCTTTTTGTCTGAGTCAAGTGGAATGAACTTCTGACCTTTTCAAATGCCTAGAAGACAGATCTAGTAAGGGACTTATGCACAAACCTACATGGTTTTGTGAAAATGTAAGGGCTGCAGATTTATCACTTGACAACTAGTAATTGCCCATGTATCTACTTCGTGTGAAGAAGATAACACATCAAGGAGTGAGTTACCTTGCATTTATAGATGGCAGGAACACACCTACCAGGTTGAATCTTGCACAAAAGTCCATCAGTGATGGCAAGCAGATCTCAACTGGCCTCCGAAGTCTTCATTTACTCAATAGGCCAGTGCTTAGTATGACAAACTCAAATTTCAGAGTGATGTCTGCCTGAAAACCATTGGACTCTAGTTGATTAGTGAAAATTCACTAAGCACTAAGATGGTGGTATTCTGCAAAGAGCAAGAGGGGGCAATCTGTCTTAGTGTAGCCCAGTGGAGCAAATCTACTTTGCCAAACTAATTAATATACATTGATATGGGACTTTAACCTAAGGAGGCGAGCTTACTAGGGCACCACAGGGCACTGGGGTTTCATACTGCTTCTAGTTCAAACTGTCCCCACTTGCTCGAAGAGTAGGAAATGCATTATAACAGAATTGAGGATCAGTGGTGTGGTCTAAGAGTCATTTCTAGCCCTTTGCTACTGATGAGACAATAGGAAAGGGCTGGACAATTAGAAGAAACCAGGTTCTAGTAACTTGTGTAGTTTATCAGGGCAGCTGTCGAAAGCTCAAACCTTGCTTTCTTTTTTCAGCATATTAGATTCCAAAAGAGTAAAACCAAACTGTTTATAGTAAGTGGAAAACAGACCTAACGAAAAAAATCGAGATCTATTTTTCACATGTTCTCTCTAAGAAGGTCTATAAAGGTATATGGGCAATGCATATTATAGTAACAGATGAGGAAAATATATTATTTCCTTAGAAAAGAACCCACAAAGCTAAAACTCATTATATGTCTACTGAAAAAAACAAACAAACAAAAGCAAAACAAAAAAAATCACAACTCCCCCCAAACAAACCCTTCATCTAGAAAGATTTCAAAGCACTTTCAAAATTTGCTTTGCACATTATATCATTCAGACAGTAATTCCTTCTCTGCTGTTACTCAGAGTTTCCATAAAAAACACATGTGATCAGAGGCAAGTAGAGATCCCACAACTGTGGTGAGATGCCTGCTGTCAACACTGAAGTCCGCACGTCTGGAGTGGCTCATAGCAGTTCAGACATTCAAGCATCTCCTGTCACACAGGCCAAGCCATTCCTGACACTTCACACTTTTTCCCCCATCCAAACTTCAGTTTATTTAGTCACTATAGGTGTGAAAATTACAGAAAATTATGCACAATTCTTGTGTAGGGACAAGGTGTCAATGATGTTTTGACCACTTGGAACTTCACAGGAAATGAGGTACATACAGTGTTATTAACAGAAATGGTGAATTAGCAGGGAAGGAAGATTTCTACTTCTTCCTTGCTATTTGCATAAAGGGGAAATGTGTGTTTCTTTGCACACATCAGTACAAAGGAATGTATCTCACTGCAGCTGGACGTCATTCCAACTGCTGTCTACTGTCATTACACAATGAATGCTGAATCTTAAATTGCAGCTTATTAATGCTGATTGTTGCACCTCATTACAATGCGTTGTCCAAGATGCAGATAAATAGTGGAATTTTTGAGCATCCTCTCTCCTCCTTGAGAATGTGCCAGAGGAGAATCATTGCTGCCAACCCTATATCTTACAGCACCAACTTCCCAGCAATGGACTAGATTTATAATTAGTTTCCTGCCTTTGACAGGAGTTCTTCAATAAGGTTAGAATTCTGCTTTGTTTGCAGTTTATTTCTTCCTGTACAAGTTTCTGCCCCCACCCTAGAATGGACTTGGTATTTTGCTAGTACAAGGGTATCCTGACATAGGGAGGGGGGAATCAGAGAGGGAAATTACTACACTTCCCCCTTTCTGATCAGAGAACAAATGAGAAATTTTATGACTTTTTCTATTTCAGAGGTCAATTGGTCATACTGTCCATTTCCAATGCTATGGTCCAGCCTCTCTCCTCCCTTCCCTTTTGTTGTTATGAGGAACACAGCAGGGAAAGCCACAAAACAAGATAGTGCCCTCAGTCTAACTCCCTGTGGGCTGTTGATCAGATAGGAGAAAACGGTGGTACAGTCCCTTCCTTTTGAATAAAAATTGAAATCCTTCTAGATACTTCATTGATCTCGAAATCTCAAAGTTCTGCAAAAACTGGACATTGTGAGCAGAAGGGGCCAGGGAGCTGCAGAGAAGCTATGCAGGCAGGCTGAAGTCAGCTGAAGGCGAGGGTGCTACAGGTACGGCCAGCTTGTCTGCAAATCCGTTGATCGCAAACCCCAGATGTGCTAGGAAATGAAGCGAGAGAAATGCTTGTAGGTGGAGGACAGAAGCATTCTCTTTTCTCTTTTGCAGTCTCTTCATCCAGGCTTTGCTTGGAGGAGCTAAGCTACATCCCAAGTCCCTGCTGGCATTGTTACTGCAGAGCACATGTCATTAAAAGAAATTAAAAAAAAATTGAAGCTGTATCTCACTTTATTTCCTCTTTTTGGAGCATATATTTTCATTGTACTTTTTGAGACACTTCAGCAACAGCAGATTCAAGTTCAGCGAGTTTCTATGAATGAAGGCACTAATGTGCAGTACAGCCTGAGTCCTTATATGAACTCCTGCATGTCTCCCGGGCAGAGTTGCAGCTGCAGTTTATATTCTGAAAAAAATGTGTTAAATGCTCTGTTTTGTGACTGACTCTCTTTAGCCCATCTTTGGATGAAGCGTTGTGGCCATTTTGGTCATGTTTAAGTCTTAATGGAAGAACTGCCTTCGACATGACATTGTTTTTGACCAAAAGTTGCTTTGCAGAGCTTCTTTTTTCTGGTTCTGATGTAGTAAAAATGAAGGAAACATTTGTTACACTGCAATTGTAAACATTGCACGTTTTCCATTAAATAAGAGAAAGAAACCAGAGGGAGCTCAGAGAAAGCTTCTAGAATAAAGAAGCTGGACAAATAAGACCTCTGAGAGAAACCTTAAAGAACTGAGCATGTGATTCTGGAGAATTCGTGATTATCTGGGAACGGCTAAAAGAGATTACAAAAAGAGACAAGAATCACTTATTCCCTCTCGTCATTATGGGCAGAAGAAATGCATTTACAAGACAGCAGGGAGGGATTAGATCAAATATTAGGAAAAACTTCACAACTCTGAGAAAAAATTAGACTGTGGAATTAGCTGCCAAGGGAGGATGTGAATCACTATCAGTTTAAGTCTTTGTAGCTAAGCACCCATCTGTCACAGAAGAATGCAACCAGCATTGCCGTACTCTTAGGAGAGGGGTTAAATTGCTTAATTGCATTAGCCTGAGCAAGGCTTGCAGAACTGGTGTCTGTTGTGGGTAATCCAAGTGAACCCTATTTTTTTATGTCCTGTGTCTATGAGGGGCTGCCTAGTAAAACAACCCCTACTAATTGTTTTTCATCCTGTTTGACCATCATGGAGAGACATCAAAACACGGCAAATATAATGGGGTAGGTAGAGAATACGAATTGTGGTAAGTTCAGTAAAACTCCAAAACCTCTTTTTACCCCAGTCAGCTAGTTAAGATGATATGCTCTTGTAAAGAAGAGAGGTTCAGATGCACATAGTGAATCTAAGTAACAGCAGACAGAAATGCAGTGAAGAGGTGTGACTTCCCTGTTTATCAGTGGTTACCACCCAGTGCTGTCCGAATAGGCACAGTTTGGCACAATCTTAAGAGGGGAGATATGTCTGAGATGGTAAAACATGGGGAACAGCTTGGCTGATGTAGTGATGTGCTGGGATATGTGGATTCAGTTTGGGACAGCTTCTTTTTGAGGAGTTGCACTTAGCTGTGACAGTAAAATTTTATGGGAAAGACACAGGACTCAGATTTTTGTCCACAGGTAAACTTCGTGGGCTAGTTTCACCATTATCACTAGTATGATAGATATCCCTTCCTTTCTTCTCTATTGCAAGCATGGATGGTGTTTCCTTACTCAGGGCTTTAGTCCAGGGACGTATATACTTCTGGGAGGCACCAGAAGCTCTGTGGAATAAGCAAAAAGAACTATATTGACAAATTTGGATTTTTGAAAGATAGTGTTAAGGAGTGGGAAAATCAGAGAGAATTTATAGAAAAAAGGATTTCTGACAGACAAAAACCTTGAGTCTGTGTAAAGTCGCAGATAAGTGAGGGAGCTATTCAGGGCTCAGACTCACTTAGATCATAGATTTCTTGCACTCTCTGATCTGATGGTCCTGCATTCAGGAAAACAAAAACAAAAACAAACAAACAAAAAGCTGGAGTGGTTAAAACAGACTTTTTGTTTATTGGGCTAATTTCATCTGTGACCTGTTTATGGAACAATGAAGGTGGTTTCAGGAATCTAAATGTATAGTCTTCAGAATTAAAATGACCATCCTGAGCTTTCTAGAAAGGCAGTTCAAACCTGTATGTGAAAAGACATTGAATCTGATGATTGGTTGGAAAACACTCACAGTCAGAATGGATTCTCCCCACAGGCTTGAACCTGGATCATAATCATCATAGCTTAACACATTTACACACTCATGCATACTTATATATGTATATACTTCTTTTTTTTTTTAACTCAAAAGACATTATGTTAGTACTTCCCTAAGCTGAACAAATTCTCTGTGCTCAGAAATATTTTTATAATATTTAGTTTTGTAAGGAGAGGTTACTGCCATGCATTTATGTTATTTCCTCAAATAAGGGGCTGTGTTGCAAGATGGCCTAGTTAAATATGCTTCCCTTTTCTCTTTAGTCAGTCCTGAAATACTACTTTATGTAATTCCTGAGTTAACACTATAAAATCGGACTAATAATATGTTTCTTACTTTTCTCATTACTACCATAACCAATGGAACGAGAACTCTTACTTTTGGGCCCAACATTTTGCAGTTTTAAACCATCTGCAGAACACTAACCACAGACTCAGGCTTATCTGTGGTCCTTGGACCACCACAGGAGAACTTAACTCATGTATTGTACTGCTGCTAACACTACATGGTCCACACCATGAGTGTCGCCTGGGAACCACTGACCTAACTCTTGGACTGCATCCTGGACTAGTTCCCCTTGCAGTCTGAGCTCCTGTTCTGCTAGGCACTGGATAAATATGATTAATAGTCTCTGAGTCCCTGGAGCTTAAAGTCTGAGAGCAGGCAGAGTAGATGAACAAACTCACCTGAGGTCTGACCCATCTTCTGGAGGTGGCTTGCTTTCCATTTACTCCCAAAAGAGTATATCACAAGCAGACTTTTAAGTTAGGGACAGGACCTGGGTTGAGATTCAGACATCTTAATTTAGGCATTTAAATATTTGTATGCAGGGGGTGAAATTTCTGGCCTAGGTACCCAATTTAATTGTACTAATGCAGATGTCTATTGAGGGTACTGAAGAATGCACATGGGTGGATCCAGGGAACACCTGCACTGTTTGGACCAGCTGGAGGCCAAATAGGATGAACCAGGACATCTCAATTATCAGTAATCACATATGTTCAGACAACCGAATCCTGTTCCAGATGTCAGAACTCCCATTAAAGTCCATGGAGAGCTACCCAGTATGTCAGGAGGCAATTTTCCATCAGGGGAAAAAAATGAAAAAATCACTGTCAGAAGAAAAAAAACCCAGCCATCTCCAATAGGCAGGAGTCCAATCAGAAAACTGTTCACTCCAGATTGACAGCAATACTTTGTGTATTAGCCATAATCAGCAAAGGATTTGTTAATGTGCAGCATGAAGAATAGGGCAGAACCACGGGGTCCTGCCTTTTCCACCATCTCTGGTTAGCTAAATCCCTTTTTGTATTCACAGCATTCAGGTTCTGCCATTAACTGAGGTGGTGGGAGAAACCTTTCAGGCATTGGTCTACCTGGTCTGAACTTCTTCCGTGATGAGTATGATCAGTTTTATTTATTATCTTAACTTTTGGCCAACAGCAGAATAAAGTGAACAGTCTAAGCAAAGTCAGTGGCATTCTGAAGGTAAAAATAGGCTGTATAGTGGCTCAGAAGAAATAAGAATCATTTTGTAAAAGAAGCAAAAAATAGGTTATACTTTTCAACGTAGCTTTAATTGCCGAAACATCTTCCTAGAGAAGAGGAATAACAATCTTTAACAGTGATTACAGGCTGGTAATGAAATAACTGTTCACCTGCTTAATTAAAAGCAAATGTTTCTTCGTCAGTGCTTTTTGCCTAGTGCTTGGTCAGAACAGTACCAGTTTATGAGTGTAGTAAGGAAAATTATACCTCACTTTTGACCTATTCTGTACAAATATGAAGGCAACTAATAACTGTTTCTGGTTCTGTGTTGTTTGTGACTGTGCTAATTATTGTTATATTCTTTTTTAAGCTCTAGCATTCAGTAACTAGCAGATCATATGCTACATACTCTTCTGCCATCCTTTGGTATTAACATTAGTTCAGGTAGCCTAATGCTGTTTATTAAGTGTATCCTGAGTCTGTGGAAAATGGTCTTATTTCATTATTTTCCACATTTTTGATGAATAATTTATATAAAGAATCAATATGCCACTTACAATAACACAGGAGTTTCTTTGTGCTGATGTGACACTGATATCATCACTACATTTTTCATGAGCACTGTTATTCCCACAGTAAAATTGGAAACAGAGGCGTGGAGATTGATGGTAGTCATCTGAGTCCACAGTGTGAGTCATTGCCACCGTTCAGATCAGGTTAGGGAGCAAGTTAGCTGGCATATAGACCTGAGGTTTCACAAGATGTCTTAGAATGCGGAAAAGTCGTACTATCACAGCCAAAAAGCAAAACTTCCCTAAGGACAGCATCATCTTCCATCTCCACCAGCACTACAGTCCCAGCAAGCCTTTCAAACCAAGGTTCTTTACACACTTTCACTCCACCAAAGAGATCGGATGAATCCACAGGGGATGAGAACAACTCATGAGAGGGAGCAGCTGAGAGAAGGATACCAGTCTTCAGATTATTGTGTGTCAAATACACAGGGGTTTGCTCCTTACTAAGAGTGTGACTGACCTTCTTGTTCCCCCTTACTAGCACTTTTTCCAGGAACTGCTCCATTAACTTAAAACACTAGCCTCAGGTTTATACTTCATTCTTGTTCCTCCCTTCAGAGAAGACTTTGGTGATTTTGCAAGATTTGTAACTTTTGCACAATGAAGTCCATTGGCCTTCCAATCTCTTTGCTCAATGGCATGGTAGACAGTGTCAGTTTATAATCTATTTTCTAGAAAAAAACAGGATGAATATTTGCTGTTCTCTCCCATTGACTTCTGAATTCCTTAAAAAAAAAGGAAGAATTAAAGACATTGCTCTTGCCAATCTGACTAGAAAATGAATTAGTGGCAGCAAATAATAAATATTACATGTCTATAAACTTCTTGTCCCCCACCCCCTGATACTCATTCTGTCAAAGGCCATTTACTTTGTCCATCCTTGAAGACAACTCTTTTTGCAGTGTACTTTCAGGATCAGTCTCCTGTGACTGTTAAAAGCCAATCAAAGTATAGGGAATAGGGCTGGAAGGGACTTTGAGACATCAGCCAATGCTCTGTCTAACCCCAGGTAGACTTGGTTATCACTGCTATAGATGTTTGTTTGGTCTTTTTCAAAAGATCTCCAAAGATGGAGACTCCACATTTTCTTCATTTGATTTATCCAGGCCTTTACTGATTTCTCTGTGAGAAAGACTTTTTCTTGATATCCCATCCAAAACTTTTCTCTAGTAGCTTTAGCCAGTGACCTTTTGTCCATTCTGCTATGGACAAAATTATTCCTATCTCCTGTCCAAAGGCCTTTTTACAATACAGGACTCGTCATGTGTCCCTTTCATATTCTCTTCTTTTGGCAAAATGGTTCCTTTCTTTCTGACTTTTCTCTTTACATCGCAATTTCCTGGCCTCTTGTCAACCCTCTGCTTTCCTCTAGATTCACTCTAGCAGATCTGAAGCTTTCTTGAGAGGCAATTCAAAAGAGCTGATCATAGTCTTCTAGCTCTGGCCACATGACTGTCTAGCAGTGTCAAGCATTGCTTCAGGTAGGTAATAAGTGATACCCTCATTTGTACACCCCCAAAATTTACCTATCCCCAATTCAGTGACTTGTATTCACCTTGTTACCTGGACCCTCAGATGCTTTCCTGGAGAAAAGGAAAGTGGATTTCTTTCTTCCTTTGATTTAAGGCACAAATTGAATATAACTAGTAGATAATGATGGATGATGATTCATGTGAGGACCATCTTTAGATCTAGCAGGGTCTTCATGAGCAACTAATTAAACAAAAAGTGAGAGAAAGAGCCATTTTAGGCCACACGGTAATCACATTTCTGTACAGCTGGGAAAAAAAAATCGATATTTTTTTGCTAGAAATTAATTCGCTTTTTGTCTGGGTCAACCTTTCACCTAAAAATGAAATAAAATATCTTCAGTTGAAAAATTTCAAAGCCTTTATTATTGATTCCAGATGACAACTAGCTTTGAAAATGAATGTTTATTCCATTCATCTATTGATGTCAAACCCAAAACAGAGAAATCAAGGGAGACCAGGAAACAATTGAAGATTCAAGATTTCTGATGGACTACACTAGAAATTTGAAAATGATCTTTTGTAGAACTGGTAAGAAATAGGGAGATGTTTTAAAGAATATTTTTATTCACCTTTTTGATAAAAAAATAATTTGGATTAAAATTTAAATTTGGCTATTGATAATTTCTGTGGTACAATGGGCAGTCAGTGGTGGACATTAGACAGTGGTTAATTAATGAACAAGTCAATCAAATAATCATTCAAAAATGTTTCAAAGGAGGACTTTTGTAAACTACCTGCCAGAACAAAAAAAACCCTTTTCTTTGCTTAACTATATGAAAATTAGCAGCCGTGACATTGAATTACAGCCTAAACTTTTCAAAACAAGAAGATTGAAGGGAAACATTTTTACATATAAATAAAGAAATCAAGTAAAATATCATTAGGTTAACTGTTGGCCCTACCAAAGACAAAGGCAATAAATGTATGTGAGGCTTCCATTTTAACCTATAGTTTTTCAGTAACCAGCTGCCATTTGAAAAAGCTAAGTAGTCTATCGTCTGGATCATTCAAACTCGTCATGTTGCATGAGTTTGTGTTTTCCTATTTCTGCCTGAAAACACTTTCGTTTTTTCCCCTCCTTAAGATAGGTTCTAAATACAGGACTGAAATGCCAAGATGCGTGTCTGAAAACATCACCTGACGTTCCCTAGGTGGCCGCAAGACACGGTTTCGAGTTTGTTTCAGCAGCTTTTGCCTTCTCTTAAAACCCGCCATGGGCCCTTCTGCCCTGACAGCATTTACGAGACACAGTGAGGGGGACCGGAGCGCAGATTTGTTTGGGGGGAAAAGTGCTTATTCCTAGTCTGGATCAGCTCCCTGCTCCAGTTCCCTGCCATGCCCACAAATAGCTCTGGCGAGGAGTAGGCAGCCCAAAGAAAGTCATAAGGGGAGAGGAAAGAGGCACTGAAGCTAACACTGTGGTCAAAAAAAAAAAAAAAAAGTATGTGAATCCATAGCCTTACTGCCAAGCTGGAAAACTTATCCCAGTGGAAACAAAATCAGTCAAGCACACCAACTGGTACAAACCCCGCGTATACAAGCGCTTAAACAGGTTTAACTCAATTTAGCTTGATCACAAGTTAATGTTGCACAGTGTGCGTTTTTTCAGAACAGCTTCTATTAAACGGCTTTTATATTTATTAAAATCCATCTGCTCATTTCATACATGGTACAAGCAAAATGATCACCATTTTGCACTGTGTTGCTAAGAAAAAATAATAATTCATAATTTTGGCTTTTCACATTCTTGATCGTCAATATTTCAGTGACAATGCAAGGCCCTATTTCTAAAATTTTTTGGAGCTCTCAATTGTCTAAAGTTCCATGGTCTCAAACATTCCCTTTTTCCTCAGAAACTAAACATTTAGCTGTCACGTCTGCACAACAAAATTGCCTATTCTTGGAGTTGTGGTTAAATGACTTAGGCCCAACCTTCCTCCCCCTCTCCTCCCACACCTTCCTTCTGAATTTCAATAGTTTTAAAGAATTGTCATGGCAATAGGAGCCCCTGGAGACAATCTGGAAGAATGAAATTTCCCATTTATTCCACAATAGGTCTGCCTTCAGTACTGCAACTTCACCATGATGGTGTGTGCCTGCGGGTCTGACTTTGGTAAACCTCAAAAGAAATCAGTTCCTGTCTCCATTTTCACTTTGTTTTGTTCTTTCTGATGTGACTATGTTCAGGACGAAATGTTGATTGTAGCCCTTTTCTCAATGCTAAATTCTGGTAGCTTTTCCTGGTCACGATCCCTGGGAAATATGACGCTGTAGCAGTGTCATCTCAAAAGCATTGACTATTTAGCTCAAACTGTTTACTTTTGTCTTTGGAAGCTCCCTGTTTCCTAAACATCCATAAAGTAAGTGGTTGTTACTGTCTTCTTTAGCTAAAATGGTAAGATTGTGAAATACTTGTTAGTAGCATTAAGGGTTCTTTCAGTTTTCCAGTGTCACGAGACAGTTTAACTTCATTAGTTGCTGTGGAAATGCTCTTCAGAAACATTGGGCCTTATTGTGCTTTTTAACGTTTCATTCCAGCGGTGAAATGTATCCCCCTCTCAAACACCTTGGGCTCAGGAGTCGGGCTGTGTCTGGCCTTGCATGTTGGTGGAAGAGGCAGTTCAGTCTCCCGTGCAAACTGCTGTAGTACCATGGTCAAGGTGTCAGGACACGTGCGTTTGAGTCTTGCTTAAGGCGAGTGAGGTGTGTATTAATGAGTACTGAGTCCTCAAGGCTAGGAAGAGACAAAGATAGCCTAAAGTAATTATGCCCTTGCTCTTGCCGGCTCAGGAAATTTGACTACTCTGTCCAGTGAGGCCATCTGGCTTTGGTAGATTATTTTTACTTTCTTATGCCTGTTCACTGTATCACAGCCTCCAGCAACCAAATAGGGTGAACTGGATCCTACCAAACCATGCTCATTTCCATAGACATTTTTCAAAAATGATTTAAATAAAATAAAGAGCCACATTTCACCTATACTGGATCGATCTCTGTGCAACTTTCCTTGTGGTCGCATGGAGGGGATCTTGCAGAGAGCAGAAGTGGCAAAAAACAAGTGTTTTAGAGCAGTTTGGTTAGGTTATTCTATGTGTAGGGTGAAGACTGCAGAAACAGGGGTGGGAGGGATGAGATGAGGCAACAAACTGCCATGAAAGCAGATAAGATACTTCACAAATTAAGCAAGTTGGTAGCACAAGCTCATCTAAACCATTCTGCAACGAGCAGCAACCGAATCCTTGAGAGAACTGTGAAAATGTCAGACTCTCACCCTTGGAGAACATATGGGGAGAAGCACATTTCCTTCACTGTAAATTTGATCTCTCCTCTGCAGTTCTACCATCTTAAAGGCAACCTGCCAAAACTGGAAAGAACTTGGCAGAGAAGATGCATGCACTAAGGAGTACAATGATCACTGAAGTCAAAACAATGAGTGGAGAGAAAGTATAATAATTGCTGATATGATGGTTGCCTCTACTCAGGAGAAATGTAGGAGTGGAACTGCAAGGGTGGTGATATTCAAGACTGAAAAGCTTGGATAGAACAGATAGGAAGCGATAACTTGTCTGTGTCTGTGGTTTACTGGTCCTTCAGATGCTCTTTTTGGTGAAATTAAGAAGCTCCAAGTTACGTAAGTTATAGAGGAAACTTTCCCCTCCCCCCCCCCGATGACAAAACAGTCATTTTTAAGGGAAAAAAGACCCATAAGTCCATTATTTTATTTTAGACATGCCCTTTTCCTTAATCACAAACAGCTGGAAATTTGCACAGACCAGTGGCAGTAGGAAGGAACTTGTTTTACTGGAATGTCTGTGCTGCAGAAATTGATGGAATAAAACTGAAAAGATACAAACCCCAGGTTTTCCAAAATGACCAGTGATCACGAGCATTTCAGTGTGGTAGATTTCAGCACGAGACTCCCGTATATCAATAACGTTTACTGTTTGTCCCTGCAAAATGAAAGTCGTTTGAAATGTTTACATAGGACGCTCTATGTGCTCTGGTACATTGGAAAGCAGTAAGCAATGCCTTCTCCTTGTTTTTTTTTTTTTTAGGCATGATTTCAACAGTAATGACTAAACATTTATAATGGTTCAGATGTGGTGACTGAAATGGAAAATTCTAGCCTGAGTATATTACAGAAAAGATGATGGATGCTCAGCCAAGATTTTTGCTTTATTCTGGAAACTGTGGAGAGGCAAGGAGAGATAACGTGTCAGGATGCTGCAATACAGAGCCTTCACTGACATGGGCTTGTGATCACAGCACCAGTCATTGCGGTTATATAGGATTTTCAAGGAATATAGTGATACTAAATATTGGTAAGACAGGTTGAACTCGTTGTAGCAGTCCTACTACTGAAAACATTTTGAGTAGTGCAAATGTTCAGGTTGCCTAACTGAACCTTCTCAAATGGTAATTTGAAGTAATCAGAAAAACACTGACGGAAATACTGTTGCCAGACATTATTTTGAAACTATGTGGCACACTGAGTTAGAATCCTGTAGATTTAAGTTCTCTTACCAGTTTTTCTTATAGCTTTGCCAGATGAAAAAGCAAATTTAATTCTACGGTCTGTAATTTTTCTGTGCTATATCTCCGCTGGAAAATCTCTCAGCTTTCAAGATTCTCTAGCTTCTGAAATGAGATTAGGGAAAATATGGGAGTTTGCCTATGATAGAAACACAAGTGTTCATTTAAGAAGCTCTAGAGTTTCATCCTCTGGAGCAACAGGATGAAAGTTGGCAGGAGCAACAATCTGATTTTGTTTGAGTCAGCCCTGTGAAAACATGCCCAATTTAGGCAAGGTATAAGGCTTTGGAGGGGAAAAAAAGGCCACCCAGAAAAAAACAAATAAGACAATCCTTATACATAGGCTGAAAGGAGACTTTGCCAACTTTAGTCCTCTAAAGACTCCTTCACCATTGCACATACTCAGTCCCTTCACAGCTCCAACCCACAACCAAACCCTGGATACTTTGTCTCCACAGATCATTCCAAGTATGGTCTTTCCCTGCCCTTCCATGTGTAAGCACAGCTTTCCCTACAGGTGCTCCTCATGGCTGTGGTGACCCTAGGAGCTGGGAGGCTCCTTTATGAGGCCTCAGCATTCCCTTCCCAAGCTGTGTAGATAAGCAGTAAAAAGGCCACTTGATTTAGCTGCAGAAAGATGAGCTGGGGAAGATGGAGAAAATGGAGCGTTGAGGCAGGAGCAGGGATGTAGGATGGACTATTGTGGGAAGATAGTACCAGGGGCTCAGAGTCAATTTTGAGGAAGGGCACAATATGGGGAGAGAATAGCAAAGACACTTTTAAAGGTATTTCATGTCATGTGTCATTGATTTTGCAATTTTAGCATTTGCTTGATGCTGGTATGGAACTTGAGGTTCCTCAAGGTAAGTCAGACAAAATTTTGCATATTTTCAGCATGGCTAGAATACAGCTAACCTCATAACTTGTAGAAGTTAACTCTGAGTGAGACTCTTTTCAGTCAATGGGGGGAAATAGGTATTTCTGGAGTGATTCATCTGACTTATCTTTTTCTTTCCTTTGACTACAGAGGAAGGTGACTAGCTCAGATTTAGATATCGAGCTTTCAGAAGTCTGAAGGTGAGATGAGTCCATTGTGAATTTTGCCTTCAGATCAATGTGCAAAATATGCAAAACAGTATTTGTGTTCTCATGCCTGTGGGCAGATTTGGGTCTTTATTTCAATATGTAGTAACATGGTCATTATATTACATAAACACACCGACACAGAGGTACATTGAAGCCACAATAAAAAGCATGTTTTATTGTAAGAGAATTGATATTAACAATACCTGCTAGGAGAGGGTTTGCTTCATGTCTGTATTTTTTTAATACAGCATGACCAACATTCAGAGCTGTTCATCCCTCCTAAAATTCTTTTGTGTCATGGAAAAAAACCCCAAGGGTCTCTCCAGAAGGTGCCAAAAATTCCCATAATCTTGGGAACAATCACTCAGCTCATCCATTCCCATCTTTGAGCATGCAGCAAGGTCAAAAGGATGGAAAGCAAGTCAATCACAGCTTAGAGAGCTGTTAATATTTAGTTCCCGCTTAACTGGACTGTTACGTCACTTCTGTGCAAAAAGATAAATGCTTCAGATCAGCAACTGAATAGGAGAAGGAGAAGCTGAAAAGAATGTGAAAGATGCTAAGAAGGACTGACAAAGTGAAGTCTGACACTTGCTTTGGAACATGAACTGTAGTGTCTTATACCCCTGTGCCTTGTACACCCTGAGTCTTGCAGTGCTCGTAAGTAATTGCATGAAATAAACATTTAATTTATTGTTTTTCAATAATTGCATAATTTCTTCTTGGAGCAGATGGTCAGATAGAGCTCTATTTCTTTGCATGACTATCTTTTCTCTTTATTTGCTTTGGATTCTTGTTAAACAAAGCAAGATGCTGAGTAAAGTGTGAACAGCGGCAGAAGGGACACATGCTGTAGGATCTGTGTACCAATGCATTTCACTGCTTTCATACCACACACTCACTCAGGAGAAACAACATTATTGGCAGCAGACTATTTTTACGTAGGCTTTAAAAGATAGTGACAAAGAAGAACAAACTGGAGGAGAGCTGCTACAACAGAGCAGCTGAGCTTGGAAAGGGGTTTCTTAAATTTCAGCAAATGCAGTCTTATTAGTTATCATTTCATCTGCTTTTTTAATAACAATAACATTATTTAATATGTGAGCAGCTGAGATGCTACAGGTGACAAATGAATTGAGCCAGCAGGGATTCTTAAGCCAGAATTAGAAAAGTCCATTAACATTAAAAAAAACAAAAACAAGCAAACCCTAGAGGTCTTGCTGATATTTTACTTCAGGCAAAGATGAGTGAAACAGAATTCAGGATCATACCAATGTCAGGGAAGGTGTGTGAAAAGTGGGGGAAGGATATTTCCTTCACTTTTGAGAGCAATGACATTTTCAGCATCTTCCTTTTATGATCCGTGTGCTATATCCTTTCCTCTTCCCTGGGAATCATAACTCAGAGACTCTCTTCTCCGAAGGATCAGCAGCCAGTTCTTTGTGGGTCGAGAGAAACACGGCATTGTGAAATGACTGAAAATACTTTTTACTGGTGTGAGGCTATGGTTTCCTTTGCATCATCCCTGCAACAAACTCTGCTCCCCTGTAGTGTGATCACAGGAGTACCATTGCTTATGAGCAGAGCATCAGGATGCAGCGCGACTAGTTAATAGTATTACTGAAAGTCTCTGTAAGAACCTGTCCCGTTTATCCTGGAGAAGTAGTATTTTCTTCTACAAAATCGCACTGGTTACAATGAGATCACAAACCACATGTTTATGTGTAAGTGGATGATATAAATCTCCTAGTGTGTATTTGCATATTTTATTATAACAGAGGATAGGCAAACAACTGTTATTTTGACTAAAAAATGATGGAAAAAGCCATCTGTTTTCATTGTTGGTGTAACTTAATAGTATGCTTTCCCTGGAAGAGTTGAAGTCAACTTTTGGAGAGGTTTTAAATGCTTAAGAGGCTGGCTCCTATGCTGGCTTTTATGCTGGCTTTTATAAACTGAGCTTTTTTATTTTTATTTATTTTATTTTTTTGCTTTCATTGCTCGTGTGGTACTTATTGTAGTGTGAAAAGAATGCAAATGTTGAACTATTCTGATGTATATGAGAGAAAACAGAAGAAAAGCAATATTCAAATAAATTTTTCATGATGCTATGAAAACACCCAGAATACTTAAAAAAATAAGTTTTCTTTCCAATGTGTGGTTTTTATGTCCACCTTAAGAGCATGATCTGGCAGGGTTTTTTTAATGACACGAAAAGGACTTTCAGCTGGGGCCCTCTGACAGGACAGCTTGATTTTCAGTGGTTATGCTAACCCACAACTTCATTTAATACAGTAACTAATGGATGCAGCAACCGCAAATACATCTTCTATTTGGAATGTATCATTGCTTAATTCATTTGCAGTTTTGGTCATCAGCAAGAAGGTTCTTGTATACCGTTGTTTGGGAAGACCACCCTAAGGGAGCAGGGCAGCAGGGGCAACCCCAGGCATCCGGCACCACCTTGGGCTCAGCGGGGCTGGTCAGGGCCAGGGAGGCCCATTAGTGCCCTCAGGGCTCTGACAGCAGCTCAGCTTGGGCAATATCGGCTGAAACCATCCTTCCTTTATCACTTCAATTCCCCTTTCAGTTCTTTAATCTGGAAAGCGCTCTAGTGCTCACAGGATATTTTTAGCTTCCGCTTTTTCCACGTGATCCTTATTCTTTGCAGCAATTAACTAGGGATGTTGGCTAAAGTGGACATGAATGAAAGTCCGTCAGCACTCTGCCATGCCGGTGGGAACATCGTGAAGATGTAGCTGACATTTCTACATGCCAAAATCCTTAAAAAGGTGCCTAGTGCCCAGGTAGTTTGTTGCCCAGTTTGGTGTGACCTGGTGGACTACTATGGATTCTCTGAGAATGCAAACTGGTTGGAAAATCAGGGACCATTAAGAGGCCCCACATTATCCCATCAGTAATGATAAATCAGTAGATAACGCGGAAAAATTTGGCTTTTAGAAGACTGGCTTCAAAATTGATATCCTTAAACTGGCATGGACTTGGGGCAATGAGTTCCAAAACTGTCATCCATCTGTTCCCTCCTCCTTGGGTTTCTCCTCTTTCAAGTTCTGCTAACATGTACTGAAACTCCTCAGATATGTCCCATTTTTCTACTTGAAAGCTGCATGTATGGATGCAGAGGTGTTTCAGACTGCATGATTAACTTCCTAACTAAACCTTACTGAGATACTGGTTCTCTTGAGAGATAGTAAATGAAAATTTGAAGCTTCTTTGATTTGGTAGGTAATTGAACCTAGGTTTGCTACATCCTAGATGACCATTTTAGCCTTTAGACTCTTAAAAATCTGCTGTTGCCTATTCAACTGTCAACAGCATATTTTTAAAAGGAGACACATACGTTTTGCTCAGCTTTGTGAAATGATTGTGGTCACTCACCTTCAAGAGAAGAATCTGGGTTCCGGATCAAAAATAAGTGGAAGAATTTTTTGCAGGTCAATGAGTCAGTCATTTGAAGAGGGAGTATCCGTTTACAAAACCTCCATCCTCCTCTTTCCACATCACAGATCATGTTCCCCTGGATTTCTTTCTTACTGCAGGAAGGTCTACAGAACAGATGTGCCTGCAGATCTCACCTACTATCTATTAAGAGTTTATTAGAGAAGTTGTATTTTACACCTTCCATCTTCATGGATGTAAGCAATCATGAAAAGTGCTAGGACCTCTACTTCATGTTTCCTCTACTAATTACCAGATTTAAGAAAAAGAAACAAATCAACTTCGGGTTCCCGTTTTGCTTCATTTACCCAAAACAGGAAGTTGTCTGAGGTGTAAGAGCCTACATTCGTCCACCATAATATTAAACATTTCACTGAAGAGCCTAGAGTAAGATGGCAGTCATCCAAGGCTCTACCTTTAGTTCATGGAGAGAATAATCTCTCCTGAGGACAACTCAGCTCCTAGTTATCTGAATCACCCTCTGGGAGAGATATGCAATGACAGGACAGGAGACAATGGGCACAAACCGAAATACAGAAAAATATGTTTAAACATAAGAAAAAGCTTTTTTAACTGTGAAGTGGTCAAACACTGGAAGATGTTGCCCAGAGAGGTTGTGGAGTCTCCATCCTTAGAGATACTCAGAACCAAGCTGGACAAGGTTCTGAGTAACCTGTCCTAGCTGACACTGCTTTGAGCAGGGAGTTGGACTAGATTATGTCTAGAGGTACCTTTCAACCTCAACCATTTGGTGATTCTGTGATTCTGTGCCTGTCTCTATCTATGAACTCTAGAAGGTGTTTCTACGGGGAGAAACCTTACAGGGAGAAACCTAACATGAGTGAACCAGCAAACTGGCAGACTTAAAAAAAACTTTATGGAGCTTCATATCTCCAGGGATCCTAGAAGCCAAAAACATCCGTCTTACTGCCAGGCAAAATAGCTTTGCAGTGCTGATCTGTGCACAAGCCTGCATACAGACAGTAGTTGTAGTAAGTGGGATCCATGTCAGTCAGTGCTGAAGACCAGATCTGATTGAGTTACGATGGACTCCTTTCTAGTCAGGGGGATCCTAATGAATGGCACATAAGGCACAGTTCATTTCATCCAAAAGTAAATGTCTAAACTAAATCTAATGAACTGGGCACAAAAATGCCAGTATCTCTATATTAGGCTCATTAAAAGAGCCTAAGATAAATAGATATGAACATCTCCCTAGATGTGGAAACCAAATGGAGTTGAGTTGCACACAGCCAAATTCATTCTTGTATGAAACAAAAGCTTATTCCTTTATCCCGTGGTTTGGAGCTTCCAGAAGTGAGTAAAAGAGAAGGGAGCAAAAAATGATTTTGAGCAAGTAAGTCTATGAGATGTGTTCAGAGTGTTTGGGAACCTGATTCTACATCTTTGTAGAGACAGATTGCTCTTGGGAGGTGGATATATCTAGAACAGAGCCTGAATGGGAGTGGGATAAATCTTTTCAGTTTATTTTGCCTGCATTCTGTCATAACAGTGTTCATTCAAGCAGCAGTTAGTGCTGACTTGAATATAAACTGTGAGAGCATCTCTTAAGGTCAGGGCTTCTTGGAGGAGGAGGCAATAATTTAAATCCCTGGCACTTGATCAGCCTCACCTTTTTCTTTCAGATGCTTGAGGTAAAGTGTTCTTACGAGTTTGGAGGCTTAGAAAGAAAAAGAAAAAAATATATGTTCTGGACTGGTGAGCAAGCCAAGCATTCTTTGTTCTCACCATGAACATTTCAGTGAGCAAAGACAGCTTTCACAAGCAAAATAAATCTAGTCTTTTTTTTTTTTGCCAAGAGAAATAATTTAGGACCATGCAAATGGGTACATTTCCTGCCTGCTGAGATTTTTCTGGGCACAGTTCACCAAACCAAGAGAACACTGTAAAATAGTTTTTCAATAAATGGGACGACTGTATTTTTTCTGTAATGACTACTTTTTGCAACAACTTCCATATACAAAGGGAAATGAGCTTCTCTGCATAGACGACTTTCATTGTCCAGGATGAGTATCAGGAGAGAAAGAATAAATAAATGTTGGCATGAGAAGAGATATCAGATGAGCTGTCTGCCAGTTTAGCAGGAAAACCTAAAAGTGCAGTAGATGGGAAGCAGAATAGCTCCTTGAAATAAATATATGTGGGTACATGCCATTTTCAGCCACCAGGGTCCAGGCCCCAGAATGGCAAGGGCTGCACAGTGAATTCAGCGCTCTGCTAACAAGCAGGCTGGAAGCCTTGAGTTAGCCAACAAACAGTTCAAATGCTCTGCAGATCAGCACGGGATATGGATGTTAACATGGAGGGAAAACATCGGTTTGTTAGAACCGTTACGTTCTGCCCTCTGAATGACCCCAAAGCAAGCTATTTATTTCCCAAATTCCCTGAATATTAATTGTCCTTGTGCGGAACAAAACCAAGCCATATGCCAGCCACCTGTTCCCCATGAAGCTCTTATCCTGGTTTTATTTCCTTTTGTGTGTGTGTGTGTTTGCATATCTATATACACGCATAGACAATGCATCGGCACCCATGGCCGGGGAGCAGAACTGAGCTGAGTGTCACTGACCGCAACCAGCCTGCCGGGATGGGAGAAAATAGCTATGGCTGGGCAAAGCACACGATGCTTTCTTTGTGGAAAAGGTGCATGTGCTCTCCTGCAGAGCTGCACAGGGCACACTCATAACAGTCTGGATCCCTTCAAATTCTCTTGGGGTGTCCATGTAAACATCTAGATTAAAGCAACCAAAGCGAGAGAGAGGGAAAGAGGCTATTGCTGTTAGAAATCTAGATACCGATGTTTTCTCTACACCAAAGCAACAAATGATGTTGGTCAATTTTTTTCTCCAAACAACGGAGTTTTGCATCTTACCCTAGGTATAGAAAAGCAGGTAGCAAAAGAGAGAGACAGATTCGTTCCTTCTGGAGTGAATAGCTGAAGGGCCCATTCAGAAGACAATTTTTGCAGTAAGCATACACACTTCCACGACGTTGTTTCATCAGAGGTTGGCACAGGCGTGTCCATGTTGAGGAGCAGGAGGGCTCTGAAGCATGCCCTGCAGTGTTGGTCCTACACCGTTAGAAGAAGATACTTCCAAGTGCACTCTGGTTTCCTGGGCCCAGACTTAGAAGAGACTAAAATAATGGTGTAAATAAGTCCTGCACTCAAACCTGGGCTCCAGGAAAGTCTTCAAATCTTGCAATAAAAACACAGAAATCTTGTGAATTTTCCAGTACGGAGCCTTAGCTCTGTTCTCTAACGGCTATACTGACTAAGGACCTGCTCTGATATAAATCAGCACAGCTCAGCTGCCTTTGGCAGAGCTCAGCTGGATTCACCAGCTGAAAACAGTGAGCATTTTGTGAGGAGACAGTGTCTGTCAGCAGGCAGGGCTATGTGGCACTTTCACTGTTAAACCCTAAGCCAGTGCTCTGTGATTTTAACGCAGTCTTGTTAGCTGCAGAAGTGTGGGTCTGGACTTAAAGGCCCATGAGATCCTTCCCAACTCCTTATTCCTAATCATCTTAAACTCTTCTCACTCTAGGTTGCTGGGAATGTTCATCCAGAATGTGATTTTATAACTGAGCTGAAGAAAAAGGAGGCTGAATGTCTGAAGGACTCAGAAGAACGTGGAAATGCAACTCCAGGTATCCATGAGTGAAGGCTGAAAAGACTGACGGAGAAGTGAGAGCCCACCAGAGTCAGGACACAGCACGTTGCAATGTGCACTTCTTCTCCTGCTATGTGATATGAAATGGGCTCTGTGTATAAGTCAAAGAGTTTGAATGTTTTATTCACTGTCCCACATCCCTATGCTTCGGTTAGGGCTACTTCTGTCTACCCTCGTTCCCTTTGCTTCCTTTTTTCAACCCTTTTTCACATTCAGATATGGACAGTCCATCTCTCTGAGTGCATCCTTATGCCCTAGTCCCACTCTTTCCCCTATCCGTCAGCTTCAGACAGCAGTGATGAAGCAGCCATATCTACAGACTCATGCAGTTTTTGCAGGTTAGATCTCTTCCCTGATTGCTCGCCTTGCATATGGTACATAAGCCAAAGCCTAGGGTTTCATAAAAGACTGATTTTTGTTAACCAGCTACTCCAGGTCATAACAAAGTAGTTACTTGCTATCTTGTTTTGTCTTATCAGAAGCCAGCAATGGCCTCCATGTTTTAGTTCTGCTGAGGTGCTTGTATCAAATATATCCATGTAAAATATAAAGTTCAGTGAACAGGGACAGTTCAAACTGAAAGGTTCACTGTGTGTCACCTGAGAAAAGAAGGGAGAATTTACTCCTTATTGTGTGAAGGGGCTGTTGATATAGCCAGTCAAGCGCAGGGGAGGGCATCTGCTCTATGAGAAAATTTGGCATCTTCAGAAAGATGAGAGTCTTAAATGCAGCGGTAAGAGCACTGAAACTATCTCCTTAATAAATGAGATTTGAAGACATGTTGAAAGACAGAAACTGAATCTGTTCAAACTCCCACAAAGGAGTTTGTCTGCAACAGCTACTGTATCTTACTGTTTCGTCTTGTCGAATAATGATACAGCATAAGTGCTGGGGTGTGCAGGAAGAATCACTGACAGGTAGGAAAGCGGCTACAGGGAGATGAATATAAAGGGATGGAAGGGTTTGCTGATTTTATTCCTTTGCATTTAGGTGCCTACACACAGGTGCCTGTATGCGATTAAGGTCTAAGCTTCTATTGTAGTTAACAGAGGTATATCAATACAGTCAGAGAAGTCTAAAGTGCTGATCAGCCTCAAGCAGACACCTAGCTTTGAACAGCTGGATAGAGACTTTAGCTTCAATCTTTTTGCAGATCAAGTGTGTTTTTTTCTCTTCTATTGTTTTTTGTTTGTTTGTTTTCCACTTCTTCTCTGTCTTCTAGAAACCCTTGAAAACTGAACTGTCTGTTTTGGAAATTTAAAAAAGTATCTGTGTTTGCATATTAACTTACACTGAGTAACAGGTAACTTCATTATAACTGAGTGCCATCATACTCCTCATGTGAAGGTGTGTTGATCTTTAAAACTAGGATAACCCCTTAACAAGTACCAAAACCTGGTCTTTCTTCCAGTTGCCCACTCCCTCCCATTTCCACAAAACAGTTCATTTATTGCATTATCTCTAAAAAAAAATCACCCCAGTCTAAGATTGGTCTAACTTAAGCAGAGCAAATAGTCCTCTGGAGGTGTTTATATCTCACTATAGATTAAAAATTAAGTCTGCACCATTTTTATAAGAAATGTAACTGGTAGAGGGACAAAGTTAGAAAGAAAATTCTTTCATTTTGATCAAATTTAATTATGCTTAAAAATATATTTTGCTTTCTGTTTTTGAGGTTGCAAGAGAAGCTGGGACAAGCTACTGTGCTGGCCAGAGGCAGATGCTGGAGAGACACTTGCCTTACCCTGCCCAAACATCCTCTTTCACTTCATGAAGGAGCCAGGTGATGTACCAGCATGGCTGTACTCCTACTATTTTGTCTTGAGCCTGGGAAGTGCACTTCTTAAAAAGATGTCTCATTGCAAATTCCTGTCCTGTGCTGAGATCAGAACATTACTGGAAAGATTTCCATAGAAGCTGAGAGCGCTTGGCAGTTATCCTCAGATCTTAAGCAGTATCCAACTGGATGTAATCCCACAGTCTGTGATGAGACCCTGAGCTGAAGAACACTGAAATCAATGGAGTGACTTCCATTAGTTTCCACAGACTTTGGGATCAGCTTTTTGGGTAACTTTTCTACTGAGCTCATACGGGGATTGTCTGGGTCAGAACTTAAGCATGGGCCTTTATGAGATTTATACTCTGCTTAGTGTGGGATGAAATGAAAGGCTGAGGAATGAATAATGTGATTGTTCTTTAAGACCAAGGTTGGTGATATAAAACAGAATTTTGTCATTAAGTTAGCATATGTATTGGGTCAAATGAAAGACTGTGCAATCTAATGTGGTTCAATGTCTTTGTGGCTGCTTACTCTCCGGGTGACTTTGGCCAGGAACAAACTGCAAGCCCATAAAGAGGAAATGATCTTCCAAGAAAGGTCTAAATTTGGCAGTTCCACAAGCAAAAGAAATTGGAAAAACTAACCTGTGCCTCACCCAACACATGCTAGTTATAAATGAGGGATAAGGAAAATCCCTTTCATCTGTGCAGTTTCATTTCCTGCTCTGGGATTCTCTTACTTATCCTTCATCTGACTCATAAATCTTTTTTTTTTTTAATATGGAAACGTGTTGCCTTCACAGAACAAACTGCTTATACCAGCCTCTAATCTCCAAAGAAAGAGTAAGCCCCAAGGAAGGTGGTGTCATAAAATGGCGCATTAGAGGGATGGGTGCTGAATGAGGCAGAAGTCTGATGGAGCAGTGCTTCCCAACCTTTTTCAGTGGACCTCCTTGCCCTTGCTGTGATTTCTTCCTTATCCCTTCCCACCTCTACCTCTGTCTCCTTGATCTTCTCATTTCTCCCCATGGTTTATCTCCAGATCAAAATTAAAAGTTTTGTACCTGAACACTTGAATGGAGGCATGCAAAATGTCTTATCAACTCTATGAGATGCTAACGGAAAAGGTTCTCCTGGTACGGCTTTCATGTTAGCAAGACATCTCTCGATTTTTATTTTCTGTGGTCTGTGGCTCTTCATTGGCAAAAACAAGTGCTTCTGTTTCAGCTGGGCTGGTGAGAAGGAACTGCACAAAGAAAGGCTGGTCTGACCCATTCCCTTCCTACCATATTGCTTGTCCAGTTGAAGATGAGATTCCACTTGAAGAAGTAAGTTTGATTAAATAAATATATGAGAGTGATGTGCTGATGTTGTGAGATTCCTTTCCATTCCTGAAGACCCCTGGGGAAGGAAAGTCAGTTGAAACTGAAATGTTCTTACCGAGTATGGAATGCAATTCAAATTTTACTCTGGTCTCTGAAGAATTATTAAGGATATTTTATTATTGAGGTTTGAGAGAGTAATAATAAAGTTGGTTGCAAATTCCATAGAATTGTGCAGCTCTGCTGAACTTGTTCACAGATATGTCAGCTAAAGATGAGACCCAAAATCTTCATAAAATATGGATTAAGCTATTTAAGACCAGTCATTTAGATGATTTTATGGCATCACAACAGTACAGCAAGTATGTTGCTTTCACACCAATATTTCAAACTCATCAAAATCTTAGTGCAAGAGAGGATGTTGGTTTCTCTTTCTGCCTTTCACAGTTTAATTAATTCAGCAAGGAAGCAGAAATAAAATATATGCTCCAAAATCCAGATCTCTGTAATGCAGATCAGAAACTGACCTAATAGTTCAGTTAAATTGTGGACTCAGTGACATTTAAGCTTTATCTGGACAGAAAAAAATTAGTGCTTGATCTGATAAGGATACAAATATACTGTATAGATGTGCTTAGCTTGATATAACTACTCTTTCAGAGAAAAGAAACAAGTCTAAGTAGTGAATGTGGTATCATTTAATGAAAAAATAACACAGTCCTGTTAGTGTTATATGAAATCTGTGTTGTGATCAGGACTTACTGCTTATTATCTACTTCGGAGTAAACTAGGAATAACTCAGTGGAATGAATCAGAAAAATATCCACTAAAGTAAACAGATAAAAAGGAGGTGCAAATTAACACCCACAGGCTGAGTGGGATTTATATCATCAAACTTTAAGCAGTTAAAAATTAGTTTTCTAGTTTAACACTAGTTCTTTGCACTACCTCTAATCAGACTAGACACCACACTTTTGACTTTATTAGTAGGGCAAATACCATCCTTTTCTGCCTAACATAGAGGAAATGAAAATAACATTTATACCATATTTGATGAAGACCACTGAACTTGCTGCAGAGAGCTTAGTTCATATGGCCCTGGAGATATTTGTCTTTTTGTCTTCCCACTGTTTTTTGTACTGGTTGCTATCGTGCTGTTTAACTCAAACTTCCTTTCCAGTCTCTGAGCCACAGTACCTGCCGCCCTCTGTAAAGAAATGCTACTGAAATGCAACTCTTGATTTTTTTCTCCCTTTCTTTTATTGCTTCCTTACACTTCTGGTGTAAAAACAATCATAAATGAGTCTGCTGAGTTTTTTGGCAGTAGCCCACATTTTATATCTAGGTGAACTCCTCAGCTGCATGTTTATCCACTTAAGGACTGGATTATTGCTTTGTGTGTTTTTCATCTCTGATTTGTAATTGGAGGCTGCAAACTAAGATGAACCTAGCACAGCTTTGGTATGCTTCTTATGAAGTGGCATCTTCCAGACTTCCTGCATAGCTTTGTAGCTCTGGTGCCTTGTTCCAGCTCTGGATGGAATTTTGCATAGTCAGGTATATTGCTAATCACATACAATCTATGGTTTTCCACCAGATAGAATAAATGCACCTTATTTTACTTATTTTACTTACTTACTTGTACTTTCCACCTTATTTAATTGTACCAATCTGAAAAAAAAAAAAAAAAAGTTGTGAAGTTCAAAGCTAATCACCACGGAGTGGATATATATTAAAGCTTTAGTTTGGATCAGGAGTGAGTTTTTCAAGGAAATCTCCATGTTGACCCAACTTAGTACACCTCAGTGTAAACACAGGTGCAGTCTCAAGAAACGTGATCCAGATTCCTTTGGATAAAGCTAGTCTGGAAGGCAAATGCAGGGTGCACTTATTGTGCGCCAACCAATAACAAAAGTTCAGCCTATGGGATGAGACTACAGCCAGTCTGAAGTGCACATAACGTGGACGTTGGGCCCTCGGCCCCAAAGGTTTCACCTATCGAGCTGCACCACATGCTGGGGCTGGCATAGTGATATATTCCTTTTTCTCACTGATAAAAAGTGATCGGGTCATCTTAGGATGAGAAGAGTTGCCTTCTGGGGGTGCTTGTTTACCTTCATTAGAAAAAGAGCTGGCTACATCTACCCTTGTAAATAAAACAGACCAGGGACTTTTTTTTATTATTTTTATTTTTTGCCCCAGAACCAGTGGGGGCAGTGCTGGAACAGTCTGTGGCTTTTGTCTATCCTCAGTCATGCCCAGGCGTTGGTTGTGGGAATATGAATTAGCTTGGGCCAAAATTGTTCCAGGATTGCGCTAACAATTAAACAGCACAGACAGTCTCCCGACCATGCTCTGATGCTGCCCTTTTTATTACTTTAGACTCATCTGTTCAGACTTAGGCTGCTAACTTTTAAATACCTAGAATAAATGAAATAAATCCTAGGCAATATCAGCCTTATAATGCCTTAAGTGATACTTAAGGCTCAAAACAAGTATCTGTCCTTCCCCACAGTGAACTGCATAGCTGCGTGGATGTTAAGATATAGAAACATTGAAATTGGACCCGGAGTACAGACCATGTGAGATTAAAGGGAAAGATCTGGACTGCATTTTAATTTCAGATCTGCAGCCTATGCCTTATCCATTCTATTTTCTGCTTCCTTGGGTGGTGATTGAAGTCAGCTCAGCCTCACTTAAGAAGTATGTCTGATTGACTGCCTGACTGAGTGAAAATTGAGTTTGGGAGCAAGGATGAAGGGGGAAAAAAAGACAAACCTCAAAATAAAACAAAAATAATAGAAAATGAAAAAGAATAGGTGGCAAAGTTGTAAGTAAGGAAGCAGAGTGAAGGAAAGTGGAGAGACATAAGGAAAGACTGATGCAGCATTCTGTATTCATCATGCAGCCAGCTGCAAAAGGAATATCCTTCTAGTACTGCTGTGGAGAAAACATGGTGTGAAATGCCATGTTTATTAAAATGCATAAGAGTTTTTTCAAAGCTTTTATGGAAGATGGGCTTAGTTTTTTAGGATCTTATGAATGAACTTGAAACCATCCTAAACCATCCATGGTTCCTTATCAAACTGTGCCGTGTCCATGCATCCATAGAATGGGTCTTCATAAAAAAGTCATGAATATTTGATTTCCATTGAATTTTGCTTTGGGACTAAAGGGGGCAAAAAGGCAGTCAGGGATGTGGACCGACTGGAAGCACCAACCAAAGTAAAACTGTTAGAATCAGTAAAACAGCTTTCATTTGGCTGCAAGTTATGTGACAATTCATTCTCTTTTTTTATAGCAATCCTACTTTTCTACTATAAAGATCATCTATACTGTAGGATACAGTGTATCTATCACCTCACTTATTATTGCTGTGACAGTTCTTATTGCATTCAGGTATGTAGAGTTATCCTCTAACATTAATTCATTTAATTTGACCACGTATGACAACATCAGACATAAAAAATTAGTATAAATAGAAATTTAGAAGAATAAAAGTATAATTGATAGACAACACTGGTTTAATAATATTAAATTGAGGCTAAATATGAAAGAAGATGATCACAGAAAGTCAGAAATGAGAAGAATCAGAGCTGGGAAATAAACCCACGTTGTCTATTGGCAGAAGTCAGCAACTCACTTTGATTCGAAATAACCAAAAGATATGCTTGTTTGCTTTAGCTGGAATGAAGAACACTTTTGGTAAGTTAAGTGTGCTTGTCTTGTACAGGCTCAGTAGATATTATACTAATGAGAAGATAGAAGAAGAACTCCATTCTGAGTCAATGTTCCTATGGCACTGTGTATATGAACACTGAAATATTTATACCCAAGAATTGTTTTGAAAGTTGGGCTCTGAATTTGGCTAAGCTGGTATGATTTCTTTCCCATTGATCTATCTACTTATGAAGCATTTTCAGGTATTAATTAGGGTATTTGGAGTAAAAACGGTTGCTTATTATCACTTTTACTGTAGATGTCATGTTTGCTGTCATGCAGGTTTTCTTTTATTAATCTTTGTTTGTTCCTTGTAATTGTTTATACCTTTGAGTAAAACTTTATTATTATGTTGTGAAAATCAGGTTTCCCTGGGGAAAGTTTCGTGACCTCTGTGGTTCCTAGCTCATGTCTGGAAGTCAACAGATATGTTTATTGACAGCCACTCTGACTTTGCAAAAACAAACCAAGTCAAAGAAGTGGAAAGAAAGAAACAATGGACAGAAAGAGACATAGAAATAGGGAGGAAAGAGTTATAGTTCAACAATGGGGTTGGTATTTCAGTTCAGCAACAAAATTCTGCACACTGTAAACCAGCTTTAAGATTAGGTGATCCTGAGTTTACCAGAACTGGAGTGAATTCAGCTTTTAATAAGACTGGATTATCATTTTAGCATTAAATGAAGACATAGAGTTTAAGCTGCATAACTCCTCCAAAAATCTGTATTTATCAACAGTAAGAGAAATTAATCTTAACTACTAAAGGTAAGAATTTAAAATAGATGTGCTAACTTATTTTAAAGCAGTTATCTGCATTCATTTAATTCATAAAAGTAATTCTGGTAAACTAAAGAAATATCCTTTAATTCTGGATAAGGCTGTCTACACAGTGATTTAATGTAATTTCAATTATCAATGGAATTTTGCAGTGTGGACAATCTTTCTAAATAATCATTGCCCCATTCAGTGAGAAAACTGTCTATTCAGTCTGAGATATCTCTGTATTTCTTGTTCTTGGGAGATGCTTAGCCACAGCCAAAATCAGGGAAGGTCATTCCTCAAATGCAGGTTTCCCTTGGCCCCAAAATGACGCTAACCAAAAGACAGCCCTGTTCAGGCATACAGAACATGAACTAAAGCTGAGATTCTTGGAAACTGTTAAGTCAGAAACATTAAGGAAGCTTGGCACCACCTAAGGAGAGAGGAGATTCAGAGGTAGACTGTGGGTGAGTTGCACTACATGATGAAGGTTCCTATTGACTAGGGAGAGCTCAATGGATGAAAGTTTTCTTTCTCCATGAGCCTGGAGGCATCTGAGATGAAACAGGGCCTTGCTGCATATTTGAACTAATGCCAGCACAAGTGAGTGAATTACTTCAGAAGGACCTTTCTTCTTTTCATCCAGGAGGCTTCGCTGTCCCAGAAATTATATCCACATACAGCTCTTTTTTACTTTTATCTTAAAAGCTATTGCCATTTTCATTAAGGATGCTGTCCTTTTCCAAGAGGAGGACATTGACCATTGCAGGCTCTCTACGGTAAGCACATGAAAAGCAGGGTACAGTGGTACTTAGTGTTTTTTGCATAGTGTCAACATATGGCTTCATTTTTCATTATTGCTTTTTCCTATATTTTAATATTTTAATGCGGTATCCACCACTAAATCATTCTTTTATGCAATACATTTTACCTCCATACATTTGGATCTCATGCCCTTCTATGTTCTGAATGCGTCAGTTTGTAGTCCTATAGTACTCTAAATCAGATATTGGCTTTGTTATAGAAAAAGAAAATAGCGTCGTAATACTGTTAACCTTCTATCATCTGAGGCCTAAAATTGAAGACCTCTGAGTACTGCACAAGACATGCTTTTAAAGATGTTTCTTCTGGAAGTGTTGGACTCCATCTTTTGAAGGAAAGCTCTGAATTGTAGCCTACAAGGTTTTAGGCAAACAACTTAGCTTTCTTTGGTCCAACCATAAAGACTGGCAATAAACCAACAGTTTTCAAAACCATGCTTCTGGACTGATTCTTCTGCATTGCTCTTTGCTGCACAAAATTTTAAAACTGAGCCTAAGAGGGAAAGCAAAATATGACAGGTCCTTGAACATATTTTTATCCAAGGGCTTTTGAGAGTTGAACTCTACTTGTTTAAGTTACACCAAAGGCCAATGCATTTGTGGAAGAAATCACATGTTTGGAAGACTGAGCTATATTTCTAGCATAGAGATCTAAAGCAAAGCCCAGTGGAGGTTGCAAGCTATTATGATGGTTTAAGTCTTAGTTTTCAGAAAGCCTTCTTAGAGCTGAAGATTTCTTTTTTAATGCATATGTAACTGTGAGATCTTGCTCTGTGTGTATCTCAGCCAGAATTACAGACGCTTAATTCATTTGTAAATCAGTCACGTTTCCACATGTGTAATGCTGAAACTTTGCCTTTCCTATTCCCTAGACCGAATGCAAGATCTCAGTTGTTTTCTGTCACTACTTTATGATGACCAATTTCATGTGGCTGCTGGTAGAGGCTCTTTACCTAAACTGTCTACTACTATCATCCCTTTCTCATGGAAGAAGATATTTTTGGTGGCTTGTTCTGTTTGGCTGGGGTAAGTAAGGTTTTGAGATGATATTAAAAAGAGCAAGATATTCCAAAAGGCTTTATCTATCTCATAAAAATACCGGATGTGGGATCTAGTCTGCCTAATTGCTTTGCTTTTATTTTTACACACCTACTAGTGAGGAACAATCAAGTCTTTTAAAAGTAAGGCAATAAAGTCCATGTGAAATGTGTGGAAAATTAAGTATATTTGAGGACCAACAGAGAGACACCCAGTCACTTCACTTAGATACCTGCTTCTCCCCACTGAAAACACAGATGCCTCCACGGATCTCTCCTAACCATCTAAGTGAGGTGCATCTTTCTCTACGAAACTAACAGGAAATCCTAAGAGCTTCTGTTAATGTGGAACATACTTAATCTTCTTCCGAGAATGGGTCCATCTCAAGGCATAGCAGGCATCATCGTAGGGTTGCATGGTCATTTTGTGAATAAAGCACTCACCCAGGAGCTCTATCCACTAGATTGTTATGCAGATGTGAGACAGCAACATCCCCAATCCTTTTTGTTGTAGTCTTCAATAAATTGAATGGTTCAGACTTCTGTGGAGACTTAGCCATCAGAAATTAAGGAGCTGCACCAAAAACCTGCTGTGTAAAGGAAAAGCCAAAGGACTCAGTGTTGCGGCTCCATGGGCAGGTGAAGGTACTTGCCCAGAGAAATTTTCAGCCAATTCAGGAAGGCAATCCATGCATCTTGCCACCAAAGGTTAAGGTAGACCTGACAGCTAAGCAGACTGAATCACCCTTTGTGTTTTAGGAAGTTTTCCTTTTCAGGAAGGACAAAGGTAGACTAGATCACATTCTGTCTTTGTGGACTGCTAATATTTCTGTTGTTTGAGGATTTGGTAAATGCTACTCCCTAATATTTTGTCATGCTAAAAGCACAACTTATTACATAAATCTGAGTTTGAATCTGCTATTTGCGTGCAGGGACTTCAGATCAAATCACACGTCAATTGTATTTGTTGGTAAGAGACTGCAACTTCGTGCCTCCATGGCAGCACTATATTGTGTGCAAAGTTACTTCAATATCCCTTTACAGCTTCACAGTGATTCATGATCACCAAATGGTCAACTCCACAACTTGTTTCATTCCATCATGTATACTAAATTTTTGTTTTTAAATGTTTATACCCTAAGTGAGTCAAAAGCTACTCTTGTTACACAACCAGGCCACAAAGCGTAATTCCAGTTCTGGAAATGGATGATGTGTATCATCACAGCAAGGTCTCAGTGGGCACGATTTGAATTAGTTGATGAATACAAACAACCACAGTTTTGTTGTTGTTGTTGTTGTTGTTGTTGTTGTTTGTTTTGTCTAGCAGGTTTCCCAACACTTTTCACCCTTATATGGATATTAGCAAAATTCTACTTTGAAGACACAGCGTAAGTCATCATTTCATACACTGTTCTATCTTCTTGGGTTGTACTTTTAAGACAATGATACATCCATTTGCCACCCCTGGATCCCTAGATGAAGTTCTCTGTCCTGTAGACTTATTTTGCAGAAATATGAGTGATTAACTAAGAACAAGATGATGAAGGTTCATGTCATTTCAATGACATGGGAAAAATAGTATCTATTACCCTCATTTCCTTTCCCTACATCACTCCTGTAGATAAGTACCTGTGGTGGGAGTTCTACATTTCTGTTCCACTAGTGAAGGGGGATTATGACCTCCATTAGAATGTAAGATGGTGCAGAAATAACTATGGAGCAGATCCTTTCCAGGAACCTGAGGCATTTATTTGTGCTGCAGGAAAACAAAGAGATTTTAGCAAGATAAACAGACTAAGAAAGCAAAATCTGAAGAACTTCTGGTATGAAATACTTTCTGATGCTTCTGAAGACTGGAATGCTCACTATTTTATACAAAGAGAATGTTTCATGTCTTAAAGAAGCAGCTTTGAAGAACAAAGCTATGTTTTTGTGTAATTTATGGCATCATCTGTTCAAATCTTTTGTCAGAATTGTTGCATCCATGGCTGTCACTTAACATTTTGGGGAATTTTATCTTTTCAGAAAGAGCAGGATAAGAATATGTTCTGTACAAAGCCAAGTTTAAATACTTGGATATTTGGGCTATGCCTACACTGCCGCAAAAATATATGTGGCGCATTATATGTGCCACAAAAATATATCTGTTCAAAATTCCACTGCCACTACTATGTGGTGTCTTGGTTTCAGTGAATACCTATACCTCTTTTCTAATTTTTCTGTTATTTTCTCAGATGCTGGGATATTAACCAGGGCTCTCCTTACTGGTGGCTAATCAAAGGACCTATTATAATTTCTGTTGGGGTACGTGGAATGTTTCTAAGCTTGTCAACACTAATTAGGTGGAAAAAAAGTTTTAAATCAAATCTAGCTGCTCCTTGCTGAAATGTTGTATGCAGTAAGAAAGAGGAATGGTAGAATTTCTACAGTAAAAATATTTTATCAATTGCCTACATCTTAATTAGGCCAAAAAAAGGGAGAGAACCACCCCACAACCAAAAATCCTTCAAAGAAATCAAAGTTTTCATATAATTGTCAGTCCATGTGAAATTAGGTGGCTAAACCTTCCTTAAAGTATTTGAAAAAGCAAGTTGTAGCCTAAAAGCCTAGAACCAGCAAAAAATTTAAATGCAAACTTTCAAGGGCTATAAGTTTATACTTATAGAGGCAATAACAGTGATAACAGCTCTTGAGCTTGGCATTTATTGAATAAACTGGTGAACCTTAAATGATTAGGGTGTATGATTACTCCCACATGTCAATAAACCCAAGGGATGTGTGATAAAGCAGCTATTGGGTGGCCTTAAAGCAATCTGTTAAAAGATTAATTGGAGGACAGATGCATAAAATAAAGCATGTAGAGGCAAACAATATGAATGAAGAATCTCCAATTAAATTCAGGTCACAGTTTGCTGTGTTTCAATATAGTGTTATATTTCTTTCTATTTCCCTTAGTTTTTCCCCTGATGGTGCTCATTTGACATCTATGTTTGAGGTCAAGAGATTCAGGGGTGTGGGAAGATGATGACTGCATTTTTCCCCTGGAATGTAGTTGATGTATGACTGAAGGACAAAATGAGAGTGGACTTTTTGGTGAAATGTGGACATTATCAGGCCAAATTAAGCATTTAGACACACCTAATGAAGATGTATGCACAGCTGTTGTGTGTATGCACACACACACAAAATGCATGGGGACAAATTCTCTGATTGTGGAAAGCTGAGCAGCTTCACTGACTTTTGTAGCATTGTACCAAATTGCAACTGCAGGAAATTTGCTTTGCAAGTTAGGATTGACCCTTGGTTCTCTAAAGAGTCAACAAAGAGAAATAGACACTTTTGGTATATGATTCATCTGACTTATTTATAATAGATGTCTACATTGGGAGGAGATGACTCATCCCCACTCCACCCTAGACTCTATTGACTATACAGGCTGGCTCTCCATTGACTATGAAGGAGAACAGGGTGATCGGCTCAGATGCAGACATTTCATTGTAAATGTCTATATTTAGTCCTATGAATCGTACTAATAATGTCTAAAGTTATTAGCCAGAATTTATTTCAATAGCAGTCTTAAACCAGAAGAATGAAAATGGTATGAGCAACAAAGAAATTATGAATCACACAAGCTATTAACACAGCTAGTTCTCTTAGCAGAGTCAAATTCTCAGGCTTTGAAGTTCAGCTGTTTCTTTAAGAAGGAATGCAGTGTATTAAGATGCTTGAATGCTTCTAACAGGAATTCTATTAAGAATCTTACACTGGTCTCATTGAACCTGCACAAATTACATAATAACTGAAATCAAAAAGTGATTTTTGGAGAGACTCATATGAAAAAGTAACTGGTCTTTTTCCCCCCCCCCCTTCCAAAATGTTTTAAACAGGTCAATTTCATCCTATTTATCAACATCATCAGAATTTTGCTGAAAAAACTAGACCCCAGACAAATCAACTTCAATAACTCATCTCAGTACAGGTAGTGTACAGAACACAAAAATGAGCAATGGTTTTATCCATAAAAGGTTATATCTTCTTTTCTAAACAGAGGAAAACATGCCCATTATTACAGACAGGCCTAGTTTGGCTGGGATTAAAATTCAGGAATTCCTGGCCTTATTCCATTCCCCAAAACCTAGACAAAGCATGGGACTCATTTCACCTAATATTAACCATCCAAACATGAAGTAGTTATACCAGTTTAATTGTCTACCTTCCAACTATAATCAGCGGAGAGAATAGGCACCCATTCACTGAATCCATATTAGGTCTCTGATTTAGGATGAGATAAATTGCTCTCTAGAGGTGCCTTTGTCTGTACATTGACTACAGAGGGAGTCTGCATAGTCCTTCCTCTATATTTGGTTACAATCAAATGTTCCAATTTTCGGTGGCTAAAATGAGGCAAGATGTATTCTCCTCTTGTGTTTTCCTGAACTGCAGTCTTATTCAGAAAGACAGAATGACAAAATAGCATAAGAAAAGACAGGAATGTGCTATTGCCAATTGGCAATAAGCATCAGAAGTCTGTTTTCAGCTATTTTCTTATGACACTTGTTGCGCAGGATTGTAGTCCCAAGAGATATGAACTCCAGATGTAGGCATTTAGATCCTTTTTTAACTTCTGATGATCACTTCTGCATACTGCATGCATTGTTCTTTACTCAGGAAACTAACATTACATTACTTCTTCTTATGTCCTGCTTTAGACGTCTCTCAAGGTCAACTCTGCTTTTAATTCCATTGTTTGGAACCCATTATATAGTCTTCAACTTTCTTCCAGAATATACCAGCCTGGGAGTCCGGCTTTATTTAGAGCTCTGTATTGGATCTTTTCAGGTAAATCCACTCCAGAGGCACCAGATTTTCTAGATTTTGTAATTTAATCCAGTTTCTACCTGACAGCTAGTAGTAGTGCTACCAGTGGTAGTGCACGGACCTTCCCCATCTTCTCTGACAAAATTGAGCTGCTTTGGGCTGACGTTAAATCATCCAGGGTCAATCAAAGCTGGAGATCCAGACCCCATTCTAATTTTTTGGCAATAAACAAATCGAGAGGTGAACACACTAACACAGAAAAGTGCTTGATGCAGAAATCGGCCCCATACAGACTAGTGACCTGAGGAACGCTGTATACTTTTCTCTCCTGTGCACATAGGCAAAAAGCCTGCTGCTCCTCGGATGCTCCAGCTACTCTGAATTAACACACAGCATGTGGACAGCTTGAGGAGCTTGGTGCCAACTAGAACAGCCAACTTACCCTGACTTACCCTCCAGACTGCTTTGCTACCTGAGTTAGAGGCAAAGGAGCAGACTGCTTCCCTTTGCTTTCCTTCCTTCTTGCTAGAAACATCTGTGGGAAATACTACCAATGAAGAACATCCCTCCCTAAATGGTTGCCTGACATCACTGTCCCAGTGAGCGTCATTGGAGATCCAGGAGTTGTGCCAATTTATTCCTCTTGAGGATTTAACCCATTCCGTTTATCCTGCCATACTGATCAATCCTGTCCAAATACACCCTGCAGAACCTGCTCCTGAGCATCCACACTTGGATTTGTCCTTCATTGAGTTAACTAACAATGTTAGGAAAAGTAAACTAAATAAAATGGTGAGATGCTTAGCTAGTATCTGTTCATACAGGTCCACTGACTTCACAGGATTTTCCTGACTTATTTCAGTTCAAGATATTACCAAAAATACTCAATAAGCCATATTTTTGATCTCATCTGATATACTACAAAGACACAGAAATTGACTGAAAAGCTGTATGAGCGCTGCGCACGGATCTTCTTATGAGATCTATGTTTCCCTGCTGTTTTGCACTGCCTAAGGAATTAGCTTGCAGCATGTTTTGCTGTAGAACGGACCATACTTTTGCCAGCAAAACCCAAAGAGAAATTCATTTGCCACGTCATCAATTTCTGCTAATTCTTATGCTCTTACTAACTTTCATGAAAAGGCACTAATTAGTTGATGGTCTGCTTGACCAGCTTTGCTGGAGATATACACCAAATTTTCCAATTTATAACAGTACTCCAGTTCATAATGATACTCATTGTTTCACATAAACAGTACCATCATGAAGTCAGACAGTGCAAGTGCTAACACTCAAATATTTTCTTTTTTTGTTTGTTTGTTTTTCTTCCTCTTCAGGGATTTATTGTGGCAGTTCTCTACTGTTTCCTGAACCAAGAGGTAAGGGAATTGTTCTACAATATTGCTTTCACTGGTAGACATATGGAGTAAATAATTAGTTTCATATAAGTGGATAATCAAATCTTCTAGCTTTACAGTATGATCTGTTAACATGAGATTCAATGAAGTTGAATTTCATTTCAATGATCTTCATGGGAATGAAGCCATCTAGTGGAGAAACGAGCTGTTACTACTTTGCTCTCTATTTCAACGAACATCTTTATCCTTTCCATGTTTTTGTACTGCAGTGGGGCTTGGGAAACTCATACTAAGTCCAGACCTCACAGTACAAGCCCTGCATAAATGCAGATCAAAGAGATCTTCAATTACTAAAGGTCTATGATTAAACTGGAAATAATGTTTAAATTATAATAATTGCCCAATATCAAAATATTCATCTAGTACTTTCCAATATGCTCTTTAAGCTTCACAGTATTTCTTCACATTGATATATCTATTCCCATATAGAATATGAAGATCTGAATTTTACTGTCCATGGGACAGGGAATCATTCCACTTAGGTTTAGCATCCAGGGATAATTATAAAGTCAGGGCAAATTATAAAGCATTATAATAAAGATGCATCTTGACTGAATTGCACAAATTGCCTCAATGACCATAAAGCCACAGATCAATTTATCCTCCGTATCTCAGAGCGGTATGAAACCCTGCAATTTCCCATCTCCTTTTTGACAGTAAGGCAGCTGAGATGGCTGGTTTAGACTATGACTGGGATTCAGTTTCAGACTAAACCACGAGTCTACTGGTTTCCAACAAATACTCTGAAAAGGGGAGAGTGTCCTAATTCATATATGCCATCCCACAGGGCATCTCCTAGGGTGTCAAAGGTATGTTTAGGAGGTGAATCCTGCCCCTAACCATCATAGCTGATGATGCTTAGAGAGGTATTCCACTGGCCAAGTGCAGTTGCCTGTATTAGAGCGAGCTGACCTGCTCTGTAGACTCCAAAGACTCTATTGACTAGATCTCCATTTTCCAAGTTTAAAGTCTAGTGATGATTAATTGAACACAAGCAACATTAGATAAAACTCCACCAGCCTGTTAATAATCCTATATCTTCTGGTGATAGACAACAGAGCTTTACATCCAACCTGACATCCTAGAAATAAAGCCCTCCAGATTAGATATTTCCTTCTTATTAAACATCTGGGAAGGCAATTTTCTAATGAGAATTAAATGTGAAAGCAGGCTTTAGTGGCTGGTCCAGGCCAACGTATGTAACTGTGAACATGTGTGTACGGTTGCTAACAACAGAAAGCAAATGTGTCCTGACTGCTGATAGCTTTCCCCTCCCAATCTTAGACTGGAAAGTGGTATTTATTATTTCTTAGCCAGAAGTTCATGAGTGCTTCAGATTATACTTTTCTAGAAGTTGGAAACAAGAAAACATCCCTTAGCAACAGGCAAATAACAAGCAATGTGGAGAGGATATGTTTAATTCTGTAGGCAGTGTTGGTGAGACCATCACTGGAAAAAAATTCCAGTGGAATGTTAAAAAAAATGGAGAACATACTTAAAAAATCTAAGAAAATGTTTTACAGTGCTGGAGTTAGAAACCTCAAACTGTTTCAGTTCTCAGAATAGATTTAAGTGCTTTGACTGTGTACAAATACATCACAGTATAAGTACTTTGATGGGAAGAAAGTTACTTAGTGCTGATGGACTTTTTAGTTCAGCAGTGGAAGGCGGACTGAGGACTACTAGGTGGAAACTGAAATCAAATAGCTTCAAAATTGGAAGTGAGTCTTCTTCCTTTTTGCTGTGCAACAACTCTAACAATAAATTTTGATTGTTGGGCCCATAATCATTAAGTAGGACCACAGGACTGGGAAGACCCACCTAAAGTGAGTCTTTACTTCTTGAAAGTAAGAATGGTGTTCATTTACTCCTTTGAACACTGGAGGTCTAACTCTGAGCTAGCCACACTAGGCTTTTTCGTTGGTGCAGAGGAAGAAGCACGCTAAGAAAAGCCAGATGAAACGTTCTCTGGAGGCTCCTACTTTTCTCTGTCAGCTAGAAAGCGAGTCCGGAGTGACTAACTCAGACTGAGATGTCTCAATTTTACCTATCTCTAGCCACCATCCACATCTTACCTCTTTCCCACCAGTCCCCTCCCCAACAGTAATTGTCCACAAAATAGCATTCTCCTTTCCTTTTGAGGTGCAAACGGAAATTGGCCGGAGATGGCATGGTAAGAGATACGGACTTATGCCTGCATGGAGGAGGACAAGATGGACTATGCCGTCCAGTTCTGGAATAAAAATGACTACATCTGTCTGCTAAATACAGTTTCAGGATCTGGAGTAGTGTCATATAGGAGTCTGAAAGTGATTAGGAACAAATGCTTGCTGATTATAGCTTAAACTGTCTGAGCAACTTGAAGGAGTATCCACTTCTGCAGAAGTTCTGACTACCAGACATCTCTTGCAGGACAAGCATTGCAGTGTCAGATCAAGCACTGACTGGCTGATTACAATAACTCTCTCATGGATATACTATGCATCACAACAACCACAAAAATCACCTCTTCTTGGTTCATTTTCTGTACTCTTTCACTAATGAACCATAGAGAATAATGGGTCTAGGGAGTGGACATTACTAGTAGCCATTAATGGCACTATAGATGATCATCTCTGGAAACCAGTATTCATCCCTCATGTGCTGGGAACTGGAGTCAGCCTAGCTTGTTCAAGACTTGTTCCTTGTATTGATTCAATGGACTTGCGAATAAGAAGCCAAATGCCTTGACAAACTACAACATGATGACTAAAAATCATCTCTTTTTTTCCTCTCTTTATTTTCTCTTTAGAAGCGAAAAGATTCAAAGTTCAAGAGAAAAATGAGCAGACTCTGAGGCTCATGTTCAGGTATTCTAGTAGCTACAGTCTAAAAAATTTCTGATAACCATGTAGTAAGAAGGTGAGGTGTTGGGAAGGACAAGTCTCCATAAGATAGTCATTAAGGGATAACAACTCTTCACAAGTAAATTAATAATTGAAAAAACACTCAGGATATTGGTGCAATGTAATGGAAGAGAAAAACAGTAGTAGTAGAAATGAACCCAACAAGTAAGAAAGCATGAGATACTTAAGAAATAAAGGGACAATGAAGTGGTGTAAGAAGAGCAAATCCATTAGGAAGAGCCAGAATGAATCAAGCAAATGCCTAAGCTGGGCAGTGTGATTCAGGCCTTGAAACAGAAAAAAATTGGAACACTTCATTTTGCTATCTGCACCGAGAGAGAACAAATGCCCTGTCCTGTTTCTGGAGTTGATGGGCAGCAGCAGCAGAGAAGGTGCTGGAACTGGAGGACCGACTCCCAGCCACAGAAAGGTCAGGCAAGTGTTAGGAACACTGCTCAGTATCTTCTCATGTCTGTCTGGTTTTGCTCTCCAGTGTTACAAAAACGTTCAGAATCTTGGAAATAATTTTGCATTCCCAATGTTTGTACTTGAGATTTTTTTCCCCCCCGAATAGTTGTCACCAGTAGATGAACAGACTGATTAACCTCCCTGATGGGCGCATCAGGGCTTGGAAAGGAGCAAGGGAAGCCAAACTCTACTGAAGAGGGAGGACCATGAGACTGATAAGTTTTCACTCTGCTCTTCTGGCCATTCCGGTGGGCTGCCAAATCAGATTAAACAGGAGAAATAATAGAGAAAAGTGGAGTTGGCTTCCTTTTTCCTTTTTAGGAGCCAGGTAATTACAGCTGACCGGAAGAAGTAGAATGTTTTGCTACCTAGTTTCACGTGTAAAAGCTAACTGCCAGGCATGGATCTTCCTCTTTCCATGTAAAAGAACAGTTTTTCTCTTTGTTTTTCCCCAGTCTGTGAAAAATATGACAATGTCTGAGTTCTGTCCTGAGGGTGGGATAAGAGTCCAAGGGAGCAAGAGGAGAAGGTGTACATCTCCAGCTCTGCAGTGACCCCTTGCAATACTCATTACTACATGGGGCCCAGGATGTCCCTTCTGTTTTTCAGAAGGATTCAAGGAGATTTTAGATGGAAGCGTGTGTACAATGCATGCTGATCTGTTTAAAGTAAGAGACTAACAGAGAGGTGACCTTTCACAGCTTCCAGTGTTTCAGGGTTTCAGTTTAATAACAACATCTAGCTAATGTGAAGTGCTGTGATCTGTAAGCATGACATGGAGACGGAACTCTTTCGGCCTCAAAAAGATGATGATCTCTACTGGCCAGAAAGGGAGCCCAGAGGGCTAACTCAGACGGAGAAGTCCAAATTTTACACTTTCTAGCCATTCATGCTTGGATAGAAAATTTCCTTAGAGCTTCTGCATTTCTGTTGTTGTTGTAAAAGTAACTGTAAAGTTGAAAATCTATCATGAAGACCACCATGCTCCATAACTGGAAGATGGAAGAAGAGGAGATAAAAAACAAACAGGATTCTTTCTACTGAACAGATCAGTCACTGTCAGCTGAGCTGATTTCTCAAAATGTGATGCCATTTTGCTTATCCACATGTCTCAACCAGTGGTATAACATGTGACATATTAGGACTCTTGTAAGTCTTGACTACATTATTTGGATTTTATGGCTTGTCATTAAGTCCTACAATTCTGAAATATGTATTCATCGTATTTTCTCCAATGTAAATTGGCTATATGGCTTTTTTATTCTGCAAGTGTTACCATGATAACTTTGAAATTAACAGGACACATTAATGACAGACATGAAGCCACACAAATATGTGGACCTCTCAGGACTCTTGTTCTCTGCTTTTATTGCAGCCTGCATTAAAGGCTTGACCCTAAATCCCTCAGAGTCAAGGATCTCAGCAGCCTTAACAAACAATTTTCATTGGCTTCAGATCACAGTTTATAGTGCCAGAATTGACTGCATTATAGTATCTACAGAAGGCTGAAGTGTGAAATAAGTATCTTTTGGTATAGACATTATCATTCTATTGCCAGTCTAATACATGTATGGGCCAGTTTTATTTATTTTTTCTATAAAAAGCCTTAACTTTTCACCTGGCCAAACCTTCTCCACATTGTGCTTGTTACTAAGGCCCTGAGATCCATCTCCAGATTCAATTTTAAATTATTACAGTGAAAATCTTGGGCACAAGGGTGGTATCTAGTCTCACCTAAATTTGGCTACCAAAAATTAGACATTTGTCCTATTCTAGTCATCTCAGCCTTTTCTAACACAAACAGGGACAGGAATCTTCAGAAAGCACTTAATTTCATCCTAAAATAAATAGTTAATATAGCACGAATACTCTTCTGGGCTTAAACTGGACACACAGATGGCTAAAATCAGATGAGATCACTCCTACCATTTGTATGTTATAGGCAGACCTTGTGGGTCTCCAGAAAATTTTCCTATAATCTCATCTTGCTGTGTTTCTTACAACTTCCTCCCCATCACATGCTATTACCCATTTTTGGAGCCAGGGATGTATGGACCACTCGTTGACATTGATGCAGTGTTTCTAGTGATTGTCTTTTCACCTTTGTGTTTCTTTCTGGACAAAATCTCTCAAACATAAAATCTGAATTTCAGAGTATTGATGAATCCTAAGGATAAAGTGGGTTAAGTAAAACACTGGTATGTGCTTCTGCAAAAAAAGAGACATTCTGCAAAGACATTAGAAAATGATATATCTGAATTATACACACTATCTACAGAAACATTGGTAGATAAAATTGTGATTTTTGTCCTTGATTTGACACACTTTGCTTCCAGAGGAAAGAAGATTCATTTGCTAAAGGGAAGTAGATATATTCTTGCCTCTACTTCTATTATGTTTGTAGTAATAATGACATTTCCCTTTGATTTCATACAGTGAGTTATGTCTAGCCCTGTGAGGTAATTTGCCAGTAGGAGAGTAGAGAGTTTCCCTTCATCTGCACTTATTTAATGAAAGCGGTTGTACTCCCAATCCATTATTCTTTAAGTAGACTGTTACTATCAGTGACGGGCTAGTCATCGCACAGATTTTAGGGCTACACAACATTTTTAGCAAATTCAATCCTGACTATGAAATGTTTCACAGAACTTAAAAATTAAGCAATTTTCAGTTTTTTAGAAAATGAATCACATGGAATTTAGATAATATTTATCTAGCCTAGCACCAGCTTCGGAATACGCGCGGACTTATTTCATAAGACTATGTTCCTGCAAGTTCTTGCCTGTCACATGCAAGATTTGATAAAACTGGTATGAAAAGTGTGAAGAGCAGAAACTCCTTGACCTTTGCGGAAGAAATTATGTTAAGTATGATTTGCTTTCTCTTGGAGTAGGGCCAGCGCAATGGAAAAATGACCTGCAGATAGAGAATCAGGCCCAGTGTGTGCAAATTGCTACATGGCTTACAGTGCTATGATTAAAGCTAGAGGTAAATCAGAGCTTACAGGTTCAATAGCTGAGCTGATCTAAGTGCAGCCTGAAGGGAAAAAAAAAAGGTGGTGAGCATTTTCTGCCAGCTTAAGTGCAACTGAAGTCATTTGGACTTGGCTTGTATGTTGTACCACAACCGATCCTACGACATTGATTAATGCTTCTCCTCTTGCCTCAAAGACACCTGCCAGCTTCCTAAAAATCTCTAATATTTTTGGCAGCATGGCCTCACTGAAGACCCCATCTTCCATTTATTTCTTTGAATGGAAATCTCCCATTGTAGAGTATCAAATTAGTTTCTTGTACCTTACACATTCAGGTAGTATTTTCTGTTATTCTCTTGGTTATCTTCTTGCCTTTTTTATCCTTTCTCATTTTATCTTTTCTCAGTCAGGCAATCACACCCTTTTACGTTGTTTTTCTGTCTAGCTTAGTGTCTTACATTATTTCGCAACACTGCGGAACTCTTAATAACTTCAATATCACTCAATAGCAATAGCAAAGTCTCTCCTGCTAACTAACTAACTAACTATATATATGATCCTGTACATATATGTGCAGCTAGAGAGAGGCAAAAAGAAAAAAAAAAGAAAATTACAATATGAAATAGTGCATCATATTATGAAAAACAGTGAACGCTTGTGGTTCTCCTGGCTCTATAGAGACATATCATGACATAATTTTAGCTTCGAGAGAACAAAGTGTGGCTTTTCAGTGTTTTGCTTTATTTGAATTATGATTCAAAGTGTAAGACAGCAAACGCTTGACACCTCCACTAAGAGATGTCCTACAGTCATAAGGACAGAGGTCAAAGCTTTGACCTTACAATAGAACACCGTAGACAAAAGCAAACATAAAAGAGACCCAAAGAGACACAGAAGAGGCCCAAAGCGTTTAGAGAGCTTTAGTTTTATTTTTCTAATAAAAACTCTGCTTGTAAAATTTGTACTTAAACAGATGTTCAGAGCCTGAAACCCATCCGTGAACTAAGATCCCAGATCTTTTGTGTTGCCTGTATCGTTTATAGGAAAGGGGAGATTGCCCTGTCTATCTGCAATAGATCAGGCACAAGAAAGGGCCAGCCAAGCTGATCTGAGGAGTTCGCAGCACATTTTAATTTTAATGGCACTGTTCCCTGATGATCAGGGAGACTTCTGAAAATCAGAACTGAATGAGATCAGATGTGTAATCTACATCAGCTTTGATTACAAGAGAGTCACCTACATCTTCACAGGCGCTGTCCAGGTTGAATTGTGCTTTCATGTTATCAAACTAAGATACTAACGTGGTGTCCTTAAGGTGAATGACTTACAATTATTCCATATAGGATAAAGCTTTTAATCAGACCTCACCTGCTCCAAAGCGCGCCTGAAGAGAATGAAGGTTTTTGTTTGGTAAAAATGATTTTATAGCATACTGTGAAAATCTGATAACTTAAGAGCTTAAAAAGAGAATTTCACCTTATATAAATATTGTATTATTTCTTATGCTTACATAATATGAACATTACTTAATAACAAATAAAATACATCGTATTCATATTTCACACCATTGTATTAAATGACTTGAAATGTTTATTCCTATTATATTTTGGTTCATATGCTGTCAATTTTAATATATATTAATATTTCATAATGTGAGAAAAGAAAGTGAAAGGATGATTTTTAATTTTATAAAGTGATACAATTCTCCTGGCCTTTTTTATGTGCTTGTATAAAACTGGACAAATAATATCTTTCTAAAAGCTACAGGAACATGTCCTGTAAATCCATAATAGGGTAGTACTCCCACAAATGTCTAGAATAAATCTGTGTTTCTTTATTTCCTCTATTACACTGACTTAACCCGACTCACTGCTTTATCTGCACTGTGGTCTGACACGTGCAGAACAGTCTGGATGATGGTCAAGTTCCTTGCTCCAGCTTTAGCTTGGATGGCTATTTCTTCTGGTCAATCTACTTCCAAATTGAAGGGCTACATGTACCCATTTCCTTTTCCCAAATTTTACTGGGGTCAGCCTGATCTCTCACTGTTTTTTGCAACTTTAAAATATTAGCAAAATTATTCCTTTCTTCTAGTAGCTACTTATTCTGCAGATGAAAAATACTCACTTAGACAAATATCACCTTTTAATCTGCAAGAGCTGTTTTAGAGATGTGTGAAAAAGCAGCTGGAGCAGTCATCTTCCTTTTCTCAAATAAATTAGCCCTTAAAGCTGGATTCCTCATGACTGGGACAAACAGCTAGAACCACACCCTTAAATTAGGAATGGGCTTTACCTGTAGCTGATGCAGCCATGCTAAGGTTAGGGAATGACCAGAGGGTGAGGTAGCACCTCTTCTGCGCTGCCCAACCATAACGTTTTTCTCAACTGCTCAGTTTGGTTTTCAGCCAGATCAGTTCCTTGGTCCAGCTGGCTATGTCTGCACAAGTGCTGATGACACCACACAGAACATTATAGAAACATCTTTTTGACAATAACTTTCATTTCCATTGATTTAGTTTGGTTTCAGTGTGAGACGAATTATGTCTATAATTTTTCAAATCCTACACTGTGTGTAAAAGTCATACCTTTCAGCTCCTGAAACTGAAATTCATATTCATTTCACTAATAACAAGAGTAGCTATTGTCATAAGAATTTTAATTTCACCAAAGAATAGGTAGTATTTTTATAAGCCTACAAGCTACCAACTGAGTGGGCAAAGGAATCGCATAGCTCTGTACAGACTCATTGATAATGTCTGTCCCAAAGTCTCTCCTTTGAGAAGAACCTTTTTAGAAATCCAAAGAATAAAAGGAAAATCTACTTTACAGTAGCTGGATGTTGGTTTAAGTTTCATTATTTGGAATGAAACAAACTGGACTCAGTGAACTGGTATTTTTGGTAGAACTTTATTTTGTCAGAGTTCTGCCTGGCAGAACTGACAAGTCACTTTGATACGGTAGTGGGATGCTAGGATGCTAGTAGGGAAATTATGGAGTTTGCTCTTATAAATTCATCATGCAGGGTATTTTGGGGGGGGGGGGTTCCCCTCTCTGCCGTTCCTTTGGAGAAATTTCTGAACTCCCCACTCAGAGTGACTAATGATTTTAAAGGACCAGTTGGAAAAGTAAAGCACCACATGATGTGGACATCAGAATCTAATTCTGAATTACTCTCTTCCAAACTTCCAGTCTTCGTTCAGACAGACTTAACTCCTAGGGCCAGATTCAGGAGAGATACCACATAAAAATGGCTACTTGGACAAAACTGAGAAACCCAAGTTCAGGATAGGAATATTGACTAAACTGCTGATATGTGCTAGAAGATTCAGATATGAGGTCTGCAGAGAAGATGGGAATAAAGTTATCCATGTCCATTGCAGAAATATCATCTTTTTCCTTTGAAAAAAGGAAATTTGAAATAAACACTAGGAGAGCTTACTTGTGTCTGAAGTAAGGAGCAGGGAAGAGAGGGCTACAGGAACTCCATCACTTAAGGTTTTTGAGAAGAGTTTGATCAAAAGTTTGTGAAGTTTAAGGAGGGCTTATCTTTCCATGAGGCTGGAGGATGAAATGGATTGCTGTTTTTCAACCTGTAATCCAAAAAACTGTGCTGGCCAGAAAGTTATAAATAAAGTGATCTTTCAATGAAAACACCTATACCCTCTCTAGAAAAATAAATACACTCATGTTGCAAAGTGTACAATCTAGAAAATTAACTGGGGTGGGGGAAATTAAAGTACTATATGGTCACTCTGGAAACAGCCGAATTTTTATTTAGTTGGGAATGAAAATCCTTGTGTGATTTTTCCATAGAGGTGAGAGAGGGGAGTCAAACTGTTTCAGAAATACCGGACAAGATGACTTCTTCAGGATCTTATTATCTCTTATTTTCTGTGATTCGGATGGGGTTCTGTCCACAGTTTCGATGGTGTCTGGGCATCTTTTTGGCTACTTTATCTTTGTATGATTTTCTCTCCAGTAAGCAGGTTATTTTACCTACGGGTTAGTTCTCTCTCTACAGATGAATTTTCTTATTACTCCCGCATGTACTCTTTATATATTTATTTTAATCTAAAGATACATCAGGACCCCACTAGATGGCAGCCGGAGACCTTCGCAGACCTCATACCGCTGACACCAGATTGTAGGTTCGTTGGCTTCCCTTGACACAAAACAATTAAGATGTTCCGCTCAATGGATGAATTATTTCCCCGCCTTTCCAGTGAGACTCCCAGCATTCAGTACAGCACCATTAGACTTCACTATCCGTCCTACAGCCAGGACATTACTTCTTTTTCTTCCCCCTTTCTGCTTGCCCTGGATCTCTGAAATGATCATAACGGCACCTTGTGGGCTCTCCTGTGCGATTCCAGCTCTACGCAGTAGCCGTGTGTGTTTGCACTGGACGTGCCTATGTATCACAAGCTCAAGGTGCCCTTGAGGCCCCTCAAGTCAAGAGCACCTCGGGTATGGGCAGCACTATTGCTGTGGCTGTACAGAGCTCAATTCAAGCTCTAAAATCCACCTGAGAGGCCAAGGGAAAACTTGAGCTAATGGCTGAGCTGAGCTCAGTGCCACAGCAGTTCAGCTTCTGCACTGGTAGGAAGGTAGTTCACCGATGTCCCTGTGGTGGTTCAGTCACTTAGTTGTGACAGTAGTGGATGTGTTAACTAAGTCAGCTCCAGCAATCACGTGGTGCCATTTTCTCTAGCTTTGTGGCAAAACCTCAGTAGTCCTCTGTCTTTATTTCATTTCACTAGTGCATTTATGGAATTTTATTATGCTTTAACATATAGCATAGAATATAATTATAATATATATTACATACAATATACATTAATATATTATATATATTTTATATATATATCCTGTAGTTTTATAGTGTCCTCTGTGTGACCAGTTTTGATAACAAGTCTAGTCCTGAAGTGCAGGTGGATTCTGATCCTAGTAAAGTGGTTGTTTAATTTTGTAGTTCATTTTTTCTAAAAAAGAAGGTATTTTAGGTATTTGTCAGAAGGAGAGAAGGAAGGAATGAGTGAAATGTGAATTTTATGGTTAAATGAGCATTAATAGAATTATTTTCCACACATAACCATCCTGGATTATGTACTTGTCATATTTTATGCAGGGAATTAAAAAAAAAGCCATTCCAGTTCTGACTGAAAATGACTTTTTCACTTCTCATACAGAAAAGTTTGCAACAATAGAAGGCATTGAAAACATTAACTTACTATTCATTTCATCACCAGGGCTAGATGAAATATTTTGGAAAAGTCAATGTTTTATTGAAAAATGAACATTTTCTACTGATTTTGCAATCTCTGTAATTAATATTTCTGAAGAGTTCTAGGATTCTTGGACAAAATTCAATGACAATTGAGAAAACCAACTGGATCTACTTACATGCTTCATGTTGTAAAAGTGTTTAAGTCTCTTCCTGGGGCAATGCTTATGTTAATTGAAAGCATGTTTTTTTTCTTTATCTTTGTTGACATAAAATTGGCTCTAGTATCATCCTAACAAATGTTTCATGGGGTTTACTTTTGTTGATGATGATGATTTTTTTTTTCATCTAAGGGTGTGCCTGCCATAGGAGCTGTGTGTCTTGTGGCCTTACTAACGGGAAAATGAACCTTTTACCATTAAAGATGTATTCCCGGTGGGAACATCTGGTCAGCTGCAAAGAGATGGGATTCATCTGGCATTATTTAGTTGTCTAAAAGGTAGATGTCTAAATTCAGGCCAGGAACCCAGACTCCTTTTATAGTCAAAGGAGAAAAATAGATCACTTTGAGATGTGATGTACCTGATCTGTTTTGGATGCCCTGCTTTAGGATGAGATGAATCGGACCATGGACTCCCTGACTAGATCTCCATGGCTTATAAAGGGACCCTATCTAGATCAGCTATAGATGTCTACTTTCAGCCAGATGATCCCTCCCACCATGCTGTTCTACATACAGACGAGTGGCAGAAAGCTGTGAACATTGATCGTGGTCACTGTAGCAAGACCATACAAAACTACAGTGTTCAAGACCACCCTGGAGACTCTTCAAAGCTGTTTCTCATCAGGCACAGCTAGTTTTACTATAATCTTACTGGTTAGCTATTTTGTTTGGTGTCCACAGGATTTCTCACGCATTCACAAATCCTTTTGCTTTCCTGCACTAGGATTTGTCAGGACCTCACAGGAGGTGTCAAGGCTGCTGTGCAGGAGACTTCTAGTGATCTGCTCAGGTATACAATCCCCTGGACACATGCTAGTCTGTTCGCACTGGTGCAATTGCTCTGGCATTTCCCCAAGGTATGCCTGCATGTGCTGGAACCACTATTGCTCAGAAATTATTATTTTTAGCAGGGATTTTTTTTCATGGATTGGCCAGGTGATAGCCCAGCGCACTGTGGTCTGGTCCTGGTGCTGGAGAAGGTTTCCTGCTGTGTTAAAAATGATCCTATAGCCCAGCCTTGGTGATGAAAGTCCATAGGTCTCGAGTCCAAGTGTCCCTATATTTCGAGTCCCTATATTTCTTCATATCCCTGTTTTTTCTGTGTGAACTATCCAGAGATAGTGTGAACTATCCAGTGCTTAAGCTAAGCAGATGCTTATCTGCTTTGATGGAAGGGAGCCTTAGGCAAGAATGTTTCTGGCATTTGCATGGGACATAACGCACTGAAGCAACTGGGTGCAAGCACTGTCTATCATCATCCCTCAGCTTTTAATGCATCTTTTTTCCTGAGTGCCTTTTCAGAAGCTCGGTAACGAAAGGAAAGTAGCTTTTAACTACTGGTTGGATTTTAATCTAAGTCTCTCTGCTTTAAAAGCTTGGGGAAAAAATAGAGAGTAGCTTTTAATAAAGTAGCAACTATTGGAACACCAGTACTTTTCATTCCTCCCAAAGACACAGTGGAGAATATAATTTAATTTGGTTAATTCACAGATCACATTTAAAATGATTTTTTTTTTCCCTATGTCTCTTTTTCTCTTTTCCCCCTACTTTCCTTTTGGCACTTGCATTTATAAGATATCTGAAAACAATTCAGATGCTTTTAGCAGAAAGTGGCTACTTCTGTACCCAGCAAGAACATTGCCAGAACATTGGTATCTCGACTTCTGTTATGTGATGGAGGGGAACATTTGGTGAGTCATATAATGACACAGTGAGACAAAAGGAAGCTAAATTCCTCTAATTTTTCTGCTCTTGCGCTTCACAGGTGACTGCTCAGGATTTGTTCATGTACTACATTTCTATTAGTACTCCACTTTCCTTGCTTTATATCTGCATATTTGAGCAATGAAATATTAAAATTACAAAACAAAAATGAAGTAGTATGTTGCCATTCGAGCTGGCTGGAACATTTTTAAATGATTTTTTTTGTTTGCTTTTGGAGAGCAGTAAATGTGTCAAAAATCCTTTTTCAGTGAAAACAAGATATTTTGTACAGAGTATTGATTTTGAAGAAGGATTTTCAAGTTCATGATGAAATGTTTGATCAGTTTGAAAAAGTGAAAGACAGACCCAAATCTCAGACTTGACCTTTTCAATACAATTTCATTCCATGAAAACATTTTGAATGTTTTATTTTTGAATCTTCCTTAGAGCTCCCGTGCGCTGTTGGGTAAATGCTTAATATTGTCTTCGTTTATGGCATAATGACAATTCACAAAGACAGTCTATTAGCCATTTGAAACCATCTGAAACCATTAATCTACAGCTTAATTTCAGGGAGAATTGTTACACTCTTCATGTTCTGTTCCTTGAGGGAAGAATGGGATTTTGTTTGTTTGTTTTATCTCCATCATATCACCTCCCATCTGGCTATGTATAAAAAAAAAAAAGAAGAAGAAAAAGAGAAAAAGCCACCATCAGGTAAAGATATTTCAAGAAATACACACACACACACACACACACACACAAAAAAAAACACATTTTTTTTTCCAGAGTTACCTTACTCAGTACCTATGCTATTCTTCCCTATGTAGAGATATTACTGCTCTCCTACAGCTCCCCATATTCCGGGTTAATATATCCCTGAATGTCTGTTTACCTGAATACTTACAAAATTGCTACAGAAATTGTAACCACTAGAAACATCTTGATAACGAGAGTGTTAGCAGAGGCAGGGACAGTGTGTGGCACCAGTAAGAGGAGATACAGGGAGTAGAGAAATATAGTTTGATGAGAGATTCTTATAAAAAACTGTCTCCTGCAAAAGGCTTTGGGGATTTGGTGTGCTGAAAAGCTTTCTGATGATAAAAACAGGGCTTTTAGCAGCAAAATTGGACAAACACCAAGCGACTGATTTCACATTGGGTGAAAACGTGCAGAGCGAATAGCAGCGGGGGAGTACCTGGCCTTTGTGGCTAGTCTGTGTTTTCCCATGAGTGAAGGAGTTACAGGAATTGACATGTGATGATGAAAATAAAATGTGAGAGCCTGTTGCTAGGGCTGTATGTAATAGCCAGCCCAAATAACCTAACATGGGTGTAATCATGAATTATAGATGCCCAAAGGAAAACAGATATCAGGCCCTGGCAGCAGGCGGGGAGGAGGTGGGGGAGGCACATGGGTGGACTGTGCCTTGTTGGCAGGTCAGAGCTTGCACCACAGAAAAGAAAATGGTTAGCGCTAGCGAGATGCTCCTTTTTTGTGGGAGGTGGAGGCATCCATCTGCTGGCCAAGGAGGTTTGCCCAGCATCCTGGTCGGGGATGTTGTGAAGAGACTGACAAGGCTCACCTGGCCCTTGGATGGTTGCCCCTTGCTGCTCATCCTTGTGGGCACCAATAATACTGCTAGGGAGACCTTGAACAACAGCAAAAAGGTGACTGCTGGTCTCTCTGGGTGACAGTTAATGGCACGGGGCCCCAGCCAGTGTTCTCGATCCTGGCAATCAAGCGAAAAGCCCAGGCAGGAGAAGAACCATCCTGCAGGTTGATGCCTGGTTGTGCAGCTGGTGTCATTGGCAGGTCTATGGCTTCTGTGACCACCAGAACCTCTTTGAGGAATGAGGACAGCTGGGGGGAGAAGTCATCCACCTGATGAAGTGCAGCAGGAGTATCATTGTTCTAAGTCTTGCCAACCTCATTAGGAGAGCTGTAAAATAGGTTTTTGGGGGACAGACACCAAAGTTTGGAAACAAGTGGGGGAATTATGGATGGAGGGGAAACATACACAGGATAGGGCAGTAGGGAAGGCTACTATGCTCCCCATGGGAAAGCAGAGCTACTGGAGACCCATTTGAGATGCCCATACACAAATGCACACAGCATGGGAATCAAACAGGAGAAGTCAGAAGCCTGCGCTCAGTCACAGAGCGTGGTTTCATCGGGATCACAGAGACACGGGCAACTCACAAGACCGGAGTGCTGAGATGGATGGGACACAGGATCTTTAGGAAGGACAGGCAGGGCAGATTTCTGATTCTTTCTGGTTCTCTCCTCAATATTTTGAACAAAATAAAATAAAATGGCTAAGCTTTGACGGTCTTTAATAACCAAACTATTCTTTACAAAAAATAAAAATAAATAAAAATAAAAAAATTCCTGGATAAGAAATAGTGTTCCATAAGGTTGAGTTTCATCTAATCGAAACTGAGTTGTGCATCATATGCTTCCTTTGTAGTCAACAGACTAAACAGATTACCTCCTGAAGATGGTTCATTTTATCCTAAGCATAGCATGTTAGATAATGTGATGAACCATACTGCAGCCACGACGTTACTCACCAGTGGCTCTAAAGGGAGCCTGTCTGCAATTCAGATGTTTAATTTTTAGACAACTAACTTTAGATGCCTAAATTACAGCAGATGAATCCTAATTCAAGAAACAAAGTTAGCTACTCCCTCTACTGTCTGTATTTGTAAATATCTTATTTTCTTTTCCTGAACTTAAGCTGAAAATGGGCTGATTTTTTTTTTTCAATATCAAATGGCTTTCTGACAAAAAGACATGTGGGATACTGAGAGTGAGAAGGAAGGGTAAAGGAGAGACTGAATGAGAAGTAGATGCACTTTGTGAGACATTTCAGACACAGAAGGAGAAAAAAACACACAGGAAAGAGGACAAGTGAAGCTGGCCACAGGGCAGACAACCAGAAGGAATGGTTCCTGCACGTTAGGTAAAAAGTCAGGGCAATTGCTCTGTAGTGGGGAAACAAAGTGAACTTGCTGAAAAATGTCAAAGACTGTTCAATTGCCCCTCTTGTTTGCTATGCTGCTCATTTCACAGTCCTCTGCAGGAGACTCAGGAGACACTCCTGAACACTTTCAACAGGTGAAATTAGTAATTTATTCCTCTGTCTTCTAAGACATCAGGACTTTGAAGAGGAGAATCCTGCTGCTCCATGTTCTGAGATTTTGCAGAAAGCAAACTAAAAATGTCAAATGCTTCATGGTTCTCGAATATGGTCCTCAGAATCTATTTTTTCTCTCTGTTCCTTAATACAACTCTGCTTGGATAATATTCATGAAATGAAGTTTGACTTTTTTCTTTCTAATTGCCTATTAACTGCTTTATTATTTCTTCAGGAGTTCTGTTTTAAAATACAGTAGAAAACATTAAAAAGTGACAGAATTGCAGCTCTCTGGTTTTTGTTATGCTCCAAATTGAATCTGCATTAGGGCAAGCTTTTTTCATACCGCCTTTATTAGGTATTTCAAGTATGAACTGCATTGACCCATAGGCATGTAATTTCCATATGCAATTCAAACAATTTGGGTGGCACTTTCCTTACTTAGATGATTTAACACTAAACTTCTAAATCCCATCTAGTCAAATTAGGCTCCTTGAATATGCAGTGGAGAGAAGAAGACATCTTCTAGTTCTTCTGATCTTGAATGCAGTATCCTGAAATGAAATAAATTGTCCTCTGGAGGTGCCTTACTCTATCTAGTTCATAACAGGAGCCAAGAGGACAGCTATATCAGACTGACCTTTAAATATTAAGTTAAAGGAGATGAACTGTCCTTCTGCATTCTAAGGCTGCAGAGAATCTTCTTCTCACTAATTCATTAATACTAATTTGTAACTATTAGCACTCATATCTGCCTTCACAGAAGAGGGTACATGATTTAGAGGTGGGACTGATGTTAGCTAAATTTAACCATGAGGAAACAGTGCATATAGTGCTAGATTCAGTTGTTCACAAATCAGTGCATACTGCTGTTTGAGATGTCCTGAAGCATCTTATACAGCTGCACAAGGCTGACAAATATCATGTAGGAGCTGATTAGGTAGTGCCTAAAGACGTGATTCAGTTGCCCAAATGTAATCATCTAGTGCCATACGAGATGATTCAGGACAGCTGTATGGGACTAAAAGATAGGACACAGGCCCTTTAGGAGATCCATGCCCTTCTGGAGCAGCAGCTGAAGGTCAGGCAACACACTCTAGGACATCTTTAACAGCTCTAGATGGTTCCTCAGTTGTATACACAATTGACTCAAGTCCTACAACTACTGCACACTGTAGATATGTACATTTAGGTGCCTGTATCTGGAACTAAATCCCACCGTTAAAAGTGAGAATGTTATAATCAAGGACTTGATCCAGTGGTCCACATACAAGCTTCTTGTGTCCTTTGGGATGCCTTGGATTATCCAGTGTGGCAGATATGACTAAGGGCCCATTGGAGACCTGTGCCATTCCGGGCCAGATGCTAGGGGCCTGTTGAGGTAAGAGTTTGTGGAAGATAAAAGACTAACACACAAGTTTCTTGAGCTGCTGATGTGTAAAATAGCTTATTCTTTGTATCACACTGACTTCAGCTTGAAACTCAGATACAACTGCCATTTATTGTTCACTAATAATCCTATTTGGAGTTAAGTATTATTTTATGTCCTGGTTATTTTTGAAAACAGTACCCTAAGAGAGACTGAGATTACTGACTGGGACTGCTGACCCTTGCCACGTGCAAAAGATGTAGTTGTTTGTAACCTTCAACCATGCTATACGGTAAGACAACTCTATTCAGCTTTACCAATCAAGCTGAATGGGATTTGTGAGAAATGATCATAGGATTTACCCAGTGACACTGTTGCTACTATGGCAACATGTTTTTTGTTGTTGCAGTTGAGAAAAAAATAATTTTATTTTTAATGCCTGTCTAGAGGTTAGAAGCCACAGACAAGACTTCATTTTAGTCTCTCACTGTAGTGTCTTCTCAAGTGGATGAAAATGAAAGCGTGAAGACTTCAAGCATTTCAGAGGCTCAGGAAGAACAAAGACAGAGAGAATGAGAACAGCAGAAGCTGAAGAAGCAGCATATTCTATTATGAAATATCCTTTTTAAATGTATGCAAAGGAAATGCAGCTTTGTAAAGGGGACTGAAGATAATCCCAAACACTTATGACAATGTTCAGACAATGAAGGTAAATTGTTTAATTACATATACAAATTGCAGAAGAATTAATCAAAATTCATGATCCCATAGAGAATCATTGCAGTGTCTAGTCTTAAATGACAAAAGGCCTGAAAGCAGAAGTCTTTGTTTACGTTATTGCATAGGTGGAAGGAGAGCTTTTTCAAAGGTGCATAACAGATTTTTTTGCATAAATCAGACTACATAGCAACAAAACCTATACTCCTAATTGCTTTGGGCAAGCTGAAAACCCCCAACTTCGACTGCATTCTAAAAATTAGATTTTGCCTCAGGAGATAATGTGGAAGGCACAGGTGGGAGGAGAAAGTGCAGGAGACCTTCATAAAGATAAAAAAGACTTAGTAAGTGATGAAAATAAACTAGTTCAGGCAAAACTAGTGAGTATCTAGAGTTCTTTCTACCTCCCATTAGCTATTTGAAAATTAGAAATCTAACCTAAGCTGGTTGTGTAGACTCCCTCAGCCAAAGTGGTGAAATCCAATGAGGTGAAATCCAGAACTTCCTATATGTAATTCTCCTAACCTCTGTTAGTCACACCTTAAGAGATATTGAATTGATCTTGGAGGTGCCTATATGTCACCATTGACTGTATAGAGAGCCCACAAATTTAGCTTGGAGAAGATACTTAGCTTTTAGATGAGATGAATCCTACCTCATCTGTCTGTTCAAAACAATAAGACAGACGTTTCCAAAATTAGTGTTCAGCCATATGTGCAGTTCACAGCAGATGAGAGTGGCACATGCACAGAATCTGCTTCCTGATAGGTATTGTCACAAAAGGAGTGATGCACTTCACTCATAAGAGGGAAGCAGCACTACATTTATTGCAGTAAGACAGCGACTTAACAAAGTTCAATCGTAAATAAGAATGATTTAACGAGGTTCGATTGGCAAGGTTCACTCGGTTATTTACTGCATGAAAGACAGTGTCAGATGTGTGTGCAACGGAGACCCTCCCATTGAGTGACAAGGTTCAGACTGGACCCCCTTGCTTTCTAAACTCCTTCGGAAAGGAGCCTAGGTGCGGCTGGATCCAGTCCTAGTCCCAGACTTGGTCAACAGTTTACGTCTAAGGGATTATGTGCACAATTAGTCAGAGATATAACTCAGCAAAGTTTCACAAAGTTCGCAAAAGTTCAGCACGCTATTAATCACTTACCGAGGATCTGTCGCAGGTAAGGAATCTCTCAATCTCAAGGAGTAACCTTGAGAGGCATCCCTGCTCAAGGGGAGGTTCTGCAGTGCAGCCCACTGCCATGCAGGAGAGCTCAAGGGCTCTGGGCTGCCCCCTACTTATGGGGGGGAGATGATTGACTCATAGTCATATTTGCATACTAGACGGGCCTTAGTTGGTGCAGGCTCAACTAGCCCCTACACACGTGCTGTTTACAGGGAGGTCAGGTTGAGGGTGAGAGAGCACATCAGTGGTGGGGGGGGAAAGCAGCACACTGTCACAGGTATCCAAGAGTATAAATGGAGAGATGAACAGGTGACTTCAGGCTGATGAATTGCTTTCATCTTCAATTGATTGACATTTTGCTTCTGAGCTTTCCCAGACCTTAAATCTCCATTTTCGTTAATACAGAAACCCTTACTCTATGTCTAGATTGAGAGTGCTTAAGAAGCTGGGAAATTCTGCCTACAAAGGACAACCAAAGGAAGATACATACATTATTTATTTTCCCCTGGGTAAGGGTATGAACCAGGTTAATTACTTCTCATGAGCAACCACTGGCAGATTGACCCCAGCTATTATTATAGCCATTATATATCCAGGAGGCAGATAATCAACCAGTCAATCTGTTAGACTTGCTGTCTTAGCATCTGAAACAAATCACGAAGTAGGCAGATCTATTTATCTGCCTGCCTGCCTACCTATCTATGCATTCATATCTTCTAGCTAGCACTATCTGTCTGTCTGTCTGTCTATATATCTAGATAGCACTATCCGTCTGTCTAGCTGTCTATCACCTTCCAACAATCCTGACTTTGTAAGACATATTCTCAGCTGGTAGCAATGTAACACTGTTCAAACCTAGCTGATCACCAGGGTTTTTCTTTCCCTAATGGGTCAGCCCAGTACTCTTTCCTCTCTGTAGAATCAGAGTTGAACGAAAATAAAAGCAATTAGCATTCAGATGAGTTGAATGAGGGACAATGGAATCAAAGAGGCATAATGGATCCCCAGAATAGAAAAGTTTCTCTCTCTCTTTTCAACTCCAGAAGATTTTGCATATTAAAGATAAGTAATTTATTTCTCATTGAGATTTGATTAATCAGAGCTTAATTACAGATGCAGTCACTAATAAATATTGTCACCAACAGCTGTTTCCATTAATATATTGCATAAATCATTTCTCTACCCATTAATCAAGTGGATGGAGTTCTGATCAGAAAAGACCCTTCCTACCACCTTTCTTTTGCCACTCCACTTAGACCTATTGTTTTCAAGGTTGCTATTTACGGAATAAGACTCAGTATAAAAGTGGTCCAAGAGGACAGAGAAAAACTCAATGATTGTTCACACTTAAACATTAGCAGAGCTTTTCCTTATGCTATTAATTCATGAGAGAAAAAGGGGACATTTACAAGCATGTTTATCTTTAGAACACATTTCTCCTGTAAATCAAGCATTTCTCTGTCAAGCAGCTTCCAAGTAGTCTAAAAAGAGCCAATTTATTTGCTCTGCACTGTTAAGTAATTGAAGAGACTAAGGGAAGAATAATAACATGGGTTTGGTAGCTCATAAACATGAAATTTGAAACTGTAAGGATCCTCCAAAATGATTATTGTGCATTTTGAGTCATGTATCAATAACAAGTAATTCAGCGGTCTCCGTTTTGAAGCTCCCTGTGCAGCCTGTGTCTTGATTTTCCTCAATTTTCTCTCAATGAAATCCATGTTCTGATAGGCATGCTCTCTAATTTTTCATTGCAGCTAAGCACAAAACCAAAGGTTCATTGAAAATACAGCATGGAAGGACCTCAAGAAGTCATCTAGTCTATATTCTTACTCCAAGATAAGCTCTGCTTATCTAAATAATCCTTTTAGATATTTATCCAGCCTGTTCCTAAAGAAATCCAGAAATTAAAATACTGCAGTCTGCCTAGTGATTGTTTTTGCTAGAATACTTTCCTTTATAACTAATCTAAACACATCTTGATGTAATTTAAGCCCTTTTCTTTTTGTCTTAGCTACATGAATGTGCAACCTTCCTTTTGACAGACACATTTTATATCTTTAAAAGACTGTTACGTGGGGATCGCAATAAAAAGTACGTATTCTTTCACTTGTCCTACACAGATTTCCTACTCACAAGGTGACAAAAACATTTGTAAAGCCCTATAAATTAAGATAACAAATGCCAAGAGGATTAACATATCAGAGAAAGACAGAAAAAAGAAAGCCAAATAAAAATACTTCTGTATTATGCTCTTGTCTTTGAATCAAGTGTGCATAAATGATGGAAAAAAAAGTTGACAGAAATGGATAGTTCCACGTGTATTTTTTCCCTTTCTTCTCAGGTTTGCTGGTTAATACAAAGCACAATTTTATTATGCTTCCTTAGGCTTTGTGAAATGATTTAGGTTAACATGCTAATTCATTACAATTAATTAATTTTAGCATCAGAGTTCTCCATTCAGGCCACATAATCAAACCGCCTACTTAATGTATCTTGCCAGAGGTCCTACTTATCAAGGGTGCAATACACTTTATATAATTGTAAATATTTAAAAGCTACATCTCCCAGTCTATGCTGGTCTTCTATTTTTTTATAGTCACTGGAGAGTAATATGCACCAACACAGGGCAATTTTATTTTAGAATGAGACAAATCACTCTATAGCAGTGTCTATCTCTCTCCAGTGAATATAAAGGGATCGAAAGGTGACTTGTTCAGGCTTAGACATGTAACCTGCCTACCTTAGAGTAAATAAAACTCATCTAAGAGTAGAACAAGCAATATGGGCACAAAGGAAATTAAATTTAATGATACTTTTCAGCTAACCAATGTAGAATCAAAAGGGGAGCATATCAAAATATGCCACAAATCAATGTCAGAGGCAAGAATATAACCCAGCTTTCCAGAAAGTCATCATATTATAGCACACAGACATCATGAGTGGTAAATCCCTGGCAGTATGATAAGTTGTTTCTCCAGAATAAGAGAAGTAAGGCAGGATGAAGTGAGATGAGAACTAGATGTTAATGCTAAATTTAAGATTTTAGGAGTAGAAGCCAAAAAGAAAACTGCGAGAAATGGAAAGTGGCTAGGAAAGCAGGACAAATACTCTCCAAGCGTCTTATTTATCTCAAAGATTTTTTCATCTATTTCATTGCCTTCCTTCCTTCGCCACTCAGAGCACAAGAGAGTCCTGTAGCCCTCACTGCAATAGATTCCCAAGATATGGGATTGCCTGAAAGTTTTGGTCTGAAACAAGACCTTCACCGCACACATCCTGTCACTTGTAGGTAACAGCAGCCACTATCTCAAAACTGGAGTAGCCTTTTCTCTGTGTTCTGTTTGAGAAGGAAATTGTTCATTTCAACTCCAAAGAGGTGAATGATCTGCAAATATTTTCCCAGCCGAAAGCAGACAAGCTGTGCTGGTCGATTCTCAAAACAGCATCTTGTCTACAAGTTCACAGCGCGTCCAGCTCCCGTTACTGTTAGTGGAGACATAGAGCTTGATGCAGTTGCCAGACATTGGTGTCTAGCGACAGCTGAGATCCCCCAGGACGTCTGAGTCATCCATGCTGTGACACACTGGTAGACACCTGGGACCAAGGGAAACCAACAACCTGTTGTGGTGGACGCAAGAGGCCAGGAGGGGTTTAAAATGATACCTAATGCTTATGTTTAGGTGACTGAATCAAGTCCAACAGGGCCGAGAGAGCTTTTCTGCTCATCCGAAAGTACTTTCCTCCATCTGGTGAGTGGAATAGCTCTTTGGGCTCCACTGTATTGATTAGAGATTCATTTGACCGTCGTGAACATTTAGACACTTTGCACAAATGTAGACATCTACATTTTTAATCAATTAAATTTGTGTGTTTTAATCTACAAAATAAATTACATCTATAAGGATAGAGATGAATCCCAATCCAGAAAGGGCTTGGCATACAGAGGATAAACTTATGTATATGTGTTTGTAACAATAAGTATTGCTCTTTTTTTGACAGCAACACACAGATATCTACTTGCCCAAGAAAAGTTGTTTAGAACAAGGCTCGCTGCGAAAAATATTCACCTAATTTCTTGGCAGCTGGTTTACTGACCAGATCACTTAACTGCCACTTAGACTGAGATCATTCCTCTGTTAAGCAGCTTATCAAACATCTAGGATGTTGCTGAGATAATCCCCACTGATTATACACCAATAATTCCTCACTTAGTAAAAAAAGGGGATATAAGGAAATGCATACCTAAATTTTGCTTTTTAAAATCGCTTTCCTGCTCCTTCTGACAATGGGTGTGTCTGCTTTCCAGTTGTTTCCAAGTGAGCATTTCAGAATCTAAAATTTTAATCTGTAAAAGAGCAGAGGTATTTTTGAAATTATTCTGGGATTTAACCCAGTGAATAGAGAAAATTCTATCAAATTTCCTCCTAGTAGTTAGCCATTCTTTGAGTGATGGAGTTCTTAAGATACTTAACTATAAGAAAGTTAGCCTTTTATCACAGGCAGTCCCTGCTTTAAATTAACCAAGGCTTATTCTGATTTTAATTACCGCTTTTGAATTTCTGAATGAACACTAAATTCTGGGAAATATGATCAGGAAGTGAGTGACTTAAGACTATTCCATGATAATATCATTCATTGTATCATTTAATGCACAAGCTGCTGCATGGTGTCTGTATGCATAAAATTGGAGCTACAGCGAGCGTTTCAAATGTGTGACTGTCGTGACCTAATGCAGTCCTGGGCTTGCCTATGTGGCCACTCATTGGGACAGACCACTGCATCCATGTAGTCACTGAAATATGTATGTCTGCCTTGTCAGACTCTAAAAAGTTGACTTTTTTTTTTTTTTTTTTTGATTCACACTGGCAAATTTCTTTCTGCCTTTCTACAGGTAAAGACGTGTAGATAAGATAAAGATAAGACTATAATTATTATTAGCGTGAGGACTGCACAAAGGAAACTGTGAGAGCCTGCCTGCTGCTCTTCTTAAAATAGATACCAAATCACTGTCATTGGCATCCCTTTTGTCTGCGCAGTAGCTGCAGGGCTGTAATATTCTCTCCGTGTTGGCAGTTCTTGAGCAGTATGTAAGAGACCAAGAACCCGTCTTAGACAGGGGTTGTATAAATTGGCATAAACATCTGTTGGGGATCTGATAGATATAGTGGGAATAATGGAGGCAAAGGAAGATATTTAGCTTGCTCTGAGTGGCAAAGCCTGATTTCATTCTCTGAAGAATTAGGGCACGTTAAGAATTCAGCTGCTGCTTTTTTGCATATCGGGTAAGGATGACAAATCAGCTAAACTAAACACGTCCTTCAAATCTATCCTGAGGCTGTTTTTAGTCTAAAATAAAAGATTACAGTGTCTTGCAGGTATTGCTGTTGAGTCAGGTTTATGCTGGTCTTTAAATTTGTTGAGATGGAAATTGCAGCTTTTAAGATTTATGAAAGTGGCTATGTGCGGTCCTAAAGAGTGTATTAGTACAGAAAAGCCTAGTGTCAGCCAGCAGTAGGAAAACAAAGAGAAATTCAAATAAACTTCAGTTTTAATAGTGAGGGCAAATAAGCTGGGAAATAAGTCTCTTCATCCTTCACCCTGCTTCCCTTTGAACCATGCAGTGGTTTCTTTAGCTCTTGAAAAGTGACTGTTCACATCAGAGCCCATGCCTTTCTAGAAGACAGCTTCATCCCAAACCACAAAGAGTCCTTTGGCCCCATGGAAAAGTGATTGGATGAAATTATGGGGCTAGCCAAGTGGAAGCGGCCAGACGACATCAATTTGTGATCCTTCCTACCTTTAAGAATCTTGTGCACCTTGTGCAGGTTTTTGTGCCAAATTCTGGAGGTCTCTCACTGTCCTACAGACTGGCAGGGCCTTATCAAACTGCTATTGACCCGTAGGTAGAGCTGCCTGCTAGCCACCCCAGTTAACTATTCATCTTCATAAGCTCTCTCTGTAGGCACCCATTGCCACCATCTGCCCCTCTATCATCTTTATTCCTTAGCAGAAATACTACAGACTCAGCCCCATGTACAGTAGAACAATATCTCCCTTCTCCCCCTTCCCATTCAGGATTTTGGTACTTTAAGGCTGCGAGATACTGCATTTGTTTGGTTTGACTGCTTCCACTAGACTCATGTAGGGATAGCTGGTTTGCTCAGATTTATCACGTTAGAGTAATCATATTGTTTCGTTAACTATATGATGTCCCTGCGTTTGGAACAAAAATGTCCCTCATGTATAATAAAACATAAAATGCAAATGGTCCATTTTTTAGGCATTCCAATTAGTTTTTCTACTCAGCTACCTTTATTTCCACTGAGGACGAATAAAGCATTACTGCTATTTGAATTTACTTCCTCTAGAGCCTTGCAGGAGGAACTACTCTTCTCTTTTAGGCCTCAGCAACTAGACTGACTCCTCCTTTGTATATTCTGTTTAAAAAAAAAAAAAAGAGAGAAGAAAAAGAAAAAATATCATTCCATTTTATTGCTTATGGAAAATGTTTTAGGCAAATACTAATATTTTCAAGGCAAAGTAAGACAGAAACCATCAGCATGCCCAGAATAAACAGGAGAGTTAAGCTATATTTCACATTATAAAATGTTTATCCATAAAGCACAACTCCCCCCCGCCCCTGCAAATTAAGTCTTTAATCCTATACGTCAGAATTTGACCCGGGCAAGACGTGCATGACCGAATCCTGAGAAGTTAAAATGTAAGTGAAAACATTAGTCTTTCAAGAATTTCAGAAATGACGCCTTCATAGAAGGGTGATCCAGCAGACTGGATATTGCATTAACACGCAGGAGAAGAGTTCAGCCCTGTGGTCCCCTGCGTAGTGACTTCCTGCGTGAGACTTAATAAAACCTTTGGGTCAGATCTGGGAAGCTGGATGAAGCGCCGCAGCGCTGGTTGCTACAGTGCCCTCAGGTGCTGATCTGCCGAGGAGGATTCGCAGCGTTCAAGGCAGAGCTAGGAGCAGATGGAGGTGCTCTGCAAAAGCCAGCACTGTGAACTGTCTAGACTGGGCAGCAAGCAGTGCTAAAGAGCGGACTGTGACTCGAATTCTGCCACTCTGGAGGATTTCAGTGTTTTCTTCTGAACTTCAAGAAGCTACCTTTTCTTCATAGCGAATTCACAGCCTTATGCACTCTCCTGCAATTAAGTAACTTAGTCTTCTGTTTAAAGAAAACAAACAAGGAAACTTTTCTTCCCAAGTCGTGCAGAGGAATCGCTGCCTCCCTTTACCTGGCAGAATGCTCGACAGAATATTCCCCTTGACTGTGGGAAACCTCGGTGTGCTCCTGAGATTAAATCTACACACGTGCACGGGGTACTCCAACCACCAAGCTCTCAGCTATGCTGGGCTTGTGCAGTATGGGGCAAGGGGATGTTTTCGCTGTCTCCTTAAGCTCTTCCACTTTGCATGAGATAATTCAGCATGAATTGGACCACTGAGAGAAAGAGATTAGTAATTTTGAACCCTAGAGGCTGGTCACTTACTGAAGGGAAGGGAGACAGACTGCAGTCCTGCTTCCAATTAATATAAATAATGTATTCATTCATCAGAGCATGGTGTAAATGCAGCTCCCTGTCTCCAGCGTGCATGTGCTAACCACAAGTCCTATTCCTTTCTGTAGCTCAGGTAACTGTCAATTAGCATGCAAAGCAGGAAAAAAAAAATCAGGAGAATTATAGAAGCCTACCAGACTGCAGCCTGGCAGTTAGGACACATTTCTGTGGTTTCAGCTTTCTTTGGTTAAGAGACAGAATTAAAATCTCTGACCACGAGCTTTGGGATGAAAAGGAAACAATATCACTTAAATTTGCTTAGCCTGCAATTGGTCTTTCTGTAAGACTCTTAACTGGATGCAGAGACATGATTGGCTTTTAAATCCTGACAGTGCATAAATATGAATTACATGCTAAAGATGCTCAGTGACATCAAAATGTACATGGTTCTGGGCATACCCCAAAGGAAACATTTATCTGCTCGTGGAACTTGACTGGTGGAAATGCAATCACTTAAGGAACCATTATTATTAATATAAAAGCTGCTGTTGACCCCTGCCTGCTTTCTTCCTGTTTTAAAGCCTGAAAGTTTGGGAACTAGATGACTGACTAATTTTGAACGTGAGATGGGTTTTGTATGACAAGGTGCAGATGTATATAATGTAGATATCTCTATACGGCCCAGTACCCTTGAATCCCTCTGTAGACAGCAGAGATGTAGTTAATATGGTCAATGGATTGTATGACCAACTCACCCCCTTCCAAATAAACACCTAAAACAGGGTAAAGAAACCATGCCCTAAAATAACTCTCTCTTTCCATTAACCATAAAGGAAGACAAAAAAGGATGGGTCAGCAGTGTCAACTGTTTAAACAAGTCAGATAAGGTGAATGCCACCACAAACAGTGAAAGGGCAATTGGTCCTACAGTCTAGACCCTTGAACCATAAAGTGGTGATGTGTACAGTCTGCTGGTGTGGGGAGAATGGCCTGGATGCTACGTAAATGGGAAACTGCATTAGTACCACAGGAACAAATCTTGGTATAGACAGCTGAAACTCTCCATTTTCCTGGAGCATCATTGGAGTGACTGTCAGCTGTCTTCAAGAATAACTCTATGTTAACATAGACCAGTTCAGCAGGAATCATCATTCCGGCAGCATCCCACGTTCCTGGAGCTCGTGTACCAGAATGTTATGTCTGTCATTATTTTTTACAGGGCTGGGGGATAGAAAAACAATGTTCACTTGTACCTTGCCAGTTATTTCTATCCGTACTAAAACTTTTCTCCAGCTGAAGTTTATTCTACTTTCTCACTTGTGTAGAAACTCAGCTCATATTGACCTAGTTGGTATGTAGGTAAAAGGTAGAATATACAAGTACCTCATGTAATTGAGAATGATTTCCCATTGACATATTCCTTCCTTAATATGCTATGAAGATCTGTGAGAAATTATTTGCAACTGGCAACTAAAAGTTCATTGTTCTTAATGAATTTTCTCACAGGTAATAAATGCTTCTAAAGAAAAAATGATTTAGTGACATTTTTTTGGTTGAAGCTGAGAAACTAATGCCCTGAAAAAAAAAAAAAGACTTTTTTTCAAAAAGAAAACCACACAATTTCCATGTGAGTTCTGCTCGTTGGTTCCCAGGAAGTCCTGCTCCATAGTTTGGGGTGTGGTGGTGTCCTTCACATCTCAGCACAGAGCTTATGTAACATTGCAGTTCAGACTTGGCGGTGTGTTGTAGTATCATCAGATGGTTGCAGCTATCAAGTTTGGATATTATGAAGAGTTACCACCCTTTGGCAGGGAGCTGCTGCTTCTCCAGGGAAAAACTGCATAGACTCTGCAACTGTATTAACTCCATCTGGTTCACTTCACGCTGCAACTGATATGCAGCAGACGCATGGTCAGCCATCACTTCTTGGCTGAAGGGCAGTAACTTTCGTTAACTCATCTGCAAGTTGTATGCATGCAAAAAGGTTAAAAATGGATCAAGGCAACAGAATTTAGACTCATGCCATAGAAATTAGGAACATTAATCTTTCTAAGTCTATTTCATCCTTGTTAGGCAGTCCTCTAGCATATCAAAGGTGGTTTAGAAGAGAACACTTTAGAAGATACACTATTGAGTATTAAGCCATCACGTGATGGGTCAGTGCTTTCAGATGTCAGAGAGAAACGTATATGGCTTTGTGATTACTATCAGGCAGCTCTTTAAAATAGCCCAGCTAGTCCTGCCAAAGAGCAATCACATGTTATTCATCTTAAGAATGATGGAGCTCAATTAAAGACCTTGATATACTCCTGATCCTTTTCACACAGTCTGCTACCAGTATGTTCCTCAACATCCATCTGCCTAATTTTTTTAAAGAAGAAAGACCTTACTTTTCTGTTTCTGAAAGAATTTTAAAATATTCTGCTGTCTGATTTCAGGCAATATTGAGAGGCAGAAACTGTAGTGCTATTAGCTCCGTGGCTAAAAAAGCTGCAGCATTTGATTAAATGAACAAGATGATGCATTGCAGGTTTGATCATTTGAGTTATTTATTTGAATTAATATCCATCAGATGTTATCAAATGTAATAAGGTTTTGGAGGAACTTCCCCAGTCCACAATTATGTCTTTCTTCCTAAAACCTTAAAAAACTGTGGCTGAATTGTTCAAACTGTGAAATTTTAAGACCTTAAAATGAGATTGAAGGGAAATGTCTTCCTGGAAAAAGATGTGACTAACTGCAGGAGTTATGCTATCTATTTTTAGGTATGGGATTCATGTCCTCTAACTTAAGGCTCCAGACTCAGACCCCTCAATTTAGATGTTACAGTCTAGACCTCCACATAAGAGTTAGGTGTCTGACCTCTGTTCAGTTGCCTAAATATAGACTTCTAGTGCCATCTAGGTTGCCATGGGGTATCCAAAACATCTAGATGGAGTTGGCAGATATAACACAGAACCTCTGTGGGACCTCTTGCCTTCTGGAGAAGCACCTGATGTCCAGGCAAGACACTTCAGGGCATCTCATAAGGCATTAGACACTTCTTTGTGAGCGACTGAGGTGAATCCCCAAAGTGGGTGGGATGAGTCATCATCTGAAGATACTCTTTTTCCAGTTACTATTAGAGACAGCTTAAACCGGATACCTATTTTTTAGCAGTCTAAGAGTAGATAACATGAACCTCATAATAAATTTCCATAATCCCGTATCTCAGTTGGTTCAAATCTACCGTGCAGAGAAGCCAAGTTAGAAAAAGTATGTATAGCCAGTTTGGGTGCCTAGATTTTATGAGAACTAGAGAAAGAGTTTCTGTATTGCAGATTCATCAACACTTTCCAAGATCCTATTTTCAATTTCTCACAACAAGATTGAGTATTCCAGAAACTCTCTGCCCTGTTCTTTAGAAACCTTCTTCTAATTTTCAGCCTAAATTCGTGTGGGAGACAGCTGAAGAGACTGTTTCCGAAGATAATTCCTTGAATATGAACTTGTAGAGAATATAGAGGAAGCCTGTAGTGAAGCCCCCTTTTAAGATAGAGTTTCATCTTCTGAGAGTTAATTGTTTTAAATCATTCAATGATATTCACCTAGAGTAAATTAGCATAGCTAGCTCTGTGTCCTCAGTCAGCAAAATGCAATGTTGTCTAGCTGAGGATCTGTCCTATAAAATTAAATCAATATAAATATATAAGAACTTTGAAGATCTCCTTGAAAAGAAAGTCAAACAAAATCATATTTATTAATAGTCACCATTTTACTGAAACATTGAAAACACATTGAATTAAACAATAAAGTAGTAGAAAGTTAAATAATTCTGTTTTTATTAGCTAGCACCACTTTATGGGCAACTGAATACCACCTGGATTTTTAAAGACATGATAAAATGCTTCTAGGTAATCTAATTAATTTCCATATTAAAACTACTGCTCCCAACTTACACATATTTATTAGCATCCCTTGAGTGTTAAACTATGTTCATGAAATCTTAATTCTGTTTCTCACATTACACAAAAGGAGTAATGATCCTCTGTATCCAAAGCAACTATCAAGGGGTAATAGCTAACATACAGCTTATTATTAACTCACTGTACCACATGCACCAAGAGTCCTTTTCCTCTTCTCTCAGCTGAAGGATATATGGATGTTTACTCTCTTTTATTTTCTCCTACTAGGATTATTCAGTTTACTAAGGAACTTACAGTTACCCATGTAAAACTAATTAAAATTGAAGAAACAGCTCTTCTGTGTTGTTCACACTTGTTAATTTATTTCTACACCCAATCAGTGCAGATTTAATATAATTATCTAGAAAAACGCATAGCATGCTTTTGGAAGAAACTCTTCCAAAATTCTTCAAAAGGAGCATTTTACATGACCTTTACTTAGCTTTGGACTTTGCTTTTGCATCCAAAGCTATCTGGCTTTTTACTGTTAATTTATGAAAGTGCATGAAATCCTTCTGAAAGTAGCTCTTTCTTTTTGAAGGGATATGAAAAGGACATTAATACTTTCATCCTTGCTTTCCCTGCCGAGGAAGTAGAGTCCAAAAGGCTGAATGCCTGCCTCCGACCTGGTAATCCTCTCTTCTCCTCTGACCCTGGAAAAAAACAGTTGCCTACAGAGCTTGCTCATCTGATAAATTTTAGTACCTCTTGTAGGATAATGTGAATGGTCCCCTGGAAGTTTTTATTTCCTTCCGTGGAGTTCAAAGGGAGCAACTAACATAAAATTAGACACCTGAAATTTAAAAGCTTAAATTAGGACACATGCATCATGTCCTGAACTAGTCTTTTCTCCTGTCTTATGAGTTAGGGGGAACAGAACGGTTTTCAGAACATCCATTAAACCGCATCTTCTTAGTGTATTTTTACACATGCAAATCAGAGCTCTTTTATCTCTTTCTACTGGAAGCACTTTTTGCAAAAAAAAATAAAAATCTTCTCTTGGTTAAAAGATAGAAGTCTTATTTTCCGCACTTGCTGAATGACGGCTTGGTTTCATCTCATCTCTTTATCTGCTTAAGCGTTTGGCACCTTATCCACTCCAGTGGCATAGTTGGGTAAGTCAGGTAAGCAGAGAGCACTGACAGATACTGATTCGTCATAACTATATATAAATATATATATATATAATATATATATATATCACTCTTATGTGCACCAAAACAATGCCTGTAGGCGTGAACCTCCCTTTGTTTGCTATAAACACAGCCTAAATGGCTAGATTAGACAGCTGAAGGTCATTAGACTCAGTTTTTGAGTAACCTCCTTACTCCCTTGGTACTGGGGAGTCTGAAAACTGGATAAAACGGTGAGGTAGTCTATCTTCTGGATTCAAAACCCTGGCAGCTCTGATATTGTTTTCTATGACATGACATCTTTACATCTGTAGGAGTTTGCCAGAGGGTACTGCCCTGTTGTTTGGAGGAGTATCTGCTATATATTGCTCAGCATGAAGTTATATGACCCGTGCACTTTCATGTGGACTTCGTTATTTCTCTCCTCCTGATTACACTTGATGTCTCATGAAGTCTTTCAGATAGTACAAACTGTGGCCGTTAGTGTAGAAAATGTAACATAAATGAACCCCTGAAAGTGTGAAAAGGAAAACCAATATTTCCAAAAAAATGGTCTCATCATTCCAGCACACTGTTTTGATCACTGAACTAGTGGTGAATTCAAATTAGTTTGCTTCAATACGTGTGGTTTCTGCTTTCCCTGATCTTTTGATGTCTTTAAAGCTGTAATAGGTAGTAGAAAAAGAAAATATTGTGTGTTTGGTTTCGAGCGTTCTATTATCAAGTGAATAACGAGTTTGGAGGAGGTGGATACTGTGAATGTAGACAGTGACAGGATTTTCTGCTTTATAGTTTTTGCTATGTGCATATTATACTGCTTTAAGGGTAACTGAATAGCACTTCGGCTTCAGTAGACATAATAACACCTCTAGGCAAGTGAGTTCTTTTTTCTATCAAAAATACTTTACTCTCAGGTAAAATATAAATCATTTCCTGCTTTACATTCCCAGAATAACAGTATCTCACATTATAGTCAAGTGAAAAATAATATTAAAAATGGCTTTCTGATTCAAGAAGTCTGAATACGAGTGATTTATCAAAAGATATTTGAGTTTTCGTATGGCACCAAAATGGTCTCTATGCTTTAAAATGAAGGTGGAAGTGGCTGAATTTGGGCTAAGATCTTTGCAGACGTAAAAAGTGAATTTTACCTGAAAATGGATGTAAGCAGGAAAATAATAAAAGCTGCATTCACTTGACAGTTCAAAGATGCACAAGATAAGCGTAGCATTTGTGCGATGGTACAGAGAACAGCTAGCGAAAGACTAGCTGTCTTTCTTCATTATGATTGCTTTTGCTGTGATTTCTGTAAGCATCAATGAGAACCAGCTCATGCATGATTGGCATCGCTCTCGGTGAGTTAGGTTGGATCCACAGACTGTGGAAACCCTTTGTGCCATCGTGTCAGTCCTTTTCATGGTGTTTATCCCACAGCTGTAGCTAAGTTAGACATCTGTCTATGCAACTTCTACCCTCCTGAAAAGAAAAGGCACCTTCAAAGGGAGATTCATCTGATCCTAGACTAGATGTCTGAACATGGAGGGAAGAATTAGCCTCTGGGCATTTCTTTGGGTCTCTGTAAACACAGAGGATCCCTAGACCGCAAGCGCTGACCTGTAAATATCAGGGTCAAATCTGGCACCCATGGAAAGTCAGGCTGAAACAAGATTTGCCATTGCAACCATCATGGGAAAATGTACATTAGGTGCCTAGTGGTCAGCTGTCCAAATTAGGTGACCCAAGTGTGATCTCTCAATCCTTCTGAAAGCACGGGAAAATAATATTCAAATGATATTTGGTCTATATAAAGTTAAGGATGGTGCAAAGGGTGTGGCAAAAACTTGCTAAATCCACTTCAGTTAGCTTCCAAATCATAGTATAATAACAACGAGATCCTTATATGTGGAGTTTGAAGAGGAACCAAATTTAAATGGCACCTTGCATTTTGGAGTTGGTGGTGTTTCACCAAAACCAAAGTAGAATAAAATAAAACAAGTGAAACAAAATAAAGAACATGATTGATTAAAAGCATCATTGCTGGGAAAGGATCGATTGCCCTGAAGACCTGATATGTCAGGAAATATTCAAGTATTAAGTTTTTTGGAAAGTTCCATACTCAGAGTGTCAAAACTGAAATGAATAAAACATAAAAGAAAGTAGAAAAGAAAGCAGAAGAGCTTATTTTTCTTCCATCAGGTCTTGCTGAGGACGGAAAAATAAAATGGCTTCACTTTTGTAAAGCAACAACAGAGAACTGAATGTTCCTTCTTGGGCAATTTTTTAAATGGAAAGATTCATATCTTACTGAAAAGTTCACCGATCTGCCTTTTCCTCTGATTCTCAGTCTGCAATCAAGCAAATTAGAGAGCTCTATGTTGTTACTATAGTAATAAATGTTGCAGTGCATAAAAAGAAATTGGGCAGTCTGAGATATGTATCTCCCAGGGAAAATGGAATACAATTTTTCATAATTTTGTCCACTCAGTCCTCTTGCAGCTGTGGGTTCTAAGAAATGAATGTCCCTATGTCAGCGCAAATGTTTTCCTACTCATTTCTTATTTTCAAAATGAACAGAACAGAATTTGAATCATAGCTAAAAGTATATTCCAAGTTAGTGGTGTAAGCAGAGACACGGAGTTTATAGTTCAACTTATACCCCTGTGTTGTTAGGCATAACTCTTTGAATTTGGTGTCTTCTGCTCCAGTTTTAAGCTAAAATTTCAAGCTTTGAATTGAAGAAATTCATAAAGAACTAGAAATGAATTTGCAGTTTAGTTGTTCAGGCTACATCTCTTTACATATACAGAAATAGGACTTTTTGTATATCTATACATAATATGGATCTGTGCTTCTGAGTCTTTGTGAATACATATGTTTGTGTGCGTATTTAGAGAAGTATGTATGCACACACAGTAGTTGGATTATAAGGATAAATTAGTTTGGAGCTAATTAAAATTAAAATTTACTGCCAAATTAAATAGAATTAAAACATAATGCAGCAATAATAATGAAAAACAATGAAATAAATAAAGATAACTTTTAAATAAAATTTCATGCACAATTAGAATGACAAGTAACTGATTAATTAGAAGTAAAACACAACAGGACCTGGAGGTGACTATGAACTCCAGTCTGCATATTAATTCACAGCATGGTGTTGTTGCCATAATAAAAGAAAATGTCATTTTGGGATACATTTTAGATAGCTATAAGTCTACTGGTACCGTGGACCCATTTGGGTTACAGTATCTGGCTTTGGGATGGGTAGAAGAGATACTGAGAAAAGATGTTTAGCTATGTGTTGACAAGGGTGGGATTCAACTAACAGATATAGAAGATACAGAAGTCTTCATTTCAGGCAGTCATCTAGAAACCTCTTATATTCAATAGGGAGATGCAGAAAGTATATGATTAATCTCACCCCAGAGTAGATGTCTGAAGCAGGTTAGATGAATGATGTCCTCCAAGTCTGTGCTTCTCTCATTGACTATGAAAAGAGCCTATAAGGGCTGGCTCAGCTGTCAGTGTCTATCCTATAGATATCTAAAGTTATGGGAAATGAATATGATCCTTGACATTTGGAATAGGTACCTAGCATGATCAAGGAAGGTTTATCAATGGAGATTTTTAAGAACATGTCAGTCAAGCATCTGTCAAGAACAATGTTGGGAAGTTTGATCCTATTTGGAATTTGGAGATGGATGAGATGATCTTTCCACCTCTACATGTCTCTGACTATAAAATGCTGGCAAACATCTTCGTTGGGGTTATAAATGGTGTTAGAAGAATTAAAAACAGGCAAGGACATAAAAAAGGCAACATTTCAGTACTCTGCAGTGCCAGAACAATAAATGTACTTTTCATATACACTCTTAATTCATCAGACTTGCGAAAAGTAGGTGTTCATTTCTGCATTTATCTTTCTTTTACAGTACAGAGAATTACCTGCCTAGCTCTTTGAAACCATTACTGTGAGAATTCCTTTTCCTTGGTCCCTCTCCCGTTTTTTGGAGCGAGAGCACAGCTCTGGCTTGCACGGCTGAGCCAGGGCAGACCACAGAAACAAAAATTATGATTTGCTTACACAACTTGCAGTGCTCGTTTCCTGGGCTGTGCCACAACACTAAGGAGATCCATGATTTATCTGTGGTTTAACTTGGACTGAGAAGTGTGTTACAGCAAATTCTCCAGTCTGCCTTCATCCCCTGCCAACATCATACCTGTTATACTTGCCTGCTCTTATTCAAAGGCATGAGAAGGGTGTCTCATGGCATCATCCTCACAGGTCTCTTACCACTTTCTCCAACTGACTACTCTCCTTTGCCCAGATACATCTGTCCTGGGAGAAATCTTGCCTTTATATGCTAAACAGAGTGCCAAAGGAAGGAAGAGAGTCAAAACATTGTCTTTCTTATGCTGTCTAACACAGCACAGACACAATAGGCTGTTCTACAGTACTTTATCCATGATGAGTATGGATAAGAAAATGCAGAATTTGAATAGACTGAGCATTAAAAATATGCCCTAAAATATTTACTAGGGAATGTATTTGCACTTGCCATAGTTCACGTTAGCAGGAGACGTCTTCATACACAAATCGTATCGTCTCACCTCCCGTTTGCAGCAGAGGGGCTATCTGCTCGTCAAGTGCACGCAAGAAGCAGCATATTGTCGACAGAGAAACTGTCAGTTACATAAAGCTGTCTCCAAAAAATGTGCCTGCATGTGTACAAAGCTAGTGAAAACATGGCACACGACTCACAAATGATTACATCGCTTATGCCTGTTTTCAGAAGTGACTGTTCATTTAGAGACCCTCGGCTCTGGAGCTGTGTGAAAAGAAGCCCAGTTTGTTCGTTTTTTTCCTTTTGTTAGTGCTGAAAAGTGATTCTCCAACTCAACCCCTGTGACATTCTGAAAAATCTTTTTTTTTTTCCCCCTCTGGAATTGGCTGATATTTGGAAAAGTTAAATTGGCCTAGAAGTTAAGGGACCTTGATTAATTCTCTAGTCTGCCACAGACTTCTTGTATAACTTTGGGCAAGACACATCACCTTTCTGTGTTCTGGTTGCTGATCTTTACTGTGGGTATAATGACGTTAAAAGGGTGGTGGTTAAACAGTTCAGTGGTTATAGGAGTCTTAGAAATCAAAGTAAAAGTGTGTGAATAAATTCCTGAGACAGATGTTTACCATTTCTTTTTTTCTTTTCTTTTCTTTTCTTTTCTTTTCTTTTCTTTTCTTTTCTTTTCTTTTCTTTTCTTTTCTTTTCTTTCTTTTCTTTTTTTCCATAAAAATACTGTCTTGGTTATCTTTTTATTTTATTTTCCAGTGACTGCAGGAAGACTATCAGTTGCCAGAGCTTCATAAGTTTTCTCTTCTTTCCTGTTAATCTCAAAAGAATTTCTTAGCTTTGCTGATGACATACTTTGGCAAAAAATTGCTTTCCCTGCCCCCTCTATTTCTTTACGCATACTGTCAGTCTGTTCATCTGTCAAGAAATCTTTATGCTAAAAGACTGACTAATGCAAAAGTTTCAGTCAAAGCACAGTCTCACCAGAGGAACAGAAAAGTTATCTAGTTACTGGAGTGTACAGTAAAGTCAATGGCCAAACTCCTACTGCTGTGAATGGGTCCTTATAAAAATACCGAGTGAAATCAATGACTGTATTATTGCACTCCTTCCACTGGGTCCATTAAGTTAATTTAATGTAACTAGGCCTTAGAGGATTTTGTGGTTTCACATTAAAACCCCATTTTTATGTAGTCACAAAGCTATCGTCTTTGTATATTAACAGCGTCAGATCGTATCAGCTGACATCAGCATATGGACAATAATGTCGAAAACACATCATTTTGCAGAAGATTTTGTCAAAGTAGTATGTGAACATTAAGGAATATAAGCTCATGGTGTTCTCCATTTTTAACAGGGCCTGCATCAGCTGCAGTGTTGCTCAGCACTGCTTGATACAGAGTTAAGATTTTCAAACATATCTCAGGCATACAGATGCTTTCTGGCAGAAACTTGTAGGGTTTTCTAAAATACTTATCTAAGCTAGGGATTTAGGGCTGGAAGAAGTGAGCTGATCTCTAAGATTGGTCCTCTGTAACTGAAAGCTACCATGGAACTGATAATAAAAATAGGATTCATCTCAACTAACTTTTGCTACTGAGTCATGTAAGTTCCCCCTTAAAGTCCAAGGGACAGACAGAATTTTTCAGAGTCACTCCTTAATAAAATAACTATCTAAAGGGCAATGAATCATCTTTTAAATCTTGCCTGTGTCTTTCCACTGATTATGAAGGGAGTTTGATGTCTGGTTTAGACTAGATGACTAACTTTTAGATGTTTGAACTGGATGAATTAGATCCTGACCTTAAATCGGAAGAGTTCATAGACCATCCACTCCGTCCACCCCAAGTTCCAAAACACTTCTCAACAAAACAAAACTAACACAAATTTCAGGAAAATACCTGAAGTATCTAAGTGGTATTCAGGTGTTTTTGAAAGTCCCAGGAAGTCATCTATTGCCATCTTCATTTCCACAGGTATCTCTAAAACCTTTTTGAAAACAAAAATTGTACTCCTAAATCATGGAAGTTCAATTAACCCTATTAGTATTCTCTGTGTCTTCTTCCTGATTTTGTAGAGTCTGTATCATCTATCTACAAATCTACTATGACATCTACAAAAATATGTGAACCAATGTATATTATGATGGAGCAAGCAGTGCCCTGGAGTCCATACACAAGAGACATTGAAAGTGAAGAGAGGGCCATATTTGCAGGAAAGGAAAAAAAAAAAAGTAGGGTGAGTGGGAAAGAAAGCAAAAAATATATCCCAATATCAGAAAGAATATTGTGAATGTTTGGGGGGGATTACTGTGAAAAGGAATTAGTGCCATCGGTTCTACCATCAGAACAGATCCTTAGTACAGAATACTTCCAGCTGCAAAGATGTGGCTCAAAAGCATCCTGATGGGAATGAAGAAAAACCCACAGGTAATCTTTTATGTTAGGAAAAATGACACAGGCAGATTCTCATTGGGAGAGCTCAGGAACACCTACTGCTCAGGTGAATTACAGGGTAAAGGTGATGATGATGAACAGGGTAAAGGCATCATTGAAATGGATTATTTTGGAAGGAGAATTAGCAAAAAGAATTATGTTACTAGTGGATTCACCTTGGAACCATCAATGATTAACATTTGCACTAAAGGTTTGCCACAGAAAGTAGGTGCATACTGATGACATTTGCTGAAGACACATTATTCAGAGGCACACTCAATATGGTGGAGAACTGGAGAGTCACCCTAGAAGGCCTGGATACCCCTGAATAAGGCCTAATGGGGGGATATTGGTAGATGGTTAAAATGGTCTTCAGCACCCTTTTGGCCGGGATCATTTGGGACCTCCCTACACAACTCCCAGGCACATTTCAGTCGTTAGGCTTGCCCAAGGACTATGCCCAATAGGAAATTTGGATGCAATCATATTGTAATCTGAAGGCTAAGAGAATTTGATAGCATAGTCGTGGCAAGAACGGTCCAGTTGACCTTGAGGTCACATAATGGGCCCTAGCAGTGGTCAATTTATTAATGTAGATATAGCTGATGATTTTTAGCTAAGTTAATATGAACATCAACTATGCAAACAAGGTCCTTCCAGTAAATATAAATTGTGCAATAATGTGGTGACACCCCCCCACCAAGGAATGCTGTGATTTTTCCTGGCTTATCAAAGGCAATAGTTAGTGGCCAAAGTGAGTGTGTTTCAAAGGATGTCCAAGACTGTGATAATTTTATATCTCCATTTGCTGAACTTGTCGATGCAGAAGACCCTGATTTTCAGATGGCAGAATACCTCAACATAGCTCCAACAATCTCATCCCTTACACCTCAAGATGTGCACTCTGACTAAAGCTTTTTCACTCTTAAGCAATGCCTGAAAATAGTAGAAAGCAGATGGTACTTTCTCGCTCTCCATTAGAAACAAACAGCAACAGAAGAGCATTCTGACAGTTTTCAGTTTTCACTTAGGCACTGTCACGACTGCTAAAATCTGACTGAGTCACTTCAGAGATTTAGTATGAGTAAACTTGAAATTAAAATAGATTTGAGACAAACTCACCCATGTCACTGAGAAGAAAGACATCTGATTAAAATCTCCCCCCCCCCCTTTTTTTTTTTTTTCCCATTTTCGATTCTAGAGACACTGAGACTGTGTTGATTTTATTGCAATGCAAGAAGAGCATATAAGGCCAGATTCAAAAATCAGTGAGTGGAGCTAGACTCCTTCACTTTAAATATGTCCTCTGGAGCAGCTGCAGCCCGGCACACGTCGCGTCTTGCTTGTTCTCCATCCACACAGTTGCCTCTTGGGCCATATATGCCAAGCCAGTGTTCATGGCAATACACCCTGAGCAATCCCACGTGCTCTTCATGGCCGTGCTCTGATCTATGACCAGCACAATATGGAAGATGGGCAAGTCTATCCGAGGCTATTCCCAAGGGAGAAGCCTGAAACGGATGAAGCTGTCTCCATCACAGGCTGCAAGGCTGAAACGCTGCCTTTTGGGAGGTTTCTCTCATCGTGGAATTCATGGGGCAACACTGCCTGTTATAGCGCCTGTTTTTAAAAGATCCTCAGATATAAAACTATCCTATAAAGGTGGAGAGGAAATTTTTTTTTTTGAGTTTAATAGAGACTGAAACAACTCTCATTTCTAATAAAACTGTTTTTGTGCATTACAAATCTAGTCCATCATTCCTCTAAATGTGATCAATTATCCATCCTTATTACTCTTTTTTTTTTCATTTAATGCCTCTTAGACATTATCATGTCTCTTTTATTTATTTGAGGAGACTATTTCTGGCTTTTATGTGGCAGTTTTATGAGACATGACCAGAATTATGGAACAGTTCTCAAATATGCTACATTATCTCTGATGTGCTGTAATTAGATGACAACAAATGCAGCATTTCATGTGTTAGCTAGTTTGTGAAGAAAAATCCAATAGTCTATTAATAAAGGTTTTGTTATAGTTTTCTCCTGAAGCCAAACTAATACATAGCTTGAAATCCTTTGGTTTGGTTTAGTAGGCTTTAGACCAACCTAAAAATCCTCAAAACAATGGACATATTTCCATTTAAGAGATTAAAACACTGTGTACTTCCAGGAACTTATTTGCCATGTATTTCAAACTACACACCAACAAACAAAAGGCAAAATAAGCCTTGCGTAGCTGAGACCTATGTGAATAAGTCTTGTAAACAATGCCTTACCAACTCAGGATTTATGGTTCCTCCGAGGAAATACATATTTAAAAACCTGGCAGCCTACAGGTTATGGACAAGGGCTGGAAGTATAGGTTACCTTGGAAAATACAAGATGGCCTAAGATGACTTTTTTTTTCTTTTTGGCTTTGGAAAAGCGGAGTAGGGAGAAATGGTATAAGGCAGCTGTTTACAGTAAAACGAGAGTATGCACAGAGTTTGAGAGCAAAGTTAAAACAAACAAACAGAAGTTTTTCTGGTGAAATCTGTCAGGTTTTGTGATATTATGCTTCCCGGCAAAAATTCTTAATTATTGATCAGTCGTGACCTTCTTCAGTGGGGTATTAACATTTTTAGTATCAACCATTTCACAGTAGGAGTCAGGGAGTACGGGACTGGCACCAGAGAGAAGGAGCTGGCAGAAGTTAGTACTGATCCCCAAATACTGAGGGGATGGAAAACTGGCATACATGTTTGAATGAGCGGGAGAGAAGAAGGTAAACCATAAGCCTGTCAAGCTAAGCATGGGTGTTTGGGCTCCAGGCATGAAGAAATATTCAGGGCCATAGTGCACAGGCTGTGAGGCTCCTGGATAAGGAGGCAATAGTGACTTGGGTCAAATGAGAGGTTGTGCTTTCAACAGCTATCTCGAATACACCCCTGAGTTTCCTTCATTTTCTTTTCCTGTGCAAAGAAAACTCCAGTGTCTCCAGATGAGGTTAAGGAGAAAACTGAAGAAGTGAGGCGGTGACCTGAGAAATGGTCCTCCTCTCTTCAGGCTGGAGGTGCCTCACTGCATTCCCTATAGCCCATGACTTCACACAGTTGTCAGCGAACCCCACCATGATCCCTGAGCATTTCACAGCACCCTCCGTGTCACGTTTGGTGGTCGGCAGGGAAGCTTAGCGTAATCAGCTCAGACATAGTCTGAGTCCATCTGCATTAATGAGCTTCCATTTCAGCCCTTGCTTGCAGTCATTATGCCTAGATCACAAATAACTTCTGAGGGGCTCGGGAATCAGGTATGGTTCTGCTGCCCCAGTTCTTGAGTGAGGTCAGTCAACTTTAAATTGGCATTTGGTCTTTAAGAGTAGGATTTAGATGAGTTCATATTACCTCTCTACAACTGAGGCATTTAGTTTGAATTGACCATTTAGGTTTCTATTGTAATCTGTAGGGAGAAATGAACACTTGTAGAAGATAATTCATTCCATCCTAAGATAAGTGTCTAAGACAGGTTTGGTGAATTACCTGCTGAAGGTGCTTTTGTCTTTTTATTGGCAATGCAGGACCTTATAGCTTAAACACACAATTTTGTGTTGACCAGAAGTTTGTCAGATGAATTCCACTCTATGATAAGGAAATTAAAGGCTGTTGAGTGGTCTGTCCTTGCACACCAGGAGCTGAAAGTAGTGTACTTTGGGGTAGCCAGTGTCCTGCCGGCCGTGTGAGCCAACCTTTTCTTGAAATGAGTATTACCAGAACTGAGCATCAATCTAACTGTTACATCTTCTCTTACCACTCTAAAAGACTCTGGTCTGCAAACATAGACACATTTGCACATGCACATATATTTGCACCATGTTCTTTTTTTGTGTTGTTGAACGAATAAGCCTCCTCTGATGTCAGCTTGTTGCTCATATGTTGTTAGAACGAGGTGTTGCAGCAACTGGTCTTTTCTTTTAATATCAACCCCTTATAAGTAATTGCAGAGTTGCTTATGGAGTTACAGAAAAAATTTCTAAAGGACAAAGATGAATGAATATTCAGCAAATATTCCCCAGGTGACAATCATTTTTCTAAACATTTAGGACGGATGTTTTATCTAACTGTACATGTCAGCATTCGTCACAGGCTCCCTTTGGAGACCTCATCAGTGGAGTCATTGGAGCTTATGGCATGATTCATCTCATGCTAAAGTAGACATCTAAATATGCTAGATGAATCACACCTTAAAGTACTTATTTCTTCCCATTATCTGTGAAGGAAGTCTAGACTATGTTTCAGATGCTTAAAGTTAGGGGAAATACATTCTAACTTATACAGAGAAGGCTTAATTCAGTTAGAAGGTCTTCATTAAGAGGTAGTTATTTTTTCTCAACACTGTGATCAAGATACACTCAGCCTTCATCTCTTGATGCTTCCTGATGAACCTATTCATAATGAATTATTCTTCCATTGATTGTTTTAATGAAATCAGAGTTTCTGAGGAATAAAACTGAAAAAATGCAAAGGTGACTGATGCAGCCTGGAACTGCCTGAGTTTGAGCCTTTGTATCCTTCACTCTACGCTGTCCTACTGATACTGTGCCAGTGTTCCGAGTCTGACAATGCAACTCACTGTCCCTACATATTCGAGGCATCAAAGTTTTCTCTTTTTCTCCAAATAATTTGTCTCATGGAAGAATAAGAAGCAGGAGAAAAGGCAGTGCTTTTTTTGGCTATGATTTCAGGTTTTAAAAGTTTAGTGTCTTCTGTGTTTGAAAAAAATAAAAATAAAAAACCACTTCATATTACTCTCAACTTCGTGTGCCTAATTCTCTCTCCGCTAAGGATGCTTATACTCCAAAGCCTATCTCCATTGCTCCAGTAAGTGCATATATTTATTTTCAAGATGTCCTTGTCATTTTCATGCTCTTTGTGACGCATGAAAACCAATCTGCTTCTTTTCTCCTAGGTGTTAACGCATCTTTCCAACTGTTTCTATAAGTAGTGAAAAGAAAAGAGTTAGGCCAGCACTCCAGGTTTTTCTATATAATTTTTAACCATGAGTGAATTTGTTGCTTCTGAAAATAGGAGGACTGATAGCCATGACTGTAGCTGAATGCAATCTCTGGCACTGGTGTGCTTTTCTCATACAGCTCAGCCTGTCAGGTGTCTTGTGGGAATGGCTATTTGAATTCTGTAGGTAGACCTTGAACTTTTATTCTTTCCTTCCATTTTTTTCTTCAGTTTCTTCTCTGCCTAACAGGAGGTCTGGCAGATAACATGCTCCAAACATAGCATTTTCCACAGATCATCCTCTTAGGAGTCCCAGCGCTCCTCCTGGAGATTTGGAAGCACATGTTGGTAGTTCAGATTGCCTGGAGCAGTTAGTCCCTTGGGTCCCTTCTGACAGTCTACATATGTCTGAGTCCCCAGACTGGAACATTTTATCACTCTATTAGGACAAATTATTAAAGTCAGAACTTCCTTAATTATATCCAGACTTCTGGCAACCTTAATTTTACAGCGAAACTTTTTTTTTGTTCTTTTGTTCTGTGTTTTTTTTTTTAATTGAACTACCGCCATTTACTGAAGTAACAGGAACAGCAGAATTGTAGGCCCCTGAAAATCACTTTGCTACATTTTTTTCACAGGCCATGGGAAAACATAAGCGAACACAAATCCTTAGAATAATTAAAACTCTACTTTGAGTTACTCTTTCCACCTCAAATCTGACCTCCCCAGACAGTGCCCACTTCATGGTGAAATACTATAGCAGTCACAGTTTGAATGTAATCTTGCACCACTACAATAATTACAAAGTTGTCTTATAAACATCAGCCTCCTTAAGAATCACACAAATGGAACTGAGATCTGGGGTAACTGATACGAGAAAAATGAAAAATTTCTCTTTCAACCGAAATGCAATGGAATCTGAAGTTATATCTTTAGAAATAAGTGAGTTCTGCATTCTTCTGTTCTCAGTTTCTGCACTATTAGTTGCCATGTGCCTAAGCTATGCACATATTCTTGCAAAACCATACATTATTTGAGAGACAGAAAGCACCTCCTTTTTCTATTATCATCTATCATTTAGATTATAGTGATATTTGTATGCCATGGCCAAATCACAGCTCCATCATGCAAGTACTATCCAACCATATTTAAACAAGCTCTTGAGTTTCTCACCTTAAATTTAAGAATATTGCCATGCTTAGATAGAGACTGAAGAGCAAAAACTCCAGTGAAAATTAAAATTCCTTTCTTCAATGAATTAAAAACATGGAATTACAAATACTCAGAACTAGTGAACACAGATGAAGAAGCAGAATCCACATACAGGGGTGCCCGATGACAAGGAAGAGTTTGGAAGGTGCTGTGAAATGCCATCATCCCTGTCACCTTTCCACTTTGCTGCCTGTAACTGATGGCGTTCCCAGGAGTCACGATCAGGATTTGTTGCGTCTTACAGGCTTGTGGTCCACGGCACCCTTGTGGGCCGAACAAAATCATCCTGGAGGGCTATCAGCATTGGCCAAGCCATTTGGGATGAGAGTATAAGCTGACTGATGAGAGATCACTTCCGTCTTCCAAATTCCCATTTTGTTCGGACAGGGGAAGGTAAATTTTTAGGGTCAGAAATATTTGTTCTGAGATTAAGGGTTTCTTAGTAGCTTCCCAGAGGCTGTCACACCAGGTCTTTCCCCGGGACATGAACCAACAAGTCACACAGGTCCTCACAGGGGAATTTTCTAAAAGAAAGGTTCTCCTTGTGAGCCCATTTATAGATTCAGGGCCTTTTTTTACAGAGAGCTCTACATGTTAAAGATTAAAATACTCCTGTTTCCCAAGCAGATATAGTAATTATCTGGAAATGAAAAAGTGTCTTCAGGTCAGTGTTATTACAAGGTGGGGAGCGGGGAGTAACTCAGAACTCACTACATTCCCCCAAAGAACACACTGACTGACATATTGTTTTGAAAATCAGTGCATTTTTATAGAAAGGAATCAAAATTGCTCTTTATTACAGGCAGATATTTTTCATTTGTTGTTTGTCCAAGTTCATTCAGAAGCACGACAAATTTATATATTTCTTCTCCTGTTATTGTTACCTGCCCTACAAGTTCGTATTGCCCCTGGGAACAATGTAAAAAAAGCTTTCCTGTTTCACAGATATGAATAACTCCAATAAATAAATCTGCCTTTTTGTTTGGCTTTAAATTCATGCATAGCAATGATATTCAGGATGAGAAGCTCATAAAAGCTAACAGTAAAATAAACAGCAGCAAAGAGAAATTTCAAAAAAACCCGAAACAAAGGGAATTTAGAGAGTAAAACCATACTGCTGAAAACTTAAATATGACAAAAGACAAAATGAACAGCGTTTAAGGAACTGTCTCTGGGAAATCTCCAAAGGCAAAGGGACAGGGAGTCAGCAGCAGCACCGCTGTCATCGTGCACGTTGACAAAAGCGTTGATTCACCATCTGGCTACTGCAAATTAATGGGAAGTAAAACTTGTGTGTTGCCGTGCTAATGTTTGCAATGCACTGGCACAGAGCTGCTTCTGGCCCCTCGCTGCTGCTGGCGGGGTGCACATTACTAGTCTAGCGCAGGCTCGCGGTGAATGCTAAAGCAACCAGCCTTGCACGGGCAACGGGCTCACGTCAAAACGCATTTTGTGCCGCCGGGGAGAAATAGGTAGTAGCAATGCAGCATGACTTCCCACTAACAGCCGCATTAGACATGATGACCTGAAGCTTTTTTCATGCAGCGCTGATACTCCCTAGCTGGGTAGATTCCGAATAATTATTGCTACTCGAAAGTAATCGAGTAGCGATAATTAGCTTCTATTCCTGCACCATCTGGATAACAGCGCCGATCCAGTTTTACTCAGCACATTTGCCTTCGTGTTTTCAGTACATTGGTTATAGCATAGGTGTAGCCAGTAATGAAAGAAGAAGGCCTTGAGGTAAAACCCACTGAACTGTTTAAGTTGATTTCTGTTGGCTTTTGTGTCAGTATTTTCACAAGTGGATGAAATTACTTTTAGTGGTATTGAGTGAGGAAGGGTTTGTGGAGAGAGGTAAAAACTTTTTATTCAAGGATGCTATTAAAAAAAAGCAAAAACAGACATACTTTCAAGCGCAACATTCATATTGCCTTTGGCATAGAGTTACAGGGGGCATTCTCCATTGATAAACTAATCCAGCTACATTTTTAAATGCTGGCTAAGGTCTAGACAAGATATATATAAGATTCAGTGTTACCAAAGTACTGATATCACAAAATGGCATTTGAGAGCAATGGCTTCACAATGTCTGAAAATTTGAAAACTTTATCTTATTGCAAAATAGTGTCACACATGTTAGTGCTTTTGATGACACTCCTACTCTCCCAGCCCCAAATGTTCTGCTATCTAGGATTGTCTAATCAAAACCAGGATCCAGGCTGTAAAATCTTCAATAGCTAGTATTTAGCAAATATGTCTATTGGGGGTAGATGAGGGAAGGAAGAAGAAATATTCATAATGTCAGCTCTTGGACAGGAAGGCAAGAAAAGAAGTGTGCAGACAAAAGGATGTCATCATACACATTTTAGCTATTCATTAACCTTGAATACCTGATCAACCAGGAGGTATCTAGGAAGCACTATTGATACATCAGCATAGGATGAACAGCCATTTAGTAGGTGAACAGTCTTATTAACAGCCTTGTAGCTACAAAGAAAACACGACATCTCTAATGCGACAAACCGGAAAGAAAAATGAAAATATGTTGCATGGTAATTTTAGGAGAAAATGATGGATAGGACTGCTCCTCAGTCTGTTCTGAGGGCTCCAAAAACACTGAACAGTTCCAAGGGTAGAGTTATTTCTCCTCTCTTTTGGCAGCTCGGTTACAGTGTGAAAGAGTCAGTTAGCAGATTTTCCTCTGAAGGCTAGATCTTGCAGGTGAAATGATTAATCGGTTGACATGGCCTCCTCACCACCCCCTGCTTGTATCCCTAGGCATCTCTCCGCTCCACAGTCTGTGGCAGGAATTTCTATTGAAATTGCTGAAAGTAAGGCTGATAACATAAAGAGAATGATGGGAAGGAGGTAAAGCTTTATTTTTAGAGCTGGTTAAAAGCATGAGCCGATCTTTATGGAAGTATGAATAAAGTTCCACAATTTGTTAAAGTCTGCACAAAATTCATTACTCTTTCATTCTGTGTGCCTTTTTTTTTTTTTTTTAGGGGAAAAGGAAAGGCAGAGAGATTTTATTCATTTATGTTAGATTCTGTGTTACTAGACAAGAAGCAAAAGCTCAATTGTTCACAGGATTTTTGTGATTTTGCTGAATCCTGTGTCATACTGGAGAAATGCAGGACACTAAAGTGAAAAACACAAGGCAGAAATACCATCTCTCGAAGAAACTTTCATTAAGGTATAAGATGTTAAAATAAAGCTGAATATAGATGCACAGGCAGAGAGTAGAAAGAAACAATGATATAACACTTGTGACCGTGAAAGGCAGTGTTATCAGCACAGAACCCCCCCCAAATTTGCCATGGTTGTCTATAAGGAGCACAGTAAAGAAAAGGCCTAAGGAGAGATCTGAAGGTGAACAGCAAGAGATCTTTGCTGTTATTGATGGGAACCCCCCTCAGATGAGACAGACAGGACAGGCAGAGTAAATAAGCATTTGCCAATTAAATAATAAGTTGATTCAGGCTGTGTTATAGACTAATTTAGGGCCTGAGTTAACAGCATGTTAGCAGGTGGAAGAGGACAGTTGAGTTTGTACCGCAAAAGGCATTAGAAAAGAGCATCAGGTAAGAAGAATAGGAGGTGAGGTGGCAGGGTGAGAGGGAATCCGTGCTGGCTGCTGGGCTTTACAGCAAGATCATCAGCAAAGAAAAGGCTATAGTAGAAAACAGGCTGTGAGAGGTTGAAAACATGAGTAAGAAATGTATGTATACGCAGAAGACAGCATCTTCAAAAAAGATCAGAAAGAATCAGAAATATTTAGATGTAAAATAGTCCCTTGTTGATGGATTCTCCAAATGCAAGGGATTGAGGGACCAGTTATATTTTTTCACTCTTGGTTGTTAGGGGGTTGATGAATGTGGTAGGCTGACAGTGGCAAGGCTGCCGCAGCTCCATGCTCCCAGGTCCAACCAGCAGCGATGCTGAGCGTGTGTTCCCAGTGAGTATGTAAATAAACACATATGTACAATACACTTGGCCACGCAGAACAACAGACAGAAACAGTCAGCACTCACACAAACACTAACAGCACCAGCGACTTTGTGCTGTCCCCCTCCCTGTCTAATCAGGACGAAGATCCATTAGTGGGAAAATATGTATACATATACACAGTGTGGCTCTCTCCAGCTGCTGGACTTAGACACTCAGTCCAACCAGTAGCTGCCCCTGGATCCCCAGTCTTCTCAACTGCTGGCACCTGAACGTACAGCCCATTGAAGCCCAAGGTCCCACTCCAGTTTCTGGTGCAGACCCCCTTGAACACACCAACACACGCGCACGCGCTGTGGATCCCTCCAGTAATTGGGCTTAGAGGCCCAGTCCACCCAGTAGCTGGTCCTGGGTCTTCTCTCTTCCCAGATGCCTCACCCCCAGAGACACATACAAATGGGTGTCCCACACACAAGTGAGTCTCCCAGTTGACCCCCAGACCTTACAGGGTCTCCAGCAGGTGAAGTGGAATTCAATGAGAAGCTAGGACAGACTGCACTGAACTGTTGCAGGGCATGGCCAGCCCTGACTGGCTCCTTTTATGCCCTTATCAGTCTATTTTCCCACATTTGTTCCTTCCCAAACCACCTTGATCCCTCCCTTTCTCTGCCTTTGGTTCCTCCCCTAAAGGACGCCTGATAAATCTTGTGCAATCCCAAAATGCTCTTCTCCAGCATCCCATAATGTGTCCCATATCCCTAGATAGTAACTCCCCTCAGTCTGAAAGGTGATTCAGGCTCTCCTGATGATTCATCTTGAAGTGTTTCACCTCCAGCCCATGGGGTTGGGGCTCTCCTCTGACGGCCCTGCGCAGAGCCAGGACAGGGGCTGGTTTCTCTACCTCCATCACTGGGGTTCCCCTGCCTGCCGTTGTGCCTCTGTGCTCCTTCACCTTTGTGGACATGAGCCTTTCATGGGTTGATTGTTCTCCTCTAATGGTCCTGGCAGTAGCCATGCCGGGGTATTATTCAGGTTCCCCCGTGTGACATTGTTCCTCTGTGCTCCTTTGTGAATGTGCAGACAAGCTTTTTATCATATAACCTAACAGTGGTTGACACAGAAAATAGCATGATGACTTGGTGAAAATACTAAGAACTCTGCTACAACCCTTTTGGGTTTGAAGCATCAGGAAGGATTTATTTGAAAAACATAGACAGGACTGCATTCATCTGACTGTATAGACATCTAGGATATAGGTATCAAAACTGCAGAGTTCAGGAATCTAGTTGGTCACCATAGGTGACCTAGGAAAACAAGCACAACAAGCATTATACAAAGTTAGAGAAAGAGTGAACAGAGATTTTCTGAAAGATATGAGAAATGGCTGGAGAAGTAGGAGGAAGACCAGGAACAGAAGAAGTCATGGATCTCAAGGGAGGACAAAATTTTAAGAAAAAGCAGCTGGCCAGCTCTGGAACTGATGACAGGTCAAAAAAGTGGGAAGAATACATATGTTCTGAGCTTTGGTGAGGGGGATTTTAAAAAATGTTGGTGGGAATGGTGCAAGCAGTGAGCATGGAAGAAAAGCCATAGGTGAGAAGGGCTAAAATGGAATTACAGGAGAGGAACTCCAGAGGGCAGCTTTAGACAATGAAAGGGGGAAACAATAGCAGTTGGAAATGGAATTGGATACTGCAATAATTTTTAATTATTACTTTTTAATAACAATTTAATTTAATAAAAGACAAAATCCTTGCAACGGGAAGGGAGAAAAGTAGAGCACAGCTGCAGATTAAAGTCAAAGCTAGGATACCAGAATAAGCACAGAAAATGAAAACAAATAGGAGGAAGAGCATTACTGACTGATTTCTGTTTCTGGATGAAGAAAGAAGAAGGAAAGAAAATTTTTGTGGGAGATAAAGGTTTGAAAGTGTGAGGGAAAAATTAATGATGTGTTTTGTGAAAGCGGGAGACAGGGGGGTTTTGAGGCATACTGATGAAACTTATGTGAAGTCAGTTAAGCAGAAAAACAAAAAATCTTTTCTTCCCATAGTCCCATTCTGTGGCTTTTACTTAGAATAGGTTCATCACTTGTGTAATGATCCCAGGCTGCTGGATGAGATATTCTAGATCATGGACCATTAATTCACTGAGATGAAGGAGATTTTATGTTAAGGAATGGACAGCTATCAAAGACTTCTTCATTTGCTAAGATATCTAATCTTCTATCATGCATGATGCTGGAAAGACACTGAGCACTGGTCATTGCATGATTTTGAAGATTTCTGGTCATAAATAATATGTATAAATCCAGTGGGGCAGTCATATAATAGATGTGCAGCATGGAATACGGGAAAAAGAAAAAGAAGCCAGAAAATAAGTAGTGATTTTAAAAGAAGTTGTTCATCTGTAAAACTTACCATCAGGGAACGTCAGGGTCCTTTTCAGACATTAAACCACGAGGTGTAACAGTATTTCTTTGGAACAGACAAATGCTGTGCTCAGGCTGTAGGTACCCAGCCGCTTCAATTTGGCACCAGCTGATGCTCTACACGGAGCCTTTGTGCTATGCTAGCATTCATGTGGTTGGGCAAAGAACCACATTAGAGATTTTATCAGCTGGAAACTAATTAATTTCTTCGTCGAGTTGCTTTTCACCTGAACCAGTTCCTCAGTATGGCTGCATGAGCACAAGTACTGCTAAAGGGGAGGTGGTGAAGGGGTGAAGGTTAGTTTTCTCCTGTTAGGCCACTGACAAATGCCAAAATGATGTCCTAATTTGAGGCAAACATGGGATCTGAGCTTCTTATTTCTTGAGCTTATCTAGTTTTCAGGGAGCTGAAACATGTGTGTAGGTGGAGGATAAAGGAAGGATTAGATATGAGTCAATTTTTTCTTGAATATATCAAGTACTGTTCAGTAATCACATGTCTTTCTCTGATTAGTGGGGAAAATCACCTAAAATCTTGCTTAATTATTGTTTAGCATCAGGTTCTTACTCAATTGCTTCTTTTTTTTTTTTAACTACTCTTGTTAATATTTCCTCTTTTTTTTTTTACTTTTGCTGTCTCCTGCTGCTGCTGCTTCTCTTCTAAACTGAAAATGCAGCTGAGAAAGAAAAGACCAAATGAACAAAAAGGTATAAAGTGAAAACAAATATGCCCATTTGTTTTGTTTTCAAGTCTAGAAGGAACAGCTGTTGTACCAAAGAATGAATTAATCAATATGTCCAGGCTGAAAAAAACATATGATCTTTACTGCATTTACACAAATAGTGTCCAATTTCTGGTGCAAAGAACAGTTTTGGAATTTGAGTTTCTCTTTTCTTTTCTTTTCTTTTCTTTTCTTTTCTTTTCTTTTCTTTTTCTTCTGAATAATGTTCTAAAATGTTTTGCATTCATCACTAAAATGTCACAAGAAAACTGGAGGCCAGAAGAGAAGCACTGAAATAGTATAGGCTGTTTAGTCTTTTTCCTCCAATTTCTCCAACAGAGAGCAAATAACAGCCATTCTGTAAGTGTGGGGGACATGAGAAATAGTGAATTAAAATACGCTGGATTTTAGAATCACCCAATAAGGAACCTCGCTTTTGACTAAACTAACAGCAGGGAGTTATTATTTAAAGGTAACTTCTAGTGAGAATAGATGTAGAGACAAAAAGGTGTTTTGTGCAGATTTCACAGGTTGTTGTTTTTTGATACACTCAAATGCAAAAAACAATGCAGATGAAAATATTTTGAAATGAGAGAGAGGAAAACATCTTTTTGCAACAAACCGTCTGTCCATATGACGTCAGGAAACAGAAGGAGAAATTTTTAGGAACCTAGAATCAACGAACCAGTCACATTTGGCTGGCTGCAGAAGGTAACTCATTTCATGGCTTCCCAACTCTCAATTTACTGGACCCCACGGGAGTCTCTATAGATAACTAATTCTAAATAAGCTTTAATACAAGTGTTCTGCATAAACACACTAACCCTCGTAAAGAGAATATTATGATGAAAGACATTAGGGAAACTGGAAATTGGACACTCAAATATTGAATAACGTATTAAAGACATGCTAGGGCATCTGTCCTAGAAGACGGCCCATGGAGGACATGCTGTTGATGGCACTGTGATTCAGAAGAAGCTGTAGCAGCCAGTAATAGGGAACAGATAGTGCCAATTTTTGTCAGTATTCAGTGATTTCTAGTCTCCCTCTCTAAAATAGAAGTAGGCTGAGAAAGGACATAACTTTTCATTCTGCCTGACTTCTACTCTTTTACTGCAAACAAGTCCATTACTGGACCACTTTGGTCTGATTTCTTCCATGAACTTGCTAGACCGTGGATTTCTGCTCTGAGAAAAGGAGATTGTTGTGTTTGTCTCAAAAGATATGCTGCATTGTTAGAGAAGAACTAATCTATTCTGGAACAATTTGACACAGGAAGTCTACCTGATGTCTGATTATAGTGGATTCAGTCTGCAGTCTTAGTAATGTGGACAGATGTAGCAACATCTCAGTGCTCTTTATTTTTTTTATTTTTTTTTTAACAGTATCTCCTTTTTGCATTAAGCAAATAGACAGGGTCAAGACATATGAAACAAGTATGAGAAGTTGTGAATCCATGCACTGCTTTCTGTAATGAAATATAATTCTTTTAATCTGCTGAATTCCAGAGGAATTATCTCTTTTTCACATGCAAAGCAGAATGAAGTGCAGAAGAAAAATGTGAACTCTCCAAAATCACCCAGGGAATTTGTGGCAGAGCTGGTAAATGAGCTCAGGCCTCCAAATTGCTACCGTCTTCCTTCACAACCTTCAGCTATTTGACTAGCGAGACCATTAACTTATTGCAGTGTTGCAAACCTATTGGATGACCCAGGCTCTGAATCCCCGATCATGCTTTGTCAATAAGCTACTGCAGCGCTATTGACTAAAGCTTAAATGAATGTCTGTATGATCCTGCTTCTAAAAGCTTATAGAGGAAAAGACATTGAACACTGACAAGCTGGAGAAAGTTCACTGAAGGCCAACATCTAAACACAGAATTAAGAGGTGGAAAGGTCTATTAAGGTATATAAATCCATGTCCCTGACAATACAGTATTTTTCCTTACTTAATCATATTTTGCTATATAGTTCTAAAAATTTTCAAATATTAGATTGCTCCCTCATGTTCCCTTGCAGCCATTGTTCAGACAAGCAGGACATTTTACCTCACAAATCACTCCTTTCTATGATTCATTTGCTTTCTCCTTTCATCTATTTCTTCCTAAATTTCCTCCATTTTGTCAATGTCATTAAGAGAAACACTTTGGATGTCTCATGGGAAAGGATAAATCCAGTTAGATCTTTTAATCTTGGCAAAGTAGGAACAAATTATATATAGTTTATATTCACTTCTCCAGAGAAAAGTGTTTTATCATTTCCTGTTTTACACTTGGAAGCAATTTTTGCACCATTTCTCAACAGGAAATTTCTCAGGGTGGCAGAAAGAAACAATACCATTTTCATCTCTCCACTCGTAGACTTCCATCCCCAGGGCTTATGGTTAGTGGGAAAAGGAAGAAACAACACACCTACTGCTGCATAACGTTCTGCTCTGGTAGCTGATCTTCTGGTGGATTTTACCCAGGTAGATCACAGGCCAGTTTGTTTTCTATGGTCATAGTCTTGTTTTCGGTGGAAGCTGCAATTGTCCAACTCCTCCCAATATCTGGTTGTTTCATTATACATGCTGTTGATGCTTACATGTTTACTGGTGAAACAGACTCAAACCAGTACTTCTGAGTCACCTAAAACGATTTGCCATATAGTGGCGAGATGAAATGTCTTATGTTGTGAGATACACAAAGCTGGCAGGATATGGGGGACTTTTTGGCCTAATACTTATTGCTTGAAGGTCTTAGGTTTTTGATAGACAGCTCACTCACAAAAAGTTATTCATTCAACAAAAATGAGTTTGCTGGAAGCATAAGTGGACAGGTCGTCTTCTTGTACAGTCACGAATTTCTAGAGTGTGAGATTAAGACAGACCCGCAATCATGCAGATTTAAATATCAATATGCATCCTGTCTGTAGGAAATGTCTCGCTCTGCAGGAGGATTTCTACTGAATTAGGTTAAGTTGTCTCCAGAAAAGAAACCTTCTAGCTTAGAGTGCATGTTACGGTTTTGGGAGTATATCACATCACTACAATCTCAGGATCTATATCCAAAGTTATTTCAACTGACTGGAGCAGATGTGATGAATAAGCTTACATTTGTAATTTATGTCTCCTTACACATTTTCTGAGGTCTTTAGGGTGCATAGAGAGTGAGTAGGCAATTTTCTGCAAGCATATTTTAAATTCCGTATCACCGTATTCTGATCATGTTCAAACCTGCTTCCATGGCAACATCTAAAAATATTGTTCATTACCAAAAATAATGAAGCCCTTTAGATGCTTAACACATGTAATTCTCCATTTGTAACAAACAATGTAGTCAGCCCTGTTATAAGAGCCAAACTTTGTTAATCCTGCCTTAGGCTTCAAAGAAATTTAAATAACTTCCCAGGTAGTTTCTCTGACAAAATTGTCCTTGTGCGGTGTCAAGAACCTTCTGGGAAAAATATCCTTCCCTAGTAATACTAGAAGCCCTATAAGAAATGAAAAAGTTGAATATTTCTAAACTTAGAGATGAATGCTCTTCCCATTGAAGTCAATAGTAGGTCTCCACACCTAAAATCAATGGGGTTGGAAGGGTTGGGGGGGACATGGAATGCACACAAACAATAGTCTGGCTGTTCTCAATGGAAGGCAGTATTGTTCAAATCAATCAGATCAAAGTTATTAACTGTTATACAGAAAGTACAGAGGAGTAGAAAACCTGCAGTTTGGAAACAGACAGAAGTGGACCCCATGAAAGTATTAATTATAGAACTTGAAGAGGGAAAATGGCTGAGAAAATATTGGCACAATCTTGAATCTCAGCTCAGAGATTTCAGTAAATATTCTCCTTTTTAATTTTTAACTACACTTCTCTGTCTTCAGGGTGTATATTTTGGAGCTGAGACAAAGTCCTGTGGCAGACCAGTTTGAGAAGATAGCTGGGTTTAGAGTTTTGCTCTCACTTCAAAGCTGAATGCTTGAAGCAGAAGGTTGGACCAGATGACCTCCAGAGGGACCTTCCAACCTACGTTATTCCATTATTCTATACTTGTTTCTTCTCCAAAGCCCAGAGGTGAATGGAATTGTTCTGAAAAGAAGTGTCTCAATTTGGAAGTTTTTAGGAAGGACCTCCTGAAATGGAATAAAGCCCTTCATAGCTTAAGGCCAATGCATTCCTCTCTACAGCTGGTCGGCTGTGTTTGTTCTTTTCTTCTCACAAAGGATTTTGATTTAATGATCTTGAGTGGAGGGGCTTGACCACGTGACCTTTTAAGTTTCATAATTCTGTTCAGTAGATAATTTCTCAAAGGAAGCTAAACACATTAATGACAATCAAGTGTATTTACAGCTGCCTTCTCTCTTGATTATGGAAACAATTCAGTCATGTAAAAGGACAAGCTGTTAAAATGAGTGTAAAAATGTACTATAAAATGAATAAATTAAGACAAATACCAAGAAATGCTTCCAAAAAGCAAAATCTGTTACACTACTGAACAGTCTTAAACAGGAAGCTAATGAAAGTCTCGTGGATTTGAGAAGTTGAAGCATGTTAACCTTGGGAAGTTGCTGTTAGAACTTGTGGTGTGGTCAAAATGGCTCAGTAATATTTTCTGTAGAGATCTGTGCTTTATGCTGTGGCACTGCAGTAGAATTGATGTGAAGATGAGATGCCGTTGCATATTGGTCCTTAATGAGCCAGGATATGAGAGGACTTTGGAAGAAAGTGGATTTAGGACAGAAACAGTGTGTTTGATCACACCCTCTCTTCAAGAAAAAGAGCGCTGTTTGCAAGGCAGCTCAGACTTGAAACACAAACTGATCCAGTTTCTTTTAAAACTTTTATAAAGGTAAAACTTTTCAAGTTACCATTGAAACTGAGAGGGAGTGCTAAAAAAGTGTAGTTTCCTAAGGCAAGGCATGTTTTTGAAATGTAGCACCTCCAGATTACCTGAAATTCACCCCCCAAATCCATCACTACACTATTCCTAGCCTCCTCTTAAGAGTCCACTCTACTTTTTCACAGCTTTTATTACAAAACCTTCAGCATCTCTCACATCCCTCATCTCTGTAGAGCAATACCCTTCCATTATCTCCATCTCCCCAAGTGCTCTCAGACCCTTTGTTATATCTCTGACTCCCATGTGTCGCCTACTTACCTTTTTCAGCAAATGGGCAGGAGACCATAGTGCTGGTGGGCCAGCTGGACATTGAGCCATAGCGAATATGTCCAATCTCCACTACTGGCAGATGAAAGAAAGAGGGTCAGATGCTATCTGCAATTCCTGTACTACATATCATGCTGATCTCTTGTAGGAATGTAACATCTTTAAGATTCTGATACCGTATCAAATTTGTCTGAAATTGGCCATTAGTAGGTGAAAATGGATTCAAATGTAGGCAGACAAACAATATGATTGCACATCCCATATTTCTTCATAAAACTAAGCCACCCCTCGCCCACATATCTACGTATGCACACAGACAGATTTCTTTTTCACTAAGATTTCTCCAACAGCTGTCTAGTAATAAGTAGGTTAATGGTAAGTTGTGATTACTTTTGCAAGCTGGTTTAAAAATGTTCATCTTGCTCATCTGAGCTAAAATATCCCATTAATTCTGTAATCTCACCCTCTCTATTCATTTCTCCCAGTGCAATCTACAATTTCGCTTTATTTCATCCATCTGTTACTTTTTAAAAGGTCTTTATGGTAAGGACAGTTACTGTTTACATCTCTATATAGCATCTGTCACAGTAGGTCCCCAAACTGGAAAATGCCTCAAGCACAGTATTCAGCAAGATCCTAAGTATAATTTCTAAGATTACAGGGCTCTTTTGAATATTTTCAGAACTTGACCTCTGAGAATTTGTTTTCTTTTTTCCTCTTTTTTTTTTTTTTTCAAAACAAAGTATACCGAATCTGGCACCTCTGAGTATAAGGAAGACCTACCTGACAGCAATGAACATAGATCTGCTGCGCTTAACAGTCACTCTGTCATTATGTCTCTTACACTGATCGCGAGCCAGGCTAGGAAGCAGGGAGTAACCATTTCCGCCATGCCTGGAGACACAATGTTCAGAAAGCTTTGTTTGTCATTCTTTTACAGATTTGCAGAACAGTCAGTCCTATTGCAGTGCTGTTGTCAGTTATTGATATTATCATTTAATACACTTCAATAACGAGTGGAACCGCAAGCTTAATCAACACTAGACAAACAAGTGAAAAAAAAAAAAGAGAGATGAACAGCTCACTGGAAGGTGAATTCTCTTTTAATTAGGCTTCCCACTTCTCATGGGGTGCCCAACATTCAAAGGTCAATAATAGTGTGTGAATAAAATTATCACGTTAGAAAGGTGATAAGATGAAAAAATGATAGGTAAATAGAATAGGAAAGAAATATATACTTAGGTAGAACATTTATGCAGTATTTTAAGTAGTGGATTTGTCTGGTGAGCCATTACCATGGCTGCATGGAAAGAAAACAGGATTTCCAGTTTATAAGAATGGCAATTTAAACACATGGGGTCTCCTTTTGCATTTACAATGTATTTTCCATGTGTTGGCGTCCTCAGGTAATTTGCTGGTCAACTGCCTGTGTCTATATTTCATGACAGGATGAGGTGGTGCTCATTCATAACATGGATTACTCTGTTGTGTGTTAGCAACTGTGCAGTGGTAAATGGGGCTTGCTGGACATTTTCAGCTGGAGACACTCTTATTAATGTCTGCTTGCTGTAGAAAATGGCAATTTTTCATCAACTAACCAAGTGTCTGTCAATCAAAGTAATTTTATCTGAATAAGCTTGATTGCCTCCGGATGCTATGTTTCAAGTTTCTTCATATGTCCCTTTTCTCTATGCAAAATTCTTGTGTGACAGACTACACATGTCAGGGTATATATCACAACAAGAGACTCCTATGATGCACAGTAGTTCCCCTCATCATGAGAGTTGGAAAACACATTTTAGCCAAAGTGGTGAATTATGACTCTTTATGTAAGAATTTATTTTATTTTATTTTTTGAATTACATAGGCTCAAGAAAGATGCCAATACATATTTTCCGGTGAACAGTAGAGTATAGATTACAGAGCTGTTTGACCCGTTGGACAGGCTTCACATCAATTTTCTGAAACCTCACACAGAGAAGATTGAATACTAGCCTTTGCAGAGAAACTCAGAGAAAGGAAAGACCAGAAAGCAAGTCCAGACAGACAAATGCATATCCAAAACTTTAAACAAGACCACAGATGCTAGTGTATTAAAGTAGAATGCTGACAAAGTTACCAGAGGAGGAATGGGCCTGTTTGATATATTGGGTGATAACACCAAAAAGATCTGTGGTCCGGTTCCCATTTCTTCCACAAAATTCTTCCATGACCTTGAGGAATTCTCTTACCTCTCTGCCGTGGAGACAGTTCAATCACTGGATTTCTTTTTGTCTTGAAAGCCAGAGGCTAAATTAAAGTCTGAGGTCTTACCCCATGTCTAGACAAAGAAAGAAGCCGAGGTACCTTTTAGATTAAACAAAGGCTCATAGTTAATCTCTGTGTGCCTGAAAAATCAAGTTCCTTTCTCCTTAATTTTCTTATGCATATAAAATGTCAAAAAAAAGGTAAACAGGGTAGCTGACTGGAAAACTAAGAAATCTGATTAGAAATATGTTTAGAGATAAGCTGAGGATTTGCAACAGTTTTACATAAGAATAACTTCAAACAGGATTTGTGGCCTGTAAATTTGCAAGTTTCTTCTGTTTTCCTTTCAGAAATAGAAACATTGCATTTATTCAACAAGCGGGTCATCATAGCTACTCTGTTCTTAGACTAGTTACTCTCTTAGATTCTATATTGGATTATGTAGCTGGGAAGGGTAGAAATCACTCAAATGGTTCCTGCTGGACATGATTCTTCTCTGGTAAACTGACCCTGTTTCACTCTAAATGTGCCTACCTTTAATTTGAAGTATATATATGAACCTGCACTTGAAATTTATTTGGAATTGAAATTGAGAGGAAAGGTGCCTCAATATAGACATCTAAAATATACTGTGAAAAACACTTCATATTCCTTTTCATTCAAAAAAGATGACAATTGTGTAAGAATCCTGACCCATACATCCCAAAGCTGTTACAGGCATTGCAATCTCTGGCTGCAGAATTTAAAATCACTCACAAAGGCCTGATTTTAAAAGATTGGGTGCTTTGAATCTCTTGAAAGCATCTCAAGATATGTACCTGAAAATGGACACTTCGAAAATCAGTGTCTGTTTTTTAAAACCCTGGCCAAGTAGGAAATGGTGGGAGTCAGGTAAGCATCTCAAGGTACAGCTTCTTCTCATTTCTCATTTCTCACTATCATGTCTTTAACAACGATGAAATGAAAATATTTTATGGAAACACTATTAATGGATCATTGTTCAACTATGGCTGTGTGCAAATGTTTATGAGTAGGCTTTTCTTGGCATGTTTAACACATCAGTCTATAATAACTCTTTGAGATCTTGCAGCAATTTTACAGCACATCATTTCCCAAGTTATCCATTTCTGACATTTAAAACATGCTGGTACTGTACAGTGCCATCATTGTTTAATGCAGCACATTGTGAAATATCTTTTATTTTAAGCAGCATTTCAATATTCTTTTTTTCAGAAATGTGGTTCACATCTTGGAAATAAACACTTAAAGAAAGCAAAAAGGACAACTTCAGACTCAGGAAATCAACAGCGATTGTTTGTTGCCTTGGCAGAAGTAATATTATTTATGACATTTGGATGCATTTTTGTTTGTCAGGAAACTTCCAGACGTTCAGGTTATAGATAGGCTGAGAGAATCTTTTTCATTCCAAATAGAAGAAATGCATTACTATTCCATTTGGTTCAGGATGATGCTTGAAAATAATGAAGCTGAAAGTTCATTACTGGAAGCAATCACTTATACCATGCAGCCAAGATCTTGTCTCTGTTTGTAAATCCGTTGCAACTTAACCTGCATCATTGTGGAATAAAGTGACTTGTGTTCATAAACAACATTGATACAAATCACCTGGGGCTTTTCCACACATTTGTTGAACCCATGTTTAAGTTGAATTTTCCGTGTTTCAATTTGTTTTTAATTGCTGAACAGGTTATTTTGCAGCCATGCCTGGGGGTAACACTGCAGTTACTAGTGAGCTTCTGATACTACCAACCACACTCCCCTGCACAGTTATTCCATCTTTCCTTCGCAGAAAAAGAAGGCTCTGAAGGCATTGTGTTTTTTGCAAGTTCACCAAAGTCTGGGAGCAATTTACTTTTCATGAATTGAGGGGAAATTAATGTTATCCTGTTTGCATGGAGATGATAGACAGTTAATTTGGGTTTTTTTTTCCATTTTATTTTCCCCTAAAACAGCAGAAACAGATCACAGCAACCACAGACTGGAGCACTTATACTGACTGAACAGTTGGCAAATCCTCATTACAGGAAAAGAAATGGAAAGATAACACTCTGAAAACCAAACTTTTCCATATCCCTGAAGATGGAAATAATGATTTAAGAATGGAAACAAGGACTTCTGAGGCATGAGAAGACAGAGAAAAGGACAAGCAAAATGCCTAGGATGTTGGATACATGGGTCCCGGGGATGACAGAGAGGAAGCAGGTAAATCTCTGAGCATGGACTATGTCAAAGGACTGCTACACTACCTACGCACCAAAAAGTCCCTGTGAGTAAGTATACCTGCTTTCTCTTCAAATACACTCAAATTCCTACTGCTCATCTTCTGAACCAGCTGAGCAGGAGCCAGATTTCTTGTTGGACCATGGTCTGCCCTGGGGAAATAAAACCTACTGAGAGACAAGGGTTATTTGGTATAAATTAGTCCTTGCCTGACATTCTGGGATACCGTCTTTACCACAAGAGCTCTGTGACGAATTTTCTCTTCTCAGCATAACATGGAAAATTTTTCCATTCCTTTGCTTCTTCGTGCTGATTTGGAGGAGGGATGAGTGGGTGGATACTCACCATTCTTTTAAATGCAACGTACTACAATTTTTTAGGTTAATTAAAATGCTTTTAGGTTTATAGTTTTGTAACTTAAAACAGTGTGGTGTTTTCCTGTGCTGTTAAAAAATAAGACTCTAAACACAAGCTATTTATAAACCTTTACTTAAAATGAACACAGAAACTCTTGCAAAGAACATCAAAATCTCTGCATGAAACGTTTAGAAAATTATTGACTCACTATCACATATATTTTACATTAAGCTCAGTAATCACAGTCCAGACTTTTCACGTGTTCAGATACCCTGTTCTAGTGCGTAGCGCATTTCTGAGTAGTTGTTGGTTTTTTAGAGAGGCTGTTTTTATAGCTTCTCAAAATATTCAGCAAGTCTGACCACGTCCACCTCCAGTCTCCTCCTCCTTTCCATCTGTAAGGCTCTCTCCCTTTCTCTCAAGATGATCACGTAAAGCAATGGCGACCGGAATTGTTAGAAGCAAATACTTCTTAGCAGCCTCCATCATTGACATCAAAGTCCTCAGTCTGCTCTTCAGCCTTCTCCAGCCTGAGCAGTTAATGTCACCTCTCCAGACGTGGTACCGACTAAATGCAGACATTTACATTAGCTAGTCAGCCTACACTCCCTTACAATCAATGCTTATCAAGTCCACAGAGTCAATATTTAGGACATGATTCATCTCCTTCTGAAGCAAATCATTTGTAATACCTGTGCACAGCAGCAAAGTGAGGTGCTGAACCGAAATGTCGAACGTGCACCTCGAAATGTTGCACTGATGTGCGGCTGTGAAATGACCTTACTTCTAACACAGCAATGTGGTCAGTCCACACCCCTCCAGTTGCAAGTACTGTGGTTGGCTTAATGCAACTAAAAAGAACACGGAAATTTAAGTGCAGACCTTTCCAAGAAATATGCTTTTTTTTTCTCCTTAATTGTTCTCTGTGTTAGGACTTCCTTCCCTGAGAAAGGAGATGGCTGAGAGCAGGAACAGGGCAGATGTAAAACATTTCCCTTATGTAACAGCTGCTTTGTATTTTCAGGGAATTTTAACCTGCTGGTGGCTGAGATCTGCCAAGAAGTGTTTGTAGGTTGTTTTTATTATATCAGCCTGCTGGAATGAAGTCAGATGCAAGATACTGACATGCTATATCTGGGAATGATCATTCAGACAGATCCAGCTGCAATTTTTCTATTCACTTCTGTCCAGTTCCCTCTTTCAGATAGGAAACCATGCAAAGATGGGAACTTTTGGACTCTCACACTGGCTCCAGCAAAATCTCCCTCTATAATTACAATAATTCGACCACCATTTGTTTTTTCTTTCTTGAGGAACAGAAAAGAGGCTGTGCAAGTTTGTTGCTGTTGCCTACTCCAAAAAGTTAAAAAAAAAAAACAGTTATAGAGAAACAGCATTTGGAAGAATGAATATTATTTTCTGCTAAGAATGTATTTGCAATAAAATTCTTTCATTTTGTGCCATTGATCAGCATATCAGAAAGTCCTGAGCATACTTCTCCAAGGTCAAGAAATGAACTGAGACTAAATGCTCTTCTAGAAAACTTCAGTTCAAGTCAGTGGCATTAAAAAAAATGAGCAGCCAGCTTGACAACCAGCTTGACCCATGGACTCTCACAATTTTTTTTTTTTATTTGCCCATGAATTGTTTATGTATATGAGAATTTGTGGTGAATCTTGTAGTGAAAGGTTATATTTTTTTGAGACATAAAAAACATAGATATGCTTTCAGAATGAAACTTGCGTATTCTGACACCTTTTGGATGGGTGGGTGTTCAGAACCTCTGAGAAGAAAGTTTTTCCTCAACTATAAGCATTGAAAATGATTCTTACCTGCTTCAGAAGATAAGGTCAACTTAAGTTGTTCATTAACTGTTTACAGTTAAAGCCTTCGGATGGAGGTGATGCTACGGTAATCAAGTCAACAATGACTTAGAGCCATGTAGTTTTGGAGGGTATACTGTGCCTCAGAGAAGACCTCTTTGTAGCACCCATTTGATACTACAACTTACACCTTTATTTTGGCTAGCCTGCAGAGGATGTGACCACCTTGGCGTATACCACATTTTCTTTGCATGACTTAGGGCTTCCAGACAGAATCCGTGTTTCAATTTGAACCAAATTTGAACTTTTTTTCCTTTTCTTTCTGGTAAGCGAAAGGAAGATGCGGAAGAGAACAGCAACTGGGCCACCACGTTTGTATGCAGAGGTGAAATGCTTGGAAAGTGCTTATGCATGAATTATCTCCCACAACACACGTACACTCACATTCTTGAACACTATAGTATTAGCAACACTGTGACCTGAATTTCCACTCTGTTTGGACATAGAGATGTTCTTCATGATAGTTTAAACCGCTCAAGTGGTTCTCCATTTCTGTTTGTTGGTTTTCTGTCTGTTTATTTTCTACCTCACAGGGACATTATATATGCAAAGGCATTTCCCAGTGTTCAGTTCTGAATTTTAGATTTCAGAATTAGAGATTTCCTAAAAACTTTTTAAGTGCAGAGATAAGAAAGACTAATGAACAGCAGTGGGGGGAAAAAAAACAAAAAAAACACAGTAGTAATGTCAGAAGCTATTAGGCTTACTGACCCAAAACCTCAGCAGGAGCAAATCTGGCACATTGCCACACAATGAATGTGAAATCTTTGGAGCTGTTCCATATTTACACAACCTGAGAATCTGACCTGCAGACTTTACCAGTAAATTTTAGTTTCTTTATAATTAAAACAACCTTGACTTTTCTGAACAGTGTAAAAAAAAATAAAAAAATAGATCATATATTTTAATTGAAGTTGGTTGCTTTGGGTTTGACACTATTGTTGCCAGCAGATACATCCATGCCAAATACTTCTGAGGATGTGAGTAAGTATATGGGTCAAGACAGATTAAAAAAAAAAAAAGTGTTTATAGATAGAGATCCCAAGAAATAACTGTACAGAGACAAGAGAAAAGATTAAATTTATTATTAGTATTAATCATAAGTTAATAGTGACAATAATTATTTTTATGAATAATCTATTAAATCAGCCAATTACCTGATCTTAACATCTGGAAATACTATAAACCTGGATTTGGAGGCTACAGGGAACCACTATGAACATCTCTCTTACCAGCACAGGAGTTGTAAATACTGATTCTGTATTTATGACCAGTTAGGAATCCGTCATTTAAATAGACAGCCAGGGTGGAGTTCAGTTGCCAAAAATAGGTATCTAGTGCCATTTCATATATGATTCAATATCCCACATATCTGCACTGAGCTTATAGATACAACGCAGGACCTACAGGAGACCAATTCCTTTCCACAGTGGCAAGTGGGAGTCCAGGTGACATCTCCTGGGGCATTTCTCCTGGCACTAGCACCTCTGTTTAGGCAACTGAGTCCCACCCTTGGTTGTGTCTTAACAAGTCCAAATGATGGAGAACCCCAGCATCTCACTGTAATCTCCTCCTCTGGTCATTTAGTGCTTAAAAATATTTCTTTTATTAAGTTTCATATGGATAATAATAACAGAACAACTATTCATTTAGTGTGACTGCAGTCAGTCTCTAAATATCATGTATTTGAGAGAGGAGAGAAGGAAGTCTGACAGTGTCCCGGGACCGGGATTTCATGGTTTAATAGCGACTCTAGTTAATCTTGCTAGATAAATAGCGTACACTGGCCTATCTCATACCAGGGTTAGCTGCTACCTTCCCATTATCGGAAAACGGGAGGCAGAAGGATGATGACTCAGTATCAGAACAAAGACATCAGTGCCAAAGCTGATACTCTGATGGCAGGGATAATTTAGCTAGAGCGGAGAAGTATTTACAAGCAGGAGACCCAAAGCTGTGAATTTGACATCAGGCTACTCTTGCTCCTCTCTTGGCCACCTCCTGAGAGCAAAGCGACGACTTTATGGGGAGGGGAAGTGCCATGCGTGTCGAGCGCGAGGGTTTTAGTGGGGGGCTTGTGCTGCCGTTTTGGAGGCACTTTGTGGTAGAGCAGCAGCTCCCGAGTCAGCGAGGGCTCAGCGAGAGGTAGGGTTATGGCTGTTCTGCATGTGGTGCCTCTCTCCAGAGGGTCTCTGTTAAACATTATTTTTAAGTGCTGTGTCTTGTCAAGTAGAAATGCCCTCTAATGGCAGCTCAGATCCTTTCTTTGCTTACACTTACTGCTTTCTTCCCTTCTCTCCCTTCCCTCCCCCAAACCCCGTCCTCCCCCCTTCATCTGTAAAAACAGCTATGTTAGGGATCAATTATCCCAAACCATTAAATCATCAGCAGTACTCACAGCTGTAAAAACATCTGCATTACAGGCTCTGCTCCTTCCTAAGAGACAGAGATGTAATTGATTCTCTCATTCTGGCATAATTGTGCAGCTTCTGGTTTGTGTTATGTTGGGGAAGCATGCGGGGGAGGCGGGAGGGAGGCATCTTGCCTCGCTTTAAACCGATTCCTGTTCACCTAGTCATGAAACACATGCCTGGACTGAGAAATAGCTCATGGGCCTCGTGGCAGCTTCACCTCTTTTCCACCCTGCTGCCCTTGCCTTCTCTCTTGACTCCATAAATAATATTGCTGTCCGTAAACCAGGCGTTCGTGTGCTCCAAGGAAAGGTGGGATTCGTGCATGAGAGAAGCAGCTGCGTAGCTGCCATAGGAGCGTTGCCCTGTAAAAACCCTGTTCTTCCTCCCTCCACGCCAGGAGTTGCCTTAGTGACAAAACTAATCGCCACTGGTACCCCTGCTACCGAGCGTAGAGGGAAAACAAAGCCGTGCGCGTTGTCGCTCTAGCAGCCCTCTGCTAGGCAATCCTCAGGATTAAATGTGCCGGTTAGAAAGGATTGTCGCAGATGTTAGAGTAACGCAGCGACAAGCCAGGCTGAGGGACGGACGGTCTGAGCATGAATCTTCTCCTTTTGCACAACTTCCTTGAAGTCAGTGGGTTAGTCCATTGCAAGCCCACATAGATGGAAAATTAATAACACCTTCTCTCTTTCAAAAGTGGAAAGACTACTGGTTTTGAGAGCCATCACCTTCACTGTTATCTTCATTAACATCTAATGACTATTTTCAGCACATACATTACTAATACATTTTTTTCTCCTTTGAGCTATCTGTAGCCTGTTTGTTAAGAGCAGAGGTGTTCAGAAGTATTTCCATTCAAGGTAGACTTGACTGTGCAGCTTGGTGGTGCACAATCACTTACCTGATTCTTCCACCACCTTTGAGATCCATTGTTGAAAGATATAATTTCCAGGATGAGGAAATGTTCCTCAAACTGTCCTGATTTAACTAGGGCAACCATGCACGTGAAGCAGCAAGGTGTTGTCACCAAGTGCAAGCATCTGATTTAGAAAGCTAGTGTTAATGGATTTTTCTCGCTAAGGAACAAATTCAGTTCTGAAGAGTCTCTAATGTCAGAAAAACATGTGGTCTTTGTTCTGTAGAAGGGTGTACATTCATTGCACGTACATAAAATATACAGATTAGGTAAGATATAATGACCGTGCCCATGACCACGTCACAAGAGCCCTTCCAGAGCAGGGAGCACAGGTCCGATCCCCTAGAGCATCGCAAATGCCAGTAGTCTTCTGTGTGTGGGAAACTGAACTGATCCTGTGCAGATCAAAAGGATTAAGTAACGAAATGCTGATACCACTCTTCATAAGTGGGAATAATTAATGACAAATGATGAAGTACAGGTCATTCATCAGCAGACTAAATTTTGAAAAAAAAGGCATACTTTGCAAATCTGAGTAAAATTTGGACTGATGTCTTTATGTTTAATTTTTAAAGTTTAATATTTCTAAAAAAAATTTTTTTTAGATGAGGATACTTTAAGAAATACAGATTTTTTTCCACACTGAAGTATGAAAAACTTTTGAAATCATATTTGTTAGTAAAAATAGAATTAATGTTAATAATAGGTAATGAAGATTTAAAGAGTCTATGATGTGAGCATTAAACAAGACTGTATATTTTAGGAATGTAATATTTCTAATTGACCTATTTTTTTCTGTATTTAACAAACAACAATAAACTCCCAAAACACAACATATCAAGAGCTTTGGTTTTTTTTTCCTTGACTGAACTGCAAGGACACCTATCCACCCGTTTGTGTTCCTAGTATAAATTTAATGTGCATTAACCCAGATTTGATTTCATATTCTCTAAAAAAACCTTAGAAGCTCCACACAGAGAAAACCGACATTAATTCTGTCTTTTTGACATTTCAGTATGAGATGTTTCCAACAAGCACAACACCAAACTGTACACTAAAAATTTCACAGATGTACTGTGAAAGCCGAGGAGGTTTCAGCTACTTCTTAAATATTTAGTGATCTCCCATAGCACATAAAATAACCACGTACAGAAGCAATGTCAGATAGCGTCTGCACACCTGTGCAGTCCCTGTAGATTAGCCTTTGGGGGCTGTATGAAAGGAAAAAGGGGATTTTTCATAAGTCACTGCATGGACAATATTAGATTTGCCTTTGTTTTCTTGACCCAGTCTCTTTGTTTTGATTACCCTTCTCTCCACACATTGAAAATTATATTGCTGAAAGAATAATTGCCTGTAGCTGATAAACAAAAATATTTTTATATTGTGATAAACCCACTGAGCAGAGTAGTAAATACAGAATAACCCATGCTGTTTCTGCAGTGGCACCTCCTGAAAACCTGTGCCATCAGACTGTGCCATTTTATCAAGATACAACAGTGTTCTCATTGCTAAAATGTCATCTTTATTATTCCCCTGGACTTATTCCAGGATTTTCAAAGTTTTATTAAAGTGTAATAAAGCCAGGCTGTAGAATAACTTCTCATATGGCAGTGGTCAAGGCACCATCATTTCAGACAATTAAAACATCAGTGCCTTGGGCAAGGAGCAAGAGATCCAGGTTAAAATTGGACTTTCTTCTTTTTGCTTTACATAGGTCATTTACTCTGAAGTTCCACCCCCAAAACAGAGGCTTGCTTGAATAGCACAAGTCTCAGCCCAGATGAAATATTTGTTTATGTTTTGAAATTTTAGCTGTATTAGTTTAAAATCAAGGCTGTGGTGGCTTAAAGGTCGCATTACTGAGATTTTTTTTTCCCCCCCGTCCACCCTAAAAAAAAGATGTTGCATGCAGCAGCAGGGTTTTTTTTTTTTTTCCTTAATTTCTCACCTCCATTTTAAAGCAATGTTCTCTTGGAAAATGTCTAACATCCGTTGATGTTTCTTCCTTTGCATAGTTGCTCTCAGCTGACAACTATCTTTCCTACCAGCAATGGCTGGAGGCAGCTTTCAGGCTCCATCAGCATCAACCAGTTGTCCACCGCTTGCCCCCAGTTTACACTATCATTGTTCATTGCTCCTCTTAGTTTGCATCTTCAGAGACATGAAATTGTGTCCAAGCATGGCTGGGAGGGGGATGAGCGAAAGAACAGATAAGTTCAAAATATCCAAGTTAGGCTGCTGTGATCAAAAAAAACCAAAGCAAATCAATGGCTTTCCAAATTAGGTGGAAATTACTTTTGAAAGATTTTGCAAGGCTCCGTCTTTAAAATATTTGCCATTTATTCCATGCTTCTTGTCTGGCAGAGTGGAGGACTCATGAATGAACAAGAACATGGAAGGAAGCCTTCAAGTAGGTTTTCCACCTGCGATCATGTCCCCGGTGCTCTGACAGTGTAAATCGGTTCCACTGAAATCGATGTCCTGCGCTGATTACTGTCTGCTGAGGATCTGAATCCTAAGTTACATATTGAACACAGCTCTCCAGGATGGAGAAGCTAATGCGGTAAATGCTCTGTCATCCACTTCTGCCAGAAGACAGCGAAGTGCCTTACCCTGTTGATTAGCATTCAGCCAGGATTCCCATCCAGCCATACAGACACGAGTGATTCAGCTGAGAGAAAACAAAACCCTTTCAGAGCTATAATTCATGCTGTGGCTACAGAGTTGTTTCCCTCTGTCAAGCAGCATGCAAGTCTTATTTAATATTTCCATAGAGCATTCCTCCTTCAGCATGCTGTGCAAACATTAACTAAACTGTGCTGACATTTTTCTCTTTTCCTCGCATGTGAGGTTTCTCTGGTTGCACTCACAAATAAGTGATATTATCGTGCCTGAGAGAAGGAGCCAAAGGTGCAGGCAAGGGGAATTTGATCAAATTGCGTGTGAAAATGTGGTTGTCCACACATGACATTGCACTGAGCATCGGTGACTTGTACACCCTTTGGAAATGGCACGGAGCAAAACATCCGGAAAAATCAGGGGACAATTGCTGACAGTTGCAGAGCTGAGGCAAGCTATATCACACAGCTCTATTCTGCCTCCAAGGTGACTTCAGTCCTTGTTCTGTTTTGTGGTTTCTTTACATATCTAGAAATACAACAGAAATCTTCCCAATATATCTGAGCGGTCTCAGAAACTCTTTCTGCCTTATCTCTTTAACTTTGGGTCCAACAAATCTCCCCTCTCACGCCACTTCTTCAGTCTTAGACTTTTGTTTCTTCCCTTGATTTCTTCCAGTTATTCCAAAATCAGATTTGTACTTATAAGCCAGGAATTGAACCTCCATCCAAGCAGTTTTCAGAGCAGCTCCTGAGATGCTCAGGATTACAATTTCCAATTGACTACATAACTCAGGATCAATAATGTGATACCCTTTCTAGAGTAATCAAAACACCCCTTAGCTGTGTAAAGTGTTTCCCATCAGGTTTGGATCCACAAGGACACAAAAGTACTTAAGGTACTTAAGGAGAGGTACTCCTTATTTCCATGGGAAATGGTGTTGCTACAGTAGCCAGCAGGGGAACAAGACATTAGACCCTGTCGGTGGAGTCATGGGCTTTGCCCATTGACCCATCCTCACGGGCACTTAGCACAGCCCAGAATCAGACCTGTGAAATTCCCAAGCAATAAACACCACGGCCCAGGCTGAAGGTACCTTCAGATGCAAACCTAGGCTGTGCTGGCTGTCCTTCTTGTCTTCCCGCTGTGGTGGGGTGATTCAGAGCGCCTCTGTATCTGAATCATCTAGGGAACCAAACATGAAACAGCAGCTGCCTCAGCAGTTGCTTTAGCAGAAAGGGACAGTCGTAAGTGTAAAGGTATAGAAGACATAATAGCTTCATTTCCCTTCAGTTACACAGCTACATGATGTAAATTGTTTATTATGTCCTTAAGCTTTTCAAAAATTAAACCCTGGAGACTTAGAATGAGAAGGAAGGGAATGAAGATGGATGTTTTCTATCCAAGAAGTGATCGAATATGCAATCTCTAATGCTTTTGCACTAGAGCAAATAACATTTCATGGTGTATGTACTCCACGGAAAGTTTCGGGATTTAGGGATTTACTTATTTTCTAGTATAAACTTCAGTGCATCTGCAAGTCAAATATTGAAATATTCCTTGGTGGGATGTATAAGACAAATTTGCACTGAATACAAATTAGTTCTGAAATAAATCATATCCTTATGTAAATATTAAACAGTAGATTTTTTGGCAATTTAAAAGAAGCACTTGTTTACTGTGTATGTTTGTTTAGTGCAAAAATCATGAAAAAAATGTAGCTTCAAATACAGTGAAAGAGCCTCTCCCCCCCCCTTTTCTATCCCTCAGGAGTAATTTTATAATCTCCACAGGGACATAACTGGGCTACTTGCAAGGAAGTAACACTAAGATACAATTTTTTGGACACTAAGATACATTTCCATCACAGAGTGTTTATATCTCTGATGCAGAGTGTACAAAGTGGCATCATGATGCAACACAGGGTGCAGAGACTAGCATGGATCCAAATGCAGTACGAGCACAATAATACAGCTCCGGACAGATATTAGTTTGGGTTTAATTTGACAGCTATTTTATTTCCAGTTCTGGAGTTATTGTGTTCTTGATTTGCTCCAATGCTTCATAAGTAGTGATGCACAGGATGTAGTAACATGTATTAATAGCTGTGGCCCCAGTAACGCAGGTGGGCACTGGGACTATGTCTCTGTACCATACGAACAGCAACAGCTCCTGGCTGGACCACCTATAAGCAGAACAAGGCATATCTGTAGCCCCAGTGACTTTTAATGGATGTGGCAGCAGTAGCTTTCTGCTCCCAGGGCCATTTATGGAGGAGGAGGACTCTCAATATTTGAGCGGTATTCACTGACCAGGAACTGTTCCTTGACTCCTTGAGGGTAAAGGTAGAGTATCAAACATTTCACCCACTGGACCAGCTGGCCAGCAGATGGAGTGGGCCTGACATATATTTAGGGCAGGATTTAGTTTCCTAAACAAAGCATCCAGCGACATTTCAGGCAATGTGTTTTTCCCACCTGGCCTCCAGGAGCTGCTTCAGTGGGGCATGGCTCTCCTGCAGGCTGTGTTGTATCTTCCACTTCCTTGCAGGTATGACCTACGGCAAGAGGCACTAGCAGGCTGCCCTTGGACTATGGAAGCAAGCCTTAAAGTAGTTTCCAGCTCCAGGTTAAGACTATTAAATTTGTGTGTCTGAAGGTAGGTGTCTACGTATGATCCAGGTGTTGAAGCTCCTGCTATAGTCAGTGGAGATCTAGCCAATGCCTTCAGTAAAGCTTATAGAATGATCCAGCTGACCTACCTGTAGACTCATCTCTATCTACACAGCTGTACTAAGCCTCTGATCTTTGTTGAGTATACTGGGAATTTATTCACATAGATGACATGTTGACACCTTAATTTAGATAAAGCTGAATTGCACCCTCAGGGAAATGCAGCTGAAAATATTATTGCCATCTGAATGACAGCAAAGGTTTCCATTGTCTAACTGTTTAAAAACAAAACATGAGAAGTTAATTACAAATAATAGTTCTATGGGGTACATAAATGAAGGTTACTGTTACAGAATGTTCTTCACGAATTTTTGAATGAAAATCTGTTGTAGAGACAGGCAGTGAAATCCCTGGTCTGTGTTCTGCAGGAAATAAAGCTAGATGATCTAAAAAATCCTCCTGGCCTTTAGATCTCTGAGGGGGAAGTTAGTGATGACATCAGTGACTTCAGTGGTAACAGAATTAGGCCAATAATGAGAACTCTGGTAAATCACCATTAGGGAATAAATAAACCCTTCACTTCTGACCACACCAATGAATCACCAGATTATACTGGAGGTATTGTACTGTTGAAAAGGCTCCTATTTTTAGATGTGATACATAAGAAATTGTGAACATTTATTTTGATTAAAAATCCTGTGCCCTTTTTCCCACGTGTGATAGTTACAGAGGTGACTGATTCATCAGGTATCCAGAACAGACATCACTGATCTCCAGTAGTTGAATGAAAGAGTCAGACTTTGCAAGTGGTGCCTGGAGTGTGCTCATGCTGTCTGTGGGAGGGCATCAGGGCACCCTGTGACTTCAGAGAGCCAGATGGAGGATCATTCATCCCAAACCTGCTATAATTCCCAAAGTTACTTGGCAAGGATCATGTCTACTCTCTTTTAGTATCCAAAAATAGACTTTATCTATTGGTCTCCTTCATGCATTTAGATGAGTTGTGCTCTCTTCCTTTTATTTACCTTTATCTTTTATACCTTTTCATACACACAATTTTCCAAATATAATCTGATCCCCATTAGTCTGCAAGAGATACTACATTCATGTGGGCACATGATTTCCTATAGCTCAAGCTAGAACCCCGACAATCATTACGCCTGGCAGTAACGACCTTTGTTTACTGTCCGCCCAGCTGATGGCTCCATTTCGATAAATCACTAATGAGACATCAGCATTTCTGAAACTACGCTGCAGGGCTACAACTATAATAATAATTGAACTAGGCCAGAGATCACTTGCTGACCCTGTGTCCAACCAGCACGGCACAGCTTCTGTCCGGATGGCTGAAGTATCATCAATGCTGAAACAGGACCAAGGACTTATGTAGCCTACCTGGCTCATGCTATAAACCTCTTGGAGGAGTTCTGAGAATTATAAGCAGAATAAATTTAAAACATTTGGGAGAGGTTTGTGGTATGGCCAGGAATTCTGGGGAGAAAAATCAATATTTGAGGACGGCCTTGCCCTCAAATCATGACTTATTCAATGGAGGCCATGCCTGGGAAAAAGGTCTTGTTTGAAGACTGGATGGCAGTTAGGAGAGCTGAGTAAACTTTCTGACATTTTTTTTTTTTAATTTGTATTAAAAAAGGAAAAAAGAGGCAGATCATCTGGGCTAGAAATAAACCCATTGTTTAATTTATGAATTTTTATTTATGCAGGTTTATAAACTTTAATAATCTTTTTTTTTATGATCCTCTACCTCTGTACTGTTTCTTGAAGCTTTGCATTGAGAATTAACATAATCTCATTTTGCACTTATCTAAAAAACTGCTGTAGTAAGAATGGATTCATGATGCCTGGAGAGACATAGACACTTTAATCTCAAGAAGACAGAGATATAAGACTGGTACAACTGCACTGGGGCAGTATGCAGCACCCAGGAACAAGATCAGGGTAACAAGAGACTGCAAGGTGCTCCTTTATATTGAATTTTAACAACTGACTTGGGAGCTATTGATGTGGGGTCCTGGCTGAGGGGAAAAAAAATGCTTAATAACAATATTCATTGGAGTATTCTTGGTGTGCAACTGGATAATGGGGAGAGAAACGTTTAGAGAAATACAATATATTTGAATTACAGGGATTTCATTGTGAAGAATAAACTCTTCCTGGTTTTGATAGTCTCTCTTCTCTTTTCATAGTTGCCTACCTCCAGCATCTTTCTTCACTCTATAAATTCATGTGAGTCTTTAGCAGATGTTTACAAGCTATCTATAAATATTTTCCATGTTCTGTGACCCTTAAATATGAAGGAACCAATGTGTCTTTAATTACAGTGGCTTATTCTGGCCTTTGGTCACCTTGCCAAATTCTGACAGTCTTCACTCCAATCTGTGATAAAGTTCTTGTCTTTCTTTCCTATATTTCTTATTTCTTATGTTTGGTGGGATTTCTTTGTCAATTTGATATAGTCAGTGTTCGTCCTTCTATTTTGTTTGGTTTAGACATCTGTTACACAGAAGTTTTGCTTCTTGTAATTTGTAGCTCTTCCCTGAGTCATTGATTACAATTTTTAATACCGTCTTCTCTTCTTCACTAAAATTTCTAACAAGAGTTGTTATGGTTAAGATAAAATAATTCTCTTCCAAAATGTATCATCAGCCTTGTAAAAGCAATTACTGTGAGACATATTCATATGCCTGCACTTGTGCCAAGCAACTAATGATCTTTTGGATTAAAAAAAGAAGGAAAATTCAAAATAAACAATCTTTTTTCTTTTGCATTTGTCAACATTTTAATTTCAGGAAAAAAAAAAACAAAACTTTTACCTTATGGTTAGTTAAATATATGATGAAATAATTTAATTTAAACATAGTTGGAGAATTCCATCGTCTCAAAACGTGGACCACTATAGGTCTTCATAATCCTCAGAATGCGATAATTTCCAAATCCACTGCTGGTGAAATTGTTGCATCTTCAAAGGGGGATGCTTGTGTAAAGCAATTAGAACGGTGTCTTTTAACCACACGTTTTTCTGTTTTCAGCTTACACAGGTTGTTACTGTTTTCCAGGATATTTCAGTTCTTCTGTGGTCATTTCAGAGATCCCTTCTCCTTTCAAATGAATGCCTAAAACCTCATTGGAAAAACTGAGCTAGCATTTGAAAAAAGTTGATATTGAGCTATCAATATGATCAGTTGCAGTTGGTTTATCTCCACTATTTAACTCAAATTGATGTTTGGTCTATTGACCTCAGCAGAAGCTGCGTGAAATACATTTGTTCTTGGGCAGAACATGCAATGATGGCAACATGCTTTCTGTTATTACAGGAATACTCAATGAAATTCAGGGGTCAGCCACTATTATGTTCACTTTTATGGCTTCAGAAGTAGTATCCATACCCTCCAGTGGACTCCCATAAATCTTGTCATGTGTATTGCAAATGATGGTGCATAGGCGGCCGTGTGAAGCCTGAATAAGCCTTCTGCTAATGCATATATGCTCAAACGTTAGGGTAACTACACATCTATGTCTTCCAGACCAGAACCAGTTTCTATCTGGCCAACTTGACGTATTCAGTAGCAAGAGCTCATGTCTGCCCAGATAAATAGTCTCACTATTGCTCTTGCTGTGTTTACAGCCACACCTGGTCCTAATTTCTAGCACTGAAATTAAACATTCTGCCATTGTTTCTGAAGTTTATTTTTGGAGCTGGGCTTGACCACAGGCCATGACTACAAAACTACCTTCAGTTCTGCAAGATCTCCAAGCCTGCGTGCTGTTGTACAATGAACAGTTTCTGGGCTGATCATGTGAAAAGACTGTATATTCAAAGAAAAAAATTAAAAAAAAAGGATCTCGGAGTTATTCATGGCCAAACAGAATCTGCTTATAGCATGCCAATATGTATAATTGCTTGCAGAATTTGGCCTCTGTTTGTCTGCCTACATCCTCATCCCCGCTACAAGAATTTTATCATGAACTACATGAAAGCTGATTTTTGTGTGTAGATGTAGAAGCCCATCTAAAATATTGGCAGTGCATCATCTTTCAGACCTGAGCTGTTTCACAAATCTTTTCTGTGACAAGAAAAGAAATCAAAAGGATTGAAATGCAATGATACTATGAATGACGATAGCATGCCGTAAGGAAAAGCTCTGATAATTGTTTTCATGTTTTTTATTTATGTCAAAAAATGAGAAAAGAAAATTAAACCATCACAGATAATATTACTCCCTTCTCCAACTCACTTTGCTCTTTAGAATTAGAAGCAAGAGCAATAGGATGATTTAGTGCAATGTGAAACCAGAAGGCTTACTGAATGGAGAGAGATTCTGTGAATAATGTGCACCTTTTTTAAAGGTAGAATAGAAATATTTTGTTGCCGATGTTACGGTGTGTTTTAGTAGCACAAGAACTATTGGAACAGTAAGCAGTATTTTCTTTCCAGAAAAAGCCCTTTATATTCAAGGATTTGAACAATGTCTTAATGCTTTTTTCACATACGCAGATGCTTTGGAGAGGTACTGCGAATGCCCTCAGCAATTATTTACTACAACAGGCAGAAGTACCAGTGACACTGAATTCATCCCTATCAGGTTGCACTGGGGCAGACTTGGGTCGTCGTTAGTGGATCCTGTGTTGCATACACCGCTGGGGGGAATTTTTGGAGGAGTTCAGCAATATCTTAACTCTTCCCATTTAAGTCAAAGGATTTCCTGATTTGCATGGAGCAGAATTAGGCCAGTGCCAAGGTGAGAGACCGTTTCAAATAAATGAGGTTTCAGTCTCTTTGCTAAAAAATAAAATTAGTTGGAGGAGAAATTGCCTGGTCTGGTCCCAAAGGAATGTTGTATATTTGAGGGAGAGCTGGGGAAAAAAAAAAGTTTTCACTTGCCAGAACATTTTGAGCTGAAAGAAAATGCGCTTTCTCTTTGTGCTATCTTTTTTTTTTTTTTTAATAGAAGACTACACATCGTTTAAAAAGAGAACAAACAATGCAAATTCTGTCCTCCCTGTATAGTCAATAGAGAGAAATCAATAACTACAGAAGATGACTATCTCTCGCTTTCAGACAAATGTTTCAGCAATGAACGCATTGCCCTGTCAGGGCAGCTGTCTCTTCTCAAGAGAATGCAAAGAGCAAGGATGACTAGCTTAGACTAAATGGCTGAACTTTTAGGTGGATAAATTCTGGTGAGATGCATTTTACTCTTCTTGTCTGAAGAGCCCTAAGAGTCCCAAGTCCTAACTCTTGGAGCTGTTGGCTCATTGAATTCTCTCCCCTTTTCCCCCATCTGCCAGCCAGGGGTGACAATGGGGCTGAAGAGAGTCTTTACACTTATTTTGTTTCTGAGGCCTTTGGTTAACCAGGTGCTAGTCATTACACTTGGTTCGTGTCTACGATAGGTGACATTTCCAGGAGATCTTTCACCCAAGTACTGAGCTGGAGGACGATAGCTTAGCTTCTTCCAAAATCAGCTGTGGTATCTAGCTGAGGTGAAGAACTGTTATGATATCAATATCAAATATTAATACAAATAAACTCATTCCCCGGCAGGAAGCAAGCGATCGTAGTGAGGCGGGAATGTAATGATCTTTGTAAAGTATATAAACCCAGGGATCTGGCTATTAAACACTCTACTGAACTTGTCACAAGATTTTCTTTCCCTTACCACTGTGTGTGTTATTTAGGCACGATTTGCATTTTTAGTCCCCATGGCATCTTAAAATAAGGTAATTAACCCAATTTCCTGGCTAAATCCAGTGGAGGAAATTGCATTTTGCGTACCCATATTTTCCCCTTATCGTTAATTAGAGAGAAGTTTTGCATTTTTTTTCCTATGATACTGATGCAATGTAAGGAGCATGTTGCAAAAGTCTTGCGACAGCTCACCACTGAAGTATTGGTTTTAATGCAGCTTCTGAATGAGTTGAGTTCAGCTAATCTATATCAGCTTACATTCTCACATTAGCCTTATGAAGCAAAAAATATGCACTGAATAATTTATGCGCAGAGGTAGATTGCAGTGCTCTGTTTCAGCCAAGTGTGATAAACATGGGAATAACTATAACAAGGTCATTTGATAATGCTCAAAGGAATTCTGAAAAAACGATAACATCTCTCTTAGGAGTTGACATAGTTTCTCAGACAAAATATGGATATAATGAGGGAAAAAAAAGAAAAAAGCTTTATGCATACATAACAGTCTTCTAGAAAGTGGTTATGAGTAGTAAGCATATATGGAGTTGTACTTTCATAAGGAGTTTCTTAGTCAAAGAAAAGAACCCAGATATTTGCAGTCAAATTTCAGTCGATGTTCTCTGAGGCGATTCCTCTGCATAAACCTCATTTTAAGGCAAATTACGACTAGTAAACAAAGAATATGAATATTAACATGGAATATTGATAACTTTCCCAAAGCAATGAAATATGTTTGCAGTATTTCATGATAGTGTGAGAACATCAGGGTATCATGACATTGGCTTAGTGTCTGATAAGGCAAAATAAAAAGGAATATTCAATGTTTTTCATCATCCTATGAACTCAAAATTTTTTTCTTTCTTTCTTTGTGGATGTCCTTGGCCTTCTCAAAGGCTGTGAATAAGAAATGTAGAAGGAAAGAATGTTTCATTCCAAAAGGATATTATTATCTACAGAAAAACTGACTATTGAATTAAAAAAAAAAAACATAGAAAAGAAAGTTGACTGTGGACCTCAGGGATATTCAGTCAGTCCTAGCATACAGGTCGTCTTTGACAGAATTTAGAGGGTTTTTTACCTTCATTCTTTTTGTTTTATTTTTTTTCATTAGTAAAACAGGAATGCCAAGAATGTTAATTTTTTTTAATTATTCTGCTCTGACTTCAGTCAGATTTCAAGATTAAGAGTCCATCCATTGCAAATGAATTAAAGAAAGAGAAGTTTTTTGAGCCTCTGTTCATAATGGATTCTTTCAATTTAGATAACATCATTTATACATAAAGGCACACCCTTGGCGTAAATTCAGTGAAATTAAACTGAGAATGAATGAAGTCCATTCCATAAAAGACCAGTTCACCCTCCCCACTGTTACCACTTGGAAACTGGGTTTTCTATAAGATGAGCTTGTTTTGTTTTTTTTGGCATGAATTTTAGCTTAGGTACATTTTAGACTGTTAAACAAACAAACAAACAAACAAGCAGGTCAAATTAACAATGTTATCTCAAGGATATTGGCCTTGGCAGTGTGATTTCCTAGCTATATTACAGATTTGTCTTGCTTCTCCCATCTCAACGGGATTATTGTTGTGCGCAATCTAACAGTTTTTAGCATCCTTCAAAATTCCTGCTTTCTCCTCATTTTATAATAGAGGTACATGAACGACTGAGGCACAAAACATGGGATTCGGTTGCCTAAACATAGGGGCTTAATGTCATTTTAGGCACTCTGAGGTGTCTTACTCGGCCTCAAGCTGCCCTTCCAGAAGAGCAAGATCTTTCAGAAGTCTTACGTTTTGGATAACCCAAGGCATCTCAAGCTGTACCATATGCATTCAGGTTTGGCCACATGAATCAAACCCTAAAACCTAAAGCTTCAGATGTGTTTAGATGCTTGACCCTTATGTGCTCATTTAGGGTAGGACTTAGTTGCTTAAACTAATGCAATTTTAAAGACATTAGGTGGATGCGCTCTAGGATATCCAGCCCAGCCTCCAGCTGCCTCTACAGAAAGGCACTGGTCTCTTATCATCTCTGTCAGGTTTGAGATGTCTCAGGGTCTTGAAGGGTCAGAAATGACACTAGATGTCAATGCTCAGACAGCTAAACCCCACTCCTAGGATAGGATTCTTCCTGCCTGAATTTAGATGTTTATATCGTGTTTATGTGCAAGTTGGGTGTCTAAGCTCCCATTAGAGTTAGCGAACATGTGGAGCTAAGCTCAGTTACCGGCACAGAGGTGTATAGGGTCGTTTGCTGTGCCGCAGATTAGCTTGCCAGGTGCCCATTCAAAAGGGAGTGGGGTCTTCTGTGGATCCAGCATCATACCCAGCACATGTGTCAGATACCTCAGGGCAACCTCAGCAGCACTAGATGGTTACATGTGGGAAACAATAAAACAGCCAAATTTTGTCTTACTACGCAAGCTGCCTTTCGTCACTACGTTTAGATGGCCGAATTTGGAGCTGAATCCCACCCCTGTCTTGCAGGCACTTACATTTTGGCAGAGTCCCACCCCAGCACCTTGGGGATAAATCCTGCCTATAAATATCTTGCAATAGCTGGACTTAATTGACATAACTTCAGGTCAACACATCTGTGAGAGAGCAGGGAAGTAACTCTAAATGCCATAGCTAATATGTAGGGTGTTGGATTCGATTTCTCTTTTCAGAACTCCCTGACTGCTGATTCCTTTCCAATATAATTTATTTCTCATACTATCAGGTATGGATGGCAGAGGTCAGTTTTTGTCAATTAATCTTAGTCTTGCCCAGTTACTTAAATGCATACAAGTTTTAGTCTGAAGGTTGCCACATCAGGCCTAAACACGTCCCCCTAAGACCATTTCATTGCCTTTTTTTTTCCTGGATCTGGCAAAATAAGTTTTTTTTAAATAATCTATTTTCTAGCATTTTCATAAGTGATCTGGGAGAAGTTCTTTTACATTTTTCTTGTTTACTTTGCATTCTGATTAAGTTATTACTGCAGCTAATATTATTTTTAATGTGCAATATCAGAGCAACAACTGGAGTACTATTATGCTACTTTGTGCTGCCCATGCCATGTCATCCTTTATTCAGCGATATTATGATGCAAAGTATGTTTTTCCCCCCTGTTCCATTAACAGATTCCCACATCTTTTATCTTGGTATCTAATTTACTTCAGCACACAAACAACTGTCATTCCGAAATTAGCTATAACAAGTGCTTTTACCAGAAATGTTTAAAGCTTGTTCAGTGCAATAAATATGCATTGCATATGGTTAAATATATATAATATATATATATTTTTTCCTTTTGACAAATGGTTGACAAAAATAGATTTTTCTCTTAAATAGTTCAGGCAGATTATGCCATAAAATCGTGGATTACAAAACTTCTCTGTTAAGAAAAGAATTCTTGTCTAAAGCCAGAGTTGAACACTTGGGCCTCATTACAGAGCCTGGAAAGACACACAAAAAATTAAAATTTACTATTAGATTTTTATCAAAATCATAGCAGTTAACTGCTCCTGTGTAAATGAACCGCTGTATTAGAGAACGTTCTGAAAACCCAGGAAGTTATCATGAAGAACGAGGCTAGACCTGTCTGTATCAATTTAACTGGAATAGATTCTCATACTGTCTTTTTCCAAAATCATCGAAAGATATCTTTGCTGGATATTCTATCACAGAACTGCAAAGATGCTCTTTTTGGCTGAAGATGCTTGGTTTTCTCCCAGATCTTTGGCTCCATATTGTCTTTCTCTAGAATGGTTGTTTTTATGCCACTCTGCTTGTTTTTTGTGGGGTAGGAGATGTCATGAGATTGGTTAAAAGGGTGAAACTCCCAGTCTTTCCTGTGCGTCTCCCACTTGCGGGGTGGAGGAGTTGTAGTTCTAAGCTCATAGGATGGTCTCGGTCCTCTAAAAGTAATTGAATTGGTTCATAAGATGTATTTTGAGAGGTTAAACTACAGTTTGTAAGGCAGGGACCTTATAATGAAGGAAGATCTAACAAGAATACATATATTTATGCTGTTTGTTTTCCCCCATCCTTTTTTCCCCTTTTGCATTAAAACTGTGGAACATACTGTCTGTGTTTTAAGAAAGTTCTTAACGCTGTAGCACCAGTAACAAGTTTCCAAGGGAAAAATCTCTTTTTGCTTTAAATGTGTGTTGACCTGCAGGGTGGAAAGGAATTACTGTATTGTGGTGAGGAACTCTGCTCCCACAGGGCGCTTGAAGTAGGTGCACGCAGAGGGTGGGAGTCATCTCATTTAGCTTTGAATGTCTACTGTGTGGCTATCCACTGTGCTTCTAGGGCATGAATCATCTATTTTAGCACGATTTCAGTTACACCATAGTCTTCACTGATTATATCTATTTAATCACTCTTGACTTTGCAGGGAGAATGGGCTGACTACTTTCGATATACATTTAAACAGAGAAATCCCACTCAGTGGATTCCACTTTGGAAGCCTATTCAGTCTAGAAGGGAGACAGTATTACGGATAACGAGTGTTCAACTACACCTAAGCACCACAAGCAAAAGGGATCCAAACACTGGACTACAAAGACAACAAATGGGAACTCTCATGTCTGGTTGAAGGTAATCCCTGTTTTCGTTTTTGCATTAAGGAGTAGGCTCACTTTATTATGTCTCCGAAAGGAAGTGTGTGTGTAGCTAATAGTATGGATAATAGATTAAGTTACAGCCAAACCCTTGTGGTCTCCTACACTTGAGAGTTTCTTTAAAGTATATGTCAGGATTACACTGAGACTACCTATCTATTTTGTTTTTGTATAGTGCCCTTAGAAAAATCCTTCTGCGTAAACCGTTTTGATTCTTATGCTTTTTTCTGAAGGAGAAAAAAAATACACTTGGAAAATTTCCAACAAGCTCTAATCAAATACTCCTCACTGGAACAACAACTTGAGAGATTTCAGAGCCCTTGAATCACAGCCCTGATCAAGCTACAAGATAAACTCCAAACACTATTTAAAACCTAATGATAGCTATTTAAAATTTAAATGTGTAGTCTCATCTAGTTGATAAGGGTCCCTTTACAGTCAATGGAGTGGGACAGGCATCTCTAGGTACCTGTGGAAGGCAATTCTTTCCTGATACCTTAAACACCTATTTTAAGATAGGATGAATCACTCTAACTGTCTGTCTCTCTTCACTGATAACTGAGGGTACCTAAGTGGCGAATTTAGACTAGTCATCTAAGTTTTGAATAGCTAAAGACAGGTTAAGCTAAGACTTCTCAACATACTTGTCTATTACTCATTTTCTATCTTTCTCTATTTTTATCAGGTCCTGTTGTATCCTCTATTAAATGTTACCACCAATATAGGTTTATGCCTGAAATTCCCTCTATTCATAACAGTTGTATTAAACTCTACTTCACCAGGAAACATAATTTAATTACCTAAGTAAACAGATGGCTTATTTTTCAGTTGCCTTCTAAAAACTACATGCAACAGCCCTACCTAAAATATCACCATACTCCTACCAATTTTCCATCATTGCTGTTTTACTACAGACTGCCTTAAAATGTCCCCAATTTCTTTTGAAAGTTCCATCTTAAAGCACAGTCCTCATCTACCAGTCCACATGTCTTCTGAATCACTAGCCTAATTGGGTAGCGATGACTGTCTAATGAGTTCTTTTTATGAATTTCCTAAGTATATCTTGCATATATAATTGTGCATAGATCAAGGACACAGCTACCCAGCATACATCAGCAGATTGTTTATCAAAGCCAGAATTACAGAACTCTCACTAAAATGACCAAGTCCTAGGCATCTACTAAAGTTTCTTCTCATTATTTGTTTCTTTTTCTTTTCTACCGAACTGTTTTTCCAAAAAGAAGATGACTGTTAAAATATGCAGTGAGTAATTCAGATACCTGTAAAATTTCCAGACATATTTTACAACAAGTATGGCAAACAAATGAATAGGACGTGACCCAATATAGCTGCCTATGCAGAAGTCCAGAGTTATAGGGAACTTCCTCATATCCCCACTCAGGTAAGCCATAACTTGGAGTGTAATGGAGAAAAATGTGGAGGAACATAGACATGATTTATTTGAGATAATGTAGGTTTTTCCAGCTGAAGTAGTAGGTAGGTAGGGAAGGAAGCAGTAGGAAGGGAATTAAGTGCTAGGACTCTCAGGGTCTATTCCTTCAATTTGTGGCCATGGGGCTAGACTCCTTTTGGACCTGTTAAGGGAAATACCTTCTCTATCTTTCATCTTTCTTAAACATAAAACATATTAACACTAACACTTTCTAGAGCACCAGCCACTCCATATAAGTTGAAGAAGGGGCAACCGAGCAGTCGCCTCCACCTGATTCATTCAAAAGCCATCAGAGCTCTCCATGTGTAGGGAGGAGTAGAGTCATTTAAAAAGTACCCACTCCCTGTGCCACCCAGAGAAGAAGACATTGCCTGAAAGCACGTTCAGCCTTCATTCTTCTCTGGCTTTCACTGTAAACTGATTGCAAAACCCCATGTCCCGCTATGGCTCACTGGAGTGGGTAAAAGAATGACGTTTATAATGAGCTTTTAACATGTTGCCTCCCACACCCTCATTTGAGTTTATCACTGTCTGGTTTCCTGTCAGCCATGAGTCATTCCAGCAAGTTATTGAACAAGTAACTCCAGATTTCTCTCCAAACATCTGTTAAAATTCACCTTGGCTTCAGAATCCATCCCAAGGAGCATCCACAAAGGAACAAGCTCTTTCTAACACAGACCTGACAACTCCAACTATTCCAGCTCTCTTTCACTTTACTTCTATGGGAGTTGGACTTTTATCTAAGTGTAAAATGCTCCCAGTAAGCCACAAAGTTGTGAATCCAAACCTTGTCAGGGGACTTCTTTAAATTTAGTGTCAGTATGACTTTAGTAGCCTCTCAACAACAAGCACGTCCATTTCAGGTACTCATTGCCATTTGTCAGACAAATATACCCTTCAGCAGAATCCTGAGCTTCGAAAGCAGCTAAAAAGCATGTACCACTTCACAAGTGTGAAACTGAATCTGTGCTGCTGTCAGAGGTGTCAGAGTGCAGGCACTTATGAGCGACGGGTGAATGTCAGATGGTTTGCAAGGTTGCTTTGGATGAATACATGATCCCTTCAAACTGCCTGAATTTTTGAAGCCTGCAATGCCAATCGCTGGTGTTTTGAATGACTGGAAAACTTGGCCCTTCTGCATAAGCAAAGATTCTTTTACTCAACACTGCTTCCTTTTTCTGTTGTTTGGTACAGCCTGTTATTGTGAGCTTTCTCTGAGGTGACTCTGGGTTTAGAAGCAGGGTTCAGTGCCTTCCTCAATGACTAATACAACCTCAGGTGAGAGTGTTTTTTTAATTTTTATTTGAAAATCTTTTTTTGATTGTAATACCAAGTACAGTAACATACTGTAATATACTTTCAATAAAATGGTAATAATGGATATAAATCTGTGTCACTAAAGAGAAGCAGTCTTTCTCCAATAACTCCAAGTCATAGCAAAAGGAGAATGGTTTCATTGTCTACCGCACGTGCACATGCACATTACCTGCATCATGTAATTTTGGGGATGCTTTACACTGCCCAGTGCAGTGCTGTATAGAACATCCTTTCCTCATTAAGCTGGGAACCAGCTGCACCTGTATATCAACAGAGAATTGTACCATATCATGTCAAGAGGGTGAAGCTGGTCAGTCTGAGTTGTGTGGCAGTCGCATGGCACATCTCCTGAACTTACCAGCCTCAGTTAGCTGGGGAACAGGGCTGCAGTGTTGCAGCAGTCTTGGTTCCTGTTCCAAGTGACTGGAGTTAATGGCCCAACTTATAATTGATGGGGAGAGCCTTGTTTCCCAGCACCTCTGGCAGCTCTTCTCCTTTTTCTTACTCGTTACAAGACTTGTGTTGCCTGATAGAGTCTACTTTTGACAATAAGTTGGACATGGGGGCTTGGTTAACATTTCTAAGATATTGACAGAGCAAGGTTTTCCCATGCTCAGAGAAGGTCTGGATCAGCAGTGTCTGATTCCCCAGTTGTCATGGATGGTGTCTTTTTTAATATACAGCCAGGATCCTTTGCTGTGGGGTATTCTTTCTGTTTAGGGACACGGGCATGTCGTGCAGTAGAGAATGGTATAGAGATCCTTAAGTTAGAGGAAAATGAGTTAGAGCCAGAAGGAGAAGCATTTTAGCTCTGCCAGCACAGTGCTGCACCCAAGCTAATTAGCTCCACAGAAAAACAGGGTTAATTAGCCCAGACACAACATCACATCATTTAAGCTTTATAGTTTGGGGAGCTGAGCTAATAACACCGGATATCAGTGTAAAAAGAGACTCTGCATGGATAATACCTTCTGCTGCACGCCATCAATATGGTACATTTACACAGGGCCAGCCCTTTACTTATGAAATCAATGGATAATTCATGTAACTAATTTCACAGAAGCCCCAATAGTCTGGATAGTCTGGATGCCAAATGAAACAGAGTGGGCTGGTAGTGTTAACTCATCTGTGTCTGAATTAATTGAAATATTTTCTTATCTCATCATAACGTAAAATGATAATGAAAAGAACGAGCAGTATATGCCATCAAATTTTATGCATAACTTTTTAAACCACTAGAAGGAAAAGAAGCAAGTAAAGAACCACGTTTATCCATTTATGTCCAATATCTAAGTACAAGACACAATTTCTGATTCTGTCATCCTCTTCAGTTTGTCAAAGAATGGGAAAACAGAACACACTAAGCGAAAATTAAAGCTAGACAATCAGAAATGAGAGCACATTGGGAAGCAGGGTAACATGTATTCTCAGTAAAATCTTCATTGTGAGTGTCTTTGAATCAAGATCAAATTGAGACAAATTATTGGATGGGAAAATGAGTTGCTGGATGGCAGTCTGGGGTGTTGAGGAGATTGAACTGGAGGAGCAGAATGTCTCCTTTTGGCTTGATGAAGTAGAGAGACAGAGTGGTTGCAAGTGGGAGGCATCAAGAGCTTGACATGAATTGAAGCAGATGATGCTTGCTTGGAGATCTAAGGAAGATAATCTCTAGTTTTGCGTAGAATTAAGGCTGGAAGAATTTTTTCCTTCTATATTCACATGACCTGTTACAATCGTTTTGGTAGGATCGTGCACCTGAGCCAGGCAAGAAAAATTTGAATTACAATGTATCAGCTCAAGGTTCAAATTAATGACCCAATTAAAATTACTATAACATCAGCTGAGCAGTGGTTACTGACCAGACGCACACCGTCAGCAGCATGGCACACATAATGAACTGTATCATAACTTAAACTCAGTGAAATAATTTTAAGCTAAGTTCTTCTACTTAGCATTTATGAAAAGGCCAGACATCCATATAAAATAGTTCAGTTATGCTGCATTAATGTTGCTGCGGGCTTATATTGTGCATTTGGGCTGTTAGAGCAATTTATTTGACTTGTCAAATTGTCATAATTAGTAAATGAAACTGAATCCTTAAGAGAAAATAATTCTTGTGTTCTTTAACAGTTTAGCTTATAAAGGTGGCTTCTGCACTGAATATTATTCAAGAACTCTGCCTTGGAGCAGGGTGGAGAAATAAGGGAGAATTTTACCACTTTCTATATTCTTATGCCAAGTGCATAAGAATAAGTGACATGCACCTGGTCACGTATCTTTTCATAAAACGCCATGCTTGGCTTTGCACCTCTATCTGTTCCAGGTATTTTCTTCTTTTGAATGGATTGTATTCAAAATAACTGAAACACTGCAAAAAGAAAATGAGTTCACAATTTACTCCGTAATATGGAACATTTTCTTTATGTTGTGCATCTATCTCTAGAAAATCTAGACACGGTGCTAGCTGTAATGTAATATTTAACAATAGGGGGGGTGGTGGGGGGGTTAGTGCAAAAACATAATGGGCAAAATCCCCCACAGGAGAGGTTTCACCCAGTGCCACTGATTTCAGTGGAGAAACGCCAGCTCATACTAGCTGAAGATCTGCCTTGCTGTTTTTCGCAGGGCTAATTTTAATGATTAATAAGATACCAGATTGCTATTTGTTGTTGTTTGAAGTGATCGGTGCCTGATATCCCCACTTTATTATTTAATTCCAGTATCAACAAGATTATCACTTAATTTGGACGAGTGTGTGTGCATAAAAATGATGCCTTGCAGAGGCTATTTACGATAATCCTATCAGCTTGCAGCCAAGAATTGACTGAACTATTTGTCACTCACTATGAAGCTGGAATTATTGAGCAACTGAAATCTCTCTCTCTTGCTCGCTCCCTTTCTCTGCCTGTCTTTAAGGGTATGCGCTGCATTATTACAGCCAGCTCTTTTCTCCTCCACTGGAATTAAATGGGATCTCAGAAATGATAATTAGCTGCGCAGAATGAACGAGGTTGGGATAGATGAAGGAAGGCTTGTAGGAAAGGACAGACAGTGTGTCATCTTCCCTGTCAAGCACGCAGGATATACAGCCAGGGTTTTTTTTGACTTGCATTCCCTGCTTAAAGCAGAAAAGCTTACTGGGGTAGCAGAGTAGGGAAAAAAAGAGCTGTTTTATATGAAGCTTTAAAAGGTGTTGCTGCAGTTCTGCCAAATTGGCTTTTGATGCTGGAGGAACATTATGGGGACCGGTTGAGCCCTCCAGCCCCTGGTCCTCCCCCTTTCGTAAGAACGAACAAGCAAAGATGCTGCCAGCCTCCCTGCAGGGAGGGAGATGCTAACACTTCTCGTGATTGTTATTGGCCCTTGAACACAAAAAACAACATAACCTGGCAGCCAGATATAAATGAGAGTGTAATCACTGTTTGCATCAGAAGGGTGACAAGCATCTTCTGGCATGCCAAGCGGTTTCACCCATCTCGCTGCTCTTTGTCACCTTTCCAAGGCAGGACTCTGTGCACTACCATGCTCTGCTTAACCCCAAGGGAAAGTCTGGTGACCGTCATCTAATATTAGGGCCTGCAACTTCTCCTTCCAAAGCAAAAGACAGGATGTCTCTGGAGCGCAAGGTAGGGTTCTTGCAGATGCAGACACCATGGAGATGATGATGGAGGGGTGAATTCTTTATGGTTGGTCACAGAAGCCTTTCTACAAGTGCCTTATGGACAGGAGATAGAGAATATGAATATTAAAGCATGCAGCAGGGTGGGGAAGAATATTCAGGAAAAAAGGTGTTATTCTTGCCAACTCCTGTTCTCTCTGTTTATCCTGGTCTGTGCACCCTGCTTCCTCCACGGGTTTCACAGTCAGGACAGCAGAAAAAATCCACGCAACAATATTGCCTCCAATTAGCACTGAATGGATCTGCAGATTTGTAGTAACAACCACAGGAAAAACAAACAAACAAACAAACAAACAAAAAAACCCACTGTGATTCCTAGTTTGTTATATAACATCTCTGAATCCGAATCCTAGAGATAAGTTGTCTTCCTGAAATATACTCAGAGAATCTGGTCTTTTCTTTTTAAACCAGCCTGTCTTTTCTGCAAGAAGAAGTCTAGAAGACATAATGATTTCCAACAATCTGCTTAAAGCTTAAGGGCTGTGTGCTCCTTTTTGTAGTCAAGAGCAGTGCAAAGGATAGGGATCTGCTGTGTTCACACAAACAGGAAAGAAAGAAAACATTATTTCCACTCATCTGGACTTTCAGCACCCAGCAATGAGCACCAAAAGCCAGGGTAACCCATCAGGAACCATGGGGAAACTTTGAACTGGGAGTTTCTAATGTGCCATCATGGTGATTTGGATACTACGGCATAGATATAATTAAATCATTCTTGACTCAGCTGCATGCAATTCATAGTGAATTCAGCACAATTCATTTCCGTCCAGGCAGCCTCCATATCTGTAGAAAACCAATGAAACTGAAGTTTTGTCCAGTAGTGAGATGTAACTTTCTGTGGATAGCAAAGCTACGTTTCACTGGAAAAACAACGGCTTAGGACATGCTTTTCATAGTACGGAGAAGTGGGTGAACCTCAGAGCTGCCAGACTGTTTTCTGACTCATTTTCAGTGTGTGCTTGATCATGGTCTATCCTGATGGCTTCATTCAGACATACAGATGAGCAAAATTGGGCATGTCTGTGGATGGCAAATAAGAAGATATTCATTTTGTAATGACAATAAATTTATTTCAGAGGAAAACAGAATTTATTTCTAAAGGTCAGGTTACCAGTCAGGATGTATCTAAATCTCTGTCTTTCTCTTAGATTTCTGTTGCTTCATTCATCATATCCAGTTGTTGGTAGACTAGCTTTGACTGCAGACCTGATGCATAAAACAAAGAATTAAAGCTTAGGCTGAGCCTTCAGTAAGGTCTAGTCCCTCAGTGTTAGTCAAGGAGCCTCAGAAACAACACTTTTGTCATCCTCTCTCTGATTCGAAAATGGCTTAGACCACCAGTAAACTTTTACTTGAAAATGTTAGACTAGCAAGGATCTCTCGAATCATGAAGACCTGTTCCCTATTGTCAGACCTATGGTCTCATATAAAGGGATTGAAAACCATGTCAAGACAAGAGCACTGGGTGACATCCTTCCAGTTTCAGTCTTTTCCAGCCCTAAGTTTGCTCGTGGTCATCTTCGCTTCACCTTCAGATTTCAGCCATTGTTTTACGTCTTCTGACGCTATGCCCGTAATAGTTTTCTTTAAGAGGAAATAATGCTAGTGAACAACAACACAACACAAACACGAGTACCTGCCTTTAAAGGGTGGAAAACTTGCATCAAAGTACAACATTATTCTTTCCTTTGTAGAAGTATAACCTACCTTACAGTCTAGCCCCATGATCATCTATCTCACCTAAAGTTAGACATCTACATTGTTGATGAATGTAGCCGAGCTATTCATCCTAAACTCTTGCTGTGGCCAATACAGAAAAACAGGTTATTCAGGGTATGACTCACTTGACCTGTTTCAGACATTTATTTTAGGATGAGATTAATCATACCCAGCAAATCCTTAATTCTTTTCAGTGATTCTGAAAGAGTTCAGAGAAACAGCTCGGATGGAGACTTCTACACTGTCCTTTGACCGGGTAAAATCTACCCTGTCAGGCAGTTCTTAGGTGTCTAAAGCTGATTGGCAGTCTGGGTCATAATAACAATATTAAGTAGCTTATTATTAGTATTCATAATTTAAATAAATGAATAGTAAAATACATAATAAATTCCTATAAGTCTGTGTGTAAGTCCCTTATGAGGCTTAGTAGACTCTATTTTTTGCTGAAAGGAAGTGAAAAGATACATAATATTGTCATGGTTTCTTAGAATTCCTTTCTTTATATCTTAAGGCTCTTGGAGTTATTGTGTCAGAAGAAATTTGTATAGCTTCCCCCCTCCCAGTGTAACCTGGGGGTGGGGGTTTGTCATGCTGATTTACCCTGGTATAACTGGAATTAGAATCCTGTCCACAGCAGGTGAGTCATCAAACGCATGATATGGTGAACTGAGTTGGAAGAACACAGTAGTATTTTTAAATTACATTTCCTCTGTGGTTGGGAAGAAGCTTGAGTCAACATAAACCAGAAGACTGTTGAGAACAGTGGATCTGCACTATTTGAAAGCACATGTACTTCTTACATTGATTGTGAAGTTCCTACAAATGTACAGCTTTTGGGGCAAATAACAGGCCTTCATGCTTGGCACCTGAATGATTCTTTGTTTCCAGCAGAGAAACTGCGGGTTTATGGCCTGAGAATGACAATAGGAATGTGTTTATTGCCAGGGTCACAGCTGGAGATGATTATTACTTTTTCTTTGTCAAAAGGAAATGCTGCAGGCAGCTAATCTTGCTTTCAGACTGATTTATAGAAGTTTAAGGGAACATTCCTGGAAAAAGTCCTCTTTTTCTCTGCTTTATTTTTCTTTTCTCAGTTCCAGGTTTACTTTACCACAGAAAGGCTGGATGTCCACAATATTTTTGCTGTCACAAGAAACCATCCAAAACTTATATGATTTGCTTTACTGAAGAGCCTGGGGAGAAATCAGGGATAAGGGTTCCCAGTATTAACAATTCTCTTTCCTTTGCAAACTTACCCTGGTGCCTGTGTAGAGCAGAGGGCAGTCAGAGCCTCTGTGCTGCATACCACAAAGTCTCTCTGTTGGCTGCTAAGTAAAGAAGATTTTGGAAATATCTGCTAGCATCAAGGTCCTCCTGCGCCAGCTCATTCAAAGCCAGCTTGATGGTAACTACACGGCACAGCATAAACATGCTCTAAATGCCCATTCTGAAGCCTGCTGTAGAAAATAAGGTGAAGTCGCTGTAAAGAAGATATCCCAATATTGAAGCACTGTGGCAGAAGTTTCTCTTTGCAAAACAAAATAAATGGGACCTTTGTTTTCCTATCGTTTTAACACACTGAAACAATCCATTGATCCCAAACCATGGGAATGTGGTTTTGCTATACCCAAATGATAATATTTTTTAACCATTGGAAAACACGCCTTGCATTCTGACCTCAGTAGTTTGCTTAGTTAGTGGTAACCTAAGTGGGTAACTGATGTCAATCACTCTTTTTATAGTCAGAAGCCCATGTCTAGACATCATCTTTTGTAATTAATACAGTCCATTCTTCCATTCTTTCATTGACTTTGGTAGCCGAGATATAATCTAATTTCATTTCTGTAACATAATCTTGTTTGTTTTTAGAGTACTTCCCCCTGCTAATATTAAAATCCTATTCATTTAGTTTTGTGCGCTGTTAGATAAATGCGTATCTGTGAATGGATTGTAAATATGGAAGAGCCAATATAGGAAGAAAATATTTTTAGTGGGATGGAATTACCTGGGGTTGAAAAAACATCCAGAAACCTCAATGTCTGCTGAGCTTTTTCCTTTCAGAAATGTAGTCATCATATTCAAATATTCATAAGACAAAGATGGCAGTGGTTCTCTAGAAGCAAATGTCAGTATGTTTAAAGCCTTTGTAAAGTGAAAGAGTATTTTTTTAAGAGTTTCCTTTCCCTGAATAATAACAATGCAGTTTACATTTTATTCTATTTTCAGAAGATGAACTTTAAGAATGAGGAAATTGCATGTTCCATATTGAATCAGCTGCTGAACAATCAAATTGTAAATATAGACTTGAGTCTGACCAACTACAGACATCCACAACACGGACCTCTGGTGATCTCAAATTCTCCTTAGTGCCAGTGGAAAGAAGTTGGAATTTCTGCATCATCCTATCTGAAAACAGACATTAAAAACAGATCAGAGAAACCATGCTTAAAAGTGTCCATTTCTCTCCAATTGCAGGAGAAGTGGTTCATAGATATCTGCATTGATATCAAGCTATGTGCTGGTAGCTGGTGAAATCAGTTCCACCCAGAGCACCCCGCATGGATCGTAAGGTGGATTTTGGAGCCCAGTAGGACATAAAAGTGGACGAGACCTTAGTGTGTTTCAAATGGCTTAGATCTGGTCTCCCCCACCAGTCACTGAGAGCATTAGAAACCGTTACTTTTCACCATCGGTCATACAGGGAGATGTAGTCTGCAAGTCTTAAACAACATGCGTCCAGGTCACCCATCACTCCCTTCAACTTCAGCATCATTGTAGGAACACAAATCCACCTGAACTGTCCTAGAAGAAACTCTCAATACAACCTGAATTTGTTACAGAGGTGCTTGTCTTATTTTGGCATTAATGGGTCCTAGATACTTAAACAGGATTCTCATATCTAAATACTTGTGAGGACTGGATCATTAAGCACAGTGGAAGGACTGCTAAGAGAAAAGACCACTACCCCAGCAGGCAATCACAAGCTGATATTTATATGCCAGTGGTATTTAGATATCCCAACTCAGATTGGAAATGCATAGTTTTAAGTACTACATAAACATACAGAAATAGACGGTTCCTGCTCTCAGCATTAAAATATCTGATACGAAATGACAAGATGAAGGATGGCAGAGGTGAAGAGAGCAACCTTACCTTATGAAACAGGTTGAGGGCAAAAACATCACAGACATCAGAGTTCTGGAGCTTTCCTCTTCCATGAGGTCATATTGCCTTCTTACTCTGTGCATGCTCTAAGTAAATAAATGCCAGCTATGGATAATGAACTTCATTACTGCCAATTAAAGACAGAGCCTCTTCCCACCACCTGCCCCTTGAGGAAATGCCTGGACTTTACTCCCATGACATTGAATGCATTACAATAGCATGGTCCATATGCTATTAAAGTCCTGATTAAGCAAGAGACAGAGACAGAGATGTATGCAGGGGTTAGGGATGTTGCACTGTGTGTGACCAGAACCATAGATTTGAAGCATAATATATATCCCATTTATAGTGTTAAAACTTTAAACCTGGATTTATACACAGATTAGTTTAGGTACCAAAACCTGAGGTCCTTTGAAGACTAACAGGATGAGGACAGTTCAGCCTTGGGACAATATGCAATGTAAATGCAGGCATATGTGTTAGCTGATAATTAGTCTGTACCGTCTCCTGCATTCTCATGGCTAGGCAAAAGATAAGAAGAAATAACACTGCATTGTTTGCTATCAAATACTGCCTAAAAAGTTTGGCAGCTCTTCACTTTCCCTCCCCATAAGCCTGCTCTGACTGAAACCCCTTACTCTGGGTTAATCAGTTCCCTGTGAGTTTTTTTAATCAAGAAAAAAAACACCAAACCTACTGATTGAGTGCATATGTGAGAGATGCTGTCCATACTGCCCAAATCCTAATGAGACTTTTGTCTTAGAAGGTATTTTTAAACCTAAAATAGCCGACAGAAGCCTTTCCCCCATACTAAAAGAGCCTTAGGTGTTTTTCGTATCACCATAGTGAATGGTAAGCATAGACGACACAGATGTTAAATCATACATTTCAGCCTGGCAGGGCTAAGTGTAGCTAGTTCTGCTTGTCTAGCGATTAATCTTGGGTAAAAGCAGGTGACAGTAATTGGTGTTGTTGCAAAATGAGTTCTCCTGAGAAGAGAGTAGCTCTGCTAATGCACATAAACTCGGTGCAGAACACATGGAGAGCTTACAGCATCAAGGCAAAATCCCACATTCGGAAGCAGGGAGTGAAATTATGCAGCTAATGAAATATATATCTGAGGAGTCCCTTTCAAATACTGAGCCCGAGTCATCCCTAGTGTATGCCTAGGAAGTCGAAAGAGTTGTGCCTGGTGCTGAGCCCATTATATCTGAACGTGGAGCTCCATGTTTTTTTGCTTATGTAATTAAAGTTCAGGAAAACGAGACTCCTTGCTGTCCGCGGAGTTTAAAGAGTGATTCTGCTGCTCGTATATAGGTGCATCTTTAGGACGAGGTGAGCAACTGTCAAGGCGGCACTGATTGTGCTCGCGAGGGGCTTGGTTCAGTTGTCCACACATAGCTGTCTAGTGCCATTTGAGATGCTCTGAAGTATCCCAGATGTCCATGTAGGGCTAGCAGATGACCCGAGCTTTCAGAGAGACCAACGACCCTCTGGATACACAGCTGGAGGTCAGACAGGATATTCTGAGTGCTCTCAGACAGCACTAGGGAACTACATTGAGCAAATGAACTGAGGCCACTGACTCGAATGGGAGCTTCAATGCTCAGCTCACGTATGCATATCTGCATATATATAACTAGCAAGTGGTTTGGCTGCCCATATGCAACCGTGTAGTAGCTCTCAAGGATGCTCTAGAATATTTTTCTGGCTTTAAGCTGTTACTCCTGAAGGGCCAGGGTCTTCTTAGTAGCCATGCTGCTATCTTGGATGCTGTAGGGAATGTCAAATAGCAACAGGTGCCAAGGGTTAGGAGGTGGCAATGTATGATGGGAGGATGAGGAAAGTAGAGAGCCTGTGATTGGAACCTGCTTTGGGAATCCTGGGATCCTAGTTAGGAAGTGGGAGTATGGGAGAATACAAGTGATAAGAGGCAGTTGAATAGGGCTATGGGACATCTCCTAGGGAGTGAAAACAGCTGAACTTTCTTTTTTTCCCCCCAGAATAATTTAGGTCTGTGCTACAAAATCTTGGGGGGGGGGGGGCATGCATGGCCTGCCCCATTTTGGAATATTCACACAATGTAAATTAAAGCCTAGTACCATTTTTTGGTGCCGGTCCATTTTCTTTGTCTTCTTCAAAGCTGAAGATCTGACCAACCCATGGCTATATAGTTTGGTAACACTTTAAATGCACTAAAAACCAAACCAGAGGCTCACTTACTGTACGTGGTGCTGACAAAACCCGCAGCAGCAGAGAGAGAATTTTAGCTTTTTTTAATGTTAATGGGTCTAGTAGATGGAGGTTTGTGAAGACTGCCTGTTGGCGCCTGGGACATACCATGAAATATGGGAAGAGCTGCAATGAACTCGTCCTGCTCAGGGAGTGTGCCTCACAGTGGGGACCTCAAATTTGTGCTGCATCTTATTATTGGCTTTGATAAAAGGCTTTGAGAAGTGTGAGCAGCACAAAGTTGAGATAGAAGCCATGGGATTTTGCTGTAAATATCTGAGATGCCTGGGATTTTGGGATGTTTTGAAAAGACCTCCGTTAGAGTGGGCTATATGTTAAACTAATCTGTGTTTGTAAAGGATTTTAAGGTCATTATGATCGTAACAAATTCCCAGACACAGAGTAATGTTACCTAGAAATGAACTGATAATTAGTGGCATTGCAAATACCTTGTAAAACATATGCAAATGAGTATGCAGATGAGAAGGCTTGGGTTAAAAGGGTGGTGTTTGAAGAACATTTCTTTAGAATTTTGCTGAGGGGATATCTTTCAAATCTGTTGGTCAAATTTCCTGTCAGGCCGAAAAAGGTGTATGAAAAGGATTACAAACTTCTAAAAAAGGATTTCTTTTCTTTCTAAAAACGCTTCTTTGGATTTTTAGTTACAAAGACTGCAACTGCTACCTCTTGATTTCTGCCAAAATAAGTCTGCAATTCTGTGAAATAATTTTAGTGTGACTGCTGAGAGCTGGAGGTGGAAACATTAATAAATGTTAACTGAGACTTCTCTAATTTTAATCTAATGATACAGTGAGTGGATTTGGTAGGGCTGAATGAAGTGAGATATTATTTGAGTTTTATTAATATACTCTATTAATAAGATGCTCCTTCCATCCACTGTAATGGCAATCAAGATAGATTTTAAAACAGTGTGCAAGAGTATACAGATGGAGGCAGATGGTGTATGAAGCAATTCTAAATGCATCAATCAGCTGCTCCAAGTATATTTTATAAATCAGAAAACACAAATTGCTAAGAACGTCTTGCTTTGTGTCACCACAACTATGCACTGAAGTGCCAGATCCCCAGTATGGCTCCTGTTATGCAGACAGGACTAAGTCAATCAGGCAGCACTGTTTCCTGAGTCGTTTAAGATTGCTATGAAATTCTCCATCTGGACCAAGCAGAGGAAAAAATGATGACATGTTCTTGCTCCCTCAAGTACTGCCCTTATATCTTGCAGTGGAACAGAAAACCAAAAGGTAAAATATTGCTACAGGGAGTAAGGAAGACGTGACAATATAGCTGCACTTAAAAATTAATAGTGAAAATCAGTAATTTGTCTGTATTTGTCTATAAATTCTGTGTGTTTTCAGGCAAGGCAGTCATGTTGATATTATTATAGGTGTATTGCTATTATAGGTTTAGTAGTAGGAGTGTATATAGACATAGTATTACTGTTAATATTTCCATCCTGTACCTAGTATTTTAGGATGGAGAGCACATACTGAAATGGGGGAACTCCATGTAGAATCTAGCTACTTTTGGGGTTCTTCTAGAGCTGCCTTGAAGAATTTTTAAGAGGAACAGTGATACAAACACAGCTGGCATATGTTATGTGGATAAACCGTATGTCTATATCAGAATGCACGCGATAGCAATCAACATACTGTTCTTATAGACACAGTTACCCAATGTTTCCTGTGCTTCATGCATCTGGGATAAATTATGCAACAGTGAGGAGACAATGGCCAATGCAGCCTTACAACACGAATGAATTATCTTCTCTCCAGAGAGATACACAACGGGTATTAGTCATTCAGGAAGAGCTTCTGCTTCTGACACCCCTAACACTGCTGCTCAAGTGGATGCACCATACTGAAGGGGATCTTCATCAGAGCAGACTGCTTACTGATGAGAAGAGGAACCTGAGTCTTCAAAGCACTGACTTGACCTTTATTTCATGCTTTTGTTTAGTCAAATTGGCTACATTCAGGAACTACAGAGATCTTCAGCGTCAGAGCAAAAAGATTAAAACGGAAGAATGGATCCAAAAAGCTGGCTGCAGAAGTAAAATGCAAAATTTGAAAAGAGAAGTATCGACATGTTGAGGCAAAGACCAGAGAAATGTGTTAGACTTTGCTAATTGGCTTATTTTAGATTTGCACAGCTTTTAGTTTTCCAAAATGAAGCTCAACACTGACTAAGAACCAAGTTTCTCGATCTGAATTGCCAAAAAGATTTAGCTCGAAGGTTTTGCTTTTATACTATTGCCATTAAGTATTAACAGCTTCTTTTTCTTCCGAAACACTGCTTTAGACTTAGAGAAACCTACAGGAGATTGGTATCCAAGATTCTTGAAAGAATAATAAAGAAAGAGCGAGGGATCAGTCAATCTTTTTGATCTTTTCTGGGATCGGTAAATCAGCATGAAAGGCTTAGCTTTAACCTTTGATATGGATTCACCCACCTGACTCCACACTCTGAACCCAGGCACCTGTTTGAAGAGATTAGGGTTACGTCTAAACTAATAAGTAAAATGCCCCAGGTCTGGTTTTCTGGCCCTCAGACACACATTGCATGTGCCCATGCTACTGGACTCTACCCACTTCCTCACAAGAAATCCCCAAAGATGACATGAATGGTCCCATTTTATTTATCTAGTATTTCTGAGAGGATGCTGAAAATCCCTAGCAATAGCGAGGCTGTCATATCTTCGTAGCTAAACAACACAGCGTGAGCTGGGACACTGCTCTCACCGATGCACACATTTTCTATTTATCACCTGAGCACACAAGTGTCAGGGAGCTGTGCACAGCCAGATTTGAGTGTGCCTCTTCATCAGGGCAGCTACTTGAGGTTCATTACTCCCCTGATAGCCTGGAAAACCACTTTACTTGACTGTTCAGGTTTATAAGTCCCATCACGCTGTACTATCTATCTGGGCATTGTGGCTGAGATTCATCTCGCCTAACTTTAAATGTCTGTAGTCCAGAGGTCTACAACAGCCATGCAGTCACCTAGGCTCCTTTAAATCCATTAGCAGAACAAATGGTGATTAACCTGTCTTTAGACACTTACTGTAAAACAGGATGAAAAACATCGCAGACTAGATCACCGCTGACTATGAAAGTATGTCCAGGTGAAAAGGCCACATGAAGACCTCTGCATTGTAAAATGTCTACATTTGTTCAGGTAATTCCCCCATTTTCTCCTTTGCTGCTTTCTCACTATTGAGATGGTTTGAAATACTATTCCCAAGAACACCCTTGCCCCCATCTTTTCCTGGAGGTCTCTCCTGCTTTAGCATGCTCAGTGGAAGAGAGCATTTCTTTTCACCTCAGCTGTTCTCGTCCCAAATCAGCCACCTAAAGTTAAACTGCTGATGAGGTAGGCTTGAGCTTACTTGTCAAAATTTCTGCTGGAGCAATTGGAGTGCTGTTCCCTTTGATTCTTCTATGGTTAGGCAGCTCTGGCAGAGAAATAATGACTGTCGCTAGGGGGTTAACTTTTTCTGCAGCAACACCTGTAGGAAGGCGTGTGTGACTGAACTACATGAGCTGTTGAGCCAGTGGAGCTGCAGTGATTTACAAGGGATGAGGATACGACTGTCTTTTTTTCCCCAATCTCTTTTCATTTGCCTTTTTTTTTTTCAATTTTTTTTCAGATGCACAGAAGATTCTTTTCCATCCAATAGTTAAGAGAAAATAAGATCTCAACACTGTGAGACACCCTGAAAAGGCATAAAATATTTGGTGTAATTCATAAATTGTTTAAAAAAAAAGGGAGGGGGGAAGTCCTGAATTAATCATGAAAGAATAGCAGAACGAGTGTAGTTCTTCACAGGGATCTCCTGTCGTCACTGGGCAACATATTCCTCTTGTAACATGGTTCACTCAGTGCGTGTGAGCTTGGCTTTTGAAAGTCCTCAGATGTCCTCTCTTGGCTTTGTTAACTCTTTTGGGGAGTTTCAGCTGGAGTTTGATTTTTAGGTGAGTAGCCTTTCATAGCAATATTTAAGGACCTTTTCCCTACAGTATCTTGTTTTTAACACATTCTCCTGTTTGTCAAAAGTGGCCATATGAGAGAGGATACTCCTGGATATGGATGAAAAGCATTTGAAGTATTATGTGCTTATTTATATCTTCCAAAGTCTACCCAGCCTATTTAATCCCTCTTGTTGGGCAAAGTGTTTTAAGTGACTGAATTCTTAGTTTAGGTATTAGGATTATTAATAGCATTTCTCAATCATTGAGTCAATTCAGTTAAATTGGTTATTATCGTTATTTTTGTGTCTATCCCGCTTCTATCAATCTACATGCTCAGCAGTGATGGCAAGACTACACTCAACTGGTTTCTGTGGATCATTATTGTGCATCTGATCACTATTTTGCAGTGAATGAATATGCACATTGTGCCAACCTAAGTTCAAGGAAAGGTGTTTGAAAATCTACTTTGAATTAATTCCACAAAATACCTTAGTAGATCCCTTAAGGCATCTACTTGCAAATCAGATCTGAACAGCCAAAATTGATAAAGCTTAATATTTTTAAGAGTTAACCACCAAAATGTGTGTTTCTGGATTTCTAGATGTCATAAGAGGCAGATAACTGTGCAGTTATAGTAAGCTGCCAACACAGAGCATGTTCCGCCTACTCTCATAAACAGATCAGATAGCTCTGCCTCTGCTTTCACACTGAACAGCATCATACGGAGCTTTTTACTCTCTGTTTTCATGTTAATGGTTTTCTCACAATTTATTCCGCTGTCTGACAGCATTTCATTTTTATTTTTATGGGCTGTAGGGTAGAAGAAACAAGTTCTCTGTTTCTTGCTTTGAACCAATTAATTCCTTGCATTTTTTTTTTCCCCCATGCTCCAGTCTGTTATGGATTTTGCTCTTCCAGATTCAGCATCTGCAGCTTAAAGAAATAGCACTTCCCAGATAGAAAGTGCACTACTGTGTGGGTTTCTAACCCTCCACCAAGAGTTTTAGGCACTTTTATTTTATTTTATTTTATTTTATTTTATTTTATTTATTTTATTTTATTTTATTTTATTTTTTTCTGGAAGACAAATGAATACATTACTGCAGAACTGTATGAGCCTTTCATCTTTGGAAGGCCTACTGAGAATAGTCAGTGAGACTCACCAGCACTTCAACTGAACGGGAGGAAAATGAATGTACAGGAATAGAGGAGAACACTGATTTTGCAGCGTTGGACAGAGAATCAAAGAGATCTGGGCTAAGATGTGTAAAATACCACAGTGTCTCCATGAAACAGTGATCTTTGAGCCAAAGAGCTCTGAAATCAGAGGTATCCTCGTTATCTCAGCTCGGGGCTCTGTCTAGGTCAATTGGCTCAGCTATAAAGCTCAGATAATCAGTCTGGCGAGCCGTTGCACAAATATGGCATACATTTTCCCCTCTCCTTTCCTTCTTTCCTTCCTCCCTTCCCTCCTGTTCAAATTCTGTGAGTTCTCCTACAGTTTTGTGTTTGAATCGTTTCCAGGCTGAAAGCGAATCTCGGCCATCCCACTGATTTAACCGTCCTCACTCTGATTGAAATCAGTCCACTCTTGTTTGTAAGGAGTTTCCCCTATTCTTCACTGTCGCTGCGCTGAATAGTTCATACTGAGAAGATGACAGAGGCTCTACGTATTTTACATCTGGGGTCAGGAGTTAACAATCCTTTTTTAGACATCCATGCCAAATTTATCCCGTGAATGCTGCATTTATCTGTGAGCACATTCATATTGGAAATGATCAGACACTATTCACTGCTTAACTGGTGCATTGTACTGGGTAGCCTAACTGCATGTCATTTGTATTGAAAGAAGTTTTCAGGTGGAGACTGAACCAGCCTTTTGAGAATTACTGCTACCCCCTTCCTCTCGATCTGCTAATTCCTTGTTGTTTTATTTTGGTTTGTAGTTCTTGGGAGATGATCAAGATTCCTTCTTTGCTTTAAAATGTGAGCTCTTCTGGTGGACTATGTACTCATTAACAGTACTTTCTGAAGTCCATTTCATGTACGCTTTGATCATCTAAAAATTGTAGGGCTTGATGAAAAACAGCCAGCAACAATTTCCTTCCAAAATGTAGCAAATACTAAGACTTGATTTCTCAGTGGAGAGGAAATCAGCTGTGTCAGGTCTAGATACATCCCCCAAAATGTTTCTCTTCCAGCGTCTCATAATTCACAGACCATGGCTTCGTGTGTGTGACCCCAGGCCCAGTTTGGTGCAGCACAACTGTGGGATCTTGTCTCAGTTCTGCTGAGGAATTAGTTTTCAGCTGCAAGGGAGACTGTAGCTAAAGCCAGGCAAGATTAAAAAAAAAAAAAAAAAAAGAGGTAAGAACACAGGCATCAGTGAAATTTTTGAGACAGTGATAAATAGCAACTGAAAAGTACTGCCATGAGAAAATATAAAAGCCTTAGAAAACAACAAAGAATTGAAAGATGGCAGCTTGAGAAGAAGGAGAACCAGTTTGCCCAAAGGAGCACTGCAGGCAGTCACTTACTTGCCTGCCCAATGGCTTGGCCAGCACAGGCTCACAGGCTGTCACATTCAAGGTGGCGACCGTTTTCACTTCGTAGCAAGCAGATCCTTGCTCTCCAGTGTGTATATCAGCCAGTAAATATTTGCTGTGCACTTTTAACTTGTTTATACCCTGCTTGCAGACTGTCCTTGTGCATGGCAGAAGATACCTAAACAAACACGGTCTACTAAGCCAGGATTTGAGGGATGGTTGTAGCCTCATCCCAAGCATCAGTGTCTTGCTCCGTGTCTATTGATGAGTTGGAAAGGTCAGAGCAAAGAATGAGCCCTTTTGCTCTTTGCAGCAACTCTACCTATTCTTCAGCCCAGGTATCTCTAAACTGGGATGTTACAGCAAGCATATGCTTCACACTGTACAATCCTCACACCTTAAAAATCAAGCCATGCACTGTTACCTGTTGGAATTCTACCAGATGATTTCTTCCATAATTCTGCTAGTGCATGCCAGCTTAAGGAAATGTTCTTTTGGATTAGTATTTCACACATTTGTTTGAATGTGATTTACACATCTTTTCCTAACCCATCATTTACAGTGATTTTTTTTTTCCACTGAATGCGCAGTTCCTGTGGGAGGTGTTCACTCTTGAAGAACACCCCACATTCTTTATATACATAAGATGGGTCACATGTATTATCCAAGAAAACCAGTATTTTGCTTTGTGCTATTGATCAAAAACTCTGTCAGCACCGTGGCTTTTTAGAGCACACCTGATAACATCTATTATACATTTTTTCTGCTTCACTGCTGATAAAAAGACTCTGACAATTGACTCTGGCAGAGCCATCTGTCACTTTGAAAAACTGTGTTTTAGGTGAAAAGAACAGAAGCAACCCCTCTTCCCCCAGTAAGCAAGAAAAAAACCCAGACAGCTCTTCTTATATATGAAACATAAAGCATGTGAGTAAAACATAGGCCTTCCATTATGCTTCTCCTTGGAAGATCCCAAAGCACAGTAGATGTTTGGTATCATTCACGCTATTACAACTGGGAAGATGAAGCCCATGGAGGTGAAGTAACTGGTGAGCATCAAGCAGCACTTTTATTTGAGCCATGTCAAGAGCCTGTGTCTCTTAAAGTCAGTCCAGTGTGCCAACAAGAAGGGTTCACAGAGTTATGTTATAAGATAATCATTCTGAGCTCCCTTTATTGTCAGTGAAGAGATAGTCATATAATCAAACAAGTCTAGAGGATGATTCATTTCTCCACGAAGTGCACATCTAAAATAGATCAGATCAGTCAAATGCTGGAAAAAACTGTTTTTCTTTGTTGACCACAAAGAGAAACCAGTATGACTAGCTCAGCTGTAGACATCCACACCGCAGATGTCTCGAGCTAGATGAGAAGTATCCTTTCATTTATAAATTAAAATATGATATTGACGTAGTAAAGGATCAGGGCACCAAGAGAGATAGCTCAACAAAAGCTCTTCCTAATGAAGAGTTGCAGTAAAAAAATGCCAGTGAGAAATTCAATTGCATACAGAACAAGATGAAAATCATTACACTGGACTGTACTGCCTTTATACGAATGGAGCAGCTTCAATGGAAGTCTGTGCTCAGTTCTCACAGTTCAAATAAAAAAAATGTACTGCAGAAAGGAAGAAATCCCAGAGAAGGATCATGAAATAAGAGAAGATGCAGAAAATCTGTCATAAAGAGTTCAGAAAGACTGGGATTGTTCAGCTTTGGGAGCAGACAAAGGAATGTAATAATGATATGGAAAGTAAGGCACATTGTTTTGGCTGTGTTCTCCCTCTGTCACACACATATTCAAGGTGCAAACTACCCTAACCTAGGCATCTATAAGTTAGACAGCCAGCTCTGAGATAGTCACCCTGGGCTTCATTTAGAGTGGATGAATAAACACAAGAAATGCTAGAGAGCCACTAATTCCATTTCTTATAGACAAACCACCCTCTGATGATGCTTTTCTCTCCATTGGCAGTAAATGATAACTAAATACAACTTAGGAATCTGAATCTTAGGTGTCCGAAACCAGGTGAGAGAAATCCCTTCTTATTTTAAACTAAAAAAAATGGCATATGGAAAAGTGGTAGATGGAAATGCTTCTCCTGTCGCCACATAAATGAACTGTGGAACTCACTGCTGCATGAAGTGGCTGATGCCACTAAAAACTGAATAAGATTCCAGGAGAAACATGATCCTTATATGGTTACACCTGGATATATCAGAAATGCTAAAATTATGCAGAAAGCCTATAAAAACCTCAGTTTTAAAGAGGTTAAGCTAACCTTTAATTTTTACTGCTCAGAAGAGAAAATTTGAGATACAGACTGTAACACATGCTTAATATGAAGAGTTTTACACTTTCCTCAGGCCAATGCTCACTCTCAAAAAAAAAAAAAAAGTTATTTCTCTGATCCAGTACGAACATTTTTACATTGCTAGAAAATATGGTGGTCTCAATTTCTGCCTAACACGGAATTTCCTCTTCTAACTGTAATTCGCCTAGTCTCGTTGATCAAGTACAATTTCCATAAATTCACTACAGCTCTGCAGGATTTAATGATTGCACCCTGCCTAGCAATATTGTCTGAATTTACTTCACTGAGCTTACTACTTCTAGAGCCTGTTTCAAAGAACCTTCAATAATTTCTTCATCAGATAGAGAAGTCCAACTATCACATTGTATGACCAATTGACTGAAATGCAGTGCCATGATTCAGTAAAAACTAAATCAAGACAAGCTGCTGCGGATAATAGAATTTAAGGGCCTAACAAAAGTTCTTTGTCTGCTCTGATGCTTGTGAAAAGAAGGTTGATAGAGACTCTGAGCACAGCAAAACCTCCTAAGTGGTTTGGAAAGTGAGTTGCCATTACCTCCCCAAAAATCTTCTGTCTGAGTGGCAGGTTAGGGATGGTCTGGTAACAACTTGGAAAATCACAGTTTATGGCCTGTGGCTACAATGGAAGTTAAATTAAGAGCAAATCCATGCTGAGGCAATGTAACTACAGATTGCTGAACTCATGTTTGGAAGGACAATAAATGCTATTGCTGTATGGTTGAAGGCTACTTATAGGAGCAGGGACTTTATACTACCAGGAAAGCTAATATACAAAAAATGCTTAGACATGTCATATACTTTCCTTGCAGTGGAACACTGTGTGGCATCAACTTCAGTTTCAATTTCAGTGAACTTCAGAGCATAAGATTTAAATATGACCTCTATAAGCTTTCTGCCAAAAGGTACATGCTTAATGGCCTGTTTCATTAACAGCTGAATTCCAGGAAGTCTAAACACATGGTGTCCTTTTTTTTTCTTTTTTTTTTTCTAAAGCTTCCATCCATGAGCACTGTTATTTTTGTCCTTCTCCTGCATCTCCCAACAGGCTTGCTCTCCTTGTTATGCCTAATGGATACGCATTTTTTTTCTGGGAGTAGTTTCCTTCTTGTGTCAGCACTTAGCAAGGATCATACATAAGCGAGGCCTAGGTCTCAAAAAGGACTTTTTCTTCCCCTGTACGGCTTGAATAGAATCTAGGCAACTCTGTAGGGAAGGTCATTTCATCCTAAAATACATTTCAAAGATGGTCCAGCTAAATCCTACTGCAGGTGCAGTTGCAGATCTCTCCCCTAAAGGAAACCTTAGGTTACTAGGTCATATTTTTTAGATGCCTCAGATAATGTGAGATTAATTATTTGAGTGTAAAGGCACTTTTTGCTGCTCCTTTCCACTGACAGTTCAAACAAACAAAGAAAAAAAAACAGTGCAGAATGGCACTTCTGCGCCATCAGAGAGGCTTTTTTTTATGAACATTACTCCAGCTTCATGAGGTACATCAGAACAACGAGGCACGGTGCGGCGATCCCTATAGGAAAGCTGATCTGAGCAGTCAGTGCGGGCGGCACAACGTCGTGCAGGGCTTTCCTGCCAGCTCCAGCCTGGCAGCAGCAGAGCTCAGCGCTATGCCATGCTAATAATAATAACCCTGGTGGAGGAAAAGCTTCTCCTCGCTCAGGTGCACTAAGATAGTTGCACTGTTTCCACTCCGTGGGTGTCTCTGCATAATGCTTTCAGCTCCCGGGTTGGCTTGCCTGGCAGTAGGTTGGGGTGCTGACTTCCACAGCATAAATGTACCTTGAATGTCTCTACAGCGCATAGCAAAGCTGCAGACTCAGAACCGTCCTTCACAGACAGATGCTGAATGAGAGATAGGTATGATATCCCAAAAGTTTCAGATTGGACCGATGACCTCTGATTTAACATTTATCAGTAGCTTCCTGTCTCCAGACCGCTTGAGGGATTGATGCTAAACTCCAGCATATCAGATGGAGCTGAGCAGAACAGATTCTCTTTAAATCCTGTTGCCATGTAAACATTAAGATCTTGGATGCTAAAATACGCAAGTTGATCTAATGCCCCAAAGCGTCTGGCAGACATTGTGCAATAGATGAATAAGCCTTCGCCGTAGCCCACACATTACTGACATCTCGTTATTTATTTATTTAAGGATGGAATTTATTCACATACTCGTAGAAGGGAGAGGTGAGTTTAGCTCTAGAAATATCTACAGTGGGATACAGATGAGTAACATCATAAGCTCAATAAAGTATCATATAATTCTTTCTCTGAAGCAACTCATAGTAACTCTTGGTTTTCACTGATGACTTTAGGCATTTTTACTGAGTAGTGTAAACTGGAGTTGATGTAAGAAATTAAGAAAATATGTCTTTTAAGGATAATAATTATTCTAGCTCATCATTTCTTATTATTTCGTAATAAAATCAGTATGCCAGTGAACTCATTTAAGGCTGCAAGATGAATGTCAGGAGGAATAAAACTAGTCATGACATATGCCACCATCAGAAATTATGCTGATTGACACACATATGCTGCTGCGGATACATTTCCAGCTAGTTAAGCCATCCTCATTTATTCATTCACAGCCATACGACTGTAAGAACACGAGGATGGCTGTAGCAGGTCATGCAGAAGGATCATCCAGCTCGGTGTCCTGGTTCCTTTGGTGCTCGTTAGAGCAAGCATTTAGAAGCAGGTCAGCCATGCCCCGAAATGACCCTGATACATTCTCCCAGCCTCCAGTGACTCGTAGTTCAGAGGCTTCCTGAGACAAAATGGTGTCTTTATATTAATAAACCTCACTAGACTTTTTTTCAGAGCTTTCTGTACCTGGAAATGTTTAGCCTCTGGAGCATCCTTTAGAGAGTTGTTCCTGTTTAAATACGTACTATATGAAGAAATAGATCCTTTTGTTCTGTAAGGTTCATAAAAAGCCATTATTTCCATGTTGCCCACAAGAAATAATAGTCTATCAGAATATATCTTTGCATTAGTTTAGCAATTCAGGTCTGTGGGCTAATATTGTACTTGTGCAGATTTGCAGGATTATGCATGTGTTTTCTAACACCAAAACTCTATAGAGAGTAGTGAAAATTTTTCATCTTTAGATTGGGATGAATTTAAAAATTTTGAGCCAAGCCTGGTTAATATCTTCTCCTCTTTCCTTTTTCTTTTTTTTCCTGTTTTCTTTTTTCTGTTTCCTTTTTTCTGTTATCTTTTTCCCTTTCCCTTTCCCTTTCCTTTCCCCTTCCTTTTCCTTTCCTTTTCCTTTTCCTTTCCTTTTCCTTTTCCTTTCCCCTTTCCCTTTCCCTTTTTTTTTTCTCCTTCCCTTCCTCTGAATGGCTGTGTCATCCTTACCTTTACCTGCAGCTCCTTTTCCACTGCCTGACACCCTAACCAGATCACAAATAGGTGGCAGTGAGGATTCTTCACCTCCGGATATTCATATTGAACCAGGGAAATGTGGTTTTGCACCAGCGCCCAATCGGGATTCAACGGGCTTCGCTGCCCTTAGTGGAGCTGCCTCCACTCGCCTCAGCCAAGAAACTTGACTGCTGAGCGTAATGAGCACTGCGTGAATCACTCCTTGATTTGAAGTAGTCTTTAAACTGGGAAAGCCCATTTCTTGTTGCTCCTAACAGCTTCTCTCACGCAGCTGACACAGTTCTCAGCTTCCTCGCGAGCGACAAGCAAAGAGGCTCCTTGAGAACAAAGTAGGAGCTAAATAAAACAGAACTATGTCTGCGATGTTGCCATAGCAATTGGAGTTCAGGTCTGATGCCAAAATGGTACGACTATGATCTCTGATACAGGAACAGTGTCCAGTTGCCACGGCAACTCTGAAAGGCTTGTACTTCAATTTTGGTACCTCCACAATTCAAAATAAATAAATAAATAAACAAAAAGGACTCCTAGGGATCTAATTAGAGCATGTGTGTTTTCAGTACTATCCTACGACCACGAAATGCTGAAGCCAAGCAACTTGTTAAATCCCATCAATAAATCCCACAGCTTTGTCAGTAGCCCATACATACACCATGACCACATCGGATGCTATTAATTTCTTCTTTTCAGACATGTGAAAGCGTTTCATGGCCCGATGCCTGCTGGCACGTGTTTTAAGGCATCCTGCTCCATGGCGTGGGGACAGCTTTGATGCTAGACAGCAGAGTCTGGGGCTGTGCTGCCCAAGGACTTGTTCAACTGAGGTTGCAGTAACAGTGAAAAGAAGAGAGTAAATAAAGGTTTTGTAACACAAGCAGATCTTGGAGGAAGTCACTTCAAATGTATATGCTATTTTTCTTAATGTAACTATGTGATTACTGTGTATGCTGTATGTGTGTGCAGGAAATGCAGTTTGAATGATTGTTAACCGGGAGTTAAAAGTATCTCAAGTCCACTGAGGAGAAGAAAAAAGAAATCTTTTAATATAAGTAGAAATAATTGGCAGAAGACTATCAGGCAGCTGGATTCTTGCCTAGACGTAGTCAATCTTTATCACTTCATATGTGACTGTGGTTATGTTTTTGCTGTTAGCATTTCTAGGAGTGAGAGAGCAGAAAACCAAAATGAAAAAAAAAGTTAAAATTCCCATTACTTTGTGTTAAAAAAACAAAAAAACAAAAAAACACACACTCTTAATTTTTCTCCTTCCTCTTCTCTGTTTCTGTACTAGGAGGAAATAAACGGCTCAGCTCATTTTCTTGTTCTGCCAGTCCAGATTGGAATTCAATAGCATGAATCATGATGCATCTTCAAACTGCTTCAAAAGGTTTCTCCTGCACACTTTCCCTCTAAAATGACAAATGGTTAAAGTATGTCTAGGGATATGAGGTTTTTTGATGCATCTCGCACATACTAAATAATGTAGAAACCAAACACACTTTAATAAAGTACAGCACAGAAAAGACTTGTAAATAGTTTATAAAGGGCTGTTTTATTCTTTTTCTTCTCTAATTCTGTGTCTGGAACAGGATGCAGTTGTGTTTTCAATGCAAAATATCCAATATTTTAATACTTCTACTTTCCAAACTGATGAACCACCCAAAAGAACAGGTGGTAGTTCGTAAAGGGATAGCAAATGCCTACAGACCTCTGCCTTCTTCACCCGCACAGGAGACAAGCCTGAGAAAAATTAAGGCCAGAAGGTGGTCTTTAAAATACTCTGGTGAAACCTAAAGGGCAGTGAAAAGTCCCGTCAACCATGAGTTGGTGTCCTCCATCGTTACCAGGGCTCGCCCTGAGTGTTAACTCCAGCCTGATGGACACCTATGGCTGGGTGATGGACACCGGGGAGTTGCTTATATTCATGAACCAGCAAATTGCCATGAAACCAGGGAGTTACCTATGGAGTAAGGACCCACTCAACATCCATATTTTATGATGACATATGAGCCAGCATAAAAAAAAGCTCCTGTTCTCTGTGCCCTCTTTCCCTCAAAGTGCAGCGAAAGTCATAATGTTCGATTAGGGGCAAGCAATATGAGCATGGCTTCCTTGGATGACCTGACTTTGTGTATGTGTTTCAACTACATTTTTCACTATAAAAATAATTCAAAGTACTCTAAGTAATGTCCAAACAGTCAGAAATGTATGCAGCTAGTGGAGGAATTCTGTCAGTTCAAAAAAAAAAAAATAATAATAATTTGGTTCCCTAAAGTATTCAGATTATTTATCCATCTCTCTTTTATTTATTTACTAAATTTAAAGGGACAATTCTTTGGAAGACTAATACTTTGAAACCTATAGTAACGACTACTCATCTGGCTTTTTCAAGGTGCCCGGTATTTTACAGAACATTCCTAACACCACAGTCTATCTTTTTCTTGTTGGCTAAGGCAATGGAGCTTAACACTAATGAGAGAAAACTTGGTAGAACTCCAGGCAGTCATTTTTGGATATTATATTCCGGTACTTCCAATTCTCTACTTCTTGCTGGGAATGCTGTCAAAAATGCGATAGATAGCAATGTTCGGAAAAGATATTTTGGGGTTAGGCTTTTTTCTCTGTACCATAAGTAGGTCACAGTTACATACAAGATGGAATATGTATTATTTTTACAAAGCTTTAAAAACGTCAGCATAATTACCTGTAAATTCTTCATTGTCTATGCTGAAGGAAACAGCAAGTAATTTACTGTCATTTTATACATGTGCATTAATTAAAACAACATTTTTCATAAAATTATATATTGAAATGCATAACTCTGCACATGCTTTGCAAAGTAAATAAAACATTTGTTTATTGTAATAGTGACCTGTGTACATTTTTTTCTTAAAGCCTGAATCATCATGAAACACAATGACAAATTTTTTAGTCTCTTCTATTAACATACCATGGTACTTTCCTGTTAAAAAATGGAAGAATTGATTCATTTCATATCCTATCCTCTGTTTCCTACTTTTTAAACAATTTTTTACCCCCATGACATCCTTCCCTTTTATACAAAGGGTATGAGGTTTTTTTGACAGCCTGTTTAATATTTGACAGTTTTTTGCCCTACTTGTCAATAAGTAAGAATCCATACTGATTCTGAGCATAATGGATAATGGTTTCCCTAAACTGGGAATAGGTATGTCAGCTCTACTGTGTGATGAAAATATGAAGCTGCTTTCCTGGGGAAGAATCTCGCAAACAAATGTTTCGATCCCATTTACACTGACCTCAGAAGAAGCCTTTCTGTTGACACGAACTTGCAGCTTAAACACACTCTAAATTGATAGTCCAGAACTTTAAGGAGGTATTAACACTTGCTTGAAAAGCATTATACGAAAAAAGATTTTCTTTCAGGTCTTCTACCAAAATTTTTGCATCCATTGTGGAGAAAAGTGTTATTTCCTTTTAGTATAGGTACTGATTCATTACTGCTCTGACTTTTACAGGCAGTATCTGTATTTATCTGTATATTATCATATTTTTATATTCCTTCACAGTAATTATTACATATTATATAAATATTTAAAATGTTATAATACATGTATAATATTTGTAATAGCTACCAAGCTTCCACGCAACAGGAAGTCTGATGAGAGGCAACACAGTAGCAGATCAAACCACTCATGACCTCACAGGGGGGAAAAAAAAATCAACTCAGACTCACTCAGTTCAAATTTGTTCCAAAAATGTAACAGGGAAAATGACAGGGCAAAATATCCTGACAGTCTTGAGGTCAAATCAAGTATCATTTGTCCCCTTCAGCTGGTATAAATTCATCTTAGAAAAGGTAGTTGGTATAAATACTAAATCATGTTCTTTGACAAATTGGAAAGCAATGCATGTGTGCACTCACTCAGATTAAATGTGTTTTGATAGGTGATCTGGTAGGGCGCATATCTGGCATTAACAACTGTGTAACCACAGCCTGACTTGCAGAGTGCTTTGCTCCAAAAGAAATCTCATTAATTTCAATCTGGTTGTAATTAAGGCAGCGCCTCTCTGTCATCTGGAACCCATTTCAGCAGGGGACAAGGAGAACTAGCCTCAGAGTCCTGGGAAAAGGTTTCATTTGAGCACGGTAGCTGCAGAAATGATAACCATCATCACCTTTTGGTGCATTGTACCCTGTTTTCCAGAGCAAAACAGTATGGCTGGTCCTTGCCACGTGCAGCTGAAGAACGGGTAGGAATCTGTTCCTTCACCGAAGCAATAATTTTTCCTCTAGTCTCTATTCCCCTGGTCCTGATGACACCTACACTGAGTCATCTACTTTAGTAGCACAAGAGATGAGTAACAGAAGCTTTGTTGAGTGTTGAAAGATTCTCTGCTGTGCAAACGAGATGTTCTTTGCGCATGTATAGTGGATCAAAGGCATCATTCATGAGAGACTATTGCTTTCATTCAGAAATTTCATCTTTGAAAAAAGATTTCAGCTGGTGTTGCATTTTAGTAGAGCTTTGTATGTGATTCAAGTAAAAAGTCAAGTGTGCATACATATGCATACCGAGATATAGATATATAGGTGTGCATGGCAGATGATTCAGGCTTTTATTTCCCAGATGGTTACTGCAACCTAACTGTTCTGAAGCAATGATAAGATCAGTTATATAATTTGTTACATAACAAGCTTTTTTTCTGCAGCCACCTCATTAAAACGTTTGAGAGAGCACTGAACTGGGTGAATCAAACCTTAGGGAGAGCACTTGCAAAAGGAAAAACTTGTAAGTTTTGTAGTTTTAGGGTCAAATCTACCTCAGCAGACCAAGTAAATCTGATTAATTAAAAGTCAACAACGGTCTTAAGGGAACCCTGAGCTCTGGAATGGAAAACAGTATAAGGCAATAGAAGTGCAATTCAGAAGAAAAACAACTCAATGAATGAGTAACTCTCTTGCAACTTTCTCAGTGTCTGTTGTCTCTCTATTAGCCTGTGTCCTTTTATGTTTCTTTTATAAACCTACTAGGCTAGAATCCTTGAATTAATATGCAAATAATTAAAACACCAAGTGGTTTAGGCAGCTTTTTACCGACTAAGAAAGAGGTTTCAGAGGGTTAGGAGCCTGTATCTCACTCTTCAGTCCCTCTTGGTGAATCCTGTAATTATAACAACGAGGCCCTGAATGGACTTAATCCTCCAGACGGTATGAGCAATATGCATGAATTTCCAAACTGACAGGGAAGAAAATGTCATCAGAACAAGATCTGCTACTACGTTTTCTTATCTGCTGCTGGTAAGAAAGTATGAGGAGAAAAAGAACATGCCAGGAGGGGAAAAAAACGCCACCAACAAAAAATATGTGATGAAAAAGGAATTATGGAATCATGCATGAAAAGTTTTAACATGAGACAAGGGAAGCCTTTTGAGAAATGGGCATTTCTTTTCCTATATGCAGTCTACTAAACAATTCCACAATTTATTTAAAGCAATGGAACCGCAAGCAGCTCCAGATACAAGTATTCTAGGTCCTGTCTTCATATGGTGTAGACCAGGGTATGTCCAAATTAAGTTTAGCTATGATCAGTAGAGAATTCGCCACTCAGTAGCTCACTGATTTCTTTCAACACGTAGTTGAACAATAGCTAATGTATTTCACTGTCGCAAGTGTACATCATATGCACGCACATAATAACATTCTTGCAATCTGCACCATTAAGCAATAGTCTAGGCTGTCACAAGCAGCTGAACAGGGATAGCAATTAAGCTGTTGTATATAACAATCTTTATTCCATTTGTGAGGAAAATTGGACTTCAGCTCTTGGCAAAAAATATATGAAGATTCAGAATAGGGAAAGAGTAGAAAAATGATTGGAAAGTAACAGCAGCAACTCCCCAACAGACAGAAAATGTGTGTGCCCTCATCTCACCTGACTTTTGCCTGCAGAAATTGGCTGACCCCAGCCGCTAAACGGAGCCGAACGAATAGAGACAACCTGAGAAGTGAGGACCCCCATGAATTTAGGAGCAATTACTCGGCTCAGCTGAAAACATCAATAGAGCATGTTAGAATGGAATCCCTGTGCCGTGGATAATAGAAAATATGTACCCTTTGGCTGAGTGCTGAATTGAAGATCTGTTGGGAGATTTCTGCTGTTGTATGGCTGAAGCTGTTGTCAGCTTTTCACTGAAAAGGCTGTACCTGAACGAAAGGAACAATTTTAAACCACTTGTCAAAATTGATTTTAGCAAAAGCAATTACTGCTCCGATACTCTGCCAGTAATTTGACTTTTTTTTTTCCCCTAAATGCTGCCTAAGCTCCACCTAATACCAGATATAACTGGAGTGTTTGAAAAGACTATTTCTGAAAGTGAACACTTCCTTCTGAGATAGCATTTACTTGGAAGAATTAAGATTAATAGGGATTCCTCATTACATTGATTGAGTGACAAAGAGTGAAAATCTGCAACTGAAATCTGAGGCTTCAGAGAATTATGGTTCATATTAATTCCCAATGTAGACCTATGACCTTAAGGTAAGCTGAAGAACATTTACAGATGTCGGCCCCTCTCCACGGACTGTAAAACTAAAGGATCATATGACAGGTGCCTCAGCTGAGTGTTTACTCAGTTACGAGGATGAAGCCATGGCTTTTGACCACTTACAGGGATGTGTAAGATTGTTATAGATGCCTACTAAGGCATCATAATTTAATACAGTGATAGACAATTTCACAGAATCACAGAATTACAGAATAGTTGGGTTTGGAAGGGACCTCTGGAGATCATCTGGTCCAACCCTCCTGCTCAAGCCGAGTCAGCTACAGCAGGTTGCCCAGGACCATGTCCAGCCTAATTTGAATCCCTCCAATCCAGAGTTACCAGGTCCTACTTCCCTATGCACTCGGTGAAGAGTAGGTGCAGTTATGTTCAGACTGCATACTAGAATGACAGACTTGGGCATTTAACCCTTCTAATATTTTGACTCTCCTTGGAGCCAGGTTTTGGACAACACGAGTAGAAGCTGTTTAAAATACTCATTTTCAGAAATGAAAGAAAATGGTCATGTGGTTGTGAAACTTTCCACTCCTGTCACAACCTCATGGCCATTTTCTTTCATTTCTGTGCTTCTCCACAGAATGATAATTTGAGAAAAGGGGTGCAAAAATCCCTTCAATGACCCTCTTCTCCACAAATCCCCACCTGTAAGAGCTCCTTTTTTGTTGGTATGTTTTAGCTATGGTTTGGGACAAAGGAGTCTGAAATTTCCAAGAGCCCAACACTAATGCGTTGTAACACTAATACATTACAATATAGAAAATAAATGCTGTCATACTTCAAAGCTGATTCTGGCTTGGATATGACAGGCACAGCAAGTGTTTGGTAATTAAAGAGAAACCTCTGATACATGCTCTTATGTTCTCCAGCCTTGGAGAGGCTAAAATTGCCCATTGCTATTTCCACTGGAATATGTATTTCCTCATTTCTCAGCCCTGCTATTCTATCTCATCTTCAAGGAGAAGTATTCCTTTTCTGGGAGCAATGGAGCAGCTGCTACTACTGATGAGCCCTAAGAAAATGGGCTGCTGCATCTACGCAGATGGCAAAGAGATTTATCTTGAAAAACTAGAGTTCTTCTTTAGATTAAGCATCTGAGTGAGTTTTCTACCACGATATGAATACATAAAGTGATTCCAAGAGAAATAGATAGGAAGAATATGAGGTCTTTACGTAGCATGTAAAAGCTCTGATTTGTAATAGCAGTGCAAGATACATCTCTTCTTTGCCTCTTACATACTAATAATTGACTTGTCTAGTCAATTTTAACAGTACCTAGATTTAGACTGTTGCAAGAATATATTCTATTCCTTTTTCACTTTAGTTTATATCTGTTATCCTTCCCCTTAGAATGTCTCTAGAATAAACATATTTATCCAGTAAAGAAGTGTATTTATTAAGTAAACAAGTGCTTGTCTTTCCCTATCATCTGCTATCTGGTGTTACTGATGCTACACCATATTTTTCTGTTTATCTCATGCTGGGCTAAAATACTGTGAAATAAACAATTGCTACTATTTTTGGTTTGATATCCAGACCAGATGTGTGGAGATACATTTAGACAAGAAACCTTTGTTTTCAAATATATGGTTGATCTGAGCCTCCAAAATGATGAGGAAATGCTAAGGGTTACCTCATTTAGAGCAAAGTCTGAAAGGTGCAGCCAGGATTAGAGTTTCACATAAAAGTTTATGACCTAGACATATGCTGTGAGATAGCATATTCCTCAAGAAACTTTTTGGAGTTTTACTAGGAAGGGAAAGATGTGGGTTCTTCACCTTGTTTTAGGACAGCAGATTCAAGAGTGTTTAAGGCCTAAAGTCAAGAGTGTTTTACTGGGGAGAATCAAAATAACAGGTAGGTTTCTAAGTATTTTAGGACAGTGATTTATCAAAAATTGTTCAACTGTGATTGAGAGGAGCTGGAAGATGACTCCACCTCTCACGAATCCAGCGCACTGTAAGAGTTGGGAACTGTGTCCACCTTCCCTAAATCCAACCCACTGCCTTAAGACTGTGAAACAGTTCTTTCTCTTCTCCATTGCTAACAGTTGGTGTATCAGGCTTGTTCCTTTTGAAGTGTCCACCTTTGGCTATTCCACCACTGACTGGGAGGTTTCACTCCAGCACCCTTGTTCCCTGAATGTCCACGCTACCTGCAGGGAGATGTATGCTTGCACCAGCACATTGCATTAATGTAAAAGCTCCTGTTGTGGAAGGCTGAGGGGCTATAGTGTACTTAAGTCACACAACAACTGTCAAAGAAAGCTGACTCTGGTGATTTCTCCTCTTGGTCTATTTGCTGCTGTTTCCATCTGTAGGCCCAGCCAGGCCAAGCACACTTTCCAAAGATGCAGATACACACGCATAACACACATGGCTGGACACACAGATCAACGCAGAGAGAGATACCTTTACCGGCACCCATATAAACACCAAAGGCACTAACATAGACACGGACAACACAGACGGCTGGATGGAGTTTAATGAGGAGCCTGCAGTGATCAGGCTCAGAGCATGGCCAGACAAACATGCTGACCATCAGCTTGTTTGTAAGCAACTGGCCCCTTATATCCCCCCTCCTCGCCATTTCCCTATTCTCATTCCCTCACCAGGTCATCTCCATTCCTTCTCTCTCCCAGCCTTTGGGTCTTCCCTTAGACATGGCATAAGAAATTTTTTGCACACTTGTAATCCCCTTAAAACATCCCATAGTAAGTTTTACACAATCCCACAAACTCCCTTAATTCCCATAATAACTTTGCTCTTTACTGTGAGACCCATGATAGTCTTGTTTCCCCCTTCTCATCAGTTACAAAGGTCTGTCTGAATCTCTCCAAAGTCACACGTGAGTGATTCCTCCAATGACCTATGAATCCGTGACTTAATTGTTTTGGTCTTTATTATAGTCTCAGTTGTCTACTACGCATTAAAGTTTGTGTATCTCTGGTGTTTAGTTTACTGCTTTTCCTGTCTCTTCTCTTTGCCTCTTATGCTGAAAAGCCGTTAACCAGATCTCCTTACAAATCAGATATCCTTACACTAGTGTGCAACAGGGACACGATGACATATGGATGTGGCCTTCAAAATGTGAATAAGGCAAAGCACACCAAGCCAGGCTGAGTGTGCTACTGGGGCTGGCTCAGTCAAACCCATTGACTTCAGGGGATCAAAGACAGCCTTACCTCACCTATGCTAGACCAAAGGTAGGTTCAAAATGAGTCTTGATCTGGGGTGTTCATTATGTTAGTGTTCCACACTTTCTAAAAAAAAAACCAAAAAAACTAATTTACCACATTTTAGAACAGCTTCAAACACTAATCCTCTAAGCCCTCTTAACAAAATCTTCCTTTGAAAGAGTATCATGTACCTGTTAAGTTTTTACCAAAGATACAAGCATGGTCAGACACTGAAGGTTCTTGCAAGGCCTTATAAATGATGTCAAGACCAAAAAAGAAGATGTGGTGGCATGTCTTTACTCCTGAGAGCTCATAATCACTGTTCTACTGTATTTCTATTAACAATTTCTATAGTAGGTTACTCTTCATGTAAGTAGAATGTGATCCTTGCTGTGCCTGCCTCTCTTGTTTCATCTTTGGCTCTATATAGTCTTACGCATAGTCTCTCACACATGTCTGAAATTCCCTCTGTGGATAATTTTTTCCCCTCCTCGATATATGCTCTCATGAAGCATAATGCAAAGGTCTTGCCAAAACGGCCACTCATTTCTTTCTCCATCTGCTTCATCTTTTTCCAGTTTGGGCATAAGTTCCTAATTTTAGATATTTCCCATCAAACTTTCAGCATTCAGCTGAAGGCTGAGTTAGAAGCTCAGTCATCAAATTCTCCTCCTATCGTAGACAAAGAGGGGAAATAACATGTCTCTCTTTCTTGCCCTTTTCTCTTTCCATTGGCTTCAGAAGGCCCCTACAATGCTTGCATTGCTACCATGGGCATCTGCTGAGTCTTTAAGAGGGATGAGATGAATACAAACCCAAATGTTTTATTTTTCAACTTGTTCTTCTTAGTAGACTTGTCTTTATACTTAACAGTAAACAAGAAAGTATTTTTATTAGTACGTAAATAATACTGAAATCTATAGATCAGCAATTATTCTTTATAGCTCCTACCACAGATAAAATCTGAAAGGTTTAATTTAAGCACTTTTTTAGGCTATATTATAGTGCCTCTATTTAAAGATATACCGTAATAAGGGATGCAAAGCGACTCTCACAATGAGAAAACTTATTTAGTTGTGAAATGTTAGACACTGATTCTTGAAGTTTAAGTCAAAGTCCTCTCATATGAAATGCAGCTGATAGTTAAATCTGCCCGAGAGGATTCGCAGCATCACAATCCAGTTCTAACAGTTTAACAACGGTGATGGGTCTGCTGAGACCATGGCAACTGCCTGCATGCGCTCCTCGCCTGTGGCAAATATGGTACCATGGTGACTTACCCTAAAGCCACAAACTTCAAGCAAAATGTAGGGGGTTGGCCAAAGGGAAGGATAAGTAATGAGAAGTCCTGTTTTTAACTTCAAGCCATTCTCAATTTTCCATATAAATAAATAAATAAATAAATAATAAAAATCTATATATAGAATAATGAGGCTTGCTGTTGAAGTTTGGATTTCAGAGGGGTGTCATACCTGTCTTAAGTAAAGCTGTGTACCCACTGTGCATGAGATAACTGCCTATTAAATAGAAATTAGTTCAATAACTCTAGGTATGTGGTAGTTTGATATCTTTAAAAATCCTGGGATTTTTTTTTGTCCCTGGTCACTTTCCTGCTCGTATCATATTTTCGTGCAAATACACAAAATGATTTTTTCCTTCAAAGATCAGCCCACTGCCATTCTAACTTTTTTTTTCCTGAAATCTCACATAATTCCTTGTTCTTTCTGCTTTCCAAGCAAAGAACACTCTAGGGTGGCTCTGCTTCCTACGTGCCGCCATAATGTACAATTTTTTCCCTTCTCAGCTTAAAGAATCTTTCCTACTTTGGCTAAACCTGCTGTCATCTAAGCAAGGCTATGTAGTTAAGACTTTCCTTGGGCAAATCATAGCATTAACTATAACTTATACATATATTAACTGTTATATGATAGAAACAAACTCCTACTTTCTCCCTTCCCTCCACCCCAGAAATGACTATTTATATAGATTTCCACACTACAAATTCCAGCACTTTTATCCCACATTTTATCTTAATGCTAGTGCATCTGGGTTTTTTGGGGGTGTGGATTGATTTGAGCTTGCAATCAGATGAAATCAAGGTAGAACTGGTCAGACTAACAAGTGTAGTGTAGCTAAAAATCATTAGTGTTTTTTTATCTTTGTCCATACATATTTTTTGCCACATGCTAGAAAGGCCCTGTACTGAAGCACCCATCATGTCTAATGTGTTTTCTGCATGTGAACAGTGCCTGAACTTAGAGGAAAATATTTGAAAGCTGTCAGGATACTGTCGTTTTCCGGACGGCTAATCAAATGGAGGACACAGACACACAGGCGCTGTCTCCAAAGGGATTTATTAATAGTGGATGTTACTCACATGTGGTGGAACGGGGCAGAGACAAAGCAGAGGTAATAAAGCTGATACTGAGCACAATGTAATCAAGTTTCTTTAAAGCTCCCTATTTCTTTTTTAAGACCCTATCATTCATTCTAAATATGCAAATTTCTTGATATATTATTTAAGGGTGACTTGCTTAGAACAGCAGTTAAAATTGTTACTAGGCTCTGAAGTCACGGATAAAAAATATGAAAAGCTGGGCCTGAAGAGGGAGTCACTTTGCTCTGAAAGAAAATTCATAAAATAAGGATTATTCTCTACTCATTCCCCTCCAGCTAAGCTCTGCAAAACTTTCCTAATGAAAACTCCATCTGAAGAACTCTCACTTTAATTTTTCCTGGTTCAGACACTGGTCATTTCTGGTGCACTTTGTAGAAAAGGACTTCAAAGCACTGCATAATCATAAGGAGGATCTTGCTAGATGCCAGGGATGAACCAGAGATCTCTATGCCATTAAGTCCCATTGAAACCATTCTAAGACCAAGTACCACAAGTCAGCTGGAAAACAAGGAGGAATAATAACCTCCAAATTAGGGTTGGATGACCTAAAGCATTGGCTGAGGAGCTCTGGCAGATTTAGCTGCAACAGCTGATTTGAGTTGCCCTCAGATGCCAGCTCTGGCCCTCTCTTGGACGTAACTGTCCCATTAATGAAGACGACAGAATGAAACCTGTGCTTGCCTTTCAGTTCTCAGGGTGTCATATTATAGTTTAAAACTTCAACAATCTTTTTGTTTCATTTTGTGTTGACATGCCAGACTAAGTTAATGCTATTTGTCTGCTTTCTCTTCTATAGGATTCAAAACCTGGTGAATAGACAGAGAAATCATCTGTTGTAGAATACAGTTTAGGAAGCAAGGCTCTGATGTGCAAAACATTTCCAAGTTACATAAACAATTCTGTGGTAGGACAAGGGATAGATAGATATGGTCTTTGGCTTATCCAAACTATAAAGTCTGTATGTAGTGCACTTGATAAACAAGCCATATCTCTGCTAGCTTTAATCTAGCTATCTCAGATACCAAAAGTAGCAATGTTAGGGCAGACTGAAATGTGTAAGATCAGTGGGGAACTTGATAAATACTTGGATTTCTAACTCATATGCTGCATTTGCCCTGCTATTACTACCCTTGATAGCTGTGACCTTCACACATCTCAGTCACATTTCCTGATAACCTTAGAGACAGACACTGAACTGCAAGCTTTCTTTCCTGAAGCTAGAAATTGAGATTCACCATAAAATTTGCTGCTGACTTATGAGGAAGCTGTGAGGAGTCATTGATATGTGGATTTCTGTTTAATGCAGACAAAACTTTATCTTCAGCACAGCTCCAGGTCAGGTGACTGTGTTCTTTGACACCAGAAATTCTAAGCAAAATTCAGGAGATGGAAGAAATTAATTATTAAGGATGATAATAGCAGTGCTGGTGGGAGGATGAGAGGCAACAGACATAAGTTGAAGCAAGAAAGTTTCCAACTAGATATAAAGAGAAACGTGTTTCCCATGTGGACAGTCAAACAGTGGATAAGGCTGCCCAGAGAGGCTCTGAGGACTCCATTCTTGGAGGTTTTCAACCCCAAACTGCATAAAGTCCTGAGAAACTCATTCTGACCTCATAGCTGGCCTTCCTTTGAGCAGGAGGTTGGAATAGAGACCACCTGAGGTCAGAATTAGCTGTTGATCCTGTGATAATAATAGTAAGCAAATGGGGCACCATCAGAACTGATCTGGAAAGGTTTCAGGAAAAATATCTGGGGATAGGATATTAGTTGTGTTGGGCTGCTCAGATCTAAACACAAGCTACCTTATGACTGCGAGCTACCTTATGACTGGAAGATCAGATCCTGGTGTCTCCGTTCAGCAGGTGTACAAAGCTCTGTTTGCCCATTCTTTGATTCGAATGGGAACAGACTAAAGAGTGAATGGGAGGAAAAAGAGAGAATGACAAAGGAAAAGAATAATGGGAAGAGAGGATGGAATTTCCTTTGAGTTTTCTCAGATTCTAAGTGATGTGTTATTCTTCTGAAGTCTATAGAGTTACACTGGTGTGACACCACTGTAAATGAGATTGCCGTAAAGTCCATGGGACATTGAAAAGTTTAGGACTGGATTCATGGCACCTAGATTTGATTATGTAAAAATTAAATGTCTCATCTAAACTGGCAATCTAGACTCCCTATAAGGTAGAGTGAGATGTGTTTTTATAAGGAGGCTCATATCCTAACACACCTGTCTTAACCTGGCTGGGTAAATCACCCTGGTCTTTCTTTGGTGAATACATAGACAACCCAGGGACTAACTCAGACCAGAATCTTACCTTTCAGAGGGCAAAACTTAGGTGAGATAAATCCACTTTTGGTTACCAATTTGCCTCTCAGACCTCTGTACACAGAGATTTCAGAGAATACTGTAGTAATCATTTTTCCATTGACTACAGTAGACTTGTCATGATATCTTTAAATATAAATTCCCTTTAAGGCATTCCTTCTACTGTAAAACATCGGTGAGTTAGCGGTTATACAAGGTCAGTCTCCTTAGTAAAAAGACATGACCTGCACATATTTATGGCTCGATCAATTCTTGCCTTGAGCTCTCATTTAAGTAGACAAAAACTGGAATTTACCTCAGTTTCGAATAATTGTTTTTATCAAATCTCAAGTATCATGGAGCAAACTAAAAATACATTAAAAATATTTGAATCAAAATGTTTTGATCCAACATGTCCTTTGTTACATTTATTAACTTTTTTAAGAATTTCAAAATCTTAAATGGCTCGAATCCCAAATGGCATGTTGCATTTAACTTAAAATGAAAAAGTTTCTCCTTTTTTTTTTTTATTTGAATTATCCAAAATGGTTAAGTGTTTATTTCTTTGCTTTTACAAAGCTGTGTGCACACTGACGTATCTTTTTCTTTTTTTTTTTTCTTTTCACACATATCTCTTTCTTAACTCTAAGTTCTCCACTAAGTCAGTGCGGCATTTGCTTTTTTTATCTCCCAGGTTTAATCTTCTTTTTCCTATGATCACCTTCCCCACTGTCTGACACACAGTAAGGAGAGGGGACTGCATCGTTCCAGGGAGCAGACGATTTGCATCATCTTGACAAAGAAAAGGAAGTCATGGAAGGCTGTTGTTTCGCTTTGGTAGTCTGTGCTTTCTCTTGTGATGTTGATCATGTTTGATTAGCCTGGTTAATGAAGAACATCTTGTTAAAATTAAAGTACTGTAGTATTTTGCACGTCCTTGCCAATTGTTAATTAGCTTATTGACAGGAGAAGGCTTTGGCTTTCACTTTTCAGCAGGATCCTCTCCCCTCCCCTGGTCCTTCCTGCCAAAATAAAGATCTTTCCAGTCACAACATTTTTGAGAGCCATATGACATAGTCTGTGAAGGCCGCCTTGGAGCACTGATGCACAGTGAAGATACATATGTTAATAGCCAAAGCCAACATGGAACCTGAAAGCACAGAAAATGCAGGGCTAGGGAATCCTTTGCATTATTAATTTCTCACGTGCATGCAGATTTCATGCCCTTCGCTGTTACCTTCCCTGTTTGGGGCTGGTTCTGATATTCACTCATGTTTTTTGAACAAGTGCCCAGTGGCACATGACCTACATATAAAATCTCTGCTACAGGAGCAAGCATTTTGTTTGCCCCCACAGTCCTGACTGATGTACTTATGAGATGATCTTTAACCTCGCCTAGGGCAGCTTTGGGGCTGTTATGGTGTTTCATGTATTCATATCTCTTGGACTGGTGCTTTGCAACGAAGAGGAAGAGCCGTGACTCACAGCAGCTCTGACCTAAGTTGGTGGGGGCTGTGCACTCTGTCACTGTCGTGGTGATACAGGATGCATGGGTTGATGATAAACGGTTTTGGAGCGCTCTTAAGTCCTCTCAACCACCAGTAAATCTGTTCAGCATTCAGACAGTACGGTGTAGTTGACATAATAGCTCAGTACCAATAAAACAGGGAAATTCCTCTCCCAGCTGCACCAACTCTACTCCCACCTTACCTTCTCCCTTACCTTAAGCTACCTCTGGTCCAACTGATCCCTGAGCCTATTTAAATCCCTAAATCGTGATAAAACTGCTTCTGGGATGAGAGTGGATGGTTTTTTCCCCCTGGTTTTAATGAGATAAATCAGCACAGCAGAGAGTGTAATCAGTGATGAAGCTGGTACCAAGGAGGAACCAAGATCATACAGCTCAGAGGCAGACAGGGAGTGAGGGCGCATGGACCCTTTTGGTGGCAGTGGGCTGTAAGGTAAGGATAGATTAGGGTTACTGTCATGCAGTACATGACCCCACATCATAAATTCTATAGAGATAATATCCCTAAACTAGATGCTATTCATTTGCCTTTGGAGAGGTCTACCTCATTCCCTTGACTATGCAGTGTGCTTAGTTTTTTAATGTAAGCACCAAAGTGCCTAAAATTAAGGAGTTTAATAGTTGTTCTATCAACTACCTCCTTGTGGGCTTTTTTATGGCCAGGATAGATCTTAAATCTGCCAGTTTGCAAGTCCATTTATGAATAAACAAACAGTGGCATTAAAAAGACAGAATCTTGTTACGCTCTGTAATTTCAATGTCTTTGGCCACGATATAATTAAAATATTGTGGTCACAGCTGCTGACAGTTCTATTAATTTCAAATTGGACCCTGGCTCATTAAGTTGGGATTTCAATAGTTTACTGATTGACATTTTATAGCCATTAACTTCCATTCAGTTTGTCACCTGCAGACAGAAGCTGCTCCCCAAGTCAGCTCCCCAAATAGTTTCTGAAGGGCTTTGTTGGATTAATGTGTGGTCTCCCACATGTCATGAAAAACCAAGCCTCCTTCTGTTGGATTGGTGTTTAAGAGGAATTTACTAAACTATCATGAGGAGAAAAAAATAAAGAAAGAAAACAGTGAGATTTCAAGTTGAAAAATGTTGATAATTTTCTGGAAATATGAGGTCTTGAAAGACAAGAATCAATAGCATCTGGGGTCTAGAAAGCCAGGCTGAAGGTTATTTTTCTGTCGTTCTCGTGGGTGTTTGCTGCTAGACTGAGTAAAGGATAGCTGGATAAACTAGGCAAGTTCTTAATAAAACATTACATTTCTAAGTGGTTCAAGACGTGACAAGGGATCAGGCCTTCTACAGAAAGTAATACAGCATGACAATATTCACTGTATCCAGGGTTGTCAAGAACTGGTTCCATTCCTGGACAAACTCTTCTTTCACTCTTCTTCTTTCCTTTCCTCTTCCAAACTTTCAAGTTTTTAAGCAGGTAATGCCCAGAGCTGTAAGCATCTGGTCCTACTTACTGCTGCCAAGGTGTGCTCCCTCATCTTCTATCTCCTTGGGAAGTTACGGTATTGAGTATGTGGGAAATAAACCTCAAGGACAAAACTGATCCTAGTGCCTCTGTTGCACTACATGCAGCTCTGTTGTAGTCCATGTTGCACTGTGCTGCCTGGGTTTCCAAGGAAGTTACTAACGGATCTTATAGGTAGATGTACTGTGCTTTCTCATGAATAAAATGAGGGACACAGTATGTCCTCTATGCCTCATTCCTCCCAAAGAAAGGAAGCAAAAGTAGCAGTAGAAATATTTTCCCTACATGGAAAAAAAAAATTAAAAAATTCAGAGTGAATAGGAGAAAATAATCTGGTAGTGATCACTACGAAAAATAAAACCAAACACTGAACAAAACTGAGAAATCATTCCCCTGTATAGTTAAATAATTTCCTTTAAGGATTTTTTTATCTTCCTATATAATTCTGCATTAAGAATGTAGTTCTGTGTGAACTTCAGTAAGAGGATTTAAACCAAGAAATCCAACCAACAAAACCAGTTTTAGAAATGCTCTTGTTTTCTGCACTGAAAAGGACTCAGTAAAAAAGCCAGTAAACATGCATAATGTGTGTTCTGTTCCTGCAAAAATTAGCTTTAGATAGGAGCCGTTAAGCGCTGTGGCCTGATCCATGATTGCATCTAAAAATATCACAACATCTGGTTCTTACCCTCTTTCCTTTTAACTCTATTGACCTGTGGACATTTCTGGCTTTCCAAACAGCAGTAAAAACAAAGGGTGAGAGTTCAGTTCCTCTTCTGCTCCTGGCTTCAAGCAAAACAAGACCTTCCTCTCTCAGTCCACAGAACCTTTACTGATGGTCCTCAGCCTGACTGATAGATCTGACTTGATTCATCAGCTTTTCTTACTGCTCTGTCTCCCTTGCACCGGTGTCCTACAGGCTGCATGAACGGACAAGAGGGAGCATTTCTGACAGTACCCAGAAAGGCAGCTTTCATCCAGCTTTGTCCAGAGGAGGAAAGGAGGCATTGGTGGTGGGACATTTCTTTCTGGCCACCACTCGGTACATCTCTTTGCCATCCCTTTGTGCTTGCAGCTCAGAGGCATGGCAAAATGCTTTGCACAGACACAAGGGGCGTCTAGGGGAAAAGAAAGAGAGAGGATTTTAAAGCTCTGTTGGTAATGCATACTATTTGCTCTGGGCCTATCATCCTTTTGGTTTATGTGGCTTGTTTTTGTCTTCTTGTGAGGAAAAAAAAAAATCTTTTAACTTCCATTCTGATGTAATTCTGCACTTCAGAACCTGAATTTCCTTGTTTTTGCAAAACTGAAATGCTGTATTTTTGCTTATGGAGTTATTGCCTCCCCTTTATGGTGTATTCACTGATGCAGTGGAGATCTAGACTCGCTGGACATCAAATTGTCTCTATAAAGTTTGTGTGAGTCAGTGTTCGTGTAAAGCCTCTCCTCCTTCTTATTGCTTTAAAAACTGACCCTTAGCATAGAGTGCAGACTCCTATCTGTTAAAAGGGGCATTTAGACACAAAGTTATTATTATCAGGTCTGAGAGATGGGTATTTTTAACTGTCAGTGTCCCTAAATATGGCAACATTGGCAGCAAAGTAGGAAAATGAGACCTTAAAAAAAAAAGGAGAAAGGAAAGGGTTCTTGACCAGTAGAGAGAGCACCTTAGAATAATACTTTGACATCTCATACAGTCTGCCCTGCCTCTGACATGTTGTAGAATGAATCATTTGACAGCTTTGTACCCTGGTTTTCCACTTTCTAAATACTTTAAAAATGTTTTGAAGTCTGTGGAAAAAAATGCAGTGCATTAACCCACCAGTTAGGTGTTTGAAGAAGGGGAAACAAAAAAGGTGTGCAGGGAAGCCTTTATTTCAATGCTCTGAGCTTAATGCTTTAAACTGCTTCTGTAATCCATCAGCTGGGACACGTAGTACTTATTATATGTAATAACACAGCACTGTGTTTGCGTGGGGTCTGGAGCTGGTGTGTCTCAAAGGAAACAGCTGCTACCTGTGGATTTACACGCTTATTTACCAGTAAATTTCTAATTGGCCTCAGGCATTGTCTGCAGAGTTGCGTAAAGAAATGGCCTCTACAGGAGCTGGGAAATACTTCATCTGACACCTCTTCCTCTGCGCCCATGTGTTATCCAGCGAGGCTTTTGTGAAAGGGTTAAAAGATTGGTGTTGGCTAAGCTGCCAGCTCCTTACTTCCCCCGGATGTGAAGCCAGGGGAAATTTCTGTGTTGGACTTTTTGGTGAGTGTATCTACCACTGGATTTTCTAGGGGCATGCAAAGCGTGGGGAGAAGACTGATGGATTTTGTTATGAATGCATAATATTTAGAGCAAAGAGGGGGAAAAAAGTAGACCATTTAGTCTGTCTCCCTGCACAAGCTTGCCATGCTGGCTGTGTCTTAGTGTTCAACTCTTGTTAACAAATTCCAGGCTGGGAGTTGAGATTTAATCCTCTAAAGGACATTTCGTTTGTAAGAGCAGGTTCTGAAAAACATCTGCTTGCAGTGTGTTTTGCAGACTCATTCAAGTCCTATAGTTTCCCCTTTCTGTAAAATGTCTTTCCTGCATTTGTATAAATGGGTTGCAGTCTACAGATGAAAAGCACAAATTACCCAAAGAAAAAGATCACACAGCTTATTTTGTGAAACCAAGCAAAGAGGATCTTGGTATTTAAGGTCTCATCCAAATTGCTCTGAGTGGAGGGTACAGTCTAAATCATTCTCCTGGCCTTACACAAATGCTGTAAATACCATGTCTCATTGATATTTGTGAGTGACATGCTGAGAGCTGATGGAGGCTTTTTTTTGCAGCTTAGCAACAAGCAGTGACTGGCAAATTCCTCTGCTCTTCAAAATCAATGCCACTTTTCTGGATCATTTCCTCATCTTCACTATCGTCTGTCAGAGCAGTAAATTTATAATGTGTTCCCAGGGACAGTGTAGGGTCTGCTGAAAGACTTGATGGTTACACGATGAACTTCTCAAAGTCAAACAAATGATGGGTTTGGATACCATGTCAGCATTATCTTGCTTTTGAGGCTGTTAATCTGGATGTCTTTTATACTCCATTAAGTGCTTCCCTTTGCATGTAAAATATTACTGTGAGAATATGTACTGGTTGATTCATACACCAGTAATACATGGTTTTTATTAATACTGTCTATTATTACAGCACCTGAGATCCCTAGGATGGATTTTGAATCTGCTGTGCAAGTCCAAAACAAAACAAAGCAAAACCAAAAAAAAAAAAAACATGGCCCAGAGAACTTACCAAGTTACTGGAAAAGAACTTCCCTATCCTCAGAGTGGATAGGGAATGGGCACTGGTGAGTGATGGACACAAAGAAAGTGAGGAAAATAACAGGTTGTCATTACACGTGGAAGACTGCTGAAAGCAGCTACCTGAAATCAGTGTTGTGGGATTTTTTAGTAGGAATTGGAAGGAAAAGAACTATATCTACAGGTGTTTGCAAACAACTTCTACAGAGCCAGAATAGCCAGGGTACTTATTTGAGCAAGAGGACAACGGGACTATCCCAGGCAATGGGAATGCAAGAGTGTCTTGGAAATTAGAACTGGAATGGAACATCCTCTTGGTCAAATCAAGGTGCCAGCTGATACTCAACCATTTAACAAGTCCATTAAGCATAACCACATGGAGGATGCTCATGTAGGACCATCTTGCTACAGAGAAGTCAGATGCAAGTGTAGAATCAGAAGACTGTATCCCAAGAGAGCAGCCTCCTCCTATAGCAGAGAAATGAATCACACCACTGTTTCTTCTGAGCTTCTACACCTCAAGTCCCTGGATTTTGTTTTAGCTGACTCTGAGGTATGAATTAAGGTTTTTCTTTCTTTCTTCCTTTTTTTTAAGACCTTATTTCCACCAACCTCTACACTTCGCTTCACACTTGAACTATTCTTGCCTGCTCCACCACTTCCTCTATCTCTTGGTGCTGAAGGAGGTAGACAAGACAAATAACTGGTATTTGAAGGAATGAGAAGGAGCCAGCAGCAAAATGATATGATGACATAAGTCTGGATAATGTAGTAGGCCAAGAGAAAGAAAGTAGCAGCATTTCTGATCACTGGGAGCAAAGCAAGGTTTGGTCTAGCTAGGGAGAAGGCTTTTGCAGTAACTGAGATGCAAGAAGATACGAAGTTGAATAAGAGCTTTTGTTTTGTGCAAATTAATACAAAAATGGAAGAGATTCTATGCAGAAAAAGTCAGCAAAACTAAAACAGGTTGGAAGTGAAGAAGAAGCCATATTTGAGATGCAAAGAAGATGCTGTCCAAAGCAACTGAGGAAAAGTGACAGTAGTTTAAAGGGTGGATTAAAGGAGTTTTGTTTTAGGCTTATTAGTTTTCAATTCAAGGACAGACATCCTAACAAGGAAGAAGAGATATATGAATATTTCATAGACATTGTTTCTTAAGTAGGTCTCTGAGCTTAATGACCCAACAGAGCATTTTCTGGATGAAAAGGTAGGGCATAGAGAATGGCTTGGTATATGTTTGGGTCAAACACATGCAACAAATGCGTTTGGGTTCAGATATTGTTCAAGTCACAAGACAGCAATGGTTTGTTTCTGTGATTTTACAACTCATTTCAACTTCTAATATCTATACTGCTACTGTTTAGGAGATTTTCAGCTGTCACTGATGAATTTGATGACTGTGTTATCTGTTGTCAACTGCTCTTGCAAATCACCGTTCGTACCTCTCAGTCCCATTGGATAGGTTTGTCACCAGGTGCTCCTGTTTATTACGCTTACTGCCAGTCATGCCCTCTGTCTGTGTCTGCTGCTGTGCTTCTCCAGTATGACTTTGCTTTTCTACTGCTTCTGCATTGGATGGGCCCCTTTCCACAGAAGCCCTTTACAAGAAGAAAAATGGTGTTGAACAGGTATAGAGTCCTTTCTAGAGAAGGTTGACTTCCTGACCAAGGCTCTCCCTTTTCCAGCAAACTCTCCCAGTACCCTCTTTACCTAAAATTTATTTACTATCCAGGCTGGAGGCTGCAACATTCAGTTAGTGTGACTTTCTCATGATAGGCACAGTTGAATTGGCTATCCTTTTCACATTTTAGCCAGTATCCACATCCTTGCAATAAGACTCTCCATATGCCCTGAAATGTTTCAAAAAAAAAAGAAAAGAAATGTGAAATAAATGCCTTTTGAGCTGACTTATTGGCTTCCTCTGGGCAGTTCCCCTTGCCCTTGTCTCCTGGTCATTGGTGACTCAGAATAAGTAGCATTTTTGACAACTCTTAGGTTGCTTAAAATGCCTGGAAGTCCAGAACTGGTGAGACAAAGCTGGTGAGGAAGCTTGTGAGGTTTGTAGGAGAGGAGAAACTAAGTTTATTTCTCCCTGTGCTGGAAGGATAAATAAGTAGCAGGAGAGTAATCCTGAGGGTCTTTAAAAGCAGGAAAGACCTTCAGCAATTCTGAAGTCAAGGAGAGGCACCTTCAAAGGCCAGCACCCCAAAGGAGTGGTACATCTTTTTGAGTAGCCATGAGAGCAGCTCTGTAGGCATGATAACTGCTGTGGGGGATTACAGACTCAGAACAGGAGGCTGTGCCTGCAATCCAGAGAGTTTGGGGAGCATGGGGAAATGTGAGCAACGTTTGGGCCTCCATCAGCATAGAGGGACTTCCTTTTGCTGAGCAGTTGAACCTCATGTCCAGAGGAAAAAAAGTTTCTAGTTCTGCAGACAGAATTGCAGGGAGGCTGGGGAAAAAGCTTGTCTTCCTGCACTATCTAGGTGCTGAGTATCTGAGTCTACTGTGTGTCACTCTGGCCTGCTTTGACGTAGCTGCAATAATGAGAGAGGCCACCAGTGGGCATCCAGGCATTCCAGATCACTGGGTACCTTGTACTCCTGGCTGTTGGATGACACAAGACTGGGGATCCCAAGTCAAGCTCATTGATCTATAGAAAGAAGAGGGATAGTTAAAAATGTTGATCAGGCTGTGCTATCACTCTGGAGGGAAGTGCTCGAGGGAAACTTGTCTGGGCCATATTAGCTCTTGGAAGGACTGTTGGTAATTGGGTGAGGCCAGTTCTCTTTTTATATGGGCAGAACACATTTTATAAATATAGTTTTATAAATGAAGTGTACCATTTACATGGATACAAGCAGCCAGGCTTTGTGCTTCTAACACTGTGGAAAATGTCTGATGAACTATAATTATTACACCATAACAATTAAAAGGAAAAAAGAAAAGTCCCCAAAATTTGGTCACGAAAAAGCAATAGTTTTGCAAAACTGCACATGATAAAATTCTGGTCTTCATTTGGAAGGTGTGCTGATTTCCTTGAGTTGAGATACTCAACCATAATAGGTTGAGAACTTTAATTCTATACCAGTTTCCAGTCACAGATAAAATAGTGATAGTACTCTCATTGTCACTCTTTGATTTCGTTTTCTGCATGATGTCAAAACTGTAGTAGAGGAAGACTAATGCCCTCTACCTGTTTTCTGACTGAATTTATCTTCTGTTGGATAGCAGAAAATTGTGAGTTGCACTTTTTGGTGCCAGGTTGGGCATGACAATCTTGTATCATGTGGATCTGAATACTATCCAGAACCAATTGGGGATGACAATTTCATTTTGAAAACTGACAGATGTTAGCTGGCTGCATCCAAACTGTCATTTTAGTTTGGATTAGGAGTGGATTTCTGAAATGAATCTCCCAGTTCTCCCCTGCTGTAATTCACATCATGGAGCAATCTCAGAGAATATCAACCGATTCCTTTTGGATGAAAATTAACTGGAAGATGCACTTCAGAAGAGCATCTAGAACTCCAATGTCTAATGGCTCATGCTCGTTCAAAGTAAAACCTCCTGAAACAAACATAGTATGGACACTGGCTCCTTAACACTAATTATTTTGCTCTACAAAGCTGCTCCTACTGAGCTGCGCAACTTGTTAGACACAGGCTAGAGAACAAACAAGTTGAGAGAAATGCTGGCAATTAAATTAGAAGCAAAGCAGTAAAGTGCAGTAGTGTGGATATAAAACAACCCCTGGGTTAATAACTCTCTAACTCTTCAGAAAGTAAATGCCTGATTGACCTCTACTGTAATCAGTCAAGCACTTTATGTTTTTTTCACTGAATTCCTGACACCATCCTTGAAGACCTGGATGAGGCTACTCTTCTACTGAAGCAAATTCTTATCTGCCAGTCCAGAGTAAAGAAGTTGACGGGCGAGTGAAGAGTTAACAGGACTGAAGTTAATTGATACTGGTGCACAGATAAGTGTTTTGGACAAACAGACAGCCAATAAGTTAAATATCAAACCATCTAGACGATCAATTTTTATAAAGGGAGTTACAGGAATTGCTGAATCTTGTCCTTTGGCAAAACTTTGTGCCTGGCTCCCGGGAGACAAACGTCTTACCAAATTTGAGGTAGTAATAAACCCAAAGGGAAATGACAACATTTTAGGGTTTGATGTTCTACGAGGAAGAAACTGGATACTCCCAAACGGTACCCGGTGGAGCTTTGGAACAGCTAACATCAAGCTTTTGCAAACCTCCCCCGCGCTGCCGCCTAGTAAGATAACTAATGTTAAACAATACCCTTTAGCATCTGCTGCACGATCCGGGATCACTTTACAGCCCGCGTACTGGGCGACACAAGAAGGGATTAGTTGGACATTCCACACCCCCTACTATCCCCAAGCAAACGGGATGGTGGAAAGGGCCAATGGCTTACTTAAAAGATATGCTCAAGTAGAAAAAGCGAGTTGGGACCTACGCATTAACCATGCTGTGCGTCTACTTAATAATCGATGGGGAACATTTGGTAGTCCCAGAACCCAGGCCTTTTGCCCTATCGATACGGGCATCGTTAAGGATAATCCTGACATTGATCCTGCACGTGGTAAACCAGGACAGCCTGTGATGGTAAAACTACCACAAATTGGAGTAGTCCCGTTAACATTGTCTAAACCCCGAGGACCCCTTGCATGGGAAGCACTTGATGCCACAGAAAAAACCCATCGAATCAGTTCTCGGTGGATAATTCCTGATTATTAACCACTTATTCCGAGGCACCCTGCCTCGAGGAAAACCTAAATGTGTTCTCTTACAGGATACCATGTGGAGACTTGTGTTCCTACTCCAGATGGCCCTGGTGACAACATTGATCTCAAACCCATGGGGCAGCAATGTCAATATTTGGGAAAAGTTAGCTAGAGAAATACTAAATACCACTCACTTTTGTCTAGAAGGAGGAACTTCGGCGGCCCAAATTTACACCACATGCAATATTGGGTTCCCTATACCCCTAGAGACAGTGCAAAACAAGGCAATACTAGCAAATTTCAAAGTAACTGATACGTTTAATCAGATGTCTCGATGGGGTTCCGCCACAACACAGTATAACAAAGCAATGATAGAAATTAAGGTGAAAGGAATGTTTCCTGCAGTTGAGTGTGCTATGATGGTAAATTGTACCAGCAAAACCCAACCGTGCCACAATTTTATGGAAGATGGGCCTCCTCTTAAATGTAATCAAACAACCAATGTAACCTTTAACTATGCACATATTGTGCTCCCTACAGGAATGTTTTGGCTATGCAGGGTAAAAGCTTACTCCTACATTCCAGCCAATGCTACTGGTGGCCCCTGTACCATAGGTCGCTTGAGCATCTATATGCCAAGCAAACAAGAGATTGAGGAAATAGCTGGGAATCAAACACGAAAGAGGAGGGAGGCCTCATCCCTCAACCCTGAATGTAATTCAGAAGTAATCTTATTCTCAGCATCACAAATCTCAGCTGCAGCATTCCTTACACCTGGGGTGGGAGTTGCTATGAACTATCAAGCTATAAAAAAGATTGCATGTTCTTTAGCTAAAACTATCAACACCACTTCTGCTGCCTTATCAGCAATGCTTAGAGATGTGCAAGCCTTGCATGCCGGTGTATTAGAAAACAGAGCAGCAGTTGACTATCTTCTTTTACGACACAACCATGGATGTGAAGAATTCAAAGGCATGTGCTGCTTTAACCTGAGTGACCATTCGACCCTGATTGAAGGGGAGATCACAAACCTTAAACACCTAGCTTTGGACATTAAACAGTATAATGATAACGGGTTTAATTGGCTGTAAAAATTGTTCCAAAATTTTGGACTGTCTGTATCAGCTTGGCTCGCGTCGGGCTTACAAACTGTCATAATAATTGTACTCATGATAATCATTATATGTATTGCTTTTGTCTGCTTGAAAGCTTTAATATTACGCACAATCTTTGCTAAGGTAAATGCTTTAAACACAGGCTACTTGCCTTTGCAACAACAAGATCAAACCCATGATTGTCCTTGAGGGGCAAAAAAGGGGGGGTGTACGGCTGTGACTCTGGTCACGGGGTGGACTGACGGGCGAGTGAAGAGTTAACAGGACTGAAGTTTGTCAATTGATATGCAGAAGAACTGATAGCACAAGAGCTGACATGCACAAAGCTGTTGAACAGAGGACTTAACAGGACTAAAGTCGTCTACCAACCGATATGCGCAAGGATTGATATGCGCAAGGCTGCGGAATGGCAGCATTAACAAGACTGAAGAGGTCTGCCACCTGGAATCTGCACGGACCCCCAGGGAGGGAAGAAGCAATACGGAGGTGTTGTGGTCTTGCCTCGCTAGCAGGGTCCCCCCAAGCAGACAAACAAACAGTCCTGCGATTGTGAAACTCGCAAAAGTCAGCAAAAGCAGTGTTTGCCCAGAGCCCCAGCCGTATAAAAAGAGACTTGGGAGCCAGGAGAGTTTGAGCAGGGACAGGAACGTGACCTGACCATCCTCTCCGGCTGGACCGTGAGTATCCCCCCCCTCCCCTTTTCCTGGGACACTGGGTTAAGGTAACTCCTCGAGGTTGAGAGTCCTCTCACTAGGAGAGTGAACAAGCTAGCTTTCAAGTAGGGATAAGCAGTCCTTCCAATTAATAACGCAGTAATCGATGGTTTCAGGTTATCCTTTCTAAATTAGTAACTGATGGTTTTGTGTTATCCTTCCTAAATTAGTAATCGCATTATTTTAATGGATGTTACTAATCAAAGAACTTGTGTGAGGAAATAAACATCTTTTTTATTATTATTATTATATTACTGTCTCAGTCGTTGCTATCAAACCTTCATAGCATGACAGCATGACAGAAGTTATTTAAAGGTTTTGCTGAAAACAAAAGTACCTGGAAGTAGCTCTATATTTCTTCTACTTTCAGAGAGAGAACTTCAGAAGAACTGTGCTGATTTCTTGCTCTCAGAGTATCGTGGGGTAGGTGAACACATCAGACATGAACAGGAAGTGCCTTGCAGGAGACCCATGGAGGTCATGACTTAAAAAAGAAAGATGAAGAAAATGAAGAAAATTACACTGCTGCAACTTCTAACACTTTTGAGGTAACCCTCCTGCCTAGTGTGGCACCTGACTCCACTGCCTTCCCCATGAACAAACCAGACACCCCAGTTGTGTTAGCACATGGCCTGCATGTTGGAAGTCATAAGGACTGACTGCCACTTGCAGATGATGATACTTCAGATAGTCCAGGCACATAATCTTCCTCTTTCCATTGACAAGTTGGAGAAAGCTTGCTCAGAAAGGCTCAGTTGTTCAAGCACCTTTCTGAAGGTGTCATCCGTCATGTTGGCGATGAATGTGAGATGTGCCTTTAATATTCCGGAAACAGCCCTGGGAACAGAGGTATAAATCCTTTGCAAGCACAACATTGACTGCATGAAGTGTAATCGCATCTTCAGAGGAAATTCCACAGCTCTTAACAGCCTGAAAGACTGTTGCTGTGCTGTGGCTCGTCTCCTTAAAAAAGCAAGTATTGATTAGATGCGACCTTAGCTGACAAGACTGTCCCTACCAGAGGTGCGATTAGATGGCTTAAACAATCTTCTTCACCTTCATCATGACTTATACTATTGAAGAAATGATTAGAAGAGACTTTTTAATAGGTTTTTTTTTACTCCAAAACCCTTTTTTCTTTCCATATAAATCAGACAAATGAATCTGAAACTGATAGCTATCAGATATGGTGTTGTCACCTTATTTTATAAGAAAGTCATATGCGAGTAGATTGTGCATCTTTAGCAACTAAGTATTTGCAGTAGAATTCATTCAAGTCCTATCCATGGTCGTGTCCAACCTTTTTATGGTATTACTGACAGCTGGATGTCAGGCTGTACTTTTGCACAGCCGGAGAACTGGTCTAGCTGTATTCATTGTTTCAGTTTCAAGCTCAGGACAGACTGACTAGTGGAGGAAAGATTAAAAAAAAAAGGAAAAATTAAAACATTCTGATTTAACAGTGTGATTAAAAAAAAAGAAGAAGAAGAAATGCTGTAAACTACTGAGATCTGACAGAACTGTGATTAGAAATTGAGTGGAAATAGGTGCAACTCAGAAGTTTTAAATTTCATGGTCGTATGCAAAGAGTACTCAGTCATGGCTTTAGTGCTATGGGACATTTGATAAGCAAGAGTGACTGCTAAGCAGGTGACTGTGATGGGTTGTATGCTTTTCAACTCTCGTAATTATCCAAATGGTATGCACTCCAATTAACTTATTTACTCTGACTTAGTAAACAATATTTTATTAGAGGACGGAGGAGATGAGGAACAGGAAGGAAACAGAATAATATTTACAGCTGAAACTATTCTCAGAATACAAACAATTGTTCTCTGGCAAATACATGGGCACGTGGCCCTTCTTTTTCTTGGTAAGGGGCTGTTGTGGGACCTGGCAGTGACCATACTCCCCTAGATTTCAGGCCATGAGACTTAGAATATCTTAGCTTTCTTGATGTGAATAGATCTGTGAATATTTACTTTAGCATTTTCAGATCTTTTGCTTTCCAGTTAAGGTATTTGAACTGCAAAGAACAGTTGGATTTGGAATGTATTCATCCACTGTTTATCTGACAGCTCATCCTTTTCTCCCGTATAGGTTGCAATGGATGCTAAAACACACTGCAAGATCTGTTAGGATCAGTACTATCCTATCTGTTTGCTTGTATATGATTGTATAGAAGCCAACTTGGGGGATAAATTTTATTTAACACAAGAAAATGTGTTAATCTGGAGGCCAGGAACCTTAAGGAGCATGCTTTTCTTGCGAGATTCCATCCATAATTAAAATCTTACTGAGTATTTGCCAACCTTCCTCACTTTCAATTTAGGTAAGTAGGAACAGTGCTTCCTGAGTCAAGGTGGAATTGTCTCTGGTTATCTGTAGGTTCCTGACTGGCACTATAACTAAAACTAAACCACATACTCTTAGTTACTCTATTATTATTATTATTATTATTATTATTATTATTATTAACTCTTTTTCTGTTGGAACTTCTGCACTGAGGCAGATGCACTTTTATCTGCAGGATTTTTTTTTCCCCCAAGGCCAGGTTCTTGTGAGCATGTATGTCTACAGTACATGTCTGGGATTCTTTGTGGGGCGTAGCGCTGTGTTCAGTAAGCTCCTGCTTATGTCAGGCAGGATCTTCAAAGGCAGAGTGAGATCAAAGAGCGGTAAAAGCTTCCCCTGCCAGGCATTTCTCTCTCATCCGTTGCTGGTTCAGTAGCTGCCCAAGAGGAACTGACAGCATCCCTCAGCTGCAGCCCCTGAGCTGATGGCCTCCTCTTTCTGTCTGCTAGAGGCGTGGAGGACAACACCTTTTCTCTGGGGCCATCAGAGCTGTGATCTCGAGAGAACCCGGGGTCTAAGTATCCTTCCTTCAGAGAAGCCCAGGATAACCTACAGCAAAGTGTATCCATTCAGGAAGTCTTAATTATTTGTGCATTTGATTAAGATAATCATTTCTTGCTTACTGCCTTGGCTTTAGGCTTTTTTGGAACAGGACATGAGAGATATTTTAAGGTCTCTGATAATGCTGTAAATAAATAATGTTGGGCTCTTAGTACGTGGAGAAGCACTTCACAAGGAGGACACAGGAGATAGAGGGAACCTGGAGGTAGTAATCAAGGTAGTATTTAGTAGGTGTAGAGCTTGAACTAGTCCTTGGCTTTGTTCATCTCTTGCTGCTTGTTCAGAATGTTTCTTCATTCCAACTAGAGTGAAAAGCTACTGATTTTTCCACTTTTTATCCTGAAGGGAAGCCAAGTGGGAAAGATTTATTCTGAATGCTTTTATATGTCTTTTTTAATAAAGTTTTTTTACTCACCATTGTGTTTCCAGTAGACTTTCATTGACCTTAAAGTTTTTGTTTCCAAAGCAGAAGCAAATTTAAATCTTTCTTTTTTTTTCTCACATAAGATATAAAAGTAGCTTTGGGAACAAAAGCAAAAGGCAGACACATCATTTTGAGATGCATGTTCCGCAGTGATCTGAGTTTTATTTACTATCAAGAGACTATAAGGAAGGTGAAATTTGTGGCTTCAGTCGAAATACTTAAATACTAAAATATTTGCTGAAAGATATTTTAAAGCAAGTCTTAATTTCAGTGAAGGTGTTTTTCCACAAATTCTAGTCATTTTAATTTCCTTTCTGGGAATATTCAACTGTTCTTAAATGTCGCAGGAAGCGTAAAAACCTATAATAATGATGTTAACGTATGTGTGAATCACTGACACGTTGTTCCTCTTTGTGTCAGCAAAGCAGATTGTTCTCAGGCCTTGTGTTATCGGTGCTTGAGGACGTTGGTGCAAAGTAGTCATTTTGCGTGCCGTCTTAAACACTCCGGCGATGACCGAGCATATGGTGCCTCTCGGAAGGGATTCGTTTGGAGGCAGATACATACTGTTACTTGGTCTACCTTGCGAGGCGTCGTGCTGTCTGAAGCCTAATGCAGCTGTTTGCTCCTGCGAGGGTGGTGGGGTTCAGCATCATCCTTATGCAAATATATGGCCCCAGGGCGATCCTGCTGCTGCTCGGAGGCGACAGCAGAATGATTCTGCATCCGTTCCACACACACACCCTGAAGGGCTCTGATGAGTGTCGTGTCTGCCAGGGATTTGTGCATGAGCAGAAGGATTATCCTGCTAATTCCTGAGATGACTGTGGTGGCAGATGCAGCCTCTGAGGTGTTACAGCAAATGTGTGTGATACAAGCTCCTCTGATCGGGTCTGACAGTATGAAAAAGTATGCTGGCAGTCTGGATATTATCTTATATTTTTTATGTTGGAGTAAAGAAGCAGCCAGTGTAAATATTAGCATTAGATCTAACAAAAGTTTTCAAATATATGATTTACTATTTTCAAAGGAATGGAGTGTCAGAAAGTTTAGAGGGTCGGGGGCGTATATTTTTGGAAAAGGAGAAAGTGAAAGATTCAAGTGAAACTTCCTCTATTTTCTATCATTATCAACTTAACCTGAGGAAAACTATGTAATCAGGATTAATCAGTATTCTCTTTTCACATAATGCTTTGGAAATTTATACACTGTATTATACAGACACAGAAACCGTAACAAGAAACTTATTTTCCACATAAGCCTCATCTAGGCTTAGCTCAGATTGATGTGCAGATCTCCAGATATTTTATGCTGTGTCTCTTGTCCTGTGATCTCTTCTGCCAACTGTCTTCTGTGTATTACATCGGGTCAAGGGGCTAAGTCTAACCAAATAAGCAACATGCCACTGCAGTGCTCTGCGTACTTATAATCTTCCAGCAAATGCTGTTAAGAAGTGGCAGCTGCTATAGCTGAGTTTCTGAACAAGGGCAGGCTTGTGCAGGCTGCATTTGAGGAGAGGAAACATCCTTTGCTTTCCAAAACATGTGCATATCCTCTGTACCTTAAGTACCTTCTTCTGAAACTGGAAGAAAGGCTGCCTCTCTGTGGTATAACTGAGTTAGCAAATCTTGGTATTGGAGGTAGGCCAGACTAGCTGATGTTATGATCTTAGGAATTGTCACCAATATGGAGAAAACCTTAATTCCAAATATATCTTAGACACATAGTACTGGACAGAATGATCACCTTCTCCTTAGCTTAAGCAGGACTTTGAAAGCATCTGGAGAAAAGACTCATCCAGTTGCAGAAGAGAGATACGAATGTGTGATTCAAAGACATAGGTCTGGACCAGTTTTGGAAGCAAAGTCCAATCTTTCTTGTTTGTGTGAGGGGAGAAAATCTATTCTGGGATACTGCAGAGGAGAAAAATGATGTTCCGGACATTGGTCTGAACTTCCCATTCATGATGTAGTTGAAAGAAGTGGCCTGGACCATACTTTGAAATACTCAGAGTGGCTGCGAAGTGAACTTTGAGCAGATACGTTTGATGTCAGCCCCAGTAAATTCCAGCTCCTTCCGGTGGGAAGGCATTATTGACCAACCTTGCGAAAATGCACGGAGACAGGATAACATCATCAAATCAAAGTCTGCCTAGGAACTTTGTTTTTTTTTCTTTCCTAGGTGTTGGGAAAAAAAACTGACACAGTGTTGTTTGAATAAGTATGTTCCAACATCTGTCTTCTTCCTATGTCCTCTTTTCCCAGAAAATAAATTGAAACAAAAGTGATGCAAGTACAATAATGAACATGCACTGGAAAGACTTTCTTAGTGCTTGGTGTGGAAGCTCTGTGTTTGCTGTTTTCCCTGAGCATGACTTACATTTATCCCTTAGCAACCTTTTAGGCATCTAGTGAGCAGGAGAGAAACAAGAGATAGTTCCTGAATCCATGATGGCATCCCTCTACAGCACTGCAGAGAAGATGTAACGCTGTACAATACAGCATTCTCCTTTCTATTGTCCATGATTTTATCATGGGAAAATACTATGTTCTTGAACGTTTTTTCTTCTAATGAAAGACCAGCGTGTGAATGCCCTTTTTGATGCAAAAGTCCGAGACAGTTACTGTTGACAGGTAATTCTGGGGATTTTGTTAATGCAACTGTAAAGACTACCTATGATTTCTGCCAAGATTACCCAAGTCAGCTGATGTATCTTTAAATAAGTGGCCAGCTTCTCATCAGGTGGTCAGAGACTATGAGTGTGCTGCTCTCTTCCTTCCAATGCTGGCAAATCCAAACCTGCTAACTTTCATCTTTCTTTTACCCTCCTCCTTCACCTAATGAGGATATGCTCTATCCTGTTCAGAGTAACTCCTCAGGACATTGCATCTTCCAATACTTCACTCATTCACTCTGTCACACCAGCCACTATTAAACCACTGTTTAACCACAGAGCTTGATTTCGCTTCTTCTACCCAGACCTCCCTTGAACCTGAAGACAGTGGATGTGCACAGAAAAGGGGTCACTGCTAGCCTTAGACATTAGCTAATTCGTCTGGGTTTGTCTATGCTACTGCTTACAGTGCCATTTACTTCTGTTGTGTTCGCAGTTTCTCTGCCACATTCTCACCTGCAGGCAAAAATAGCTTCAAAATTTGGCCTACTGTATCTGCACACCAAACTTGTTAAGCTCCTTCCTTCCACCACCCCTCTAGACTGGTTTGGAGGTAAATTTGTTTCATTCTAAGAAATAATAGATAAATGCTGGGCCTGCGCTTTCCCTAGCAAGAACTCATAAATGATCACTCTTAATCCTTCGCTCTGAGGCCTAGAATGAAGATTCCTTTATCAAACATGCAGCGAGTTGTGTGTTTTCAGTTAATGTATGCATCTGAACAACTGAAATGAAAATATTGCTTGAAGTGCTGGAGTACTCAGCTCTAAGCCTAAAATGGGTGTACGCACAAATTATTCAAAAAAAAAGTCATGTATTTTTCTAAAGCAGCTAAAGAAATCTTTCTGTGCTGTTTTGAAGGTTTTCATACTAAAGTCCAAACACTCTTCAAGTGATAGAATTGTGTCGATATTGACAGAGTGTGTTTCCAGTTCCAGAGGTAAATAAATTTCTCTCAGAGAATTGTTAACCCATAAAAAACATACAGAGAGGAATAAGTAAGTAAAATGAGTAAAAACCTGAAATTTGTTTGTTAATTAGCTGCAATTAAGATCATTTGTTATATGTCATTAACAAAAGAAAAGTGTATAGATGCTGCTGAGCTATGATAATATTTCTTGATAATGATAATGATTATTTGATAAAAGTCAAGATACTGTTATAATCTTGGTAGTGTTCTGGGTGAACAGAACTAAACCTGGAATTTGAATCTGAGATGAATTTGAGAGTTAACTGGCTTATTAGTGCAATAGATGTCTGCTTTGTAGTGTTGAATTAATGGAGTTTCCTAAAAATATTGTGCATATTATTACCTTTCATAAGTCTTTTGCAATGCTGATGTCTTCCAAAAGCACTGTATTCTTCTCACCAGGCCTTCCTTGCTCTGACCTGTGCAGGATGAGTGGAAATTTTAGTAACTTAGGAGTGGAAAGGATGGACCTGGTGAGCTCTTATTGCAGGACGAGTTCTGTGTGGTCCATCACCCTGGTTCTGTGGTCCTCCAGCTGGAGGGCTCTTGAGGTCTTTCCCTGGAAATCAGCCAAAGACTCGGGCAGGTTGTCAGGGAGCACTTTGATGTCGTTGGAGTTTGTAGTGCAGGTAACAGTGTGTACATCTGACTTGTGTATGTCCCACTGTTTCTAAACACAGTGTCTCGGATTCTCCAAATCTGATTTTTTTGTGATTACAGATGCCACATCATGCAGCTGACTTCACAGGCTCATCAAACTCCATCTTCAAAGCAGTTAAAGTGTTCCTATTGGAGGGCTGCTCTAGAAATGTTTTCTTTGAGTAGTTAGAAGCTATCATCTAATCTCCAGCCACGTTTATTCAAAAACGGTTGAACCCTGTCTGCCCTTTGTCAGCACTAGCCTTCAGATTAAAGAGTTCTTTTTTTTTTCCCCTTTGCCTTTCCATTTTAAAGTCACAAAGGGCAATACGTTATGCTGGAGTCATATCGTTTATAATAGGATAAATATATATGGGAAATTTACATTTATGCCTTATGCAGTCACATTTTAAATCACACATTCAGAATCTGAGAAAATCTTACAGAGTGTCTAATTTTTCCTACAGTTGCACAAAGTGATGGTATTTGGCCATGAAATGAAAGTTATGTCAGTTGTCTTCTCTCTCCTTTTTTTTCCCCCCTAAACTATGTGCCAAAAATGCATTTAAAGAATTTGTCTGGGTATTGCTGTGTCTCTAACTTACAAAAAAAGCTGAGGTTGTAGCAGTATGGGAAAGGGATGGAGAGAAGGAAAACTAAAGCATTCTTCATTAGGTGCTACTGGGAATAAACAAATTCAGGCTTTAGATATACGATCCTGTGCAACATGCTCCAGGTGACCCTGCTTGAGCAGGGGGTTTGGACTAGATGATCTCCAGAGGTCCCTTCCAACCTCAATCATTCTGTGATTCTGTGTGATCTTTGTATGGATAAATACGCAGAGGAAGATGTAAACCACCGGAAGAGGATGACCATAGATTGAATCTTTTTCAAAAAAAAAAATTATTCCTGTGCAATTCTTCCTCTCTGAAGAGGATCATACACCATTCACCGTACACATTAAAAAAAAAAAGTCTGTACACTGATATTCTGTTTGGTTAATATTATGTTGCTACTATTTCAAACAATTTGAACAATTCAAAAATAACCCCCAAAGACCTCTAAATTGTGAAACTCACAAAAAGTGCATGTTCTGGGTGCTATTACAGCTTTCCAAAGGAAGCGGTATCAAGTGGGCTGTTGTCAGCTAGTCTATGCAAAGCAAAGACTTACACCTCCGCCTCCAAACAGACCAGCGATACCATGAGTTGAACTTTTAATCAGACAGTCAAATGGGAGCACCATTTCTGTGAAATCTGGGGTCACAGTAGAGTGAGAGGTTGGAAGACAATATCTGAAAGATACGGTCCTGGAGCTCTTAGAAATGCCATAGCCAGCCTTCGCAAGCGTATTTATTTTTATCATGCCTGTTCAGAGTATTTCAGCCTCTTTTTATAACTGCTGCTTATGGAAAATGAAGTCCTTGTCTCCGTCGCTTCTCCAGTACAATGCATGCCTAAGTATGCCCTTCAGATTTTAACCCACTTAAATTTCATACACATGCAAATGTATCCTCACTTAACCCTCTCAGAATCAGGACACTTCTCAGTAATTATTTTTTGATTTTGTATCTGGATGCGGAACATTATCTACGTATTTAGATATAGTGCTATTAAGCAGAGCACAAAAACAGCAATGTCACCTGTGAACAACTGCTTATCTTCAGTTCCTGATTTGTCTGTTTTATTTTGTATGAGTCTAATTAAAAAGGCCAGGGGTTTCATGGCTAAGACAGTCATCAGCACCCACCGTGGTTACCTCTGCTTATTGCATCCTGCTAATCTGAGGAAGTTCCCTTTGTGAGTATGGAAACTCAAGGGTCCTTATGGAAGACAAATAATTAAATCCTAACCTTAATTCCAAATCCGGTTTCTCTCCCATTACAGCATCTGTAGATAGTCCCTTTCCTTTTGGACAGATAGGTTTCTTTGTGTCAAAAGAAGAAACAAATTGTGCCTGCAGCTTTTATATGTGAGATACATACATATACAAAAACATATTCACATAAAAAAGCAACATGTATGTGTCTGTCTTTGTGCATTTGTGTATAAAACACATGAATACAATTGTATTTTTAGCTCCCAGGGAAAAAAAACAACAACTATGGTTATATATCTTTTTCTATCTCCTAGTTTAACTGCCGTTACTTTTGTTAAAATCTTTAATGTTAATTAATTGATTCTTATGAAGTGCATTATTTGATGTCTCTCTTCCATGACTATTAGAGCTATTATCATTTCCTTTCTAGAGGAAGGAATATTGTTTTTCATGATAAAGTTAGTAAGTCTAAGGGTACAAAATTTCACGCTGCTTTTACAGCCTCATAAAATTAGATTATAAACCTTTCTGGACTTTGTCTTTAAGTCTTCAATAACAGTTGCTTTTACAAGAAGAAAATGGACACAATCCAGGAATTTTCTATTCGAGGCAGGTGTAGTTCTTTATGATCAGATTAGATTTCTTTTACTTTTTTGCATTAAATAAAGGTATAAAAAATTGTAAAATTTCCCAAAATATCTGCTATTTCTTCTGAAACAATTACTACTTGTCCCTTAGTGTCCTGTGTAATGGGAATTGCTATTCTAAGCCCCTCCTCACCTTTTTTTTTTCTTTCTTATTCTTGCTAGGGAGAATTTGTCCATCCATTTTAATCAAACTTTTAAGTATATCATAACTCTGTTCTTTACTGACTTCCGTTAAATTCACCTTGTCTTTCTTCCATTTTCTACTCAGCCTGATTGCCAAGTAATTATTACTATGATAATATTGCTTTGTTGTATTTTCTCTAAATATGAGATAAATATTTATTTTTGATGGATAAATATCCCCATGTTCTCTGAATAGTGAATTCTGTACAGGTAAAGTCATGGTACTACAAAATATTCCAGATGTTGGTAACAAGGGAAAGTGTTGCTATTTCAGGCTTCCATCTGTTGCTTCCTGAAGTAGGACACTCTGCCTCCATTGCATTCCTCCAAGCCTTTTTCACTATTTTTTCACTATTGCCTTTTTTTTTTTCATTTTCTTCTTCATCCGTTTCCCACTATTACTGTTCTTTCCCATGATACCTTTTCCATCTTTCCTCTCCTTTTGCTTTTATCTAATTCTTGAGCATCCAATCTTAGGGGAAGGGGGGAGTGTTTCTTCCAAGTTTTTATCCTTTCAATCCCTTTTTGGATAGAGAGAGAAAAAAAGGAATTTTCAGAGGGAGGAGTTTCATGTATCATTGCTGTGGGTCTGTCTCATACTGTCTATATTTCTAGTCTGTTTGTCACTCAGTTGATTGAAGGTTGGAATTCCTTTTTCTTCTTTGCTGTCTTAGGAAATGTGTTAGGATAAACCAGTCTCCCTGTTGCTTTTTTGTTTGCTTGTTTGTTTGTTTGTTTGATTGATTGTGTGCTTTTTTCTGTAATTTGGCTCTTCTCTTTTCCTTAAAGGGGTGTGATGCATCTTGAAACACTTGTGCATTACGGTCTCTCAGACCAGATCTGAAACTCTGCAGCCATCTTCAGAAACTATGCCTCTAGTTTTCTTGAACTGATGCAATTTTGTTATCTAATCTCTAGGTTTGTGTGAGCTGAAAGGAAAAAGGCATAGAGCACACAGCCTTCTGCCCCAGATGATGCTTGAACTTCCTTTAACTGTAGAATGCATCAAGGACTTGCTTTAAATACCCTTTCAGGAGGTTTACCATACCATTCAACTCCTATGAATCCTCTAAAATGTATCTCATTTCTGCCTTAATTATTCTATCTTCCATTTTCCTGAGAAAGTTATTTCTTTTCTCGGTCACCTAATTTTTATTTTGCTAACCTTGTCCTTATAGCAAGTTTTAGTCTATGTTTACTCTTATTCAAAGTCTCTTTAGATGGCTTTATGCCAGCAAACCTCATCTCCACCCAAAGATAAGAGAGGGCTGATTTCAGATTGATGTGCCACAGTTCTCTGATGGTACCGAATTTTTAATCTTTCTATGTCTCTGTTGCACATACTCGGTTTCCTTCTTTGCGATAGCTGTTTCTGAGCATTGTGTGCTATTCCATCAATTATGAGCTCTTAAAATATATGTTCTGAAGCAGTAGATTTTCAAATTGCTCTCCTTTATGCCATATAGTGATTTCTCCAAACAAAGGCTTTGTTTTTAACATGGGGAGGAGAGGATCAGAGGACACTGATTCTCGTAGACTGTGCTATTACCTCATCAAGCAGCCTGTCTTCTGGCAACTCCTGGTTGAGCTATTTCGGGTTTGAGAGACTACTTGAGTCAAAATTCACTTTAGTTCTTTAAAACCAAGGTCTAATGACAGAACTCCTCTTTAATCTTTTTAAGGCTGGAGGAATTTCATTGCCTATTTTTCTGCTGCTTTTGGGGACAAGATAAATATTTTCCCTTCTGTAAAATTATTCATGTGGATTCCCTAGTTACTTAATTAATTCTTGCCTGCATTTTTCAGTTAAAATATTTTCTGTGTTCCCAACCAGTTTCATCTTTAATCATTTTTTCCATAAACTACCTTCATAATATCTAAAAATGGTAATTTGTTTTGCATATTGTTTTTTAACAAGAAATAAAGAGAAGGACAGTATAAAATACATATAAGCTGTTAGAAGTCCAAGATAATTCAAAATGCAGGTTCCTTAGAAGACAGCCAGGAGTTCAGAGACCAATACAGGGGAATTTTGAAGTAGTCATGTTGGGAAGAAGGAAATGTAAAAGGAAGTTACAAACATAGTTATTACGCTCTTGAGTTTGAGCATTTACGTCTGAAATTCCTGGCCACAAGAGTGGTAGTTTAATGTTCAAACTACTTGTAATTTTAATCAACATAGCAAACATTAAACACCAACAAATTTTTATTGCCAACATTTGTGTCTTCATGCTGAACTCCTCAATATCTTTCTTGATGTTTGTGGTGTATCCTGGAGGACATCTGCAATATCTGGAATTGCAGGATGTTATGTACTCCCTGAATCAAAGTGCTGTTTTGGAATTTTTTCTCAATTTGAATGATTTCAGTCAAGCAGATTTACAGATTACGTATTGTCTTGTTGGGTACACGGAGTTACTTTCATTCTTCGTCAGTGCGAAAGTTCTTTTCTGCAAACAATAAGCATGATAATTTCTGATGAAAACCCTCAAGTTTTTTCTTCTTCATCAAGCCTCTTATTGCATTTCTTTGAGCGCTGTCATCATGTTCTTTTCTGTCCTGTTCCTTTCCTTTTTCCCCACCTGTTTGTTTGAATGGCCCAGGAAGAACAGGCTTTCCATCTTGTGCCTCCACCAGCAGCATTTCTATCATGCATCTGTTGAAAAATAGCCCTTGAAGTCCTGAGGTTACTTTCTTTTCATTTGCAGTAACTACTCCTTATTAAAATCCTTCTTTTTCTGTTGCTCACAGCAACATTGTAAACAGGGGTACAAAGTGTGCAGAACACAGAAGACAGGGAGGCTCTTCCTTTGCTCCACGCATGCACAGAGTTTCTTTCACAGGGACTCACTGTAGCTGAGGGGAGGGGGACAAACATTTATTTGAAGCAGTGGTATCCGTTTAAAGGAATTAATGTTACTGACCATGGTTATACTGCTATCTCTGAGGGCTGAAAATAGGGGTTTCTTTAGTTTCAAAAGAAATCCGAGATAGGCTGAATTTGTGGATGGAGAGCCCACAGGTCTACCTGAAGACAGAATACCACAGGAAAGGTCAAGGGAAAGCACGTGGAAGAACAGAGTCAAGGGGCTATATGAGTCCAAAGTCCAGTGAAACACCATTATTTCACTTACCCCTTCAGAGGGGAGAGATGTTTGAATGAACAAACACTGAGGAGACATCACACAATTTCAGTTTTCAATGAAATATCAGCAACATCTGTGAGCATTAGCTTTTGCACCAGAGTGCAAGGGATGTCCAAAGAGGACTCCTAGGCATGGGTTTCTCTTGCCCTCAAGTACTGATGCACCTTCATCTCTTCACCTATTGTGACATCTTTTTGTGATGTTGTCCAAATGATGTTCACTGCTGTGTAACCCTGCCTCTTCCCCACTTTAACATGGGGATCCCATGTTTTTAGGATCATCCCTTCTTTGAACTGTTTCTTTACTATAGACAACTGAAAAGTTGGAAGTACGGTAAGCTGACACATTCACTGAAGCAAGTCAGAGATTCCTTCTCCCAGCACATGTGAAGAAGAGTCAGGCACATCTTGTAGGAGGTTCCTTCATACCTCCCTTACAGGCAGGAGTAAGGCTGCTGTGCAGCCTACAGAAGAAAAACCTCGAAGCAGCATTTCATTGCAGCCAAAGCAGAGGTTTAAGCACCTTAAGTAAGTTTCTGTGTGAATGTGTAAACTCGTCTGTGCATCTTGACTAGGAGAGGTCAACAGTGACACCATCCACTGCTTGCCAGCTGGGGGTCACAGTAGTTCTTAGTGGGGAGGCAGCTCCCCATGCTTTCCCATTCTTCTGCACTTCCATTTTATCACTTCCAGATTAAGTGTCAGAGTACTCCTATGGAGGAATAAATCAAAAAATGACAGATATTTTCATGTGTCGTGTTCATGGTTTTCTTTATGCACTTACAAAGATACTCATAAATACTAGAGGTTACGGGTTCTGATGCCGTACTCACTGTTCCTGATTCTTCAGTGAAACTGATGAAATTACAGGACAATTTATAGTTATTGGACTCACTTCTTTGGTTTCTGAAGTTGGGGTATACTGCTGCCTACATGATTTTTAAGCATTCTAAGAAAAAAAGGTATAAAATTGAGCTATAATCCCATTTGTCAGTTTTGACTTGGTTTTTTTTTATTATTTTTTATCATTCTTTCATATTTTCTAAGGTTTCTTAAAGTTATTGATTGTTTTCAAGACTTATATTAAGCACACAGGATATGATTTTGATTTGTCTTTTAATTTCAGCTACATGTTGCTGCCTTTGTGGCCTAGAAAATGTTGTTTCACATAGATTTCTTTTTTCATACTCTTAATATGAATTCTGATCAAAGTTACTGTACCAAAAGGATTTTCAAACTGTCTCTAGCATGACTAACTTCCCTGGACTGCAATTCCAAAAAATTGCCTTTTTTATTGGTATTCTTTCTGGCACTGCATTTTCTCAGTTCCTCTAAAGATGCATCTTTCAATAGGCTCATCATACATTAACAAATGAGGGATTTATATTGGTCCTCCAGTTTCAAATGCTGCAAAGTCAATAAAGAGAAAGTAAGAACTATCCATGATTTAACAAGTAGTTGCCAATATTTCAAAACTTGCTTTAGTGCTCTGGCAGTTTATTCAGCTGGCATTTTTAACATGCTTAAAAGGCAGCAACAATAATAGTAACAGAATCTATCTAGTATGAAACACATCCATTTCTGTACCAACTGCTGAAAGACCCTTTTTAAGTAAAATGATCATGCACATGAGAATGCACTTTGAATTCTTAACAACATTGAGAATAAAATCTAGCAGATTGAGTCTTGATTATTTTTTGTGGAATAGCTAAATGCATCATGTCAGCTTTTATTTTTCAACAGATGCCTGCATCTGGGTCTTGGTTTTTCTTAAGTTGTTCTAGTAAGCATGTAGAACTGTTGTTGCCCATCACTTGGGTAGCTGTCCATGCAGAGCTTGCTGCTCTTTTTAAATGCTAAGCAGCAGTCACTCATGTGCACAGTTGCCTACTTTTCCTGTGATAATTGGTTTATGGTGAGTTTTGTACTAAATCATCCTAACACAGAGGTGACTTGTACCGCTCATGGAGTAAGAGTTGATTTAGAGTGATAACCCAATCCCTTTTGTCCTTTGGATATCCCAGCGTTTGAATGGCTGCTGGGAATTAAGACCACAGCATCATATCAAGAACTGAGAAGCTACCTGATGGGAAAACAAGTAGTAAGAAACAGCCATGGACAGAAGTTTCCTGATCTTTCAGTCCATTTGATGGCTAGAAGGCCTATGTTGGTGAGACTGGCTCTGCGGTAGTTTGCCTCTTTCCTCTCTGTGGTGTCTCTGAGCTGGAAGCATCATTGAACTTCATGAGATGTTGATATGCTCTTCTGAAGCAAGTAACGGTTACTGTTTCTGTTGTCTGTGACTACCTGTGACTGATGGTAACCAAAAAAAACTGTATTTAAGAACCTGTGGTCTCACCTGGTACACTCACTAGGAGAATAAGTATGCTACTCCCATTGTGTCTTTTTGTCCATCAAAAGCAGATCGTAGTAGTGAGAAAGCACTGACAAGTATGTTGAATCTCTCCCTCACTGTTTAACCGATTGGATTAAAGTGAATAAAAATGCTCTCTGTTGCTTGCTTGTGTCAGCTTCTGGGGGAAGTGCTCTTTTGCAAAACACCAGCCAGCTGCTTGTGTTGTGTGGCAATACACCAGACCAACACGCTCTAAAACTCTGATGGTTGAAGCAGTCCTCTGTGACGATTTTTCATTTCTGTGTTGCACCTCTTGGGCCTAACATTTCTGTCGTCTTTTCACAGAGATGGGAGCTTCTCCTGCTGCTCTCATTTCTCCTCCCCAAGATGAGAGCTCCTCAAGACTTTGGTTTGTTAAAGCCAGGTCATTTTTAGAGCTCCAACTGTGCTGGGGATGGTCGGTTTATAATTTGACTCTGGAGGGACATGTGATAGATAGGATTATACATCCACACACACAAGGGATTCTTAAAGCAAAGTTATTCTTGCCTTAGGTAACATGACAAAGTTACCATGCTAGATGATGACTTAAATCCTGTATGTATGTACTTATATGTCTTGGCCTCCTTTCTATTTGGGGACATTCTTTGTGTCTGGCTTATTTTTTGGATGCCCCAATTTAGTGTCATCCATGAACTTTTATGACTGCATTCTATCCCACTGTCCAAGTCACTGATGACAATGCCAAGCAGTAACAACCCCAGCACTGACCACTTAGGGATGCCACTTAAAACCAGACACCAGCTGGACTTTGAGCCACGGACAGCTACCTGTTGAGACCGCTGATCTGGCCAGTTTTTCAACCATCTTCTAGCCTATCCAGTCTAGAAGTACTCAGTTTGGTTACAAGGACACTGTGGGTGAAAAATATATATATAGAGAGAAAAAATATATATAATGAAATCACTTGACTCATGCATGCAAGTAGATCTTCTATCTGCTGCAATTATTCCTGTGTGCCTTAATCTGGAGAGGGAGAGAATTTCAGAGAGTTGCTCTTTCAACCCTGGAGACCCTGGCAATAGAGATCCCATTCCAAGGTCAAACAGTTGTCAGCAACAAGGTGCTCCTAGATGTCTTTCTGACAGCAGCACAGCAGCACGGTGATAATGAATATACCTCCTTCCAGCTTTGTGGGAGACTGTGCTCCCATCGCTTGATGGACAAGGGCTACAAAAGATGCTATCGAAACTAATTTACAGAAAGACTGAGCTGACGCCAGCCCCACGCTTTCCCCTGGTGTCTGACTTCCTGCATGAACTAGCATGTTAGATGAAAAGTCTTTCCAAGGTTGGATTGGCTGTGTTGCTAGGTAACGAGCTTAATGCGGAGGTTTGCATGCATATTCACACTATTGCCTCAGTTGCGTTTTCCCTCAGATTTGAGGTCACTTTTACTCACGGCAATTGGATAACACAGATGAATCCATAACCGCTACATTTGCTATCTAGACCTAGGGATGCATCAAAGGTAAAAACTTTCACCTATAGGCAGAGACATTTTTAGATCGCACGAGCTTCTGCCTTTTGCAAAATCTATGTGGGGTATGGCTTCATATGGTCTTCGGTTATAAAACATAAAATTCTACAGGCATTGCCTGTGTATTTTCTTGTAATTGTGAAGTGAATAAAAATAAGCGAGCATAATCTGAAAGGTGTCTGAGCTATTTTTTTTTTGCCCTAGTACTGACATATACTGCAATGTCTTGTGTTTGAAGAAAGTGCATGCAATTGCCCTACAAAGCAGCCAGGCTGTTGAAGGACAATGGTCACAAAGGACAGCAGTTCTTCTGTTATCATTGCCTGGGAAGACAGCTCTGGAAAATAAAACATTGCTCTATTTGTCATTTGTCCTCCAGGGCTACATCTGCATTAGCAAACTAAACACTGGTAGGAAACAGGCACTGTCCGGTAGTAATCCATACTATTAAATTCTCAGCACGATCCCTGGCATGTTTTTCATCTGTGCTGAGTAGCATTCCTCCTGACAATGGCTTGGCACAATTTGATGCTCGTCCGTGCAAAGTCTATTCTCAACAGGCACATTGCACATTTGACTATCCAGTTCCGATGACATTCTAAGGGCGCACTATTTTGACTCAAAGAGCATTAAAACTTCCTGACTCACTGAGAGCTTAGTGTCTGCTATCAGATCTGCAAGTCGCAAACCTCCGTGACTCCTCTGACGTTTCTTCGTTAGGTACAGACCCACTGTTTTTTCAAAACAGTGGCAATGATTCAGAGACATGAAGAAAATCACTCTCCGGTTCTTGGACTGTTTTAAAAGGCACCTTATCCTTATTTTCATACATATTCATATAGCATTCATCATGTTGGAAGAGAATGCATGTTTACTACTGTTATATGCAGATGCCTTATGCTACATATGTAGAATATTATTATTTGATATTTGGCAGTTGTGGTTTATGTTACTTACATGAGTACTGGTGTGTGGAGTTTTCACACCTACTAACACATGGATGATGGTTTAATTACAGCTGTCACCTCAATTATAACTGACAGTGACATTTTCACTGTCTGCCCTGCAGGGAATGAAGTTGTGGTCCATAGACAAATTCTTTTCTGTTCAAGTAGACAATAAAATGTGTTTTCTGCCTTTTTTGTGTCTAGCTATTGCTGTATATAACTGTCATTTCCTTTCTTTTAATGCTTTTAAGCGGTGTCGGTTTTTACTGTGTACCTGATTCTACTAATAAGATCACACCTATTGAGGTGAGGTAGATAGCAGCTCATGGGAACAAGGAAACTTTCACATAGAAGACTAGTTTGCTTACGAAACACTGAACATGGTCATTAAGACATCAAGGTCTGCGGCAGAAGTGCCAAAATAATGTTATGTCCTTGGCTAAATCAGATTTGCTTGTCCACTATTTTGGTCCTCAGAATGGGTCAAACTTAGCTAAAAATGTATATTTTTAATAGATTCTGTAAAGATGAAGTAATATTAGTAGTGACTGAGCCTGATTAAAGCCTGTTGTACACTGCCATAACCAGTATTCATTTGTCTTAATTCAGTTATTTGCTTAAAAAAACTGGTGTGCTAGTTCATGTTATTTTGAATATTGAGTTCAGGTCTGAATTCATTAGGCCAGCAGCAAAATTGTAAAGTATATGATAGCTGCTATATTAAAAATAATGTATTCTTTTCTTATACACAACATTCATCTCTTTTTCCCTGCTATATGATATCGTTAAGAGAAATAGGGTGTCCATCATTCTGCAGTAGTTTGTTACACAGATCACAGAGCCATGCCTGAATCTCCTCAGCAGGGTGCACCAATTAACAGGGCAAGAGATTTTGCGCAAATGCCTGACACTGCTCAACCAGCATCATGATTGCAACTAAGAAAAAAAATACCTGTAAGTATTAGCAGAAAAGTGCAGTTTCTTCATATATATTTATGTGGTGTCCTCTCTCAAGACTGAGTCTGATTTTTTATCTCAAAGAACCTGATTTCTCCAGGTTTGCTTGTTCAGTTATTTCATATTTCAGAGGGAGGCATTTTCAGAAGCTGAAATGCTTAACTGTTAGTCTCAAAAAGCAAGGTTTGGTATTTGCAGCTGAAAGCCTGTATTACAATTCTGTAATATTGCCCACCTGGCTGGTGATCAAGTTCCTCGTAAACACAAATTCAGTGAGAATCAGAAGAAGAAACTGGAAAGGCTTTTTTTTTCAATCTTACTCTGCTAAACGGGGCAGCTAATGAGTAAAATAATTTACATCACAGACACTTTCCAGAGAAAGCGTACTCATCTTCTAAGAAAACTGATTCTTTCCTTAGTAGTGCATTGTGCTAAATGAAAAAGGAGACATATGGTCAAAAAACACTCATGTTAACTAGCATTCATGACAATGGGGAAGTCTGGGAAGGGATATTCAGGCAGGAAGACTATTTTCTTTAAAAAGGTGCAAAGGAAAGATGGTTTTCCTCTTGAAATATCTTTATTTTATGATAGGTACACAGGGACATCATATTATGCCTGTATCACTGTTTCCACTGCAGTTTCGTTTCTGAGGCAACTCTGTTAGTTTGATCCTTCCTCATCTCAGCATGTCTGTCCCATACTGAAAGTCAGAGCCCAGTGAAGCCATCTTCGTGTCTGCTGCACATCCTACCCTCTTTGCTGGTTCAGCCTCCTCTGTGCTTGGCTGTTTTGGGCTAGGATGTGGCTCACAGAGTTTAAGATCACCCTGTGCTACCTTCAAACCACTCTTTGGTGCATAAATTTGCCACAATGTTTATCTTCTGTCTCACACAATCTTCTCAATTCTTCGTGCCTGCTGCTGCTAGACCTGTGTCCCTGCCTCAGCCCTACCTTGTGCTGCTCTTGCCCATCTGGTGTCACCACGTGATACCCCAGGAGCCCCTGTTACCTCCAGATGCTCAGCTACTTAACGCATGGCCCAGTGTCCTCTCCTAATTCTCTCAGGATCTGACAGGATATCCTGGAGGGTTTCACTGAAGGCTCCACTGCCTTTGTGAGTGTGATTCTTCCTCCCTTTCCTGGAATAAGGTCAATTCCCTGTCAGAAGCTCCTTCTAGGCCAAAACCTGGACTTGTGCAGCTCCCCTGTGAGTCTTATCAAACCTTTGCCATTCCCCCATGAGTCCCTTCCTTGGCTCCAGCTGTTCTGTTCCCAGCTCTTAAGGCCTCAGCCAGCTTCTGTCCCACCACACCGTCTATCCCACACAGTAAACTGCTCCTCACTGAATACTAAACTACATTGCTTTTAGCAGGAACAAATGCCTAACCAGTTGTAACTTGTTGTCCTAGCGGTGGTTTGCTCATACGTCTGACCTAGTGGGCCAGAAGTAGCACAGGCCAGGTGTAAAGTGTTTGATAGAGGTCATTCCCTCTGCTTCACTGATATTTTTCAGAATTTAGGAGCTGACATGCCTTCTCAAGAGGAGATATCTGTGGAGAGACATTTACGATCTCAGGGAGAAAGCCATGTCATCTCTTATGAAAAAAAGAAAAAAATCATAATAGACTTTCATTCTGCATTACATCCAGATACTGGCTCCAGTTACCAGCCCGAAAGTAGAAAGCTTTTTCATTTTTTTGAGAAACTCTGATTTTATTTTCCCTACTGAGAGCAGTTTCATTACCAACCCAAAGGTACTTCAAAGGGACAAATGCAGCCCTAGGAGTCAAAGCTGGCTCTGAACATGCACTTTCCATCTGACATTAATATTCTTGGGTTACAGAGGGATTCTATTCTATTCTATTCTATTCTATTCTTTTTTCTTTCTTTCTTTCTTTCGGGCAAAAGTTACAAATAATAATTTTCCTCTGCCCTTTTCTTTCTTTGGATCATTGAATCAGTGGAAACTTTTCACAGCCATTGCATTACAACTTTCATTCTTCCAGATCAGCCTTGGTGGAGTTTAACCGCTACTGTAGAAATACTTATTGGGTGGGTCAGAGGAGTCTCTAGATATGTAGGATAAGGCATGAGAAAAAGAATGAGGCAGCATGGTGGACTGAGGGCAAGGTGGGCAATAATGTTAATTCTAACTTTGGCAATGGTTCTTTCTATGTCCATAAGAATTTTTCCAGTTTCTTCCCTCTTCTCTAAAGTTAGGACAGAAGAGAAAACTTCATCTCATAGGCCTCCTCTTGAGTTGACAGCCTCAGCCAGCATGAAGCATCATATGCAAAGGAAAATCTGTCTGCAGTAGCTGCAACACTTGCTCTTTTCAGAGGGTTGCATCTAGCAAGTATCATCACAACTGATCACTTTGCAAAGTCTGGACTCTGTTGCCATGCAGTTCTCAGTAAGTGAGTTCACATTATTTGGTCAGAGTCTAAATAAGCTTCTTTCATGATGTTTATTTCAGTTCTCCTACTCTCTACAACTCCGTTTAAATCTTTCCCATTTTCTTTTCACCCTACCTCATGCCCATTTTTCACCCTTGACTACTCTTGTTCAGCTCTTCGTTGACTGTCATTCAGCTTCTCATCTTCCTTGTCGTTGCATTTTTCTTTCCATTTCCAGTCTGACAGTCTCTAACCTTCCCCGTTACAGTATGATAACACGCTAACCTTAACCAGTGAGCTTTTGCTTTGTCAGAATGAAATGACGAGGTTAGCTTTTTCCCATAGGCAGTTTGGTTTCTCAAAACACCAGTGGGCTGTTGAATCGATACATGCAGTCAGATAGCTTCAGTTTTAAAGTGCGGCTCCCAACAGAGTTGTGCTAACAGGGTCAGTAAACTTAAGTGCCTTGAATCTGCAGAGGGAAGGAAAGGTGTGCATTCTGAAAATTGAGCATGGAGTAAAAGCATGCTGGTTTTTTATTTTATTTTATTTTATTTTATTTTATTTTTTATTTTTTTGGTGAGAAGTCTTGTACTACTGCCTTGGACTGTTATTTATTAGTACTCTAAAAAAAGTTAGCAGCCATGACGGGGGTAATAAGTTAAATTAGGAAAAAAAAAAAAGTTATGTGTTTTTATTATTGGACTCAGCATGCTGTACAACATTTGCCATTCCCTGAACTGCATGGAACAAAGAACCACAAAAGCCATTAGAGTGAGGCTTCAAATGGAGTTTATGAAAAATAAAAGTACTGGAAGAAAAAATATAGTATGATTTTACAGTAGAAGACTTCTAAGTTTAGCAGCCGTGACTGTCTGCAGCTGGTCTTCAAAGCTTTCTAACAAGTAAGAGAAGGATTTCATGAAGGAGACAAGTCTTTTATAGATCTGTAAGCTTTGTCTCAGTAGTACCTGGTGACTGGAGAACTTGAAATGCAGGTTCATGGGAGAATCATCCTCCTGCTTGAATGAATCCAGTCTCTTTGGCTCACTGTCTCCTGTGGATATGTATGCATTTATGTAGATATAGTAGCTTTGGAAATAAAAATAGCATTTTCTTTGACTGCTGTCACTTTGCTAGGGAGAATAGATCCAAACGCATGTAGAAATGCATAATAGATGTGAGCTTCCATAGACAGAAGCTGTGGACCAGTACACTACTTTCTTGTTAAAGCTGAGATACCTTGCTTATCCTTGATACACAAAGGAGATAAAGTGCTACATGGACACCATTATCCAAAGAGTCTGTGCACAAGGATAGCAGGTGGAAGAACAGCACATGCAGTAAGCAAAGGAATCAAACTACAGGCGGGATCAGCAAGGTGGTATGTATTCATAGTGTCTTCAAAGATCTTATTTAACAAAAACTGAAATGGTTTGTTGCAATAATTTTTGCGCAGTAGATTCCTTTCCCTTCAAAATAGTAGCAATGCCCTTGTTCTGCTGACCTCCTGTACCATAAAGAATAGGCATGATGTACATTCAAGTTCTAATATATAAACCAGTCTTCAAAAGTCTAAAACTAAGGCTGTAGCCAACTTCTAAGGCAGAGATTCAATGGTTCACTGTTTTTAAGGCCTGAAGGGAGCCATTAATAGCATCTAGTCTGATCCTTTGCATACTGTGGGCCACATCATTTTAGCTGGTGATAGGAATTTTTGCAAGACTTTGAGAAATGAAACCCACATCTCAAAATTGCAAGGAAAAAATTGATTCTAAAAGCTTCTGTGTGATATTTCTGCTTATTACTTCAAGAAAATGAAAGTGCAAATGTATTGAATACAGTGGAAGGTTTCTTGAGGATGAGGGAACTGGCAGACTTGGAGTTGGAGTCTTTATCTTTGAAAGATGAGACTTGGAGGGGATTTCACCATGTCGCAGAATCCGTATCTAATAACACACTGACAAGTCACAGAGGTAGGTGGAATGTACTTTTGAAAAGGGCACTGCTGTTACAATATGTACCATACTTCTTCTATATCCTTTCTTCTTTCCTTCTCAGTTCTGTACAGGAAATGGATAACGTAATAGGTGCGTTTTGCATAATGTAACCTAGAATATTTGGTGTCATCACTGAGAGGATCTGGATTCTTCTCTTGAAACACTTGTATGTACTGGTGTGATGTGCAGGCAATGATGGCAGGTTCACAGTAGAGGTGAACGACAAATGGGAATCGTCTGTCAGCAGTCGCCTGGGCCAAAGTGAAAAAGTCAAGGAGAAGGAAGGAAGGAAGGAAGAAAGGGAGGGACGGAGGGATGGAGGGAGGAAGGAAGCATGCATTGCTGGTGACACTGTGGTTCAGTGATGTGTTTATGGTCTATGCACAAGCACACAGTTTCTGAAGGCGAAGGTGACAGTGAAGTCACTTGGTTAAAGCATCTGATTCCTGAACTGGTGGCACCTGTCATTGCACGCAACTGTAAGAAGATGCATGGCTGGACGAGCTGGGAAGGAGATCTGAAGAAATTAGGCTTACCTAAGGTACAAGCTATGCTGTGCTTGTCAAGACTGTGTTTGTCAGGAAAAGTCAAAATTCATGGACAATCTTCACTGTGTTTTGCAGTGAAGCTACAACAGAATAATTTCCATTGCATGCTGGTTTTACATTGTCTCTCACCCCTTCCAGCCCTTTTACCCCTTAAAGCCCAACAAGAGAAGACCACACCAGAAGCATTAAACTCAGCATTATTACACTAGTATGACTATCAGGCAGAGTCAAAGAGGAAATAAGCCCCATTTTATAAGCAAAAGAAATAAAATTGTCTGCATGGCATTTAGGAGAATGCCAAATGCCAGCTTGGCCTGAGCATGACCTAGTGAGAGAGCCAGTTGCATTTTGCACAGGCTCAGTATAACCTGTGCACTTACCTGAATCCCCTCTAGGTGGTAGGAGCTAGCTTGAACATCACATAATACATTTTTATACTAATTCTATGCAAACTTATAGGTCTTTCTTAATCTATCTATTCTTTCTCTCTTTTCTTCACTCTTTACACTACTTGCCAAATCTTCCCGTTTCCCCTGTGGCCTCAGTTCTGCAGTGATAGCATCTCAGTAGTTTGTTCATGTTAGGGTTGAATTCATATTCCACAAAGTATTTTCCCCAAGTCCAGCAGGATCCTGCTATGATCCATGGGCTAGCAATCTTGTTCTCCTCGTCCTCTGTGAAGTCAAAGTTTGTAAAAGGCAGAGAGGTGTTTTTCTGCAGTAAGACAAAATAGGGTAAAGTAGAAGCTGGGGCATCCAAATATTACCAGCACAATGCGGAGAGTTGCATGTGAAAGGCTGATATGTTTTCTTCTTTTTTTAAGTTAGAGGTGTTGAAGATGGGACAACGGGAATTGTGGAATCCCTGGCTGAAAACACCTTGGAAACAAATAAATGTAATACTCATGTGCTCATTGAACAGTGATGCTGCATCTGGTTTCCTTGCTTTGATGATCCTGTGTGTCAGGGAGAAACATTAAGTGAATGGTTAGTATTGTTTCAGCTTTTGACACCTTTATATGTGGATTCACCTCCCTTGGATGCTGGACTGGGATTTTGAGCTTTCAGACCATTAGCATGAACTCCCCAGCTGAACAGAAATCTATCTACTATGGCACATTTGGAGGGAGTAGTAGGGTGAAATGCCGCCTTCCTCCAGAGACTGCAATGATCTTTGTACTGTGGCAAGTCAGAGATGACCTGTCAAAACACTGTGACTGAAGAGATGTTTCCCAGGGCAATATAATCTTCAGCCAAGCTGCAAAACGTGAGAGTCTGACTGGCCTAACATGTTATATGCGGATGAACTGCCATGTGGTAAGAAGTGTGAAATCAGGCTACAGCCTGATATATTTAGATAAATAGCTATATAATATATATTTAAAATGCTCTTACAAAGCATGAGAGATCAACTTTTCTTAGCAAGGGGGAGCTTTCTCCCATCTGTGTTGCAGGGGTTGGTGAGCTGGATGAGCATACATGCCCAGAACAAGTAAGCACCAAGGATATGGATTTACAAGATGAAGAAAGTCACAAGGTGGCATGGCTGTTAGAGTGTGAGAGCCACCTCCTTGCCGTGTCTCGCCTTCCCAAGATCCCCTGTCATTGCTGGGGCTGCGATCATGGGCTCTACCAAGAGGAGGGACATCAGCCTTTCCTGTGGGTCAACTGATGGCAGTGGGGAAAAGATGGGAGAAACCTACAGGAAACTTGTAAATCCCCGGGGCTATTTAGGAAGTAACCCACGTGGCATAAGCTCTCTCTGCTTTTGGACACACTGCAAAGAAAGATAGGAAAAAGATGGGATGTAATGGTGGGAAACTATCCAGTTCCTTCCCCCTCCTCTGTTTAGGTTACTGGTACCTTGACAGAGTGGGAGAGGCTTGTGGTGACCCTCAAATGGACATGCTTTCCACCTGGCTAGGACTACTGGAATGGGGCTTCTGTTTTCTTTATACTGTTGTTAAGGTTGGGTCATTTGACAACACAGCATCATGGTGGGTAATAAGCTGTGCGTCCTCCAGTGTGTAGTGTTCAATGACTGGCGTAATTAATGGGCTGTCAATTCTCTGACCTCTGTTTTTCCGCTGGTTTTACTATTCTACAGGCTGAAAAACCTATGAATTATAATATGACACTGAACAAAAATTCCTTGACTGTTTTGTCTTGGAGGTCCAAAAAGCATTAGTTTGTTCAAGATGTTAAGCATCGTGCAAAGACACAGCCTTACTCAATACCATTTTTGACAGCTAAAAGAGCTTATGTTCCATCTTGATCCAAGACCCTTGCTGTAATATCATGATGAAGTAAGTGAATGACAGCCCCCAGATTATTTGGACAGCCCTATCTGAGCAGGAGCTTTCTAACAATGTCCAAGGTTGGTTAGGTTGGTAAGTCTAGATATACATCTTCATTCTATTTCTTGCACTTCTATCTGAATTTGCCTAGTTACAAAACTATATTGACTTTATCTTGATGCACTGACATCCCTTTTTTTTTTTTCCCACCCCTTTGACAGTCTTCTGAGCAAATCTGTTGACCATTATTCTCCTGAGGATTTATACAGCAGCGTGAGAAGTGAGATAACATAGTAGTTATCACAGCATGAGCTGTCACCTTTCTGTTCATGGAAATGGATGATGTTTGTATCCTGGCGCGTCCGAGCAACTGTCTTGTTATCCCATCCAATGGTAAACGGCTGCACCAGTTCTCTGTCTGGAAAACTAGACATTCTTGCACACGTTAAGAAGGGTGCCAGTGGCTCCTGCTCCTTTGTCCTCTGACACTGATAGTTCAGCATTTCTGCTACACTTGATGATGTTTCCAGCTGCTTCTGGCTGGATAACCGTGGAGTTTTGTTCAGTGCATCAGCAGAAAGGGCAGACAGAGAGATTAACCAACCTCTGAAATGCTTGCAGCAGAAATAGATCCTTTTGATCACTTCCCAGCGTTTGCCCTAGGAGTGAGTGAGGCTCCTCTGCCATTAGGTCCACTGGCCTACTGTTTACTGTGTTTTTACCATTTTTAAACATGATTTTGTCCTGAACATCAGTGAAGTGCTTGACAAGGGGAAGTCAAGTATGTTTAGGCATGGTAAAGACTTGATACTGTGTAAAACTGAGAGGATAAGCTGACTGTATTTTGGAAAATCAATAACTGAGGTATGTTGGATATAGGTGCCTTGTGCACAGAAGGGTGTAGGAAGTGAATTGCTCTGTGAATGTTCCTCAGATTTGTCTGATAATGTTTGCTTTTTCACTCTTAGTAAGAGGAAAGGACTCCTCATCTACAACTTGTATATGTGTGTGGCATTGTGGCTCTCTTGGTTATGGAATTACCCTGTGAGCAGATGCATCAGTCCCCAAATACCCTTGAAGGGTCTTTTCTTGGCCTTTTACACACAAATTATGATAAAATGATCCTGAAATCGTTCAACTAGCTTAAAGCATAGCTTTGGGATATTGCACAGCCGTCTCCTTGCTGGTTTTAAAGGCCCAACTGAGAGCTGGGGAGCAAACGCATGGGCTCTCATTGACCCACCACCGACGTCTCCAAAGCAGCTTTGTGCCTTGTCACAGCCTGTTTCTCACCTAGCGCAAACAGAGTGTCGAGGGTCGGGTGCACAGGAGGCGACATTCGCCACCGGAGCTGACACTGGGGCTCAATAAACACCAGTGGGGTAAGGAGAGGTGGGGGATTCTTTGGAGGAGGTATCGATGTCTCCTAGGTAATGCCGACAAAAGAATGCCTCCGCTAATTGGCTCCACTACAAATATTTACAGCTGTGAAAAGAAGTTTGCTGATCCCACACCGGTAGCCATGGTTGCCTATCTTTTTAGCTGCTGTTGTGCTGGTGAGAAGCATGAATAGGTTGCAAGAATCCCTCATTGGCTTTGTAGCAGGAACATTTGCTGATCCAAGTGTGGAAGCCAATTAAGCTCTAAAGCTTCTGTGTGTTTTTCTAGTAAGCCTTGCCATTTGTCCTGCTCGTTAGCAGGGGCCGCAACAAATCCAGTGCCTATTACCATTTATATTAGTTGTGTGCATATAAATAACATAATATGCTTCAATATAATATTAATGCATAGGAAAATTAAAATTTCTGTCCTGGAATTATTTGTTTGCAGGCCTATGTAGTCAATCAACTCCTTGAAGTAGAAGTGTTGACACAGCGTTTTAATATTTTTTCAGAAATTACCTATTGCTTTGAATGTGTACTCATTCTTGATGGGAAGGAATAAAGAAGACAGAGCCAGATTCTTCTCAGTGGTGTCCAGTAACAGGCCAAGAGGTAATGAGCACAAATTAAAATACAGGAAATTCCATTTAAATATAAGAAAAAAAACTTCTTTATTGTGAGGGTGGTCAAACACCGGAACTGGTTGCCCAGAGAGACTGTGGAGTCTCTGTGCTTGGAGATATTCAAAACCCGAACAGACATGACCCTGAGCAACCTTCTCTAGGAGACCCTGCTCTGAGCAGGAGAAGCTGGACTGGATGATCTCCAGAGGTCCCTTCCAACCTCAACCATTCTGTGATTCTCTGAATATGCCATAAATTCTATGCCTTCGGTATTAACACTAGTTCATGTTTTGTACAATGAATATTTCTTTTTAAATAGTAGACTTAAAGTCCAATAGAGCAAACCCATAAACACAAAAGGGATGGTACATTGACTACCACATTACATATTACACATTGACATCCTGCTAAGGTTGTCCTTTATAATCCCTAAGTTTGCTGCCCTGGTGCACCAAATTCCGCACTTATTTTATGAGATGAACGGGAGTCAGAATATGTCTGGCACACTTTGTTCTCCAGGAACTAATGATAGTTACCCATGAAAATTTAATCACACCACTGCCTGCTGGTGGCTGTGTCCTGAAGTGGGAGGAGGTATGAACATTACCCGATCAGCTTTTAAGACGTTAACATAATTTCATATTTTTCAAGAGGTGAATGTCCCCAAACATTGCTATTCCTTCCATGCTTCAAGCTTCAGCAAAATATTATAGCATGCTCTAAACATTTGATCTACCTCTTATTTTGGTGAAAATCTAGGGTGCCAAATTGCTTGGCAAACTCAACAGCCTTACTTGCTAGTAAAGGACCATTAGCCAGAATTTTTTTTATGCACTTGTCATAGGCCCTGCAATAGGTAAGACTTCACAATGGCATTTACTGCAAAATGTATTTCTTTTCAATCAGATGAAATGTGGGCTCCTGTACTGTGCTGATATTTCTTCCCCTTTTTCCAGCCAGCTCTTGAAAGTGGCTCATGAACGCACAGTGAATTATTAACATCTGTTTGCTTTCAATTTAGTTCTAGAAATTTCTCATGAGGTTTGTACCTTCTTGCTTAATGCAGTGCTTTGATGGGCCTTACTTCTCATGGTTCCTGCTGTCAGCACTGAGTCTTGAGCTGAGACTGATGCTTCTTACTACTCGATATGTGGCATAAAGTGGCCATTCATGTGGGAGCTTTCTGTAAATAGGCAATGTAGTTTCAGTCAGTAAATTAAAGATTATGTGTTGGTTTTGTATGTCAGCAAATTGTCAGGAGAGAATTCCATAGTGATTTAGCATGCATGTACATTTGGAAATTATGAATTAGGCTTTAACTCATGATGAATTATCCAAAAGGTGCATGTGCAAGCAAATACAATTTTGGTGGTGACTCAGAACACTGACAAATGGGATCATAAAGATAGGTTATCTCATTGATAAATCAACCAGTTGGTACTCCATTTTTCTCTAAAGTTCTATTAAGCTATTAGCATTTCTAATAACATTGGAAGACTTGCAGTGCATTTTTTTTGCCTGTTCCACAGAACTGTGAGTTTTCTTGGACTATGAACAGCAAGGCACAGTCTTTAGTTGCAATAGCTGATCCTTTCCTTTGTCTCTTGGGCCTTATACTTTATGTGCACCAAGAACAAAAGTGCCAACTTCAGGAACATGTAAAAAACATTAGTTCCCTTCTTATTAAATTTCTTCTCTTTTCATGTGATCTTTTTTTCCTAACTCTGCCCCATGATCTAAACTATCTCTTCTACTCATTGTTCCTTTGCCTTGAATTTATTCCAAACCATCTCAAACTCAGACTCACGTATTTTTGAGTTCAGGAACTCTGGGTGGCTCTTGCTGCTGAAAGCATTATCCCTTTCTACATATTCTAAATGAAAATATAAACCAGTTTCACTCAAGGGTACCTGTCTTGACACAGCCTTTGTTGATATTAAATTGACTGTTGCATTTCCTGGAGCTGGGAGAGTGAAAGGTCATCTTTTTCAGATGTATTCGGTCGCATGTTTTGTGTGCAGAGAAATAATGACCTTCCCATCTGCTTGTGAAGGCGTGAGATCCTCTTTCTGTCCCATTCTCTTTGCTCTGACTATGGTATTTAATTGCTATCCAGGAATTTCTCAGTTTTGCTGAAATTTCTGCTCTCTTGTTCTGAGTATTCCCTAGCTTCATGACTACGAGAAGGTGCATATGGTTACATTCTGCTCTAAGTTTGAAGCACTCTACCCGCTGCATCTGGCAGAAGTAGTTTGCTGGGAGCATGACTGAACTAAACTTTGGTGAGCTCTTTCCTCATCATTTGTGGCTTCCTGGAGGGACAACTGATGAAAATTACATGTAGCCTTTCAGAAAACTGCAAGGTTGAGCTTTCTTCTGGAGGGAGAGCATATTTTTTTTCAGGATTTCCATTACAGTCCAGTTCATTCTTTCTGCTTGGCTTCCACTATGGGAATGGTGGCATTTCATGACATTACTTGTAAAGCTAATATTTTTGTTCACATCCCCTTGACACACCCCTTCTGGAAAACACTGCTTGCACCCATGTGGGAGCAGTGGTCAGAACAGGATTAATCTTAGCAGAAAAGAAATCTCTCCACTGGGCAAACAGTCTTCTATCACTAACTTCATTTTTTCTTTTCTCCTGACATATGTGACAACTGCCTTATGGAACTGAGCTGGGATCTGCAATCTGCTCTGTTCATATAGCAATACCTGAGAACATGGGAATTTTTAGGCTCGGTGGCATTATATTGTTTAGGCTGCCATTATACTATACACTGAGTCGTTACTCATTCACCCATTCCCTGTTGTTCCCAGGCAAGCCTACCTGGATCCCCAGCAAAAAGTAATGCTGGGAGGGATGAAACTTTCCTCCCACTACATGACCACAGCTGACAATTTTGCAGCCCTGTAATTGTACAGATCTGCAGTTCTGCAGTTCTCACAGTGCTGAATGAGCATGGTGCAAACCTAATGGATATCTCTAACCAATTTAGTCAGAAGGCAAAGCCAATTTTAGATTACCTTTTAACACACTGACGATCCACTAATAAATCCACCCTGATATGCTTCAGCTTCCAATTGCCTTTCTCTTTAGGTGCTTTATATAGGGAGATGAGATTTTCCCTTTGGAAAGAGGTACTCACAGGTTAACAGATCACACTGTATATGTTTATAAGAAACTTCTTTGGTGGCCTCTCCCACCTGGTACTGCATTTAAGCTTAGGCCCTTGTCTTAGGTCCTTGCCTGAGATGAATGTGCCTGTGTCTAGCCTCATACCTGCCAACTCCAACCTTCCCTTGCTGACTTGACTTCCTGGCTTGACACTGAATCTGCCTCATCACCACAGATTTGTCTGGTGATCCTTGGACTCCTGCAAGATCTGCTCTGCTCTCCTTGCTTGGGTGCTGCAGGACTGCATCCTTGTTGGTGATTGCACTGCCCCAGCCTGTCTTGCGGCCACCCTCAGCTCCTGGCTCATCCTCCCTTGCAGGGCTACCCCACTCTTGTTGATCCCTGACAGTGCGTTAACGGTTGGATCTCTTTTCCTTTGTGCTTGAAGATCAATGTTCCCTGGAGGCAGGTTCCATATTGCCAGAATAAATCCACATGTGCTGCTGTGATTTTCTCCCCAGATTACTCTGTATTGGTCTTGCTTCCGGATCTGCTTCTATGGCACAACTATCCGTCATGAAAGGTTTGTTTCAGTTTGCACTGTCTAAATAAGAAGTTAGAGTGTTTAGGAGTTGATGCCTCCAGCTCCTTTTTCTTTGGTGACTGATAAGAAGAACAACTTTTTTGTATTCTAAGTAACATTTTCAACAGTATCTAGTTCATCATATTTCAGGGTAGTGACATCACTAAGCAGGGGAAGCTGAATAACTAACTGCAGCCCTGGTTTGTGAACATTTCACTCTTCTGTATAGAGTGGTTTCCAAGAAGTTCAGTATGGTCTGAACAAAATGAAGCTTTTATCTGCCTCAGTTAATATCTTCTCTAGAAGAGTGAAGAGGGTTCCACTTCTTGTTTATATTGGAGAACATGATCCACACAGACAGTCACACTCTTCCTTCCAATGGATCTGATCTACAATTTGAGGTATGTACAAATGGGAAAAAACAGACACCTTGTGTACTCTGGTCAAAATACATTGCCTTGCATGGAGCACAGAAGTGAACCTTAGCCAGTAGTCAAGATGCAGGGATGTTGTCTCCAATCCATTTGAAATATCTAGGACAGAGATGGCTTCATCTCACAGTTACACCTGTCATATAGTGTTTAAGAGGAGATTCTGTATGCTGGCTCAGGGATGACCCTACTCAAGGCCAGTTAATTAATGGCTGGCTGACATACAGCATCCAACTTCTTCACTGTCAAAATATGAGCTCTGTGTGAAGGACTTATTTCTACTAAAATTTCCTGTTGTCCTACAGAGTTAATTTAAGAATTAAGCTTTTTGGGGAATAGTACTCCTTTGAACAGAACGACAGTTATGTACCCAGTCTTTTAAATACTGAGTTCATGGAGTTTCTGTATTTTAAGTGTCAAGGAAGGTGTTATGATTTGCTTTCTAAAACTGTCTATCTCTCTTCATTGCCTACAAAAGGAGTATAGAGAATTAGCTCAGACTGGACTTTTAAGTGGCTACAATTAGGTGAGATGAACCCAGTTCTTTATGGACACAAACACCTGTAATGGCAATAAAAAACCCATAAACTTGTCTTCAGACAGATACAGAGGAGATCTTGACCATGGAAGGGATGATATATTCAGCCTGCTTGTGTCCTCCAGGCTCAGATGGTCCTTCTGGCCCATCTTTTCTCATCTAGATCCTGTTCGGTACCTGTCACGCAGCCTATTGTCATTGCCATGTTGCCTGTGGGTATGTCTCTCTGGTCCCCAGCAGTCTGGAGGAAGAATGTGATCAGAAGTAATGCTCTGGGAGGTTGCTGATGTCACTTTTCCTCTTCTGGCACATATTATAAAAACAGAGAGTTGTGTCAGTGTCTATGCCCAAGGCTCTTACACGTGTACTAGTTACTCCATAGATTCACAACCTGTTTATTGTACCAGTGATAGATGAGAGAAGGAAAGCAGCATCGTAGTATGGATTTCCACACTTCACAGCTTGCTGCTGCTGCTGCTGTGGCTGAATTGTGATTTTGCCTTGAATATAGTTGTGCTAGAATCCTCTAATGACTTGCTGAGATAAGACCACACAAAAGCATAGAGGGATTTAATAATCCCAGAGGACAATTCTGAATTTGATGAAGATCCTGTCACCTAGCAACACCAGAGCTTCTCCATCTTTGTTTATAAGCCAGTAGAATAAATGCACTTTCACTTTTACTAGCTTTTCAAGCAAGGTGATCCTGATCTTCTCAAGTCTCCTTCCTTCCTTCCTTCCTTCCTTCCTTCCTTCCTTCCTTTCCTCCCTCCCTTCCTGCCTTCGTGCCTCCCTTCCTTTCCTCCCTTCCTTTCTTTCTATTTTTTTTTGTTAAGAGGACTTTATGAGTGTGTAATTGAATTTAAAACTCATTATGGAACTTCAGAAAGCAGAAAAAAAAGATGGGGAAAAGAAGTGCTGAGTGGAGGTATTCTGTAGCAACACAAAGAGGCTTTTGCGATAGGGTATTGCTTCCTGCAGTGAAGTATGCCTGGGAACCAGTGGAAAGGAACATGTTTTACAAGCCACAGGAGAGAAATCAATACAACAAGAGTCAGTGTGCAAAACGAACAACATTTTTTCTGACTCAGCTATCTAAGCAAGGCCAACAATAATATTATTTGAAAGGGTGCTGTATGAACAGTGCGTGAAGAGATTGGATTTTCCACCCAATGAAACCAAATTGTGCTGTTGCTGCCTGCAGCTGAATTTCTGCACTCACATGTGAAAAAGACATGCTGGTAGGAGAATGCAGAACCAAGTCTCTAGCTTTGCGGAAGACAATAAGCTTTGGATCAGATCCTTAAAGCCTGTTACCATGGAGTATGCACAGCTTCTTTAGCCATGCTAGGAACAGTGGCATAAAACAAGTCTTGACCTCATCAGTGGTTCTTCCCCTTCTGTGCCCAACGAGCACAGCAACTACTGTTATGAGTTTGGTCACAGAGCTCTGCACAGATGCAGTGCAATTATTTCATTTGTGAATCATTTAGTCTCGTCGTTCAGACTAATCATCTTTCCAGCTATTTATAGGCTGCAGCTGCCAACTGGAAAGCCAGCAAATATGGGAACAGTAGAAGAAAAAAACAGTTTGTTAAGTGCTTGTAGGCTGAAAATGAATGCTTTAACCAATCTTGAGGCAAAGCTGATTATTTCTCTAGAGCATAGTTTCCTTGCCAAATAAGAGTCTGCGGTAACACCACCTAAATCCCCGCCCCAAAATACAGTTGCCAAGGAAGAGTTTCCAAGTTATTGCTCCTTTGCTACTGTACATTTCCTCACATTTATGGTGTGGATCTTCAGCTAAGGAGAAGTTCTACTGTCTTGCAAAGAACCATGCTGATTAGTAGTAGCCAAAGAATTTACCTCCAGCCTCAAAACTGCAAACATTAAGATGACTTCCATCTGTCTCAGGACTACTCAGTGTCTTCAGCAAGAAGGGAATGGGACTCATACAGCAGTGTTACATCAGAATACAGTATATAGATAAAGTATGCTTTATTTCCTTAAGAAATAGGAAGAGAATACTTCTGCTGTAAGCAATGGGAATGTATAGCTTTGCCCTACGTGGTGAGTGAGCACTGGGCCTTCTTATTCTTCCCTTTGCTTCTAGAATTGAGAGAGACAATTATTGTCATTCATTCTCTTGTTTGTGCTCATGCTTGAATATCTGGCAAAGGAATCAGAATCTATCCCCTTTCTTTGTCTTCCTTTCCTTTTACTTCAACATGACAAGGCAAGAAATAGCCAAATCTTCCTGCAGTTAGTAGCTCAGTCCAAAAGTGTTTTGACGTATTTTTGTGAAATTTCTTTCATTTACAACAACCTTACAACACTTACAACTTACAAGTGGTTGGTACTAATGTTTAGATCCTTATTTGTTTAGCAAATGTGGTGGATAACAGTGAAGCAGATCCTGCGATGTAAGGTTTTCTGTGAAAATCCTTCTATAGATTGTCCCAAAAAGGAGATACACCTTCAATAACTTCACTTTTTCATGTGATGTTCTACTTAAAGCAGAGATAAGGTTTTAGGCAAACTGATGAATGGAAGGCTGTCCTCTGCTTGTCCCCAAAGGATTTGCCAAAGGAGTAGGCAAGGCTTATTTCATTGCCAGTCAATTTTGGCAACTTCGGGCCTCTGGTGACATCACCACTGTTTCCATTTTTAACTTGAGACACTATCACTAAGCTGATGAATTGAACCAATGCAAGGGTGAACCATTTCCCAGTGAAATCCTGTGGAAGGCAAAATCGTGAACTGAGCCCTGCAACCTGGCCCTCCTCACTGTTGTTATTGATGCTTCTGCCTTCTACCAGGTGCTTGTTGGCATTGGACTTAATCAGCCAACGGCCTGCTAGTCATGGTCTGCACACTTCCTGCCTGACCACCAGGCTGAGGAAAGGAAATTACCATGTTAATTCAATACCTTGGAAATCCAGTGCTGTGTTGCAACGCCTGTTATGCTCTTCTTTCACTTAGAAACTGTCTGGAATTTGTTATAATTCTGGAGCTCGGTCTCCTGAATTATGGGACATTTAGGGTGGAATTCATCTAATTCAAATTTAAGCACCTAAAAAGTAAATGCTTAATTTTGATCTTGTCACGCTGGGATCCCTGTATAAATAAATAAATAAATAAATATATATATATATATATATATATAAGAGAGCAGTTTCTCTCAAAGACAGATATGTCTTGAAGAGTCAAATAAATCATCTCTGCAGGCACCCATTTCTTTCTAATGACTGTAAAAGAAGCCTGTGGCAAGCAATTTACAAGCAAACAAACAAAAATTCCCAGCTATGGTGTTAGTTTTTCATGCTGGTCATATCTAAATCCTGCAGGAACGACGTCTGGAAAAATATTGGCCTATGGATGAAATAAATAGATTTTTTGCTAAAAGTCTGTTTAGTATCCTCTGTGTGTATGGGCATGGAATAAGATCTGCAAGCTCTGATGATGTTCTCAAGATTTCTCTTCCAATAGTGATGCTCAGTAGGTTGCTGCTTCATTGCTTATTCATGGCAAGAAGCTGTTCAAGATGAGCGATAAAAATAAATTGACAATATTTATATCAAACTGTGTGTTTATTTTTAAAAGTACTGTGGATGAACAGCTTTCACACAGTCATGTTGTTGCTGTGCCAACTTATCAGGCCCTTGAAGATGCTGATATGTGTACTTTCAATATCATTTTATGAGTTACTATTGCTAACCATACTCATCAGAGGTAACTAACAGAAGCAAGCATTGGTTAGTTGTGCAATGAGAGATGGGGGTGAGATGAGCATTTGCATGGCACACACATGCTAAGTTTTTAAAGAAAAAATCCTCATCTCTTTGCATGTCACACAAATTAAGAAATGAAGATGCTCTCCAAATAAATGAAGTGGCTTCTGTTGGCAGCCTAAACATCTGACCAAATGGGTTCCCCAGCCTACATATGATCTCTAAATGCCATCACGCTCTTCAAGCTAGCTACTAGGCCCAGAGGATGTACAAGGAAGAGCAGGGAACTATATCACAACAAACTTGGAAATCCAGCTATCCATAACATTTATTTTATGCCTGTAGAAGATTGCTCTTATTTTTGCCAAAGTACTGAAAAGACTGCCCCTCTTCTCTTCTACACAGGACTGGGAATTTTCCACTCATGCTATTCTGAAGACCTTGCCAATTTTCTGTCATGCCTTTGCAAAAAGCATATTCTGTGTACCTGTACCAGTGCTTATTGCTGAAGATCCAGCTTATCCGTTGCTTCTGTGGGACCACATCAAACCTGGGGTTCACCTGACTGAATGTAGAAGCCTATACAGGTACACTGGGTTCCTTGATGGTCAGTAAAGAACTGATTGACATAGTCAGTGATTTCTAGGGTACAGTTTTTCTCCTTTTAGTGTAGATGTAGAGATCAACCACATTGCTCACTAAATGTTTCACTGTAAACTCACTAGCTGCCCAGTTAGCTGCTCAATGTGCTGTGCAAGAAGAGCAAGCAGCATGCATGTGTATTGCAAAGGAGTTGGGATAAATGGACATTTACACATTCCCTCAGCTGGATAGCAAGCCAAAGAGTAATTATGGTCCAGCCACAGACAGGTGAGGTGGATTTGGGATTAATTACAGGTGGGAACAAGGAATAATGTATAGAAAACTGGAAAATTTTAATTTGGCTTCTAATCTGAGTAATCAGTTCGCCCGTTCTGTGATGGCTGGGGTTTGCAACCGCACTGGCTTTTTAATATAAGGTCTCTTGTAATTTAATAGTTTTCCTATTAGCTTTCCAAATTTTGATTCTTACTAACATCATTGCCAAGTGTTTTTGTGGCATTTTCTTGTTCACGTTTTGTCCTTTTGGTTTGGTGTCTTCTTTAGCAACTCCGGGGATGCTGAGAAACTGCATGTAAAGAAAAAGAAAAAATCTTACTGTTGCATGTCTCTGGAGGGGAGAAGTGTCTGTGCACATATCACTGATGAAAGGTTTCCCTACAGCAACCCAGAAAAAGTGTTGGTTTGGGATTGAATGGAGTCGAGGAAATAATCCAGAACAGCTTATGGGTGTGGATATGCTCAGCAATTAATGTTTTACTTTTTTAATTTGGAGAATTTCTGCAACCAGAAAAGTTGAATTTTTTATGGCCTGCATGCTACAAGGCGGAAAGTTGGTGAATAAGTATGGCCTGCTGAGTGAGGGTTGAATGATGCCTGAGGAGTGCTGGGGAAATGGCAAACCTTAGCAGAGCTCCTGTGGGTGTAAAAGTGTCCATGCCTCAGTTTGCTCAGTGCAACTGAATAGCTAGTCCGAGACTGACGGGGGAGAAGAAACCTAGAGAAAAAGAGTATACTTGAATGTCCGCATCCTCATCTTCAACAGCCTTCCCTGGTGCAGCAAATATGATAGTAGAGAATGAAACGACAGTGGATGTTAGACATGTTCAGAGAAGGTTTGAAGACAATTCCCTGCATCATCATGTTTAACCACATGTGTTTAACTTATTTTGAGTTGAAGTGGACTGGTAATTCATGTTCTTTAGGAACAGAATATTTATCTTTTCAGAACACTATTTTTCATCTTATTATTGTTGCAAATGACTACAGAACATATCACTCCATGAGAGTTTTTTTCAAGTTTTCAAGTTCCTCTGTTTCTGAAAAGTAGACCGCAAGCTGAGGTGAACCATTAGCCAGAGAAATCTACAGCCTGCCTGTCCAGATTTCTCTCCTCCAAAACTAACTTGGTGTCTTTATTCTTTCCAGGATTTGTATTTAGCAATGGCTAAAAGGTGAGCTAAGTATTTCAAACACGTGAAAGGAATGAATGCTTCACATAAATCTAACTATAAATCATACAATAGTAATAAAACAGAACCCCAATTTTTTTCCTAAATAAGGCAATAGGTGAAGGACTGAGATCTATGGATAATATTTTCTAAGGATTAGCTTTCAATAATGGTCACTGATAAGAGATCACTTAGGAGAACTGTACTTAAGTCCTCATCCCTGATTAACTTGATAGAGACTTCTGATTCTTATCTCCTGAGTAGATTATTCTCAAATTTACATTTCTTTGAGATGACAGTCAGGTTTGGTGCACTGATAAAGAAGGTGAAGAATGGATTTTCCAACACTGCCTTTCACTTAACATCGTCCAGAGGTAGCCAAACTATTTCCACTAAAACTGAAGCCCGTGAAAAAATTTATTTTCTTTGAGGGCTTGGTGAACTCTTGAAATTCACCAAAGGTTAGTTACAATTCAGAAATATTTGCAAGCATCTGAAGGATACCTGAGCTTATTTGCATAAAACTCATTCATGGTCCTTCTCCCGTGTTCCACCCAAAGCTCTCAGAGCACTGGACAAATAGTTGTGAATTAAACATCATTTTGTTTCACGTTAATGTTCTGAGTTAGGAAGGCACTTTGGGCCAGATCTTCTGCTGGAGTAAAAGGGCTGCTTTCTGTGAAAATGAAGGCATGCTGATTTGTGCTTGCTGAAGACCTAATCTCTGTGGAAGTGTTACTACATGGAGGGTCTTATTTATTTTTTAGAGAAAAGTCTTCTCAAAATCTCTGTTGGACCATATGACATGAGCTGGAAAGCAAAGGCTGAGGGAGTAAGAAAGCCCAGATAAAAGTGATTTGCCCACAGTACTTAGAGAAGGCCAGGGCTGCCTGGGACAGGGCTAAGAGTGGTCTTGCCTGACCTCAGCTACCAAACATTGGGCATCTAGTTTTGGACAATCATTACGCTCCCTCTGCAGCCAGTGGAGAAAGCCACAGGTCCAGCCTCAATTGCATACTGAAGATGAGTCTTATGGTGTAGAAGAGGAAAAGTTTGGGCTTGTGGTGCCCTGTATTTCTGGATCATTTACAAACCTCAACTGGTGACAGGTTTGAGTTGCCCTCAGATCGTTTTGGTTCATACAGAGAAATAGATGTGCAGTGGCTGACTCATCTAACTTGATTTAGTTAGCTCTCAAAGTATGCAGAGGATCACCTTCTGTAGGTACCTGCTTTTAGGGGCTTTGTTTGTTTGTTTGTTTGTTTGTTTGTTATTTACTATTGACTGTAGAGGCAACTTGGAAAACTTGGATTTACACATCAAAATTTCAGATGTCTGCACAGTTCTACTTTACAAATTATCAAATACCAGCTTAAGTCGAACCACTGAAGTGGTGTTTAGCCCAAACTTGCAAATATTAAAGCCATGCAAATCTGTTTACTTGAGATAGTAACCGACCTATGCCTTTTAAAGGAAACAACGTGTAACACAGCTGGAGGCCTGAGTTACCACTTTTTCAGGGAATATATTTAAGTTGGCACCTATTTGAATATAGTCATTCTTAACACAGGCATGTTCGCATGACCAGCTAAGAGCAACTCACTTGAGAAGAAGCTACTGCTGTTGCTGTTTATTATCATGTCAGTGTGACTTTTAAAAGCACATTAGGATTATGTTCACTAATGAATTGTTGTACCATGGGTTTCATTTTGTGTGATTATCAATAGCACAAAATTGTTTCATGCGCTTTTATAGGTCCCATGTGACATGGCTTTTAACTCATATTAGAACACTGTTTTAAGCCCTCACTTAAGCTGACAGACTCCAACAGGTTATTACTGGAGACTTTTTTTCCCCTTAAAGAATCAAATATTATCTGAAAAATGTTCATAGATGTGGTTCTAAAGCCTATTTCCTGTGCTACTGAGTTTAAATGAATTGCTCCAGAAGTGGAATTCATCTCTTTTTAGATGTCCAGAAACTACTCTTCTATTTCTTAACTGGTCCATCATTTACAGGCAATAGAGAGAAACAGGTACCTCCAGATGGTGGGTCAGCTCATTTCATTGCTGGTGCCCAAGACAGATCAGCTGAGCTGCCCTCCAGAAATGTGTATTTCATTCCTCTGACTCCTAGCAGAATGGTATTTGTACAACTTGCAACAAATGTCCAAATATCTACTTCAGCAGAGTGAAATAGCTTTCTGAGGTCCATTGTCTATACCTAATGGACAACTCACCCACTACGTGTAGGCAAATAAACTTAAGTGTCCTAATCTGTAGCTGAATCCCACCCCTAAAATAAGTCAGATATATCCTGCCTTAAAACTGCCTGCTTCTCTCCTGTTCTTATAACCCAGAGTGCTAAATTTGGATACAAGTGTCAACATGCAAGCTATGTGAGATGAGACCTCCTCGGTTCATCCAGACCAGATTAACAAGGTGGGATGCCTTACCTACGTATAGGTACCTCGTGTCATTTGAGATGCCTTGAGGTATACAAGGCATTTGCCTGGTGCTGATAAACATAATAAAGGATTTTCCACAGACTACTGCACTGGCAGCTAGATGTCAGGCAGGTATAATGCACAGCACATGATGCCCATTGTAACTATTCTGTCCATTGATTCTGACCCATAAAAATAACTAGGAACGAGTCCAGAATGATGTTAGTTGCTCCTGGCCAGTTAGAACCATCACTCCATGCAGTAATAATGGAGTATGGGACAATGATGCTGTTTCCAGACAAAACCAGATGTTGATAAAACTAAATATTCTTTGAAACAATGCTTATTTCTTAAGTATGTTGTGACTACAGCTGTTTTTTGTATAACCAGCTAAGATTAGACTGATAATCAGTCTACTGGCAAAGTGGGCCTTGCTGCTCCTGGAACAGTTTTGACATGTTCATTCATGCCTTTGTACTGATCTTGGGAATTTTTACTCCTTTTGAACTGCTAAAGGAGCCCTTCAGCAAGTCAGGAAAGGTTGTTTTCTTCACACTGTTTATGACAGCTCTTTTTCACATGAAGCTGTGAAGTAATCCACATATCTTCTGTTCACCAGGGTTTAAAAACTCACTGTGGATGGTGTCAGAAGAAAAAGGATTATAATAAAAGCGTACCTTAGTTTGGCTAACTGAGACAGTTTCAAGTGTAAAAACAATGAGATTATACTTATCAGGACCATTAGGAAAATTTCCCAAACCACAGCTTCAGACAGAATGATTATCACTGCAAAATATGACTTCACCTTAACCCTCCAAGAATTAGGTAATATGTAGGGCATTTTGAGTTATCCAGCACACCCATCCAGTAGCCTTACACAATGACTAACCAAGATCAACACAGATATGTTCTGGATATCATGTGTTGCTGCCAAAAAATAAATAGTGTCAAGGAATTTTCCTCAGCAAATGAGACCACTTTCACTTCCAGTAGTGATCAATTGGTACAGGGGCTTCCTAGAAAATTTTTGAATTAAACATCAACCTAGGGAAAAAAAAAAAAAAAGATCTATTTAGTCAAGTGGTTGTATAATCCAGAGAAACAGCTATTAACATTCACATGCCTAACTTGATTGGGGAGTTCTGCACAGCTCCACCAGCAAAATATTCCATCCTGAAGCACTTTGGAAGATACTCTTTAAACACAGGTGAAAGGATGTAAGGACTTTTATTCCTCATTTGTCTCTGATTCTAAGCAATACTCTTCAGCCAGATCCTGGTCCAAAAGATATATAGGCCTGCATCAGGTAGAGATGAACATCTGTTCAAAATCATTTGGGATATCAGTTGGTATTTCACAGATTTATGCTCTCACCTTCTGACAATGGGGTTCTGCGCAAACTAGCACCAAAATCTTTGTCCCATTAAACCCAATATTTAAGAGCAAAGGAAGATGACAAAAGTCAAAGAACAGAAAAAGATTTCATCTTAAAGAAAATTGGTGAGATACTCTATAGATAGCCTGATGGAATGGGATTATTAGGAGGTCCTAGAAAGTGAGGAGGGAGTTTTATTTAGAAATTCAGGGGTGTCATAATAATTCCCCTCTATTTGGTACTTGTAAGACCACATCTGGAGTACTCCATCCAGTTTTGGGTCCCCAGGACAAGAGAGACACTGACAAACAAGATCAGCAGATGGCCAACCAGATGGTTGGGAGCTGGAGCACTTGCCTTGTGAGGAGAGGCTGAGGAAGCTAGGCTTGTTCAGCTTGGAGGAGAGAAGGCTTCAGGGGAATCTTATTGCTGTCTACAGATACCCAGTCAGAGACTACAAAGAAGATGGTGCCAGACTCTTCTCAGAAGGAAGACAAGATGTTGCGGCATCTTGACCCTTGGAGGGTCTTGACTGGACACAGCCCTGAGCAACCTGATCTGGTTAGACCTCCTTTGAGCAAGGGGTTGAACTATACAACCTCCAGAGGTCCCTTCTGACCGAAATCATTCTGTAATTCTGTATTTCTAAGACTATGAAGCATATGTCTCTACCTGCACCCCTGTTCTAGTATCACAAAGGACTGCAGTGACAGCCTGCTATGTGGAAGCAGGCCTAGAGGAGAGTAACAGATGGAGCATTACTTTGTCTATGCCTTGATGCTCTGGGGCAATTCAGGCTGGGATAAGTAAAAAGCAAGGGGGACCAGTGTTTAAACTTCCATAGACTTTGGTGAACACACGACTTCAACTGAGCATGTAAAATTGAGAGTATTTCTTAGTGACATTTTCTATTATATTTTCCACTGAATTTAAGGTCTACTGAGTTTATAAACCCAGTTACTGGAGCATGCCATAAATGTACTTGCTTTCGCTTCTTTCCCTCCTTTCTGATTTAAAGTAATTTAAAAGTCATTTAAAAAACAAAGGTTCTTTGTCTGACACGCACTTTCACAAATGTCAATAGACTGAAATAATAGATTTGTTTGCCATCACAAATCTTAGTGTGATTAATGCAATAAATCATTGCTGCGAAATACCTCCATACTATTTAAGTACTCTTCAAAGCAAAGGAATGCAATCTGGAAGCTGAGAAGACTCTTTCCCTCTTTGTACATCTGTCATGTCTTTATGACTGAAAAGGCTCAATGGATTTTCTTCACACATCTGAACACCTATTGTTGATTAAATAAAAATTCCTCTGGGGAAAACTCTTTTGATAATTATGAAATATATTTATCTTGTAAAGACATTACCATTGTAAATATGATTATAAATTTTTGATATGTGATACTACTAAAGAAGCATTTATCATCTAAGCCAAAATTATGACAGGATTCTTAATCTGGTTGCTGGCAAGATGGGGTATGTGCTAAGAAAGGTCTAAAGAAAAGACCGTCCAAGTTATCGCTGGAAAGTACTACACATGACTTGGGAGTGACTTCTACAAACAAGCGTGTGAAGAAATGCATTACCAAGAAACCATGCAACAAGATTACTTGATATGTCACCCATTTGATGAAACATTCAGAGGAGTCCTGTAGGAGGCACCTCCATCACACTGCAGGGCGATGAAGGGGATGGGGACAACCATGTTCCTGAGGTCCACCCTTTATGAGGAGATCGCTGAAGCTGACTCACACACTGAGAGAAGGCAGAAGCTGCTGGACTTTGGCAGCCTACTCAACCTGAAGTCCACACTGCCCACAATCACAGTGAAGCTCAGAATAACAAGTGGAGCCTTCTGGATCTGTCATTTCAGTTTTCCAATAAAGGTGGGAAAAAAGAAAAAAAAACAAAAACAAAAATGAGAGTCTGATTTTTTTTTTCCAAAATTTACCTTCTTGGGGGAAAAGTCAACTTTTTTTTTAAATTGAATTAAAAATTTTAAATTCTATAATTTTATGTACTATGAAAATGTATTTTCTTACCAGCTATGGGAGTAAATACACCTGATACACCCATCTGGCAAGGCTCAGCACTAAGAACACTGATAAATTAAGCCTGTGACGGAGTGAGAAGATCTAGTGGGTCCAAAAATCCTGCTTTTGCAGACCACCAGTGTAGTTATACATCTTCGAGTATGTTCCACTCAGAAGATGGAGTGGAGAGAAGCAATATCTGGCATTAGCAATTATCTGTACGAATTTTATCCAAGGCTAGAGACATCCTTAGGCTCTCAGGCTTTCATGAGAAACGCCTTCTTGGTTGCCCCAACAGCAACTAAAGGGACAACTTTCTGACTCTGGGGCTCTGTACAGGGCTGTTACATGTCCTCATGAAGGTGTCTGGCCTGATGCATTTGGAGACTCTTGGCCTGTGTCAAAGTACCTTATGGTCAGACACTTTATGCTTCTTAAGATCTGGATACTTTTAAAATCTCACTTTCAGGCCTTGTATCTTACCAGGTTAACATGTTTCACATTGGCTCTGTCCATAATGGGAGGTGTCAGCTGTCCTCTAGGGCTCCATCTTGAGAGATGCTGAATGGTTTAGCTTTCCAGTAGTAGGTTCAAGAGAATTTGTCTGCAGAATATTGACATGAGTAAATTAGGAGAGGAATTCTCTCCAGAGTGCATTGCTTTTGTTGGTAGTTCTGCACAAATCCTATGACTCTTTAGTAGGCAGGACAAAAATGGAAATTGAAATACAGCAGAAGAAACTCAAGGTCCAGAAAAAGGGCTTGTAGCCCTGGGTATCTGACAAGTATATTGCTTGAGTTGTGGTAGACTGCATTTCTGTGAATCCCAGTCAAATGGACACCATGTAATATTTAGAAAAAATAACAATAAAATAAAATAAAATAAATCGCATATTCATAGTAATCTCATACACAGTGAGTCTGGCATATCCTGGGCATATCCATCCAGTTTTGGGCATGTGAATGCTGACAAGTATGAATATGTTACCTGCGAAACAAAACTCCAGACTGTGCAAAATGATAAATTCCTCCGTTGACAATGGTAGTTGATTTCCTGTGGTGTGATAATGTCAAAGAGGAGATTCTTACTAGGACTGCATGCTTTGGATCAACAGATCAAGATTTTTTATATATGGTCAAGGAATGCACAGAAGCTGAAGACGTGAGGCCAATGTCTTTGTGGTGACAGTAACAGCAAGAGGAGTGTTTAGCTAGAAGAAATCAAGGAAAAGAGAGGGTACAATATTCAGAGAGCAGAGACAGAGCTTGCAACACGGGATAGTGTCATTTTTAAGTGGCTTTGCTGACTTCTTCAGCAACTTGCTACAAAGTAACTCATATTGATTTTTTTTCATAGCACTATGTCTTATTTATAAGAACATAATGTTTATATCCCACTGGATAATGGGCTTATTATTTTGTTTTTTTTTCTTTGCTACTTTATCAAACATGATAATGATAGAAATTACATGTTAAAGTAGCTTTTACAGGGGAATACGAGGAGTATTTTCAAAAAGTGACGATGGCAGTGTGGCAAAAGATTAACATTTTCAGCATATTAAGATGCAATTACATTTTCAGAAAAAAAAAACGAGATGTTTTCTTGTTTTTGTACTTTAAAGAACCAGTACCTCCTCTTTTCTTCACTGTAGCATCTTATTTTAAACAGTCCAAACCTGTGAGTGGCTGAATATTCTTTGATCTGCTGATGGCTGAGACAAAGGAAATGGGAAACAGCAGTCAGGACATATTGTGATTCTGGCCTTTCAAATGAGGGAGTAAGGAAAGAGAGAACTGGAATTTATTACTGCAACTTAGATATAGGTGCATTTAGAAAAATAACTGCTGGAGCGTAAAGAACTTCAGACTTTCTCATTATCTGTGAGACGACTGGTCTTATTGAGGGCAACAGAAGAGGAAAATTGATAGACACCTGGTGAGAGGGTCTAACGTACCTTCAGGGCATGCTAGTACATCAAGTGTTGCTTCCATTAATCTATTCTGAAATTCCATCTCTTAATTCCGTTACAGTATAACGCATCACAATAGTAACTGCAGTATGAATTTCTTACTATATTATCATTGTCACAATGAACTAAGAAAAATATATAAACACATCAAGACTAATCGAGGCTAATATACTGTGGCTGGAAAAAAGGGATGGATCCCTTATTCACTTTGGACATCATGAAGACTAACCACGGCTCTGGAAACAAAACTAAAAGGCTTTGTTCTGGAAAGTGGAACTGAAGTTGGTGGAAAGGGTGTCTTCACACAGTAATCATTGCTGTGAACCGTATTTCAGATATCAGACTCAATGGATCAGTATTGTGATGATTTGCCTATTAACACATCATGGTCATGCAAAAGATCTAGGCTTTATTCACCCTGGGAGCCTAAGTCACTCCGTCCATGCTATGTTCATACAGAAACTTGTTTCCCATTGACTTTGCACTGCGGATATCCTCTGCTCATGCTATTTCAAAACCACAAATGCTTTGGTAGTATTAGAGCAGAAGAGTACAATCTGCCTCTATCCATGAAACAAGCAGAACAGACAATGCAAGTAAATAGCAGCATGGAGAAAGGCAAACAAGCCTGAGCACATGGGTTACTCTCTATGCCACTCCAAAAAGTAACTTTCTGCCTCTCAGCTCACCGTAGGAACGAGCAGAAAAAAAAAGCATTATGCCAGGAATATAGAAATCAAGTTGTTCCCCTGCTTCCTCCCTCACACTGTTTGGAAGAAAAAAGGAACTGGAGTACTGCCAGATGTCACTGCACAGAGGAGTTCTCAGCTGGCACAGAGCCGGCATAACGTTTCCTGCAACCTTGTTTTTCTGATGGGATTCATCTTCCCTAACCTTCACTGTCTAATAATTAGGTATCTAATCTAAGCCATTCACTATGCTCTCTCTGGAGTCAATGGGAAGAGAGAGGTTGGATGAGTTGCCCTCTGGGGGTACTTGTCTCTGTGTGTTGACAACAGAGTCAGCCTAAATGACTGTCTTAGAATAGACAGCTAACTTTTTGGCAGCTAAAATTAAATTAGATGAATCCTAGCATCAGCTGCACTACTCTGACTGGCAGACTGGCTCAGAGCAAATCACAGCCATCTAGGGTACTTTAAATGCTCGACAGAAGCCAGTATATTTCTGGCCTCAGGATCACTGAGCGCGTCTTTAGCCCTGCAAAGAGTTTGGACCAACATATTTTGTCTATATGTGTAAGTACTGGGACAGCTAAGCAGATGCCCAAACAAATCAGGAAACGATGATGAATTGAATACGATCTATATAGACATGTGTGATAAAAGGATAGTGAACTGTCAGCCTCAAAGAGCTGTGACCAGAGTCACAAAGTCCAGTTGGAGGCCAGTCACTAGTGCTCACCCCAGGCATTGATATTGGAATTAATACTGCTTAACATCTTCACTAATGACCTGGATGATGGGACTGAACACACCCTCAGCAAGTTTGCAGATGACACAAAACTGGAAGGAGTGGCTGATATACCAGGTGGTTTTGCTGCCATTCAGAGTGACCTCGACAGGCTGGAGAAATGGGGCAACAGGAATCTCTTAGAGTTCAACAAGGGGAATGCAAAGTCCTGCACCTGTGGAAGTATAACCCCATGCACCAGTACAGGCTGGGGGCTGACAGCCTGGAAAACAGCTTTGCAGAAAAGGACCTGGGGATCCTGGTGGACAACAAGCTGAACACGGACCAGCAGTGTGCCCTTGCAGCAAAAGCAACGATATTGTGGGCTGCATTAAGAATGTTGCCAGCAGGTGGAGGGAGGTGATACTTCCCCTCTACTCAGCCCTGGTGAGGCCACACCTGGAGTGCTGTGTCCAGTGCTGGGCTCCCAGCACGATAAAGACATGGACACAATGGAGTGAGTCCAGCAAAGGGCCATGAAGATGATGAAGGGACTGGAGCATCTCTCATACAAGGAGAGGCTGAGAAAGATGGGACTGTTCAGTCTGGAGAAGAGAAGCCTTGGGAGGGCGAGGGGGATCTTATCAGTGTATATAAATGCATGATTAGAGGGTGTAAAGAGGACAGAGACAGAGTCTTCTCAGTGGTGCCCAATCAAAGGAGGTGATGCAATGGGGACAGCCTGAAATACAGAACATTCCATTTAAACATGAGAAGAACTTTGTTACTATCAAGGTGGTAAAACACTAGAACAAGTGACCCAGAGAGGTTGTGGCTTCTCCATTCTCGGAGCTATTCAAAACCCAGCTGGACATGGTCCTGGTCAGCCTGTTCTGGCTGACCTTGCTCTGAGCTAAGGGACTCAGTCTAGACCATCTCCAGAGGTCCCTGCTGACCTCAGCCATTCTGTGTGGTTCTGTGTATATTCAGTCCCTGGTAAATGAAGAAACAGTAAGCTGAATCTGATAAAATGGAAGTCTCTTTCTTTCCCACATTGTAAAAAATTAATGTTTCTGATGTCAGTTTTATAGCATGCAATCAAAAGGAGTCACATCCACTGTTTCCTCTGACATATCTTCTGATCTTTTCTAATTGTTCAAAGGTAGAGCAGAATTGGAGCATGAAGTTTTGACACATATGTCAATAAAACCTATGAATTATGCTCAGAGAATAATGAAAAAGAGGACATGGATATTCATTAGAATTTTTCAATACTTTTGCAGCAGTGGTCACACCCATTTATCAGATGCTGAAAGAAATCAGTGTGTTGACAAAAATCTTCAAAAGAAATTTTAGCGTATGACAGCGTCATTGTATAGCAGAAGTACTTAAACACTTGCACAGTCGGGAACCAGAAACAATTGCTTTGGTGAATCATCTCGTTTAACATTAACCTTCTAAAAATGCAGTGTCTAGCCTAAGATATTTGTCTGTACTTTCTCTCTAGTCAACTCGGAGAAATAAATGCACTAAACTGCCCTCTAGAGACATCTGCTTGCTCCATTGATTATAGAGGAAGCCTAAAGGCACAATTCAGTTGTCCAGATATGGATGCCTAATACCATTGAGGATGCCCTGGAATATCCTTTGGGCTTCCTAATGAAGTATCACAAAGGTACTGGTCTCAGCTAGATCTTATGTCATATCTGCCAACCTAGTACAGGTGTCTTGAATACCCTCAGTGCCTCTCAGATGGCTGAACTTGAGGGAGACTAATGTATTCCTTCTATTTTCATTAAAATGTTTATATAAGGCCTTAAATGAGTTTGAAGGATCTTCATACAATCACAGAATTAAACACAGCATTGTTACATAAAAGACAGGGACAACTGCTTGAACAAGCCTCGAATTTCCTGATATACAAGTCTTTTAGTACCTGTGTAAAATAAATTATGAACTATATAAGTGTATAAATCACAAGAAATACATTTACTGACCTGTCCTCTCTTTCTCTTTGCATGTTTTTTATCGTTGTTCAACGGCATTTCTCACAAATCTTGTTAATCTTGTGCTCATTCTAGATGTTGCTCCTCATTTTTTTTTCTTTCAGATAAATAATAACATCTCTTCAGTTGCTGCTCAGAAAGACAGAGATTATGTTGGCAGGTCCTAGTACACATCTGAAATGTGTTTCTTTGAGGTCTCAAGTTTATGAACTAGAAATTCCTTTCTGGATTCAGTCATAGTTTTAGGGAACAATTCCAAAAATATTAGGTCTCTCCAGAATTATAATTTTCATCTCAGATGCTCAGATATTTGCAAGCACCACCTTTAAGTGTGTTTTCCTGAAATATTTGCACTGCATATGTGGTCAGTTAGGCCTACAGATACCCTGGCCCACACTGAACATTCAAAAAAGGTGTCAACATTTGCTGTTTACATTCTTCCCAGGTCCTTTTGCACTCCACAGAAAGGGTTAGGCTCCTGGTCTGATCTTAGCTGTACTGAATCACCTCTGGAGGTGTATTTCTCTTTGTATTGGGTGTAGAGGGTACCCCAAGAGACTATGGGTGTAGAAGTCTATAATTCACTTAATGCAGCGATTCATTTAAGACTTTAAAATCACATAGGCAGAATCTAGCTTGAGGGAGTTTTCCCCAAATACCTTTAAGGTCCAGATTCAGAAATATTTCCTTACCTAGTACAGTGATTAAGCATTCACTTAAATTCGTTAAAGTCAGTGGAAACTGAACATACATAAAGCAGGTTAATGGTGAATCATTTTCTCTAAGGATAGCTGTGATTCTAATGTTTGAATTCGTATCTTTATATTGTAAGAATAGTTTTAATTACATATTGCTGCATGTATAATTTTAAGATAATTATATAGCAACTAGATTTAGTTCTTATTTACTTATCAAGCCTGAAGAGTTCATTTAGCAATTACTTAATATTCGCCTAATGTAAGACTGTCCTATTAAATCTAGGCTGAATATCAGAGACTTTTTTTTTACGTTTTATTAGAAAAATTCAGAACTCTCTAAGGAAGGACTAAAATTGTCAGACATTTACAGAGGAAGAGTATCCAATAGTTGATTATTATAAGTTAGTTTGGGTTTTCTTAAAGAAATGCATGTGACATGCATTTATTGATGCTGACCATCCCTCAGATAGAAGTGTGTTGGCCAACTCTTTGCTCTTAGATTCCTTAGAAAGACCCCATGCAAAGGGGTTTTCTACTGTAAGAATAAGCAGCCATGTCCTAGTACTCATCTGAACAGGATGAACCAACTCAAAAAGAATTCAGCCTTGGTGAAGGAGGCTCCAGAGGGGGAAGTAACATAGGGGGGTCAGCCAAAAATAAAGCTGACCACCATTGCACTTCTGTTGATCCACACACACACATGCACACACACACATATATATCTATATATACGTATGGTGCCTTGACACCTTCAAGTCATACTGCAGGCTGTTCCTGAAAGATTCCTTTGTTTTCATAAGACTGGATGGAAATGTAATAAAGTACCTCAACAGTATAAGAGTCCAGACATTTACCACTGCAGGATCAATGACTACCATGAAAAGGAAAAGAGACCGGAGCCCTTGAGTGTCTTTGACTGAGCAAACACTCAAGTGATGACCAGCATTCATGAACCTCTGCTTTGTAAGGTTTATGCCAGATGCCTTACTGACAAACAAAAGTATTTTGGGGTTAATAGAGTATACATATCTCAGATCTTGTCCTCCTGCTTCAGGTTTCCTAGCAGTTACCACTGTGTTCTCTTTTGACAAGTGCATTCGTACTCGATTTGAAACCTAGCATTGTCTGTTCTCTATAATAAGTCATACACTTGCTCATGGCTGAGTGTCTATGATTGTTGCACGCGTGGTAAGCCATAGACTGTTCCATTACCACCTAAGAACATACATACTGTTTCTACAGATACAGGTATGGGGGCATGGTCTTTGATCAAAGTGTTTCAGGATTTTTTGTTGATGTCAGTTAAGCGCCTTAAGGTTTCTGGAGACAGGTAGATGTACTCTTTTTTTGAAGTGAGCTACATGTGTCAGAGAGATCAAGTAAATATACCAGTGAGGCAAAGGTAATCATCAGCACAAATAGGGTGCAGACTTTGCACCTTAATTGTGTTTTAACTCTAGCCAATCCTAGATGTCTGTGATAAATTCTCTCTTTCACATTGTTTAATCTGCTTTTTCATATAAGTGGGGTGAATCCCTTAACTAGATTCTATGTATAAGTAAGATCTATGTAGTAAGACCTATTTTCCTATTAGACTGAATCCACGGCTCTGATGTATGTTTAACAAATAACCGTTCTCCTGAGCCATGGTTCACTGACAGCTGCTAAAGAAGAACACCTTCATCAACCAATTAATTCAAGGTTTTTCTTTTTAGGGAGGTTCTGGTGATTTATGATCATACCTTTAAGCCTTGAATAAATAACTATGAATCAGTACAAACCAGAGCTGTCTTGTTTCCTTCCTGCAGCCACAGGACTTGTTGACTCGGTTGTTTGTGCTGGCTAAGCTCCCCAAATGATGTTTTCTAGAAACAAAGAGGGTAGCCCAAGCATTCAGAGCAGGAAGCACAAGCTAATTTATAATAGGATTAACTGTGCTCCACCATCCCCCCTGTGGCTTTGCTGGGCTTTCAGTGGTAAGACCTCTACTACAGCTGCCCTGTTTGATTACAATTCTGCCCATGTCTCCTCTCTGCTGCAAGGCAGGGGCTGGTTTTGTGTTTGTTTGGGTTGTTTTGTTTACCCCACTCACTATACATAGCCACCTCCACAATAGCTGAATGTGTCTTAGCAATGCTATAGAGAATGGGCGATATTCACACAGACTTCTTTGAGAGGCACAAGTCTCGCCTTTCGCATTTGCCATGCATGGCTCTGAAATTACGAAGTGGCTCTATACAAAAAAAAATCCAGCCTTGGGAACTACAGAGTGTGCTATGCTTGGATCTGCTGATCTTGCAGTAGCAAAAGCATGACTCTACCTGAAGATAGAATAGATGGAGTTAGATTCAGCCAAAGATTAAAACAACTAAATTTAACTAAACGTTCAGGCATTTACATGAGCTGTGTGTTTCAGTTTTCACTGTGCTCAGTAGAAAACTAGTCCTGATTTAGTTGCCCACACCTTTGCATCTCATGCCATTTGCAGTACTGTGGGTTATCCTGTCTGAACTCCAGCTGCAGTCACAAGAGAACAAATGATACAGAGAAGGCAGAGATACCAAATGCCTTCTTTGCTTCAATCGTTACTGCTAAGAACAGCCCTCAGGAATCCCAGACCCTGGAGAGCAGGGAGAAAGTCTGGAGAAAGGAAGACTTTCCCTTGGTGGAGGAGAATTGGGGTAGAGATCCTTTAAGCAAACTGAACATCCAAAAGTCCATGGGCCCAGATGGGATGCACCCCCAAGTGCTGAGGGAGCTGGTGGATGTCACTGCTAGGCCACTCTCCATCATCTTTTAAAAGACATGGAGAACAGGAGAGGTGCCTGAGGACTGGAAGAAGGTTAATGTTACTCCAGTCTTCAAAGAGGGCAAGAAGGAGGACCCAGGAAACTACAGGCCAGTCAGCCTCACCTCCAACCCTGGAAAGGTGATGGAACAGCTCATCCTGGATGCCATCTCTAAGCATGCAAAGGGTAAGAAGGTGATCAGGAGTAGTCAGCATGGATTCACCAAGGGGAAATCATGCCTAATCAATCTGATAGCCTTCTAGGATGGAAAGACTAGCAGTATCTGGAGGGAGGGTATAAAGACAATGGGGCCAGACTCTTTTCAGTGGTGCCCAGAGATAGGACGAGAGGCAACGGGCAAAAACTGAAACACAGAAAGCTCCGTCTGAACATGAGAAAAAACTTCTTTATTGTGAGGGTGACAGAGCACTGGAACAGGTCGCCCAGAGAGGTTGTGGAGTCTCCTTCTCTGGAGATTTTCAAAAGCCCCCTGGACACGATCCTGTGCAACGTGCTCTAGGTGACCCTGCTTGAGCAGGGGGGTTGGACTAGATGAGCTCTCAAGGTCCCTTCCAACCTCAACCATTCTGTGATTCTGTGAACATGGATCTTCCTTAGCCCCAAAGTCAGACCTGCCCACCCTGTTGTAGATCTCTCAAATATCCTAGGTTGTCTCAAATGGTGTTGCCTGACTGTATGAGGGTAACTAAACCTAGCCCCTGGTCAGAAAAGTCTAGAGAATGGTTCAGTTCCTACTTTAGGATAAGAAAAGGATGAGATCTGTTGCTTTGACTAGATCTCTTGGGTAGGATTCATTTGCATAAGCATATGCAGTTAGTGCCATTATAGGGACCGAAGACTATGACACCTTGCCTACAGCCACTGAAGAAGAAGAGGACAAGGTCAATCTTCTATCACATTTGGGAGTCTTATGTGGTTTTCTCAGGTATTTTAGGGTATCCCTAATGACACTGTATGCCTTTGTTGATGTTAATGAATTATATCCCTCCTTCACACTAATGGGAGATTGGGTGCTTAGCTGACATGTAGACATCTCCTTGCTGACACATAAATGTAGATGTTTGTTAGCTGAATCACATCACTGGTGTCACGAAGAAGCGGCTTAAAAATTCAGTGTTCAACGGTGACATCTATTAGACTGGCCCTAGAAATGGTCATTCTTATGGTGGTGGCTAAGGAGACTGGGTCACATTCTGAAAAATATTTAGGTGTCTGGACCTGTGGTGTTCATGATAGACATTTTTTAACCTTTGAGCTTCTGGAACTGAAGGCTTTTTTTTTTTTTCCCTTTGTTTTTTTGCAATTCTGGAAAAATTGTACCCACAAAAAAAATTTGGAATCCCACTGTACCTTGCCGAGCATTTTCTGCCAGTATAGTCTCACTAAATGTGAAAATAAAAAATACTCTGTTTGAGTGCAGAACAACACCACGTTTTGTAAAGTTCTCAAGCAGTGGCAAATAATGACACTCTCTTACTTCAGACCTTTATCCAATTTGTGCATTAGATTATAAAAAAATATGACAAGGGATGTGTATGGCTGTTTTATGCCTAACTCAGGAGATTCCGTTTCAGTTCACCAACCCTAAATTCTTATGAAGGGCTTTTTATAATAAATATAATGTAATGCAACATAACATAATACAATGTAATGTAATGTAATTTATTTAAAGATGCTATAAAGTGATTAACAGTCCCTTGCATACACTATTAACTCACAGAAATGATGTGTCTCTGTAATGGTGTTAGAAGAGGAGGAGAAAGAAAATCTGTATCAGTAGAAAATTTATAGGCGAAGTGTTTGTCAGAGTTTCTTGACTCCCACGTTGGTAATAGCTCATCTAGGTCCGTGACAATTATTAAATGGCCAGGGGTTTCTGATAGCCTGCTGTTACTGACACCTGTGTTTAATGGCTTATTTGAGGCATTGGTTAGATGCTCTGGTCAGATTAAAGTTCCATCTGACTCAGCATCATGCCTGAGCAAATTTATAAAAAAACAGGGCAAATATAACCTGGTCCTTGCCTGGACATGTTCTTCAGCTTCTGAAAATCAGCTGTTTAGGTAAGCTGACTTTTTTTTATTTAAGAAAAGCAATTACATGTTGCTTGGATTCCACATTTCAGAGGCTAAGCAGATCTCCCATTTCTGTACTCTGAAAATGCGTTTTTAGAGATGCGACTATAATTTCATTTTGGCTATAGTCTTGAAACTTTATCAGGAAGCCGAAGACTCAAAGAACATTCTAATGTCAAGGCTTTACTGTCTTATTTTTTTCCCACTGAAAAATGAGTTAACCACTAAGTCTGTCATTAGTTGGTTCTCATAGGATCATAGTCATTTTCATTATACATTTATTAGCATTATCACTGTGATTCAACAGACACTTTGTTCTTTCAGAGTTTCTGATTAAAGTGTAGTGTGAACGAACCTTTAGTAACCTTTCCATATTATTCTTTTCCTATATTGGTGTTAGAAACTATAATCAAAATCATTGCACTAAAAGACTTAAAACAGGACATGGTCTCATCTCTTTGAGATACGTTCCCCCACCTCTATGACATAATGCTGGAGTAGGATTTTATCACTTTGCCTAAAAGTTAAACATTTGAGTGAGTTATGGCAGGTTCATTTTACAGTTAAATAGTCATCAACAGAAAGGATAATTTGGGTCATGTTAACCTAACTACTCAAGCTAGACAACACTAGAGTTTTAGTTATTGTACTTAACTCCTATTGACTAAAAAGGACGCCAAGAATGACCAGCTCCCATTTAGATCCCATTAGGAGTCCACGTTACAATAGATAGATCTCACCTTTGGTAACTTAGCAACACATAATTGAAAGGACACTTTGACCATCTGGGGAGGTTGATCAGGGAGTCACCTGAGTGTGTGACTGGAGATTATAAAAGGAAAGGTCTCATGTCAGTCACTGTACAGAAAGCATTAGGCAGAAAAGGGCCTGAAGAGAGAATGTTTTTAAGGCAAGCAGAGACAAAAATCAAAGAAAATCTACTTGAAGCAGGGAAAAAGAGGAGGCAGGTGAATAAGAGAGACTGGTTCAGAAGAAAAATCCAACTGAAGATTTCTTGAAGAACAGCCTATAGCAATGAGGAATCTAGGGCAGGAAAATGCCCATTCCATTGCCTGGAATAAGTGAATGTGCCTATTATGCTACTTAAATGAAGGGTAATTTGCCTTGAAATCAAGAGTGAAGTCCTCTGAGTGCACATCCTTGCTGCACCTTGATGGAGCATGCTCCCACCTGGCTTCTGAGGCTGGAGGTCTAGGATAAGATATGCTTAAACTTCATAGACATGTGGCAGGGAGACAGCTTTGAGAAAGACCTGTCTTTCTTTTGTGGAGAAGTAGAGGGGTCCCCCCCTCCTTCTACTTTTGCATCCAGAAAGGGTACATCATTGCTGTTGAGCAGCCTGTTTAGACCAAGGGAACCTGAAAGAAAATGAGTCCTGTAGATCAGGAACCGGGATAACAGTTAGTGGCTGATCCGAGGAAAGTTTGCTAGGGCTTTCTCTGCTGTTTTTCAATAAGCAATTTCAGAACATGTGATGTATTGTCTTCCTGTGAACCCACAGTTAACTCTTTGTCAGCGACAGTGTCATTTGTAAAATTACATTCTCTATTTTAAGAAAAGAGAACTTGCAAACTGGGATTCCCTCCGCTGGAGCTGGAGCACTGAAGTTTGAAGCAACCAGTTTTTCCCAAGGACAAAAGTTTCTTGTAAAATTAACACATTCAATTTAAACTGCAACAAGTATTGTAGCTTCTCCCAAGTAAGGAATGGTCCTTTCAAACCAAGCTGCCTAGCTATGCTTAGAGCACTGAGCTGAGACCTGAGAAATACACCTCTGGGTTTATTCCTGGGATATTTTGGATGTCACTTTTCTTTCCTATCTGTAAAATGGGAATGGTAATATAGCTGTCTACATCTGCAGATGTCAAGGCCTTTTATAAATATGAAGTATTCTTATTTTAATTCACTTCTATTTTTGAGACTAATTAATATAAAGATTCAGGAGAATTTTTTGATCATTGAAGCTGAGGAGAACCAATAATTTCCTTTGATTTTGAAGGTAAGAAATCACAATCAGTGCTCCACAGAATCAGACCTTTCAAATTATCTAACTCTATAAGACTGATATGCTGAAGCTCATTTGATTCAGAGGGATTTCTGTGAGTTTTATTATTTGGAAAGTGCTCTGAGAGAATCCTGAGATGAGAAAACCCATAGACAAGTAACATTTTTATTTTTTTGCTTCTCTTTTGTGTGCTTTTGGTTAATCAAATGGACATTTGCGCTCATTTCTAAGAACAAAGAGATACAGGGAGTACCATTAAAATCTTGATATTTACTGTTCCCAGTAATTGCATTTAGCAGAGTTTTCAAAGCAATCTTCTTTCTAAACATAGTAAATGCCGTGGGTCAGGTAAATGTTATTGTTCAGTAAACATTGAGGGTTTCATGGTACCTATGGTAACACAGGGGCACGTGAGGAGACAGGCACTGAAGACCTTAGTTTTCACTCAGTACCTAAACAAGGGTTTATTTTTCCATTTCATTTCAATAGTGCTTAAAATTATCAAGGCCTACACCAGGGAAGGAATCAGTATTTCCATGAAACACTTTCTGAGGTCTAACGAAAACAGTTCTGAGCCTGATAACGTAATCAAGTCATTCTGGAGGGAGAACAGCATCCTGCCCTAGAAGAGTCCATAGTCTGGGGGTCACAGATTGCATCTTGAATGTGACAGACTCACATTCGAGTCTCTAGTTCTCTTGCTGTCGGAGAAAGATTTGAGCCCACCTTCTCCAATCAGGAGTGTCCTGTGGACTGTCAGTTCGTAACTCTCTCTTGGTAGGGCCAAACTCAGAATATTCCTCACTGGTGTAGCTTTTCTCCTCACTTGGGTATGTCTCATCACCTTGCGGAATGCAAATGGACTTCTGTGGAAATAGCAAAAGGCACATCTCTAAGGGTAAAGCCACCCCTGCCCAGCGTTCAGTCTCAGCCCCACAACTGAGGAAGGGGAAGGAAGGAGGAGTGGGCAGAACTTTCCTAAGAAAAGGCAGATTTTTAATCCTAGAGTTTTCACAGAAATTTTACATATACATAAAGCTCAGTTGGAGAAAGAGGACCACAAAGAAAAATTCCCATTGGAGTGATTAATGGATTGACAAGGCCCCTTCTGGAAAGAGGGGCTCATATCAAGATCTGTTTGTCAAGCCCAGTCCATAATACTCGCTTTGCAAGCACTGGAAGAAGAATCTCTCTTTGCTTGATAGCTGAATACTACAATGAGCACAGGGCAAAATGCTAAGCAGGAAAATAATCAACAAGAAATATAGCTGAGGTTGCACATATTGAGAGTTTTCTCATCTCTTTCAAAGTCATGATGGTCCTACAGCTCAGCCTTGGGATAGGAGTTTGTAGTCTATCAAGTTTGTAAGCTCTGATGCTAAAGGTATGCAAAGAACTCTTTGTGGCAGTTTCCCTGTCTGGAAAATGGGTTTAATAATACCTTTCTTCTCTCTCCTCTTTCAGCCCTGATAACAAAACAAATTATGTGATGGTTAAAATTAAATCATTTGGACAGGATCAGGCCTCTTGAGATGCAAATAATAAGTCTTAGGTAGTTACTAGGTGACCATGTCAGAGTGTTATCTTTCCTCCTGAATGATTTTCTAATTATTGTTTTTTTTAATGCACTTAATGGGAAAAGGGAACAAATGTTTTAGCCCTGGGACCTCACTTCAAGGTTGCACATTGTACAAAAGCACATTATGAAAAACCTTTTATACTAACTGTAATTAGAGATAATTGCCAGCAGTCTAGCTGTTCATTTTCAGGAACCAGGCACAGGAGGTTACCTCTATTTAAAATGCCCATCATATTTGTGCCTGCTAGCATGTTTTTATAGCAAGGGCCTCTACAATTTTACTTAAGGATATGAAAGGATAATTTACAGCATGGCTAAGTACCTGCAAATATGTGGTGTGGAAAGCCTGCTTTAGCTCCGATGCTTGGAGAGTAGCAGTGCTCTTGTTGCATAAAATTAGCCTGCAGGCCTGATCAAATGAATTCAGCTACTGATTCCACTTTTGGGGACCTTAGTAAAGTAACTTTACTTTCTGTGTAACCTGAATAACGTTACTCAATTCTCTCTACCTTATTTTATCAATTTACACAGAACGGAAGAGGAGGATATAGTAAAGGATTGTTTATTACCTTAGATGGGATTCATGTCAAACAACTCTCGATACCTAACGTGTAGACATGTACCAGTCATCCCAGGCTCTCTTTCTAGCCAACAGAAGCACTTTGAGGGAATAATTCATATGACCTCTTTTAGACTTAATCTGTCCCCAGAATGCCTTTTTCTCTCCTTCAATTATAAAGGGAGACAGGAGTGACTAGATCAAAGGTAGACATCTGCATTGCACATGTCTGCATTTAGTCAGATGAGTCCCATCCCTTCTTCTTCTTCTAAGATGTCGATGGTATCAGGGCTGAGGCAGTGGGGGAGGCAAACAGATACACATGGAATACAAATTAAGGAATATGAAATATTATCCCACTTTATAGCTGAAAAATGGGACACAGCTCGAATGACTTGATCTACGTAATGCAGGAAGCAAAAGGCAGAACCAAAAGCAAACTCAGACTTTTCTGAATCATCCTACAGGGTCTTATTTGCAAACTACACTTACTGTCAGCATAATTGAAGTAGCAATTAATACCAAAGTAGCAACCTTAAATAACTTGACCTGGGCAAATCATTGAGTCATCATTCTAGTTTGATATTTGTCTTGCTTACTTTGGGGGAGGAATTACTTAGATACCATCTGTGTCCTTTTAGCTGAATTCTGAGAAAAAAATGGTAAAAATGTATTTTGAGTAAATCTATTATTTTCAGTCATAATAGTTTACAGTCCTGTACATCCTTATTGTAAATGAGTGCTCAGGAAACATGCAGGAGAAGGCCAGGCATGCACAACAGAGTCACAACCTGTGGCTTACTAGATATTGGCAACAGTAAGGTAAGATGTCTCATATCTTTGTGAGTATCCTTTTACCTTTGCCTAGAGGAAGGTTCAGAAGAAGTTCATGTTCTTTCCATTTCTGTTCACTGATTTGCAGTTGTGCAAATATTTTGCCTAATGCAGTGTTACAGTCCTTTGGGAACTGGATTGAGTCCACTGGACCCATTTCTCATGATCATTTTGTCCATGCCTATTAATCTCTGTAAAACCGTTCCCAGTCCTCAGAACAGGTTCCTCACCATATTATTGGGCAGTGCCAAAAGCCGAAAAAGCAGTAATTAATTAGGAAATGAGCATACTTATTTAAAATGATTTTACTTAAGATTTTATTTTAAATAGGAGCCTAAAATTAAGCCCATAGTTTCACGTCTTGAGTACTGCAAAAGGTCTTGTATTTGTGACTTCCAGAGGCTCAGAGTATGATACTCCTGGAATTTTATAAAACAGATCAGTCTTGACTCTTACCTTTAGTTAAAGACCCTTAAATGAACTGCATCTGCTAGGAACATCATCAACATTGAAGTAGATATCTTGATATCTTCAGATCTTTACAAGGTCTTCCATAGCAAAGGAAGAAATGCCACCCAACCTTTACAGCGTTTGCAATCAAAGTAAACATGTGCAAAAACTCTTGTGCAAAGAGACGGAAGAACCATGTGCATTTAATGTTACAGTTTGTGGTTAATACTAATAGATTGTTGTTATATGTGTCTGCCCCCCTCTTGTTTGGCATGGTGAACCTATTCTAATCAGAGGGAGAACAAATTGCTGCTACTCTTATTTATCATGCATCCCGGTTCTACAGCTATTAATTTGAACACAGAGAGGATTATTTTTGTCTATTAATCTCCTGTATCTCCATGAGTGAAACATCAAATCTTTAAATCCTATCCACCATTGGTATATAAAGGGTTTCTTAATGAAAGCCTATAAGACACTAATTATCTAGTTGGGTTTCTAAGTGGAAACTGTGATGTGCTTGAAGCTCAGATGGTAGAAGAAGTTTAAACCTGAACAAAACAGAATATGTGGCTCCAGTTCAAAAAAAAATCTAATAAGCATATGGTTAAAGTCTAGTAATGCATATGCTTGAAGTTGCACATAGTTGCAGCAGTCTGCTGAATCGGGGGTAGAAATCATCCCTTTGTTTTTAAATTTCTTGATACAGCCAACTGAAATGTTTGTTGTTTTCTTGACATTGGAAAGAGCAGTTAAAAAAAGCATAGCCTTCTCTCTTTTCAGATGAAAAAATCCCTTGCTTTATGAATAGATTTTCTATTATGTTAGGGAATGAGGATCATTAAATGTATATTTTCACTTAAATGGACATACTATTAACTAATCTGCAGATTCAAGGAAGAAACAGAATTCATGAAAGTTCTGAAAATGGCTTTCTTAATGATTTTCATGTCAATTGTCATTGAAAGCAAGCGTGACAACTATTTTGCTGGGTTTTAATTATTCTATAATAGTAACAGAAGACTTAATCCTATACTGTAAAGAAGTAGAAGATTATATAGGGATAGAAGGAAGGAGAGGTCTTCAGGTAGTTCTAATTCCTATACCTCTGGTGGAGTCACTTCACCCCAGCTGAAGATCAGGACTCGAATGTGCAGATTACAAGCATTAAGTAACTGCTTCAGCTTAATGAAATGCAGAATGCAGTACACTGAGAAATGAATAGTAGCTTGATGTAGTTTTAACAGCTGGAGGGAGTGAAGTAATTAAAAAACAAATAGTCCACATATTTATACAGCGTGGGCAACACTAAGAATAAATACATAAATCTTCACCAAACTGCCCTGGTTGCAAAAGTAATTTAGAAAGGAAAGAATAAGGATCTCCTTTAGTAGGAGACTTTGCAAAACCTGGTTTTTGTTCTATCCTGTAGATTCTTTGGTGTCAAATATTGTTACTGAGAACATCCTATCCTGTGGCTGCAACACCAACTGCGGTCTGTCTCCTCTTTCTTCCTAACTATGGTTAACAGTCTTAATATCTTTGAAACATATACCTCCTGTCTAACCGTGGTTGAAACTGGCCAACACAGTCAGTGACTAGAGGGGATTGGCAGACCTCCAGCAGGATTGCAAAAGCTTCCTCTCCTTAGGGAGCCTATCTAAAAATGATGGAGACTTCTTTTTTGTCTTGCATTTTGCAAGTTATTAGAGGTGTCCTGCAGGTCAAAATGGAACTGAGAGCAGATTTTGGTTCAGCAATTAAGAGATAAGTATATAATTAGGGTGATATTACAAGCCTGTAGTTCTAATCAGACCTTTATATACATATAGACAGGTGGATGTCCAGGGGCTTGCTGGAGTGTGTATGTTTGTGTGTGTGTATAAGAATATCTTACCTGGGGAAAAAGCTGTCCTCTAAAGGTCTGATGAGGGGACAGCTGAGAAACAGGACAGATTTGATAAGTCCCTGCCAACTCCTTTCAGCCATGCAAGCTTTGCAAAAGCATCTGCTGCTCTGGAAACCTGACATTTCCGAACCCCTGAAGCCTTGGTGCTGGTCAGTCACAGGGCAACAGCTCTGCTCAGCTCTGCCTGGCCTCCCCAAGGGCAGGAACCCTGCAGAAGGTGCAGTTTAATTAGTATGAAAATAAATGTGGAGGATCAGAACCTGTCAGCCTCTTATCCCTGATCACTGCTCCTTCTTCCTCCTCAGCTACTCACCACTCTGTGAAGGTGTCACTCAGTGCTGCAGTTGTACAATCTTTTACTCACTGAGCTTGGTATCTTCTGTTGCAAGCTGGGACTGCTGGCTTCTGTGGAGTTTCACACCACTACTTTTCCATAAGATGGCACAGAAGCTTGCAAAAGGATAAAAGGTTTGGCTTGCCTCCCTTTTGGGAAAGCTTTCGAACTAGACTGTATCTTTGTCTTCTTCACTGGGCCAACTGATTCAAAGAAGAACGGAGTAGTAAATGCAGTTTCCAGATGTGTCCACCATCTTAAGCAGACGATAAAGGAACAGGGAGAAGAATTGCGCAGAGCCAAATCACAGAAAATGCCACTTCGGCTCAGATACTTCAGCATGTCTGTGCAGTGGTGATGGCATCCAAATAGTGTGGCTAGCTTGTATTTGCAAACCCAGGACCATAGAGTGAGGTAGCCCAAAAGATTCAATATTTTATAATATTTTTTCATAGTCTCAGCTGTTTCTTCACTGAAAAACATCACATTAACTTCTTTAAAACCTCCTGGTTTATTAAGGTAATCTTATGATTATGGAATGCATGGCTGGAATATGACACCTATCTATATGTTGGTCAAGTGCCATCAAGTAATTACGGAAAAGAGATGTTACTGTTACTAGAATTAGTGCAGCTTAGCTGCACAGTATAATATCTTTGGTCTTTACCGAGCTCCATCTGCTTTCCATTGTTGACTTCCCATTGTCCATTGCGTTAAATCAAAATGGGTTTTTAATTCCGAGGTTGGGTTTTACCATTTGCTTTCCTTCCCTTCCACAGCTCTCACCGTTCTAGTTGTGCTCTGTGCTGAACTGAGGCCATTCTGCCTTGCTTCTTTAAACCCATTTGTTTTTCACCCATGAGAAATAATGACAGATCAGCAGAGAATCAGGCCTGCTGTGGGCTGTGTGTGGGAACCACAGATTAAAATTATGATATTTGTGTTTTCCATAATAAGTCATCACAATAGCAGCTCCTGGCCTTAAATTCAATATGTGTGTCACTAAAATAGCAATGGAGAACTCAACCTCTTTCCCAGCATTTTTACATTCAAGGTTATATATTGCTATTTTGCATTTCTTAGAGAGATATATTTGTATTCCTCTGGTTAGTCCCTTTTATTGTTATGGATACTGCTTCCATGCTACAAAATAAAAGAATGAAAAAGTATAGGGAGTTTGTTTCATGTTACATCCAGAGACAAAGATTTCTAGATATTTGTGACTTCTTTTGTTACCTGCCTGTAAGCAACTGTAATGATCTTGAAGGGCTGATAGCTTAATCTCTACGGAATAGTAAAGGTGAAAGGAAAATGTCATACTCTGACAGTAATTGTGTAAGTATGATTAAGCTAAACTACTGAATGAATGCCTACAAACTTTGATTGTGGTATAGCTAAGAGAAAAGCAAAATTGTTTCCTGCTTCAGAGTAGCAAACAGGAAAAATATATTTTAATTTTTGATATAACAAATGACAGAAGAATGAAACCCCAGCATTTTATTTATACAAATATACTCAGGGATGTAGAATGATAGCTCAAGGAGGGAATTTTCATTGTGATTTATCCAAAGTCATCAAGACAATAATCTAATTTGTGATAATGGAGAGAAAAGAAAAAAAGTGGATAAAAGTGATTCTGTGAGCATGCATGTGTGTGTGTGTGTGTGTGTGCGCAAATACAGCAGTATGAAGCGGTAAAATAGAGCAGTCTGTAGTGGTAAACCATGATTATTTTGGAAGCTGTGCAAAGACAGCAGAGACATGACCTGTTTTTCTCTTTCTTCTGTATTCTGGAGGGAATTGGGAATACTTTGTTCAGTTTAGCGATGTTTTCATCCATCTTTGATTCAATAGAGTTATCTCGTGCTTATCCTCTTGGGTCTAGATCCACAACTGGTAAAATTTGACCCAGCACAACTGATTTCACTAGAATCACACCAATTTACTACATTTGAGAATTTAGCCTGTACTGATTTTTTTCTTCTTACTGTAGCATTTTCTAGTCTGCTGTTGCATTGGCTTTTTTTTTTTTTTTTTTGATTAAAAATGTTATTTCACAGCTTATTAAACCCTGTTGTTTGCACACAGTCAATGCAGCAAAGGTTAACATGTCGGGTTATGCTTCCTGATATGAATGCTTGGGCTTGGCTGAGGCCACCAGGGAATGACTTTAAAGAGCTACAAATTGCTCATTGGAATCTCTGAAAAAAACTATTGTCTTTAGAAGACTTCAACAAATACCATATCAACTAAACTCCCAATGGCTGTCATAAAGCAGAATACATCCACTACAACTGGAGGATGATAACAGTACATATCTGTACCCTGTGTAATCAGTTTGGCGTGTGCTGCAGCGGCCAGAGTTGAATACTTCATTTAATAGTGAAAGAAATCAGAAGCTGACAGATGCAGCATAATTTCATATGTCCAAGCAGGCCTTTTTCCTGGAAAACTACTGTGCATTAAATTGTCCTTATCCTTCTCAGCTCCCACTTACCTTTCAAAAGCACAGCAAAGATGATAAAGAGGCAGGAATGTGGTGAACCGTTTGCTCGTGCGGGTGTTATCTACCTCAAAGACTCTTGTTAAATTTTTTTCTATGAGAAGTTGATTGGTGTCTTCCAGAAGGGATGCTGGTGAAGACAGATTTATAACAGTACCTGTCTCAAGAAAAAAATGTCAAGGGATGTTTTTGGGGCACTAGGGGATGGATGGACGGATGGACAGATGGAAGGAAGGAATCTGGTCCTGATCTGGGATGGAGTGCTCTTTTCCTTTTCCTTTTCCTCCTGAAAGCTAGATGTTTTCTGTGGGATGGAAATCTTTTTCCAGGTAGCACGCATGTCTTATATTCCTTCCAGAAAGTTTCGTCTAAGCCCTCAAGGCAGAATCCTTCACTGTACCATCACTGCAAGAGCTGAGGGCTTTGAAGAGGTTCAGCACCTGATGGCCCAAAGGTCCTGGCATAGCTGATTCTCTTGGACTGACTTCCATGTGTAGAAGCAGTGTTCAAAATGAGTCAATTATATGCCAGCGTATCATACCGGTCTTCTTCAAATCCTCCAGTAGTTATGCAGAAATATTCTTTTCTTCATTGGTACAATGGCTAAAATATATCCCAAGGTGTGAATTCCAGCACTTTTTTATTGGCCAGGGCCTGTGTTTCTGTTATGCAAACATGATCAAAGCTCTTATACCTTCTCATCTCCTCTGTATAAGGCATGCTTGGATGCATGTTATCGGTCTCTTTCTGCTCAGCTTACAGGTGATAGCAGTTGTTCTGGTGGTTAACTGGAGGGGTTTGACTCTGTAGTTCAAGGCAGTGAACACAGCCGTGTAGCATGTAGCAGCTGTAGGAGGAAACACCTCCATGCTGCACTGCCAGTGTTTCTACTGCAACCACCACAGCTACCTGGTGGGTAAACGTGAAGCAGAAGAGAGGGGGCATTGGATGATCCTTACATATGAAGTGTTGGCTTGATGGCGCTGCTGGAACAATACCCCCATGGACTGCTGTCCTCCCCTTGGGTGGGATTTTCTACACCTCTCATCTGCAATGCAGACATATGTGTGAGCTTCTTACCCTGGGCTTCCCTGACCATCAGTGGACAAAAATAGGCACTTTTACAACATGGCCCATCTGACCTATATTAGACGTCTAGTTGAGGATGAGATGAATTGAAGCTTAGAGTCCATTGATGGAATTGATTAGATCTTCTGAAGGAGCCCCAGGGGACCAGCTCAGACAGAAGTGCCTACATTGCAGGTATTTATGAGCAATGAGGTGAATCCTTTTCTTTGCGTTGTGATAGATCTGGTCTCTGTTTTGCTACCATGCAGATGCCTAGAGTTCGATTTTTAGCCCAGAGCTTTGTTTGCTTCCTCTGCTTTTTATTTATTTATTTATTTATTTTTATTACTAAGAAATCTGCACACAAGATATCTGTTGCTCCAGGAATTTCTCTCTTCCTCTTTTCATATCCTCACCTAGAAAACCCATTTTTTCCCAGGCCTCATAATTATCTCCACAGCAACTAATGGGGACTCTCAAACAAAGGATTGTTTTTTCAGTTGAAAAATAAGCAGCAGGAGCAGATACAGGACTGTAAGCAGCAGAGATACTGTTTGGCAGGTTTTTCAGAGATTCTGAGCATTCGCTGTCCTATTCTATTCAGAAGAAATGACTCCGATGTCAGCTTTTCTTACATGTTCTTGCTATCAAAAAGAAGGAATGCAGTAGACATTAAAAAAATTCTTGAATCCCCATACATGAACTTGATATTCAGGGAATATTTTATAAGGTAATTACACACCTAAGTCACATATAAGTTGATCTACTATATTTATTTATTTATTTCTCTAGGAGATAGGTGTATGGCCTGGATTAATCATAACTTTGAAAGTGCATAATTTAGGAGTATAATCATACTGGCTGCCTCTAACGTCAAATGAGACAACCCTTAGAAAGAAAAATCAGCCATTTTAGGTGCTTCTCTCCCTGTGTCCCCCACCCTGCATCCACATCCCACTTTTGCATTACTCACTTTCCTAACCCTAGAGACCAAACACTAGGGATCTAGGTAGGTACCTAGAGACCATCTCAGATGACAGTCAGAGATCTGAATAATATTCAGAAGTGTCAAGTGGTATTTCTAAATGCATATGTCTTGATTTATTTATGCATAATATATGATGTCTTGAAAGTACCTTGAAAAACACAGCCTTCTGTCCTTTGTGTTCAGTAGCAGATCTTGTATTCTGCACTAATATACTTCACCCTCCTTAGCAATCAAAGACCTGCTAAAAGAAGTATGACAACAAACCACCCATCTTAAGCAGTGCTGAGTAAACTATTAGACTACAAAGTGCTTGTGAGAGATGACCTAAGTGTTCAAGTCGTTTTCACTGGGTTTACTATATGTTCTGCTCCATTGAAAGGCCCAGATATCTGTATGGAATAAAAAGGTACTTCATGGAGTTTGTTGCAAACCAGGAAGCCACTGAATGTTCTTGTGTTGCAAGCAAGACTGGAGAGGAAAACCTGACATGCACTGACTGGATAGGCTGTGGGTAGATCTGATTTTTAATCTTTTTACATTAACTAATCCTAGCAGCTTATCCGAGTTGTCTCTATTTAAAGGTTGTGTAGCTCTATTTTGTTTTCTAATGCAACTGAGCAGACAGCTTGGAAACACTTTAGATGTGCTTCTTGCAAGGAAAAAGAGCAGAGCCACCTCCAGCTCTGAGTGTCTTTGTTCTGCATTTATACAGCACCAAGCACAAAGCCACTCTCATTGATGACAGAGAATTCAAAGCATTATCGGTGTGTGTTATCTAATGTTAAATAATCACCGCAAGTTTAGCCACTTAGTCAAAAGGCAGCTGGTACTCAGTCCACTCAAATGCCTACATACAATCATTTCACATTTTCATTTTTCATGTTTCTTCTCCTGGTGGGGTAAAAAGCCTATTTACAGACTGAACAACAGATTTCTCTCACTTTAGTTGGCCTCCCAGGAAAAAATAAGCAACAAAATAGGTTTTTTCTTTGTCATTCTTAGTGACAGTTGCAGAAATTTTCTCTATCATTTCCTGTGTTCGAGGGGAAAAAAAAAAGTGTTTTTTTCACCATGAAAAGAAAATAAAAAGCTTTTTGGCTGATTGAAATCACTGTGTGCTGCAGCTTAGAGGTGAGAATGAAGGGTGCACCTGAACATGGTTTTCTACATGGGTTGTCTTTTCCCTCCATCTCTGTCAATACAGCAAGACCTTGGGCAGTAAGGGAGAGGGAAGGGAGGGGTGTACAGCTTCCAGGAGAGAAGCCAGAAGATCCTGAGAAACACTTCCAAAGAAATCAGTCCTGACATTCAGGAGAGCAGTAACCAGCATTTCTAGTGTCATTAGTGTTATATGACAGTGGTGACAGATAGCCCTTCGCTGAGGAACAAACAGAGCACCCCTGTGTTAGGTGCTGAACAAACTGAGATTTAAGAGCAGCATCTCACTGATGAGATGAGAGTAGGAGGGAAAGCAGAGAAGTACTTCAAGTATGGGTTGAAATGCTTTCAAGCTGGTGGCAAGAACAGAACGTAGGCTGCCTGATACCTGTTCCTGGGGACCAGGTCCTAATCACACATCAAATGGTTAAAACAGACTTTGCTTATCTTCAAACTTCTTTTTTTTTCCCCCTTGAACTAACAATAGATTAACTTTTGCGTTACAATTGCAATGCAATAGCCCGTGCAGAACTCAGCCAGGTTTGGGGTCCCTTGGGAGCAAGCCCTCCAAGCAGAGGAAGAGCTAGACCTTTGCTTTAAGAGCTGTCAGCTGGAATTGGTACAACAGATACAGGACAGGTCAGACACCTTCCTCCAGCCAGGATGAGAAGAGCCTTGTCCCACTTCCCAGGCACACGAACCAGTCTAACCTAACCCAGGAGTCAAGTGGGATATTTAAATCCAGAAGAAACTCTAGGACTCCAGACCTCAGATCCAGAGGCTACATCTTTGTCATCAAGTTAACTATGGCCACGTCATGTCCCTGAGTACTGTCCCACAGAAACTGTTCAGTTGTCAGCTCCCTCCCTGGCATGGTTTTGGACTGTGCCAGCTAGTGGTTCCCCAGACAGCACCTGATCACAGTTCGGTGGAAAGCATGAGCCACAGAATGCTTGCAGGAGAGTTTGGAGGAGGCCACTTGGTTTTGGAGGTGAAGGGAAACAGTCTTTACTGTAGGTAAGTAAGCTGGGCTGTGTCATTTGCCCTCAGGGTACATTTTCTCTCATTATACGAGACTTTGAAAAAATGATAAACAGTACCAAGTACAGAGAACCTCAGCCATAACTGGATGCCAGTTAAAGTTCAAACTCTTTGAGCCCAGACCAGTTTTCCACACACCTTGTAATCCACCTGTCCAGTTAATGTCTCCCCAGTTGTGTTGTAAGGATGTTAATCTAGCTTGAAGTTTGCTAGCAAATGACACACACACCCCATGCACAGCAGGTTTGGGAAAAATATTCTCTTGGGCTCCCCAGCCGCTGCTGCCCAGGCACATAGGCACTACTGTCCATGGTCCATCTCTGGTCACTGACACCCAGACCTTCACCTCCCGTTCACTATGGCACTCCCAGGAGCTGTCTCGCAGGACACACAGCCCCTACAACCCCTGATCCCGCTACAGTGGCTGAGGTCAGGACCCTCTCTCACTCCGGTTGCTGGCACCACAGACATGGGGGCCACCATCACCAGATCACCGTCACTGGCCCCAAATTCACTCACAAAGGTCACCCCTGCAGCTGGCACTCCTGACGCACAGCCCCATGGTCCCACCAGCTGCTGTCACCCGGATCCTTACTCACTCCAGTTGCTGGCACCATGGACACAGGGGTCTGCGCTGTCACCTGAGGTCTGACTCCAGTTGCTGGTCTGAATTTGCTGACTTATGTCTCTCCAGTTTCTGACACCTAGTCCTTACAGCACTCACAGCTGGGATAGAGAGTGAGATTAGAGGGAAAGATAGTTAAGAAGGGATTTAATAAGAAGGTAGGATGGACTGCGGTGATCAGGCACAGGGCTTGTCACATAAATGTGCTGACCAGGAACTGCTTACAGCAGCCCCTTTTATACCCTCTCCTCTCTATTCCCTTCTTTGTTCCTCCTTGACCCCCTTCCCTCAAATTTCCTTATAAAGTTTTGCACAGTACCACAGGCCCCTCTCTCATTTGAAATCATCACATTCCTCTTCTTTCCTCCTTCTTTACAAAGTCCTCCTTTTGCAGTTTCTTAATGGCCCACCTAATAGTGATGGGAGAATGTTGGTCTTGGTCATTGCCTCTGTTATCGCTTGTATGTCAGGTCTGTGTCTCTGTGTGTTTTGTTTATGGCTTCCCCCTTTACTTATTAACCCTTTTGCACTTAAAAGGTCCTTGATTAAATAACATTAATGAAGCAGATGCTCTCACGTAACCACATATCCTTAAACCATGTGAGAACATGTTGAAAGCGCTGCCAAATTCATGATAAACATCATCTACAGCTCTCCACTTACCAGCATATCCAGTCATTTTCTCACAGAAGATAGTCAGGTTGGTCAAGAATGATTTTCCCTTAGTAAGTTCATGTTGGCTGTTTCTAATCATCTTCTCCTCCGTGTGCCTTAAAAATAGGTTTTATGAGGAGCTGTTGCATTTTTTCAAGGATTGAGGTACCACTGATTGCCATGTAGTTTGCGGTACCCTCTTTCTTGGCTTTTTTGAAGTTTAGCATAATTAGCTTTTTTTTTTTTTTTTTTTAAACAGTCTTTGGGAATCTCTTAATCACTACAAACTTTCAAAGAAGATAGAAGTGGCTTCACAATTGTGTCAGCCAGCTCCCTGCTGGATACATCCCATCTGGTTCCAGGACTTGTATATACCCAGTTTACCAACCTCAGAAGATTAGTAGACTCTCAAATCCCAAACACAGTGCTTGAATTTCTTTCTCTCCGAGACAAGAGAGCTATTTTCTTTTCTGTTCCTCTTTAAATCCATCACCCTAATTATTATGAACAGCCACAGCTGAGACAAACAGTATCTACAACATTTCAATTAGTGCTCTATTGAAAACACTCAGGGCTGCATGTATTCACTATACTACTTCCATCCATCCTTCTTTTTCCCCTCCCAATCTTAATAGAAGCCAGATGGAAGAAAAACTGTGTGCAGCTAACCATACGTTCCTTTCAGGTCACCACAGCGAGACATGTAAAACGGATTGACATTGTGCATAGCATGACAGAGGCAAATTTTGTCTGTCTAGCCCCAGACATTCAGCTGGAGAGCCTGTGCTTAACAGAAGGTGGCTTAAGGTGAGAAGCAGTTTTGTCTGTCAAAGTGGAAGTTTGTTTGGCCCACCATCCATGGTCCAAATATGTGTTGTGGATACAGCTGTCAATGTAGATTGGAGCATTTCCAGAGGTGTTTGTTCTTCTCCCATCTGGTGTATGACCCTCGAAGCCTGCTGGACACCCAAATAAAGCCATAAGTGCAGGGTGGGCTGAAGCCACCTCCTTTCTCCTTTGGGTGACCTTCTTCAGTCTGGGCATCTTTGCGCCAATGCTACAGAACAAAAGGGCCAAAACTGAGAAGGAATATGGTTATCTGTTATCTTCAGCTGATGCTATATATAGCTGTAAGCAGTGGATCAGCGAGATCCAGCTGACTAAATGTGGACACCAACATTGCAAACATTTAATCTGGAGGTGGACAACTTCAGCTACTTTATTTATACGTTGATGTAGGGAAGGATTCTGTTTCCTCCTGTGATTTCTGGTGTCTTGCCTGCTTCACGGCAGCACGTCAGAAGGATAGAAACCTCCTATACGTTCTGTGTCATGTTTTCCAGGCCTGTGTGGATGTCCTGGGTGCTGTCAACACAAGAACATCTCAAATGCTGATGGGCACCTCTACTTAAATAGAAGGATCCCTCCTTTGAAGTTTGAGGAGGTTAAATCGCACCCACATGGGCTAATTCATTTCCATTGCTGGCTGTGTCTTTAATTTGTCCAGATGGCTAAAATAAGATTCCTGTTTTATCAGAGAAAAAATAATAATAATCACTGCTCCTTGTTTAAGATGTTATTTTATTCCTTTCTCAAAGGGTTCCCTAAATGGCGTGGGAAACAAACTGAAATTTTAACAATGACAAATGTGATTAATATGTTGGAAGAGCTGGTAATTTTATCTTTCCAATGAAAAAACTTTGTCATCCAAATAGTGGAATGCATTTTTAAATAGGTTTTTGGTGAAAAAAATCGCCAGAGTTATAATTTTAACCAGCTTCTTTTTTCTTCCTGGAAACATTTTTTTCCAAAATTGTGGGAAGGGAGGATTTATTTTTTTATCTACCTTTCTGGGTCATCACTGTTTTACTGTCAAGATTCCGCTATCACACAGAATGATGTCTGTCTCATGGAAATGAGATATTTAGTACATTTCATGCAACAGCCCCTCAGACCACATTTTAAGATACAGAAATAATGTACTTCACTGAACACCTTAGGATACGCTCACAAGAAGATTAAATTAAACAATTAATTAAAACAATTTTGCTGTGGAGAGAGTATGACCTATGCAGTATTTTGTTTGCAAATCACTTCATAGCGTAGCAGGTTTCTCATGATTCATTTTGTTCCTGTGGGGTCCATTATGGGACTAGAGCATCTCCACCATCGTGGCTTGGCCAGAAGATGCAGATATGATTCAGAGAAGCACATGAATGCACCTCAACTACATGCCAGGAGAAAACTATTCCATTATGTGGCCTGGCTTCTTTTGGATGGAAACCAAGCTGTACAGATACGAAGAGGGAGGGTCTTAAGGCACTGCAGGAAGTCAGGATGTGCAGGAAGACACTCTTTTAGCAGTGTAGGCAAACCTACCCCTGATAAGGAGCAAGACATACACAAACACAAGGGTGAAATCCTCTTTCCACTTGAGATTCCTCTAGATTTCACCAAATATGGCCAAACTAACATCTTTTTTTTTTCCCCTTTCTTTTTTTTTGGCTGCAATTATTCAAGAAGAGGTATGGGTTTTTGGTTTTTTGTTTTTTGTTTTTTTTTTTCCTTGAGATATTGCTCCATTCACAGTAGTGAGAAGATTTTGAAGAGCATGGTTAGACTGTCTTTGAAGGCAGAGCTCTATAAGAAGTTACTTTCCCCATCTCATCTGGAAGTTACAGCACTCAGGTAGACTGCAGTTTCGCAGTCAGGTTACACTGCTGCCGGCTGCTGCTGAAAAATGTGGCCTTTGATGTCAGCTAGGAGTCCTGTGACATGTTCTACCACCATTACTTGTGCAAGCTGGTGTTGAACTCTATCTAACATTGACTGGATAAGTCTCTCATTTGGAGAACCTATCTCTCCATTAAGTGGGAAAGGAATGTAAGAAGACTAGCTTATAGCTGGATGGTTAGCCATTAGATACCAGAGGTAGGATAGGAGACAACTGCCTAAACAAGGTCACCTTGGACATCTGACATACATGCATGGGCAAATTGCTTTTGACACAGGACTCAGTGGAAAGTTGTACCTTTCTGATATGGTATCCGAGAGCCAGGCAAGAGACCCTAGGTGTCATTTTTTAAGCAATTAATTCTCCCCTTGATGTCTTTTTAGGGCCCTAATGGGCCATTCTTCTGTCCTTCAAACACTGATCTAGAAGGCATTGGTCTCCTCTAGGTCCTATTTAGTATCTATCAGGCCAATGTGAACAACCTGTGTAACCTAGGATGGCTGAAATAGCACTAGAAGCCTGTGCTAGGAATGAGGCTTTGAAAATCAAATTACATGGATCAACCTTTTAGTAGCATAGACTGTTCTGACAGATTGTCCAATTGTGAGCCCAATTAGAAGGGATTAAGAAAAAGTTCAGTAAAAACTAAAATCAAAGAGGATGTGAAAACTAAAATTAAAGAGGAAATGATAAAGTCCTCAGTGTGTTATCCAGACATTCTGAAAATCCTGTTTCCCTCCAGGACAGGACTTTGTTTGAAAAGAAGAGAGAAAGGTCTTCAAGGGAAAGCACTGAAAATGACAATCTGCCAGAAGGTAGAGATGACACACAAGGCAATGATGATGATGACAAAAAACTCTGTGCATGTGAAAAATTTAGCAATATAAATGTTATTTCCAGAGTACAGAGATGCCTAGAGTACCAACCATAACTAAACATAGTGCTGTCAAATTATGGACATTTTATAGAACAAAGGAGATATAAAAACCATATAAGAATCCACTTCCTTCCAACAAAGTGTTGCAGCTCATTTGCTTCAGTGTGTATCTCTGGACTTTTTTTTTTTTTCTCTCTTTTCTTTCTTACTTTCTTACTTACTTCCACTCTGTCTCCCCGTCAGAAATTTTATTCCAGGAGTGCAAAGGCAGCGATAAACTCAAGCAAGTGCCTTTGCCTGCCAAGACTTGGGAAATATTGCTGCTGAAAGATCAGCCATCAGGTCGGTCTCAGCACTCATTAATTTGACTGTAATATTTCTTATGTAGTGACTACCCAACTGCATAGAAGTAGAAAGCTGCAAGACCATTTCTAGGCAAAAACATTAGCTAGGCCTGACATCAATAGTGTTAATGGGCTGCTCAGTTCAAGGTGCGGCCAGGAAGATCCAGTTGCCCATAAAGTACACAACTGCATCGTTTTTAGGCTTAGCATGCAGCAAGTTCTCCCTTGTGCATGTATTTGCTAAGGGGTTAAAAAAAAAAGAGAAGATTACTTAAATCAAAGGTATCTTCTGCATGACTAACTCTTCTGCTGTCCTGTTCTGCAGCCGTGTGCTCTGAATAAAATTTTGTGCAAAATATGGACTGAATATAAACATTCACTTCTGGATGAGATTTACAACCTTCTGTGGTTAAAAACTCACATTCTTGTGAAAAAGAGAAACCTAAGTACCAGACGAAGTTTTGAAGTTTGTTTGTTTTTTTTTGTGGAGGGAGATGAAGTTTGCTGACACTATCTGATTTTCTTTTTTAGAAAGATTATCAGCACAAATGTAAAAGGAAGATGTATGGAAAATTGAAATTGTTCTATAAATATATGACCAAAAGGTAATTTTTCTGGACCAGAGAAATAAAGGAAGAAAGGGAGAGGAGGAATAGGAGAAATAATGTGAATTGGAGCTCTTAGTATGGTCGTAATTGAAAATCAAAACTCTAAAACTGAAAGATCATAAGGTCTGTTGATTTGTTCTGCAGAAGAGAGTCAAAATGCTACTCTGTGGAGAAAAAGAATAGTCTTGACCTCCAAATTCTACATGCAGAGACCATCACCCAGAAATAATGAAGATTCATGAAGCTTTACAAAGGTCTTCCTCTCTGGTCTTTTGCTTGGGCTCTCCCTTGTGCTTGGAAAAAAATTCTAATAGAAGCACATGACATCTCATTATCTTCCTATAAATATGTTCTTTTTTGTTCTTTTTTTCCCCTGCAATTATATTGCCAATTTAAAAAGCTGCAGACAATGACCTATAATTCTGACCAGTATTTTTGGTGAATAGTTTATTTATAACTTTCTTTAGAAATTAGCTAATCTAAAAGAGTGTGTGAGTGTGCATGTGTGTGTGTGTGTGTGTGTGTGTGTGTGTTTCACTGTCTGCATCATGTGGTCTCTCTTCTTGCAGGTGTATTCCAAAAGTTTTATTCAGGCACTTAATTTGGAAGTTTTATCTGTTCAGGAGGCATCTGAGGTCAATGGAGAGATGTTTTTTCCTGAAGAGTGTTCAGATCTGCCAAGATAGCTTCTTGTTAGTCCATCTGGAGCCAGCAGTAGTTGATACTGCTCTGCATTATCTGCAGATAGGTCCATTTTTGCATGCTAAGCTGGTCACCTGAAACAGCAGCAGCATGGGGTTAGATAGGACCGGATAGAGACAGCCAACAGCTTCATTACTTATTCTCATAAGAGTTTTAGCTCTTCAGCTATCCTCATCAGTGGGGGGGAAAAAAAAAGTAAAATATTCCTGCAGGCAAAAAACAGAGACAACTTTTTGTATAGTGATGTTGCAGTAGTTTGGCGGATAGTAGGCTAAAACAAACAGATACCTCTAAAGAGACTAACGTCTTTAACAAAACGACAAAAACAGTCTTGTCAAACATGAGGTTGTTTTACTAATTAATGATTTATAATATAATTATAATCCCATGTTTAGATGGCAGCCAAGGTCCTTCACTATAAATAATTCATAAAGCAATGATCAAAATTCAGATGTAGCAGCGTATAGGAGATTTAATAACATAGGAAGTGACAGAAGGCAGAACCCAGGCCACAGGCACTAGATATGTAGCTGAGATGTTGAGACATATCTAAGAAGAAGGTGTGTGACCCAAACGGGATGATTTAATTAGTCTAAAATAGTTTGTGAAGCTCTTTATACTGTCTTTGAGGATACATCGGCAATGTCATGTGCAGTATCTGAGCTCCTCTTCTCTGGAGCTCAGGGAACGCATGGAATATAACCTTCTTTTCCAGACCCAGACTTGGCCATCTTCTTCTTCTGAGGAAAAATGCCTAACTGAGCAAAGCTCCTCTACTCTCTTCCCTCCTTTCACATAGTAGCCAAATGACCAAAATGCTGCCACTAGCAAGGAAGGATTCAGCTCTTTACTTCCTCAGATGGAGAGGGCTTGGATTTACCACTTCTGGGAAAAATTCATGGTCAGCGGCCCATGGGCTATTTTAGAAGGGTGATAATGGATCGTGAAGGACCAGAAGAAGGTGGAGGAATGAATCTGTAAACATCCATCCACACATAACTGGGCATTGCCAAACAAAAGCAAATCATGTCTGATGATGAGAAATCATGGCACTGATAATAAACCTCAATGAGGAAGTTTGCAGGTAGATGGAGAATATGTCATTGCCCCAGACATTAAAAGGTGTCAATATTAGGAAATGAGCTGCCTGTTTGATCCAATAACGGCAACAAGATGGTTAAGATGAACTGGGAAGTCTTCCCATCTTTAATTTCAGTGCTATCAATCTATGATTGACTGTTTCTTTTGTTATTTGACATTCACTCAATAGTGCAGTAGCACTGGTATACTGCATGTTTCAAAGTCTCTTTTAAAGAGACATCTGGAATTATGTGAAAGCTGTCAAGTGACAGATTTGCAAATTAAACTATAAATGGAGTTTGGATATGAAATTAGTATTTCTGACATGTTATCTGATTTTCCTCTGAAACTTGTTTTTTTGGGGGGGCCAGGTCTAAAGCTAGTATAAAGCAGTCTAGCTCCTCTTCCTCCAGGGGAGAGTCTACTTCTGTGTCGTGGGGACCCTTTTTTTTCTTTCAGATGGATATAATCCCAAATCAACTTTTGACGGTTTTCCTTTTATGAGGTATACAGAAACAGGTTTTAGAAGATGAACAAAATGTCTCTCCCTCTCCCATTCTCCATCTGCGTTATCAATCCATCCATCAATCCTAACAAAAATAGTAATCTGAACTTTAAATTATCTCAGTTTTATTTTGGGGAAATTTGTCCCTTGTGAAAGTTGGACTGGTGCTGGTAAACACATATTTTTCTCTGCTTTGATTTTATCATGTTGCTTGAGTGTCTGGAACCTAAAAGTCACAGATTTAGGCATCAGACCTTGCCCTAAGCTATGGCAAATCTAGATGGGATCTTGTATTGAATGAGTACCTTTAGTGCCTGCTCCAGGGAATATCAAGACTATAAATGGGGTAACTTGCTGAGAAAACGGGAATGGCTTTACTGTGCAGGCCAGCTTGCACTGCACAAAGATTTTATGAAGACATTAGTCCTAATCAGAGCAGCAATCCCTAAAGCTTTGGTAGAATTTGTGGCAACCAATTTATCTGGCAAATACAAGATATTTTATGTTCATTTTGTGTATATCGTCCTTACTAAATGTTTGTGTCCCTATTTAAGTGGCTGAATCATATAAAGAATAAGAGCCTGTTGAAGCTAACAAATTGAGTTTTCTCTAAACCTAAACTACATTTTTTTAATAAATATTCTAAATCTTTTCTTTGGTTTTGATCATTTCTGAGAGTTGTTGCACACCACAATTTCACATATTAAAACCAAGCTAAATCAAAACAAAAACACCCAAGACTCTTGTTCAGGTCATCTTTTTTGTAAATAAAGAGAAATTGTTTTCCATGAGCAAGAAAAATGAGTGGACCCACTGTTGTTGCACATTACTTTAAGAGAAAGAGAAAGAAAGAGGAAGAGATAGAGAGAGAAAAGAAAGAAGAAGGAGAAGAAGAAGAAAGAAGGAACTATCTCTATTTCAGATTAAAATATTTGACAAATTTAGAGATGAATTAAATAGGAAATATAACACCTTGGTTCTTAACCTGGAATATGGAAGAGCTGTGAAGATATGGCAGTGGATCACGATAACTCTTCTGCTCCTGTGTTAGACTGTGCTCCCTGTTACTTCTGACACAGGGCTAGAGAAAGCAGTCCAGCTTTCTGAAATAGGAAAATTTTAAACTCATAGAGTTTACAGTAAAAGTCACCATCTAACATAACCTTTCATCACCTAATATAATCCCCTGTATGCCAAAACCCGCCTCAATGTTACTAGCATTCGCACTCTGTTTGACAGGTCAGATATGGTTTTGGGGAATCACAGAATCACAGAATGGTTGAGGTTGGAAGGGACCTCTGGAGAACATCTAGCCCAACCCCCCTGCTCAAGCAGGGTCACCTAGAGCACGTTGCCCAGGACTGTGTCCAGAGATTAGCAGCTTTCTTGCCACTGATTGTGCTAGAAGAAATCTGCACCAGCCCAGAGAGATGGGTCACGTCGGGTAGTACCCGCGTGCAGGCAAACGCCGTGAGACCTGCACAAAGGCAATTCTGTACAAACCAATCCTTTAGATTTCCAGCGTGTTGAATCTCTGTGTATCCACAGAAATAAAACCATTCCCAAATGCTTTATCAATGTCATTATTAACAACATTATAAGCAAAACAGAAAAGGATCATGGATGTTTTTAGGACTATATAGGTGAAATTCAACCCATGCTGAGTCTGTGTTCAATAATTTGTGTCTGGCTATAGCATCTCTTCCAGAAAGACATTTATTTTGATTTTGAAGACCTCAGAAAAGAAGAATTTATGGTTTGCTCTTGAAGTTGTTTACTACTTTAAGTATGAAAAACATGCTTTATTTCTAATATGAAGTAATTAGACTTTGATTTCCAGCCATTCTTCTTATGCCTTTTGCAACTAGATAAAAGAGCTGGTCAAAATGCCTTATTTCCTTCTACAGTATATGCATGTTAGAGTGTTATCAGTCATCTCTCTGTCATCTTTTTGATAAACAAAACAGACTGCTTTTCTTGTCTTTCAATCTGGGATTTATACAATGAAATACCAGTTTTTACAATAGGGATAGCTCCATTGGAGCGCCTCCCTCCTGACTCTTTGCACCTCTTCGGAGACCGAGTCAAAACAGTCAGTGGAATCCAGGCCACAATTTATCTCACCCTAAAATAAACACTTGAAATATGTTATATGACCTGCACCTGAACAGTGCCTATTTCTTACCACTGACTATAAAATGAGCCTGATATGACCTGCTCAGCAACAGATGTCTGTTTTGGAGATATTTAGTGTCAATGTCAAAACATTTTCTGTAAGCTTTAGTCAGTTCATTTTTTTCATCAATAATCTGTATGGGCTGCAGTTTTCCAGGATGAATCCCACTGAAATGATATAGAGAGGGAAAATAACCCATTATTCTCCTGTTCATAGATCAAAAAATTGCTTCTATCCTCTTTCCCACAGCCTGACTCAGGGTCACAGGGCATCTTATCTGCTTTCCTTCCAAATCCTTTCTGGAATCATTGCTTGTCAAAATACAGCCCCTGTTATGTCTTACTTTGCTAATTCTCAGGTCTGTAACTCTCCAAATGACTGGAAATCATTGCACTGGTCTTCTTGAATTAAATTATTTTCTGGAAAATAGACCACACATAGAAGTAATGCCCCCCCCCTTTCCCCTGCCAGTGAAAGCTCAGATTTAATAATGGTCAGCATCCCTGTTAATTTTGGTCATTAGAGCTATCTCACATCTGGGCTTCCATTTCATCTTGCATCTAGGCTATATCAGGACATTGCAATATGCGATTAGTCTCACTGTGTGCAAAGAAAAAGAGACCCAGAACTGCTGGATTTTGTGATGATTTTGGCTGCAGTAAAATGAAGATTTGGCCATCTGAAAGCAGTTGCATTTGCAAATGCAAAAGTGTCTGCAATACTGAGCTCCCTTCCTGATTAATCCCTTTGCGTGAGACTGAAAAGGTTGTCTATGCACTGTATCAAATCATATTAACATTTATCATCAGCACTGGATAGGGATCTTGCAGTCAGCTTCTAACCTTTGCTTTTAAAGCCCTTACATTTGTTGGCTCGTGAGCTGAAATGCTTTCCACATCTTTAATCTCCTTTACTAATTTTTTAAGACTATCTGTAATGCCTGTTACCAGTTAGGATCTGCAGCTGCAATATTTGATGATGGGAACTGATTCCTCCCCGATCTCACCCTGACATCACGGAAATGCTGCACGCAGCCAGGAAGTGCTGCTGCCTTTCCTGAGTGATATGTGATGCTAAAAACACCCTGTTTGGGGTTTGGGGAGCCCAGGCAGACTCCAGTGCCATCACTGCTCTGCTCCTCTGTGCAGCACAGTAAGGCAGAGATAACAAGCCCAGCTATAAACCTGCCAGAAACTCAAAAAAAAAAAAGCCCAAAACACCGTGACAAAATCCAAGGCACTCGGGGGCAGTTCAGCTTCGATTTGCTGCATGCCATAATTGTTTGCAATTTCCGGGCGATCGCAGGGATAATTCCCTGCTCCTTCTTTTTCTGGCCATCTACTGCTTGGGAAAAAAGAGAATCGGAAGATATGGGACATGTTACAGGGCTCCTGGAATATGCCTGGATTTTTCTGATTTCCTCCTGAAGGAGATGAAGGTACAGGTACTTCTCCTTCCCTTCCAGTCTCGCCGCTAACCAGGTTTATTTGTGAATAGGCAATTATTGCCTCTTAAGACCCAATCGGATATAATGAAGAGTTCATCAAAATAAAATATTACTGGGAAGAGGGGGAAATTTTTAGGCTATGATTGGAAGACCTTGTCTAAGAGACAAACAGAAGGTGTCACCTTCTCCTTGCAAAGATATGCACCAGAGTTGGATCACATTTATTTGCATGCTAGGAAATTAAGCTTATTTAATTGACATTCCTTTGAGATCAGAGGTGTTCTGGACATGCTGGAAAGTGGTGGAAAGCTAACAGTATCTCAAAAAGAAGGGACTGTAACAAAATAGGATTGGCTGTAGCTGTTTCACTGGAGAGATGAAGAGATAATGATGGACCTCTAAACTACACTGCTAAGCACGATAAGAAGTTTCTTTCCCAGAGCAGAAGGAAAGTTATATTCAAAATATTTCCCAAACTTTGTGCCAGGTCCCTTCAGTGGCTTGGACTGTGTTGTTCTTTTTTTCCTTTTTCCCCCCCCCCCCTATTTTTCATTATTAGTTGGTATTCAGATCATACCATCTCCTCTTCACAATCTGAGTGTGATTTATCTGGGATAATGGATTGAATGTGCCATGGACACCTTGACCATAAAGCTTATGCTGTGCAGAGTTTGTCTGAGCCCAGAAGACTTGCTAACATAGACCTAGCATGAATGCAGTGAGATTGCTTTCAAGGTCAGCTCTGGTCCAGGAACAGATTAACTGCTTTCCCACAGCATGGAGCCCGAGCATATATACTTCGAGGATCAAATGCTGAGCACTACAAGCCAGGTGGAGAGACCCCCTTTTCTCAGCAGCTCTGCAAGTGGCCACTTGGACCTTGCTGGACTTGTTAAATCCGGCTCAGTGCTGCGAACCACGGCTGAGTCCTGCAGACCAAATGGGATAATTTACTGGGTGCCAAGTCTCCCGGTAAATATTATCATTCTGGAAAAAAGGCAGGTGGTCTTTCTCACTCCTGTCTCTCTTTCCCCACTCCCTGGTATTTATTATGTGCCCATTTCTGTGCAATACAAGTTTGCAACATGATTGTTTAAATACAAGCTTATAATAAAAACATATATATTATCAAATGTAGTAATCAATAAAATTGATCTATCCCTTCAGTTATAGTCTTTGTGCTTCCCAAATGTTCCACTATTTTAATGATTTCCTTTTCCCCTCCCTGTTCTGTCATTTCCCACAGCCATGAACACACAGCTACCAAGTCCCACCCCAGAAGTGAGCGCATTTTTGAACAGGGCTAGATCCAATTCTGCTACATTGGTATCACTACCTAAAGCCTTCCTAGACTGAAGATGGGGCTGGTGTCATTGTGTTCCTCCTTTCCTGCTTATTTTCTTTTTCAGGGGCTTAGAAGGTAATAATTTTGAATTACTCTAGAGTGATATTTGACCCGTTGTGCCTGATGGCTTGTGGTAGCTGAGATAGCTGAGCTGTTTGTAGGCTTACATTTGCTATACAGCACTGGAGGGGAAGAAAATATAGTGGTTCACAGATGGGAAGATATTGAAAACCACTGGTTTAGATTTATGCAGAAGGAAACAAGAAGGAACTTGGCAAACTGCCTGCCCTGGTTTCTGGACCCATTCGAAATGGGAAGTCTATAGGGACAAGAGTGCCTGTAGTTTCCCAGGTAAAGTTGCTTAGGTAGCTCCCTATAGGAGTTATCAGGTACCTAAATGCCTTAAAAATCCTAGTCGTTTTATGAGCAATCTCAAATCTGTAAAATACACCCTTTTCCTTCTTTCCCCCCCCCCCCCCCCATCATGTCTATATATATTTTAAACTCACCTGGGCAGGAGAAAAACTTTTGTGTTTGGAAATTGTCTGATACAAAGCAGGCAGGGGATGAGGCTGCCTGAACATCAGCGTGAGCTTCCATCCCTGCTACAATGCCGTGTTACGCAGCGGGTGATGCGCTCCGTTAGCAGGTACCATGCTTATCTTCAGCAACAGGGTGTGGTTTTACCGGTGCGTAATACGAAACCTGTATCTGACTGCCTGGGGGCATCGCAGGGCTCTGTGATGAACCCTGTTACAAGCACAGAGGGTAATTGTTATTTCACCAACACTTTGTTCGTTATTCTTGAGGAATCCCCAGGCTGCTCGGTTCCCCCATAGAGCTACTTCTGCTCCACGTTGCAAATTTCTGCCTACGATTCCCCAGCAGTTCTAATGAAGCCCTTCGAATCAGAGCAACCGCTGGCAATTTTACCACTGCATCTTGGAGGGAATTCTGCTCAGTGTGAAATGATTGTGTTAAACCAGCCTGTTTGTCCGTCATGGTGTGGGAAGCTCTTAAAAAAAAAAAAGAAAGAAAGAATGAAAGAGATGTCCGCAGAAATTACAGCTCCACAACATATAAAGTCTTTATTGATAGTAATGACATTTTGTTTTTTTTTTTCTAGATTTCCAATCCATGTTCATTCAGAGCATTTCATTATGGTCCTAAGTGTAAAAGAGCAGAATTGATAGAATGATGTGGTTTATTGCTCATAAAAAAAGAACTAGAAATGAATAAAGGGAACATTTAGTGTTCAGAGGCGCTGCTGCTGGAGTGTGTTTTCATGCTTATTGCAGAAAACTGGATAATGCTACAGTGTTACTGCCTCTGTGGTTTCTTGAAATATTTATCAGCAAAACAGATTCCTCAGAATTGCTATCGTGCTCACAAACATGGGGAGAACCACCCTCTCCATGCTGCTGACAAAATCTTAATGGAATGTGGGTTACCACAGAGCGCCAATCACTAGTCCCAAGGAAAACAACAGGTATTTTTCCCGGTGTTGTGCTGTTTTAACTATAGTGTGTCTGTAATCACGTGTCTCCATGAGAAAGTGGCAAAAATACTATATATTTTATGGTTGTTTTGCTGGTACTTTCTAGAAGAAAATTTCCCCATTTTTAAATGGGGAAAGTGCGGAAGAGAAGGAGGAATCACAGCTATGAAAATCATTGAGGCCGCTGCCAAAACTTGAGCTCAAGTCTTCAGTACATCAAGCATAGCCATCACTTTTAAAACAGAATCTGCCTTGGCTTGATTCTTGGTGCATCTGCAGGATATGTATTTTTGACTTAAAAGTACTACATTCATAGCGAAATAGCTTTGGAAAAATTAAATTACACAGTAGCAATTTTGCAATACGTAATTTCATCCTGTATGTAGAACTGATCAAGTGTACACATACTTGGTGAAAAGCTTAGGATATCATGGGAGACATCTGAGGGATGTATTTTGTCTGTGACTGTTAAACACTCATTAAAATGGCATTAGCGATGTGTATTACAACAAGAATTATTAACCTTAGTTCTACACGGTATGTGCACATATGGAGGAAGACACTGTTGCAATAGTCCCTCCCCATTTATACATGCATTTATACTGTAGACACCTTCACTTATTGGAACAAACCCATCCTAGAGTGTTATTTTCAGAGGAGACAAACCATGTTTTAGGAATCCCTCCGCTAGATAAAAAGGGAGGCACTGTGACACTCATCCTTGCTGTTGAGAGGAAATGGGTCAAATTATGGCATCCTAGATTTTTAGATTTTCCATGCCAATATTTCACCACTTCTGACAAGGTGGTAAATTTACTCCTGGAGGTTGTGAGATCCTCAGGCGTGATGCTGAGGAGGGCTGCAGAAGCTTCTGAAAAGGCGTAAGTGGATCAGATGAACGTCTCACTGAGTTTCTTCTTTGGAAAGGTCCACAGAAGAAAAAGAAGATGAACCAAAGAAATGAAAGACAATAGACAGGCAGGCGAAATGAGCATCTTTAAAGCAACAGCCCAGATGGATAGAAGTCAGGGGAATGAAAACAAGGAGAGAGATGCAAACAGCTGTGCTTGGATATAGTGCAAAGCTTTGCACTGATTAAAGAGGAAGTGTTGCAGCCTTTATACAAAATTTTAAACTGAGTATGAAAAAATTAGATTGTTAAGACAGAGAGTTAGTGAATTAATGATTTTCTGATGAAATAAAGAGGAAGAATGATTTGCCCTGGACATGAATAGCAGTTGATTCTTGCTAATCTTGCTGTTGCAAGGCAATAAACCTCACAGCCTGCCAATATTTTAGGATGAGAATGCGTTATATCTACCTTATGCTGTGTCAACTTGCTAGGATCAGAGTGTGCTTTGACTGAACAGAGAGTAGAAACAAAGCTGTTATTTAAAATAAGATGTGAGGAACTCTTCATTTCAGATGTCAGATGTGTGTAGAGCTAAGCTAAATTCTGATATATTACCGTGACAAAAATACAAAACAAGTTATAGTAAACCTATTGATTTTATGCACTAATTTTATTGTAAGGTTGTATAAAACATGCATAAATGATTTTAAAAATGCAGGTTAAACAGCTTGAAAAGAAAAAGAGTGTTAAATAATAACTTTTTAGATTTTTTCCCCCAAACTGACACTCTGCTTTGTCTTGTTTCTGCCATAATAGGGTGTAAAGTATGAAGTCTTTTGTTCAGCATGACTTTGATTTTAGCAATTAAGTCAAGTAACTCATATTGTGTTTGTCTTTGTGCAACATGCATTTCCCTATGTAACTCTAATAACTTTTGTTATTACTGTTGAAAGAGAACTGAGAAATTCAAGAATCCCACAACCTATTTAAACAAAACATTAGAACTTTAGTAAGCAAAATCATAAATCCCAGCACAAAATAGATATCCAGATGAAAAGATAAAGGACAGAGTTAGTTTATTGATTGATTTATTTACATCAGAAGCTAAGATGAACAGGTTTTCTTTTCTTCACTTATTGCTATGATGTAACATGTCCATGAAGTTTTGGGAATTTAGGGAACTCCTGATTCTGTCACAACCAATGCCCACCGAATCCTGTCTTCAGTAGTGCCCAGGACAAGATATATCAGATGAATGTGTAAGGACCTAATACCTAGGCTATTGTGTATTCTGTGTTAGTCTTGCCCTCATCTTTAATAATTAGGGACTGATTAAAGCTTTCAAGTAATAGCTTTAATATCTCCTATTAAATTTATTTCATCATTATTAATGTTTTCTCTGGATGCTTGTGATATTTTCATTATTTTCCAATTTCATCTATTCTGAATTGTACTCTCGGTCTCTATGATTTCTTATGGCAAGGTATTCCACCACTGTAATCGTGTCTTACAAAGAAGTATTTCCTTTCATTAGGGTAGAGTTCCCCAAATGTTTATTTATCTGACCATCATAAGCTACTAAATTTAATTAGATCACTGAGATCAATGATTTATGTTTGGGTAAAGCACCTCCTCAGAGTGACAACTGGACTTGTTTTGTAGACAATTAGAGTGGGATTCATCTTACCTGTCTTTAGATGATGACTACATAATTAATTACCTAAGTCTGACCCAAGGATCCTTCACAGTTAATGGAGAGAAATGACACTTTTAGGGTGTGATTTTCTCATTTATTTTACATGTCTCCTCGAGGTTGAGATGAATCATACACTGATTCTGCTGACTGTATGGACTAGACTTCCATCAGATGGAAAGGGAGCCAAGGATTAGTTCAGCTACAGACATTGCAGGTGTTCATCTAACTTTTGATTAGATTAATCCCTTAGAGATAAAGAATCTTCCCCTTCCTCTGGTATCTTATTCCAGTGGTTAATTTTCTTCCCTATTTAAGAAAGTACTTCTTATGTCTTAAGTGAATTTGTCTGGCTTTTGCTTCCAACCACTAGCTTTAGTTTTTCTTTTCTCTCCTAGATTTGATAGACCTTTAGGAGCAAGTATATTCTTGCTGTGAAGATTTAATCTAATTTAATATTTTCTTGTATTCATGTTAAAAGAAAGGAGGACAGAAGTTTCTTATGAATCTGCCGTGATTGTTTGCATTGTATTGTCATGGTCAGAGAAGGGAAGTGATTTATCTGGGATAATGGAATAGCCAAAGAGGCTATATTCTCCTGTAGGTGATCAGATTTCCTATCAATGTCTACTGGACTACAGAGAATGTCATGAAATGTGTGGACAGCAGACGAGAAAACTTCTAGAAGTGGAGAGAAGAATTTTATCTTTGTGATATTTGACAAAGACAGTTGGCTTTCAGTCAGAAGTAGAACGAAATAATTTAAGTAGAAAAAGAAAAAAAAACAGTGAAAAGGCAGGGAAGAAAATAACATATCCGAATACAATTGCCATTGATAGTCCAGCAACAAAGTATATTTGTCATTACAGAGTCTGTCTTACTAAAGTGTGGCAATCTACCACTAGCAACACATACAGCTGTTCCGTTGATGCAAGTGCAAGTGGGAGAGATTTTGTAATGGTTGAAGTCCCATCTTTGTCCGCTGCTAATGACTTACACTGGAAGGTATTATTTCACATAATAAACACTGTATAGCACCTAGGATCTGAGGTAACATAACAGGAAAAGCAAATATATGTAATAAAAGAAGTAGGGAAATGAGGCGGTGAAGATGTTCTGAAAGAAATATGAAAGGATCAAACTTTATTCTTTAGATAAGTGATGGTTTGTTTGTGCCAAAAAAAGAATTTTATCAGTTAAAACAACAAAAAAAAAGGCATAAAAATGGCCTCAGATGAGAAAACCTTATGAACTGCATTTGTAGATGTAGTAGTGAGCTGCTTCTACTACCACCTTTTCATTATGGCTTGTCTAACATGAATTTGCTGCTCACACTAATCATACACCTTCTGTAGCCCACATTACAGTGGTATTTCCTTCCAGATTATCCTATTCTGAAGGAAAAGAGATGCATTGGTCTTCTTCTATAGCTGGATTTTCTTTTTCCAGCTGTCTTCCTTCAGCAGTAGAGAAGAATCTGCTTCCAAAAGTCTTTCATGCAAAAAATGAACTCCAGATGTCAGACTTAAGTCATTTTGAGTGCCAGAATCAGGGACTATGACCATAACATTGGGATGATCTTCACCTTGCAAGGAGGAGGGCAGTAAGGATTTTAACTCAAAACATCCTGTCAGACAAATTAGTAGAAAATCATTTGAGTGCAGGGTTAGGAGAGCCATCTATACTTACAGATGAAAGAAGACAGAATGATCCAAAGTGACAAAAACACCTTATAAATCAAGATAATTCAGATGGGAAGTGGGATCTTTGAATTTAACGACAAGCTGGTCATTAATAACTCTAGCTGTCTAGGGCATCTTCCAGCCACTGCAAGAGAAGACCCAGTCTGAAAGATGAAGGAAGCTCAGTGTCAGCTGAAGATGGAAGCTGGATAGATCAGTGACTTCTTCCCCAAATCTGCTTCACTAGTGTCTTTCTTGTGTTTCAATAAAGGAGAAATTGTCTGGATCAGGGCTTACGCCATAAGTCCTCAAGCCATCATTTGCGAGATGAGAATTTTCTTCTGTACTCACCTTAAACCATCTTTCAGGTTTGAAGATTGAGGTGAAAACTTTCTAGAGTGGGTTTGATTTTAAGAAAAACTTTAAAAAGTATTGATATCCACAGTGTGGATATCCAAATGTGGAGGTATCCACACTTTTCATCCTGATAAAAGTCCATGAAAGTTTGCATATTTGTGGGGGTTCTTTCCATTTGTTGGAAAACATGAATAACTGACAACATTTCATCTCCAGGGGACACCTATTTCTTCTAACAGCTTATGGACTTTATCCCACTATGATACCCACTGCCCTAAGGTAAATATTGATAGAGAATACTCCTTACACTTGTTCAGTTGTGGGTACTACTTTTCTTATTTATAGTTGCCTAGCTTCCTCTGAAACAACCACTTTTTTATTAAAAAATACTATCAGTAAAAGCTTTGCATATGTTGAGCTTCTTTAAATAAATTTTAGAGTTGGAAACACAGAGTTATCAACGAATCTTTCTGCAGACCACTAGCTACTTATATCTAGATTATCAGTAGAGACAATTGTATACTTTTGCTTTGCTGTACTAATGTTGCTTTGTCTGACTCTTTTAGTGGATAGTCCAAATACTTGGCTGCCAAATCTTTTATGATAAATTTATATATTTTTTATTTTCTCTTTGAGAAATAGCACACTCTCTCCCCATTTCTCCAATGCCATACTAAAAAAAACCCCAAAAAACAGAAAAAACAATTCCCTTCTCAATAAATAAAACAAGCCAAAAGAAACCCAAGAATATATCTTTGAAAATTGCAATCTTCTGCTCCTCTAGAAAACCTGTTGACACTTATGAGTAGTACATAGCTCTACTGCTCTGAGCAGACTCACTAAATTGGTGGGATGATTCATGACACCCTACCAAAGTAAAGGACGTGAGCAAGTGTTCTCAGGACTGTGACCCTAACAAAAGTCTTTATAGTCACGGTGATCCCCTTTTTGTCTCCACGTAACACCTTTTGTGCTGCAAGCCAGCCTGCCTTGTGTGCTCTGAGATGTGCTTGAGCAGGACGTGAGTCACAGCGCAGAGTCTGTCCCTAAGAGCTTCTCAGCGCTTGGTTGCTGACTCCCAGGTCTGACCAGAGCTAGCAATGCACAATGCATTTTCTTTCCTGACTTCCTAGAAGGCAGAAGACTTAATTCATCTATGATTATATATTCTTGGCTGCAAATGGTCTGAGAACCAGACTTCCAGGAACAAAGAAAATGAAATCAGTAGACTGACTCTCATCTCAGCTGAGCAGTGCTAATGTCAGCCATTGCCTTCTATTTGAAACTGGAGTCTGACTTCACATATGACAACAGCAGGTTCACAGGCTCATCAAGACAAAATCCAGAGCCCCAGCCAGAGCTTAACACACAGTTTGAACACAGCCTCTCTCTGCATCCTCCCTGTTGTGTTGGAGGTGCTCCTCCTTAACCAGTATCAGCTTTGCATCCTGTACAAAGTAATACAACTTTTTGTGTCCTGTGCTTTCTGAGTCATTATGTATCTATTCCTCCTGCCCTCTGATAAGGAAAACGGTGCTGTCAGAACATGATATCTGTTTCCTTTGCCAGATATGGAAAGTGAGTGCCAGATATGGAGATGAAGTGTAATCATTACTGGTGTCTTCTCCAATTCCAGTCATATCTAGGTCTGGGAAGGAAAGAAGCTCCCAGCTGTTTCTTCAAGGACCTGGGAAAATGTCCTCATGGAGAGCTGAGTGGTAGAAGGTGGATATCATCTCTTCAGATTGTTCATTTCAACTTCAACTCCCTTTAGCACCATCTGAGCCAATGTTCCTTCTCACATCAGCATAGTGTGATCACATCTGCATGATTAGGCAGCTCTTACTATTTAGAACAAGAATGCATCCCCATCTGGTTGTTTTTTATTTATTACACACGTTTCTCATTCATACATTCCCCCCTGAAAAAATCAACACAAGAAAATCAGTAAGGAGGAGGAGGAGGAGGTAAAGCAGAATTTAGCAAGCCCTCAATATAATTGTTAGCAAATAATTTATCTAGACAGCTTGCATTTTGCTTTTCCAAAGCTCAAAACTTTTTTGCTTTCTTCAGACTTTCTGCAGACTTTTGGTGGGTCAAATTTCAAGATTGTTTTGCAAGTCAGCATAGAAATTGAACCTTAAATACGTAATCAATGTTTGGTTATCCAACCAAGGAGCAGAAACATTATTGCATAATTCAACTAAAAATCAAACAAAGTTTTCTTATGAATGTCTATTGACTGAACATAGACATCTGAAGGCCTTCCACTCACAGAATACTTTAGAAAACATAATTATAAAACTGGGTAAAATAATGGACTACATTCAAGGAACTGACTTTGAGAGAGGCATATATCTGAGAAGGGGATAGCCCAGCTACCAAGAATGCCACCAGTAGAACTATTACTTGACATTTATTTGTTCAGGTTTTAAATAGTAAGTAAGACCATCTTTTAGAGATGATACTTTTGCAAATCATTTTCTCCTAAATAGCAATATCTTAGGTCTTTATACTATAAAACTGAAAATACTAATTAGGTTGCATATGTGATATACATGTATTACACATTCATCTCACATAACTAGAGGTACTTTAATGACATTAAGATTATAGCCACTGTGGGCTCCTTCTTATAGTCAGGGGACAGACGCTGATATCTCAGAGGTATCCCAACACTCACCTGAGGGGATCTGTCTATAGAACCAAGGTGCCAGGAAAAGTTAAAGCAAGGAAAGTCCTAAAAAAATTCACTTATCTAAGTGCCTGAAATGAGATAGGATATATCTTGGCCACATAACAATAGAGAGGTTGCAAGTAGGGTGTGAGAGTGCTGGAGGTTTTCAGTTTAGGTCTGAACAGTAATTGAAAAAAATATATATATATTTTTTTCTCTCTCTCTCTATAGATATATATTTAAAAATCAATTTGTGTCAGTCCAAAGCATCTTTTACCCCACACTATCCGAAAAAAGTACAAAACTTCTTTCCAGATTGCCTCAAATATTTTGCTAAACATGTCAAAAAGGAAACCAAACTGTCAAAACACTTTGTTGAGAAAGCACTGAAATGAAACCTCTCCATCCTTTTTTTCCCTTACTCATCATACCCAACCTGATCCCACTACAGATTTGTTCCTTGAGACTGCTTAAAAAAAAAAAAAAAAAATCATTGCCCCAGTTGTGAGGGAAACTCCTGAACAGAGAAAAGTTGAATGTCAAGGTACTTTGCGTGAGGACATCAATGGCATTATATATTTCTGAAAGATGTCTAATGAAGCCTGTGCTTTACGTATCCTCTAAAAATAAAATGGCTGATGCATAAAGTGTCTCTTGGTAGGCTGTGGCTGGTCACTGTATGGAGAGGTAAGAAGTTACTACCTTGCAGTTGTCTACCTGGGTCTTCTGTTAGAGGTAACTGCCCTTATAGATAAGTCATTCCGTATATTTGATCATCTTGATGACCTCCTACTGTGTCTTGTTCATTTTGCCCATTTCCTCTATATCAGAGAAGCTGATGCACATTCTCTTCCCCGCAGTGGGAATGCAACTTCCAATGGAGGGGTGATTCACCCAATGTAATTTCTTTAATCATCCGACTGTGAATCACAAGAGCTTGTCAGAGGACATCTTTAACAAACAGATTCTGCCCCTCTGTCAAGAGAGGCTGGGACTCCAGAGAGAGGGAAAATTTCGGATAGGAAAGATAATTTTGACTTTAATGAAAACTGACTTCAGGAAGGGTAGAATTTCACACCGGCACAGGAACCTTGCATTTGTCACCTTAACTGTACTCTGCGTTAGCAGACCTAGTGCAGCTAAGACATCCCCTTGGGACTGTCAGATATAATACAGGAGCTACCAGAGACCCATGACCCTCCTAGACCTGCAGCTGGGGACAGGAAAGATCCTCCAGCGCATCTCAAAAAGCGCTGGCTTAGGCAACTGATTGCTCCCTAAATCTTACCTAAGTCATAGATACGCAGTGAGCCAAAAGAGTACAAGGAGCTGCTGACCACATGGAAGTATCTATTTTAAAGTGAGCTGAATATAACTCTAGGGTTCACTGACTATCCTGACTAGATCTCCATTGACTATAATGGGAGTGCAACTGCTTAGCTCACATGTGGACACCTACATTTACCTTTCTTAATCTGCAAGCTGAATGCCACCTTTTGCCCTTGAGATGTTATGCGTTGTTGTGTGGCGGTCTGCGAAGGCAGATCAAGGTAAGGTGTGTCTGCCACAATTCAGATAAGTACGTTCTTCTTTATAGCTGACCTGCAAACTAGCTAGCAGAGCGTGTTTTTCTATCGTGCCTATCTTCTGGTGGGTGATCTCTGCCTTTGGAGAAGCTGGAGTCAGAGGCAGGTTAGCCTAACATGCACGCACTGTAAACCAAGCTTAATATATATCTTCTCCCATTGATTTTTCAGTGTGGCCAGCTGCAGTATCTCCTGCAGCAGCATGTGTGTGAGGAAAAAGCGAGGAACTGATGTGAGAAGGTGCAGTTGTTCTCCAGTAAACCTCCTTGCAGGGCCAGGGGAGGGAGACAAACGGAAGAAGACCAGACACCAGGACTGAGGGCTTTGATTCAGTTAGATTCCCCTTGAGGATGGCCATATAATCAGCCTCCTGTCCAGTCAGGAGCGAGTTTACAGCACCTCAACTCCTCAGCGATGTCTGCTCTCATGCCCACCGCTACTTCCAAGCCTCCTAAGGTGAACATCACTGTGGGCTAAGCTTCCTTATATTTACTACAGAGTAGAGTACACACACAACAAGATACATAACGCTCTTTAACTTCAGACCTTGAAAAACCTCATCTAATGCCCTATTTAATCAAACCAGGATATTTAGCATTATGCATTTTCCCTTTCTGTGGGCATGGTTCTACTAGTAGAAATGTCTCAAACTACTACAGATCACTTCTGTAGCCAGAAAGGGAATAAATAACTGCCTTTGGTTGCATAATAGTTGCGTTTTCTCCCACTCTCTACCTCCACCAGATCTTACCCTTGGAACTAGGTGGGATCTACTGCTGACTGTCAGTCCCTCATGCTGGCCATGATAATGGCTGTCATACTTCACACACACTTAAATAATGAAGATTTATTTAATAGACTGCTAGTGAGCATAAAAATAAAGCACCACAGTCTTAAAATGGCTTAATTGTTTTATCCTAAAGAAATTCATATTCTCCGGAGAGCAAAGTTCTTAGACAGACTCTCCTGCCTATTTCGGTAGGAAACCTGAAAAGGATATCAGCTGAGATCATCTAAGGCAGTGCAGTCCAACTGCAGCTGGATTCGAGCCACTAGATGATTCTCTTGGCCCATTGCCCCTCTCCTGGGAAAGACAGGGAGCAGATGTTGGAGCAACACATAATAATTGAACAGCTGGGAGCCTTCTTCCATGCTTAGCATCCCAGGGGAAAATTCCGTAGTGGGGCTCCTGGTTTTTGAGGTAGCACTGCCATAAATTCTGGAAGTCTGGAGGGAACATAGCTGAGAGTTTTGTTTTGTTTTGTTTATATATATATATATATATATCTCTACGGGGTGAGCATAGGTGCTCTTCTTGGGAAGATCAATCGCTTTGCTATGGAGGTTTCTTTGTCCTGCATCTTACCCTTTAGGATGTAGTAAAATAAAACTTGTTGTGATACATCTGAGTAAGTGATAGATGTCTACATCTGATTTAGTTGGCTCTTGGCTCCCTTTATAGTTTTTGGAAATCTGGTCCTTAAATTAAATGGGATCTTATCCTAAGGTAGACATATAAAGTAGGTTTGATAGATAACAAATTTCTCTCTCTCTGCTGTCTCTAAAGACTGCAGAGGGTTTTTATCTCAGCTGTTTGATGTAGACATCTAACTCTTTTTTTTTTCTTTCATTCAGCAAAGTTGCTAAAAACCGTGAGATGTGACTGGAGAAGCTGGCATAACCGGAGAAGGAGAAAGTGCGAAGGAAAGCTTTGAAAAGTCCAGCTGATTCTCTGGCCTGCTCCATGATGCTGGAATAAAAAAGCAGAGCTGGATGCATCCACACTGTGTCTGCGCATGCATTTCTCAGGAGAAGGTGGCTATGCAGCCACGGGGCTTTTACTGTGCCAGGGCACCGGGAACATGCATGCTGCCTTGTCCAGTTGTTCTGCTGTGGAGCTGCATCCCCCTCAGGCTCCTGCACCTGCCCTGGGAGTAACATGCAAGTGACCACTGGACTGGTAACCATTTTGGTTGCTCTTGTGACCGAATTAATTTGGTTTTCCTTTGTTTAATCTGAAAACAAGGTAAAGGCAAGGAGAATGTGAAATGTGAATGAGAAATGGAAGGTGGAGGATACTTGGAAGGGAGATGCAGAAAATGAAGGGGAAGGGGTGAAAGACAAGTGAAGGGAAGGGCCTCCACATTGGGAAGAGCCACAGTATTGGTATCTGCGGGGCTGTGAAATTTCAGGGTGAAGCAGGCAGGTGCTCATGCAGCACAGGTCTCAGGGAATTTGGATAGGGATGCAGGCTTTCAGCATCTTCAGTTTCTGACATGGATCTGCAGGACCTGGGAGCAGTATGGTTGTAGCGGCAGAGGGCTCCTCTAGGCCTGGATCACTGTCCCTGCTGAAGATTTTTAGACTCTTCGACTGATCAGTTCCCTGGGTCTGAGAGAGGGTTTTACTCTCTGCCGAAGGGAGAGGAGACTGGATGCTTTTGAGAGATTCCCTCGCGGGGGCATGAGCCTCCTTGCCACTATCCAAACACCAGGCAAAGGACCCAGCTGGACAGCCCTTCTCTCACCAGCCACTTCGGTCCTCTCTACAGCTCCGCTCCTGTTCCAGCTACAGGTAGCCCTCTTGCACCACTTGTTGAGGGGGAACCTCGTGCTGTGCAGCCGCGAGATGAAGTTCATGCGGCTGCTGTTGCTCCTGTGCAGTCGCTTCCTTTCCTGGATGTGTATGTCTCTGGTATAGGAGGGGAAGAGATGTTTGCCACAAGCTCAGAGAGCTCATCCTGGACACAGGCCACCTGCTCACCTGCAAATACCATCTGCAAAATAATGCTTCTAGGTGAAATTCCTGCTCCGCTTCCCCTCACTTCTCCTCCCTGCCAACTTGAGCTACTTTGTCGCTTTTCTTTGCCACCAACTCTTCTGCAGCTCCAGGGAGAAACTGCCTCCCCTCCTCCCTCCCACACCCCCTTCCTCCTTCCAGCAGTGATGCCATCCTCCCTCCATCATCTTGCTTTGCTGACTCTGTCTCACCAATTGAAAAATCTGTGGGGCAGCAGAGATAGTGTTTAGGGGACAGGGGGAACGGGCAGTTGGGGGGGGGCAAAGGGGGGGAAAAAAAAGAAAAAAAAAGAGTTTGATTTAAGCAACTTCATTTGCATAACCCCCTCCTCCCCCTCGTCCTCATTGGGTTCTTTCTCCCTCCTCCATATTAATGAGACTAGCCAAGGAGAAGCGATTGGCTCCGTGTTGCCTTTCCTTTCCTCAGGCACTCGGGGGAGGAGGTGTTTGCATTTCTCCGCAGGACTAGCTCGCTTTGCAGAGCATTGTCTGGGTATGGGAATCACACACGCGCACAGAAATACAGAGGCGAGCGCACCATCGCCCTGACTCGCGGGCGGAGCGGCTGATCCAGCCCGAGCCCCCTTTCTCCTCCAGCCTCTTCTCCTCCCCACCCCCGCCACTTCCGAAGCCGCAACAATTTCCAAAAAAGAAAAGAAAAAAAAAAAAAACAGAGAGAGAGGGGAGGGAAAAAAAGTTTGCAAATCTCCTACCCCCCTTCTTTGCTGCTTTTTTTTTTTTTTTTTTGGATTTCGCGATGGCACATTCCTTCACGGCCAGGACGTGGCCCATCATCCCCCGTGCACGGGCAGCCTGGACATGAGCGGCGGGCGAGGGAGGAGGAATTTTGCTTTCCCTCGGAGGCGCCGACCCCTCCTCCGCCCGGTGTGAGCGAGGAGGAGGAGGGGGAGGAGGAAGAGGGGAGGAGGGGGGGGAGGAAGGAGCCGGCCTCTCTCTCCTGGTCAGTTTCACCTCGGGACCAGCTGGTCAGTTTCTCCGAGGGGAGGGGGGGGTGTCGGGGGGGAGCTGGTCAGTTTCAGCTCCCGCCCGGCCGCGGCTCGGAGCCCATCACCGCCCCGCCTCGCCCCGCCGCCTAACGCAGCATCTCCGGCGCCGCGACGGAGCCTCCCCGGCCCGCAGCCGCGGTAAGTGCCGCTCCTCTGCCCTCCGCGCCCCGCCGCCCCGCTCCGCTCCGCTCCGCTCCGCCGCCGCCGCCCCCGGCAGCGCCGAGCATCCCCCCGCCGTGCCCCGCTCTTGCCCAGCGCGAGGAGGGCAGTCTCCTGCAGAGCGGGCTCCGAAGATGCGGCCGCGCCATGCGTTCTTTTTCCTTTTTTTTTTCTTTTTTCCCCTCTGTTCCAAGAAATACATCTCCCCTCCCGCGCGGTGACAGGTTAACGCGCTTGGTATGGGAAGCACGTCTGTTTTTAACACAATATGGCTGGTAAATAAAACCTGATTGCTAACAGACCCGGTGCTGCTGTTGGCATTCTCAGGCTCCAGGCTCCCTTTGCAGCTCTGCATCTTCACCTGCCGCAGAAACTCTGATTCACCCTTCCGACCGGTGCACCAAGGCAGGACTTCTCTATTTTTACTGTAGGGTAGTAGTCAAAATTGACGTTAACGTGCCTTTGACCTCTGCTTGCACGCCTCTGTGCACTTCTCATCAGTATTTGAACAGCTGGCTCTAATATTACCGTCCCTATGCAAAGCACATCTCAGTCAGAGGGCTAGCATACAGGACAGACTCTTCACCGCTATGCTGTGAATTTAACATATGAATGGGTCCAGGTATGTACTGGAATCTTAACAGCACTGCCAGCATGAGAAAGATGATGCAGCGTGGTGTTCAGGAGCGGAAAAGGCACGGAAAAAAGCGAAGCAGATTTGTTTAGTGACATAGCGGTGTTTATGGCTAGATGATCATCCCACTTACAGAGAAGTTCATCTGCAAGAACTCCCTGGAAGTCGGTGGCTTTCCTCTGCGTTGAATCTGCTGGTAAACAGAATCTGGCCGTTAGCTTGAGGTAGCACTGTAAGTAATTATAATAATGATAATTTAAAAAATGTTAACTGAAATGGATAGGGCAGCAGAGTGACTTGGTTCTTTCCTAGGGAATTATGGATTACCATCCATCTCATTTGTGTATGTTAATTAGAGTGCATGTGTTGGACTGATATTGCAATGTGCGATGTGACTGAAGTAGTTGTTTGTTTTTTTTTAATCTGCTGGGATCAACAAAAATACAAATAGTTTTTCATTTGATGTTGTTTGGGTACACAGGCATCTCCCTTCTGTATTCTTTCTATGCAACACCGGTGAGGTACAGTGGGGAAACGTTTCCATGGCTAATACATTCTAATCAAAGGGAATATATGATTTGCTTAAGGTTACTGTCAATGATAGCAGGAAGGCAAACTGCTTAAAATGATGCAGGTATAGCTGCAGAAAAAGAACGCATTATGCAAGCATCCTTGCTTGGCTAATGCAAAACACACTGGGACTGTCTCGAAAGAAGTTGTCCTAAAGGATGAGTAAAACAACACTGCTCCAGTCTAATGAACAGCTAAGCAGTGCTGCTCGGTGCAGTAATGGGAGCTGGATTAAAGTTGGTGACTCCATTTATAACTCAGTCTTAGTTCCGGATTTTATATATTATGTATTTTAAATATATAGATATATATTTTGGTCCTGTTTTTATGTGCTGGGGGCAGCAGTTGCTGCTTCGTTGTCCGTTCAGGGCAATGACAATTGATCTGTTATTGTAATCTATCCTGGACGTTGGGGAGTGGAAAGCTTCTCTTGTTTTGTTTTCTCAAACCGAAGGCATGTGTGCGGTGACTGGAAAGATAACCGTTGGCACCAAACTGACTCAGAGGTCATGGGGGCTCCTCGGGAAGTCGGAAGGAAAGCCCACCAGCCCAGCGCATTGATCTTTAAGTAGGCAACTAGCGTTGCAGTCGCTCCTTGGCTTGAGCCCTCCGGCTTTCGTTGGTGTCCCCACAAGTAAACAAGAGTGCTCCTTCCTCCCTGTACATTTAAGATGTCTGCTGTTCGCGCGGTGGTGTCACAGCCGTATACAGCGCTGTAGATCCCCCGTTGTCTGTGTATACATGAACCTCATAAACACGGAGGCAGAAGCTTTGTTGTAGCTCTGTTTCTACCAGGGAGAAAAGAAACAGAGATGTCTGAGATTGTGGGCTGTGCCGCTGATCACGTTCAAACCTTTGTTCATCACATCTCTCTTGATTTGGCTGACTGAGCCGGCGTCCCCGAGATATATATATTTATTTTTTCTGGGGTTGAGTTCCATATGTGCCTACGCCTTTAATCAGTTGGGACCTCTGTCCCCAAGCTGATTCATTTGAATAGAGCAGATTTTGTTTTTCTTTCCTTCCTTCTGAGCACACTTAGTACAAACACTCTAATTCCTAAATTAGCTCAGATTATCTTCTGATGAAACCAGCAGTATTCAAATTAAGAATCACAGAGGGAAAAAAAAAAGAAAAAGAAAAAGTAAACTCAGGGCAGGATCATGCTGCAACTTAGATCAGGGTGAAAGACTTGCAGGAATAAATCAGATCTTACAGTTTCTCTCGATTTAACAGAAGAGACATTTACTTACCGGGAGGCTCAGGGGAGTTAAGCTGATATCAGGATATAGAGGACAGTGGAGATATTCAATTTTACATCACCCTGCTACCTGGCCCAGAGACAACAGCCTCAGCCTTTAAGTCAGCAACGCGCGTTCTCCTGTCGGTTTGTGTCCCCTTGTTTTCTCCTTTCGTGTCTGAGATCCGGTCGTCCTGTGTCACCTGTGAGGACAGCAGGGGCTGGACTCGGTGCACACCGCGTTCCCCAGGACTTTGGAGTGAGCCTTGGCGCCAGTGCAAAACTGGAACAACCCTATCGAAAGGCGCATAAACACACCGGCGAGGGGCTTTCTCTTTTGCGCCATCCGCAACTTTTAAGCCGTCTTTAGTGGTAACGTGTTGGCAGGGACAACTTTAACACCACCGTGGTTCGGAGTACTCCTACTACCCGCTATATACGGCATCCCACGGTGAGCTACTTTTCCAGTTCCCTCTGTGCTGAATTCTTAAGAAAGGCTTTGCATGCAAAAAAAGTATTTGGTAGTTGTCCCCAATCAGTAATAAATGCTAAAATTCATAGGCGTGTGGTGGCTATTGGAAACTCTGTTTGGGTACCAATTGTACGTACATGGCAAGAACGGCAGACTTTTCTGCAAAACGTTTTGCGTTTTTTGTTTTGCCTGTCTTTTATTCTCTGACCACCTTTTGCAAATTTGCTCTCTCAGTTTAATGACCTGTTTTCTTTGGCTTGAACTTTTATCTCCGAAAGGCAAGCAAAGCGACTCCTGTAAAACAGGCCAGATTCTTAGAGTCTTGTTTAGGTAATTCACTGTAATTTGTTGATTGTACCTCTGTACAAACTGATGGGCTGATCTGTAGAGTAATCTGTCTAATAATTTCAGGGTATAGCTCCTGAGGAGGCACCAAATCGTTCCAACTCCCAAAGAAAAATAGGAGTATCATCACACAGAGCATTCAGAGCTAACATGGCTTTTGTGCTGGGGAATATTCCCTCAAAAAGAATTCTGCACCAATACGCGGACGCAGCTGCTGGGACTCATTTGCTGCTTTAATTCTGTGCTGCTGCTGTATCCAAATTCTTCCAGCGTAACTGTCCCAGGAAATGAGCTGATTTGCATTTGACATCCAAGTTTGTCTGCGCTGGAGTCATTCTGGCAGTCTCCTTCCCATTCATTCAGGTGTCAGCCTTTATCCTTGGATGGGGTGAAGTATTGCTACTTGAACCGTTTTAATGCTTTGTTTTCAAACTGTAGGACCATGATCTTAAACTGCTCTGATTTATACATTTAACATATTTTTAAAATGTTTTAAAAAGTGTGAAAACCTCTACTTAAAACCATTGAAATATTTTATGTATAAAAAAAGCAAATCAATAATTCCAGTTTGTGCTAACGTAACTCATAATTACCCTAAAGATGGCAGAAAAGGGAGCAAATACTTATATGGCCTAATTCCTTTTCTTCTTAACAGTAATGATGATAATAATGATAATAACAATGTCTGTTTATAACATGCCGGAACCTTTAAAGTCCAACAGCTCCTTCCTGACCGTACACCATTACACTTCTGCCGTATCCGTTGGGAGGTTTGTCTGTCTGTTGTTGAGGTATTTCACAAAATATCTAAATCACAATGGTATTTGCTTTCCATTTGGGATTCTTGGGTCACAACTGCTCAATAGCTGCGAATGGAAGGATGATTATAGTCCCTTATCTGGGATTCATTGGGCCTGCTAAGTGGAGCTGAGGGTTAGGACAGCAAAAGCTCTTTTGATCTGCATGCTGGGTCAATAGCATAGATTTTTATTGCTCAGTTCCTCCAAATCCTGCTATTTTTTTCCTACGAGGGACCGCGTACTGTCCTATCTGATTGAGTGGGAATTCTGACGGGAAATTTTCTTATTTAAAGGATATGTGGCAGAATTGTGCTTTTTTTTGTCATAGGTAGCAGACATATCATAAGGTCCTGCAGCAGCTGGGGGAGGTGTGAATTGCCCTGTTCTCAAGGTGAAATCTTGACTCCGAGGAATCCCCTGGCAAAACCCTCATTCATTTCACCTGGAAGAAGGTTTTCATTCAGGAGGGGTGTTTGGCATACTAGAGTGACCTGCGTGTACTCCCACTTAGGCATCTGAAAACTAGATGGACACCTCTGGGCAAATCCTCCCTGAATCCCTGTATTATCCAAGCGGAGGGTGGTTCATCTCATCCTGAAGTGGGTCAGATGAATGGCTCTACGGGGGTTCCTACAGTAACTGGTGCAAACCTTCGCATCTGAGTTTGGTGAGATGAATCCTGAGAAGCATAATCCCTCCCTTGCTCCCATCTTTGCTCAGGGGAAGACTAGTAATTTTGTGCTAGTTCATAGCGATGGCAAACCATGATAGGTATCCAGTTTTCTAAACTGCCTAAGCCTGCTGTGATGGCTCCACAGCTTCATCACTGCCTTCTTCCATTTACCCAACCAGCAGCAGACTCGGCCTGTCCCTCACAGGGAACATTCATGCCACATGTCCCAGGCAACACCCTATATATTTGTGTATTTTATTCCTTGATCACTTTGGATCTCAGAGGCTTCCTCACTGTATCAACACTTCCCGTCTTCAGAGCACGTTCGATTCCTTTGAGGGATTTGCCAGCTGAAGCCTGTTTGTCATTCTGCGACCGGGTGGGGACACATCCACACGAGAGCACGTCTAGGACAGAGACATGATTTTCCGCAGGCACACGCAAGCTCGCCGTGCCTGTTCCCTGAGCCAGCCAGAAGCTGTGCAACGCTCCAAGCCTGATCTAATACGCCCGACTTGTGAATAGCTACACTGTACGTTGCGAGAAGATGCAAATGAATGCTGACCAGATCGCATTAGCTTAGGGTTGGCACCCTGTGAAATACGTTTTGGCCAGCTTGGAGCACTTGACATGCCTAGAATTAGGTGACCTGAAAGCCAGCTTTTTGCCATAAATCAATAGCTCAACGCTTTCTTATTATAATGCACCCTCTGTCCTAAGCTAACAAAATCCAACTGTCAGTTGATAAATGGATTTAACTAACACCTTTCTCCTTAACTATGGCTTTTAAAAATATTTACTGAAATCCGAATAATGAAAAGGAAATAGAGACAAACCTCTCACAACACAATTATATGTAGACTGGAATTAAAGTTGCAGAAGTAAAAGTTATACCTCTCTACAGCTGAAAGAAATTATATTTATTTAGAAAGGCAATTTGAAATAGGTGAGATATTCTTAACTGTTAATTCATTTTTCTGGAATGCTTTATTAGACTTTAATAAATCATAACATTTCTGTTTCTGCTTTTGCTGACACTTTTTTGAAGTAGGTTTATAAAAAGACTTTTCATTTTTTGGAAAAATATAAAATGAGACATTTGTACTTATAAGTAAAATAATTTATTTTAAAAAATCCTGTAATAATGATATTTATAGCCACATATAAATATTTAAATAGGTACAACTTGTGTAGCAAAATCCAAATATAAGCATGGACTTAGTACAGTGTATTCACATTTCAAAAACGCTGGACAGACAGCAGCACGTTCTCTCGCAAAACTGGCCTAGAAACAAATTGTATGAAGAAGCCAGTACAAGTGCATTATATAAAGGCCCAAGTTAAAGTTAGTAAAGTTACTCATTTCCTGTCTTTTAGAGAACTGGATCTTTGGATTCTTTCCATCCTAAGATGCAGAGGAGATGAGAGAGCATCAGAAATACGGCAGATGCTTAAGCTCATCATGACTAAGGCTGTGAATGTGTCACAGCTGTCACCGGAGCCTTGAATTCCACAATCCACATTCATTCATTCGAGTTGCATTAGGTTTGACAGCTTGGATGGTGTTTTTGTGCTAGTGAATGGGTTAGTTAGCCGAGATGATTATGTACAGTGGGCGAACAGCTGGAACAAACTTTATTTGGGAAAATAGTACTTGGTGATTGCGGAGGAGAGACCAGCATGAAAAGCCATTATTAGCTGTGTTCAAGCTGCTTCTCCACAGCATTCAAGCCCCTAGACATCGCTACGTATTCTTTAGCTTTTTCTTCTCTGACTTGCCTTTTACACCACAGCTGGATGCAGTAATGATGGTGATGCAAAAGAGCTTTCAGAGGAGACTACCAAAGCCTGAAAGTTACTCGGGAGAGGAGAAGAAATGAATATCACAACCTTTTCGGTTCCCCCAGCAAGTGCAGCCCCGACATTTTCCTCTCCGGTCTTCATCTCCTTTTCTTTCCTCTGCATGGAAGTCTTCCAGGTCCCTTTTGTTAAGATAGTTTCTATCCTAGTGACCAGAAATGGGATTCAGCTCACAGGTTAAGACATTGAAGGAGAGCTGTGAGCTAAGTGCCTAAGCTCCTCTCATTGTCAAAGGAGATTTAGGACAGCTTCAGTCACCTAAACACAGGTATCAAGTGCCATCTGAGATCCCCTAGGACATCTAACATCCACTTGGGGCTAGGAGGTATGATGCTGATCTACACCAGATTTTTTCCCTTCTATATGAGAGTAGGTAGGTACCCTGGGGCATTAGTGACACTGAATACCAATGCGTAGGCTACTGACTTTGGCCCCAGACAAAGCTCAGAGGGAGAGGTTCATCTAAGCAAATATAGGTATCCACTTTAGAGTGAGCTGCCTTACTCTTTAGTCTGAAGAGTCCTGAACAAACACTACTGAGATGATTTAATTTAATCCTGCCCTGGGTTTTCGACCCCTCCTGATGATGCAGAATGAAATTCTGATAGAATCTTGGAGAACGTCAGGTATGCATCGGCTTTGGCGAAGGCTTCTGTTGCTTTTCTTTGCTTTTTTTTCAGGCAAGTTCTCTGTGTCCAGAAGAAACGGAGGTGGGTCTGAGATAATTAAAGCAAAGCATGACCTGTTTAGAACACAAACACTTCAAAGCACCAGTCCTTAATACTATTCTGAGAGGCCCAGCTCCTTCAAGCTCTTTTGGGTAGTTTATCTTTGTGTATCAGTTTGGAGAACCTCTGACATAACTCTTCCTTGAAGAAAGTGATTTAATTTTTAAAAATCCATTTGATCTATAGCTTCCTGATCTGGGAAAGCAAGTCTCGCATCTTCCTAGCAGGCAAAATAAAGGATGCCCCAAACTAAGTGCCTCTCTATTGATTCTATTGTCTTGATTTTTTTTTTTCTGATATACTGACCTTTTTCTCATATATTGACCTCTTGCTTTTCTTCCTGCTATCCTCACTGGGTTAGAGTAACAAGGGCATATTTTAAATTCTCTACTCTTCACAAACAGATTCTGAGACAGACCTCAATAGTTATGTATATGCTTAAGTTATTATACAGAAGTTCCATGAGCACCGTGGCTTCATTGTATACCCCGACCCGTTGTCAGAGCTGTTCACAGACACAGGAAGTTTAGTGGGTGAAATATGGATAAGATGCTTATGAAAGCAACAGTGTGATAGCTTAAGCATGTGACTTAGTTCAGATAATTTGTACAACAGGGCCATTTTCTTAAAAGATGAAAAGGAAGCTCACTTGAATGTTAACATGAGCTCCATTCCTTTGGTAGCTGTCTGGAGAAACTCTTACCTGATATTTCTACCTGACAGACTATCCCACACTGTACTTCCTACAACGAAATGTTATAATTTCATTATCTTTTTATTTAAATCAGAAAAATAAGATTCTGAATTTTTAGACAATGGTAACATATGTAATTTTATGTAACTTGGCTTTTGCTTCTCTTATAGTTATTTGCTCTAAACATAAATCATTTTTGAGTTTGCAGATTCCGGAGATGGACTAACTGGCTATTCATTATATGCTCTCTTTGTAGGTAGTGGAGTCCAGATTGCAATTCTTTCCATCACAGAGTAGGTTTCTAAAATAATCCAGGTGAATTGGACTTTTTTTTTTCTTTTTTTTTTTCCTTTCTCTCCGTTAAATCTAAGGAGACACTGGGCAGGGAGTCCTGTTGAAGAGCTAGGAAAGATAGGCAAGATAATTTAAAAAAGTGAAATTTGATCTAACCATTTCATCTAAACTGACCAGATTCAAAAGAATATGCAGGCACTTCTTTCTGCATGTCCAAGATGATCCATATCACCATCTTCAAAAGCATGTTCAAACTTGCACTTTATATATCAGCTTTGAGAACTTTAAGCCAAAATCTCACAACTTGTGGTTCATGGGCTGGTTCCAGCCTGCCAGGTATTTCTACACTTCCTGCTGTGCCCTGCCATTTCCAAAGTGCATCACCCCAATATGCTACCACTTCTATATGACTCTGAAAAAGAACCGGCTTTAGTACCTCAGTAGTCACACTCAGACTACAACAGGTAAAAAGATCAGACCCCAGATCATGACCTATATATAATACAGAAAATTTAATATACATGTACATCAGGACTGGCAAAGGCAAAGAAGATAAACTCTGAAAAGGCTGAACCTATCTTATTGTTTCACATCTGTACAAGTTTTCACAATGTATAATAATCTCCATCTTTCCTTACAATGCATTTCAAGACCTGGCTTCCTAGGCTGGCGGAGCAACTTAGCGCAGAATGTGATCCCATCATCCTCCTAACTTGACTTCCAACATTTGTAAACATCGTACTAGCCTTTGTGCCAAATTATTCCTTTCTAAAATCAAAAAGACTAAGAGAAATGATTCATGCAAGAGAACATGAAGAGGAAAAAAAGCCTTTCATGCTCTAAACTGAATGGGTAGTAGTGGTGTCTCCTGAAGCTGACCTTAGCCGTCAAGGAAGAGCTAATCTCTAAAAAGAGAAAAATTCCTTCCTACCCAGCAAAATGAACCATACTGATCTGCCAGCCTATGAAATAATCAAATGAGCAAAAGAGTAAACAAATATGCATTCTTCCAATGACATTCTGCTTCCCCATGTGCTATGAATTGTTCAGTACCGTTTTTGCTATGTGTCCTCTTTGCTCAAAGGGATTCAGGATCTTCTTACCAATATCATGACTTCGGCTGACATTAGGAAGATCAGCTCCTTGACTAGCGGTTGTATATTTTCATGTCTGGGTTTACAGACTGTCCTTTATGATTCCACCTCTTATTCTTTATTGTCTGTATCAGTAGACTGCTATCTTTAGTGATCATAAGTAACAATACATAGTAGGTCAATACAGCAGGACTTTGCTCTACCTGTTGCTTTGAGTTTTCCCTTCTTAGTTTCCTGTTAGCAGTTTTAGAGGAGCTTCTAAACGATGCTTTGCAATGAGCTAAGGGAAGGAACCACCATCATTAATGTGGGCAAGGCTGAAATGTTTGTCAGATAGATTCTTCCTGCTTGTTGCAGCCTGACCTTCCTGCAGTACCATTGAATCAGTAAGAGGTGATCCTGCTTTCTTAATATATCTCTTAGCAAATATCTTATCAATGTTCTTTGATTTATTTTAAAATAAACCATTTAAATGAATCAGCCAATATGCTTAAACTTGTTTGTTTATTTGGTAATTTCTTCAGCATGCCACTCCAGAAGAGACCAGAGCTCGATTGTGAAAGCACAACAAACACTCTTCCCATGAGACACTTGGAGAGCTTATAGTTTTAAAAGATTTCTGGAAGATATCTAGGCATAGATCTGGGCATAATAATGTAGAGTGCAATTCATTTTATCCTGAAGCAGGAATACAAAATAAATCAGATGAACGGTGCCCCCGTATTGCCTGTTCCCTCCACTGGCCATCAAGAGAGCCTGGGATGACTTACTTATCTGTAGACATCTACAAACTATATGCCTGAAGTTACTGGAAGGAAAACCACTCAGATTTGCCCAAAGATGTATAGAAAATCTGAAGTTGCTATCATAACGTCATCACAACTCTCCTCACAGAGTTACAGAATAATACCTTCCAAGCACATAGTAGGGTTAATAGATTTAAAAGAAAAAAAAATCAAAATATTTCCTTTTTTAGATTCATAGAATTTAAGAGTGAATACTTACTCTTCTTCTCCCAAAGGATTTCTTTCAAGGATTGTTGCCATTATCCTAAATTGATAGTTAGTAAGGAATGATCTGTTGAAAACGCAGAACCTTAGAGCTCTTATATGCTCAGAGAATCAAAGTATTATCCTCCAACATTTATCAGCTGCTTAGGTTTTTCCATATGTCAGCTTATTTTTACAGTATGCGGCGAATGAAATTTCTGTTCTCTTTTCAAGGTAAAATACATCTCCCATGATGTGGAAGAGACTACTTTCAGTAAGATCTGTTTAGCAATAGTACGACTGCTTGACTCAGCATTGCATGAATGTTAATTAGACTAGAAATAGTTGGGAAAATAGATAATCATTTACACTGCTGAAATAGGTGGAAAAAAAAAGACAAGAAGGATCTGCTGTAGCCTGGAAGAATATGATTTCCAAGTGAATTGCCCTCTATACAACTTTTAATAAATAACATCTTTGACAAATAAGAGCTGACAGCACCCTTTTAGAGAAGGGTGGTTCATGAAATACCGTGACTCAGAGATTGTTCCCAAATGCAGTTTGGATGAGGCCATTCCCATTTGGGGCAAAGCAGTTTAGGAGAGTGGATACATGTGGTGCCACATCACTTGGCCTCAAGGCCAAAGAAGGATCCCTGACCTGTTTTATTTTGCAATATAGGTGTAATGTTAATGTCCATTTCTTTTTCATGACCCTGCAACGAAACCTCCATTGGTGGTTGTTGGCTACTCAGTTGCTTCCTCATGCTCCTTTTCGATCGCAAGCAAGTAGCTGACAAAACAGTTCAAATACCAAGGTGATGAATTTAGCATAAAAGCAGAGGCTCCTGGCTGGCTGGACAGATAGATTTTTTACTTTGGTAGAGGATTGCTCAGTGGTTATTGAATTGCTGCCATTGACAGATGGATTCACTGTGGTCCAGCTGTTTACTTGGACAGAACGGCTTTGCTTTTAGACCTTTTAAGCATTTTTGGTCTAGAAGCTGCACAAAGATGATTTATAGAGAGTCAGATTATGTTTGTACATGAGGGGAAGGCAGATAGAAGACTAGAGCTAGGGACACATCAGAGACAACCCTGTCTACAGGGAGATGTTGTTGGCTCTTGTATAAACATCGCAGCACATAAGTTCTCTTCACAAATGCCAAGGAACGTCAGGAGGCAGAATCTGACACGGACACCTGTCAGTGGTAACGATAGAGAATTTGCAAAGCTCAAACGTTCTGAGATTATTTTATATTAGTGGAGTCTTTCCATGTATTCCATTTGGCCCCTTGTCTGCAAGACTTGGCTGAGTCCCCACTGGTTAAAATAAATCATTCTTTTCCATAGTTGCAGCCCATTATAAGTTGTATCTCTTTTAAAATAATTCAGCCCCAACAATTATTGCTAACATGTTTGTGACTCTGCAGCAGAACTGGTGATAGGGGATATCTGCATGCACACCACTATCCGAATTTGTTTCAGCAGAACACGTTGTTTATCAAGTCCTTTGGGGTACAAGGGACTCTACAACTGTGGAACACACTATTTGTGCCTATACTGGCAAATTGAAGTGCATCAGGGAACATCCTGCATCACTGGAATTTGATCATTAAATTGTTAATAAATTATTATTAAATTAATGTGAAATTATTGTCATGGCATGTCGCATGGGTTTGGGGACAGGCCAGCTAGCATCCTTCTTTACAGTGCCTGGGCACGGTTCAGAAATTATCAAAAGGCATGCATCATTGCCAACAGGCAGTTCACAGGTGGCCACCCTATTTGAAAGGCTAAAAAAGTTCAAGAGTCTATAGGTAGCCTGTTCTGTGCCAGCTGGTGTCAGTGCCAAGAAAAATTGCAAACACCTTATTAGTATGCATCTAAATTATAGGGGAAAAAAGTACGGCTGAAAACAGCAAAACAACTGAATAAACAAAAAAATGGTCCATCTTGTACCTCCCATATTCCTTAGCTCTACGTTATTCTAGGTTTCTGGGCACTGCCGTTGAACCCTAGAGGGGGGAATCCTAAGGCAAAAACCCTTGGCTTAGTCATGACTCTGTGCTTTGATATCTCGTGTTGTGGCAAGTTTGGAGTGTGGCTTTTCCAGAGCATCAGAGTTCAGCTTCCACGTGAAGCAAGGATGCTGCTGGGATGGAGCAGGAGAGCTCCCACTTGGAGGCAGACCAGATTTCCCGGAGAGCCAGAAAGTGTGTTGGAAGAGGGAGCTGGCTGCACATCAGAGAGTTTGTGTACTAAATTTGCAGATTCCTAGGGAGTCGTTTCCTTAGTGACAATGACAACATGAACAATTTTAACATATTTTCTTCATATCTGTTTTCAGTGGCTTGGATATATTCAGAAGTCAGAGTACAATTGGCATTTCCCAGCAGAAAAGTTTTTTTTTTTCTTTTTTTTTTCCCTTCTGTCTTTGGGAGCTCACACGGGCACAGAGATCATGTTCATAACAGTCTGTCTTAATATTGTTGGCATTTCTAAATCCACACAGTGATAGCTGAAAGAACAGATCCTCCAGAATTCTTAACACATCTTGTAAATGGTAATGAGTTGGGAGGTTATCTCTACACAGCGAGTGCTGTGGGGCTAGCAGGTAGATATACTTTAAAGCCTACCCAGCTCCAGTGAGGAGACACCAACTGTCAAAACCAGGCTCATAATGGGAAAGAGTAGGCAAATAAAATGGAAAAAAACAGCAGAAAACTGTGTTTAAGAAACAAATCTTGACATAAACCAGGGCCCTCCATATTTGCCACTATACACAGCAGGTTTGGAAAACAAATTACAGACCTAGATTTAGGGGGAGAAAGATGTCTTATTAGCTGCAGAATTGGCTACTTAGCAGTGAGAGTAATTTTTTGTTTTAGTGTTTGCTGAAGAAACCTTGCAGAATGAACACCCACTCTATCTCCTGACCCTGAGTACAACCAGAGGAGCAAAGCTTTGATTTCCAGGAAAACATGATTTTGACTGAAACTGGCACACAAGTGTGCAGTCTGGAAGCTTGGAGAGCTTTTAGAGGTCACCAGGCACAAAGGAAACAGAGGAATAACTAGGAAAAAAGTGAAAGGGCTTACAAGCTGTGACAAGAGGAAGTCCTAAGAAGTGAAGCCCTGAAGTTAATACTGAAGAGCAAATTCCATTACCATGCCTGAATTAGGCGTGCAGTCAATACAGGCTTCCTCCATAACCTGTGAAGAGAGCTAGGCAACTCCAAAGACTTTCTGAAGTCAAAAAATATGGTTCATGCTGTGTAGGTGCTTAGCTCTCTTCATTAGCTATAGAAGGAGATTAAAATAGCTGGGCTTACAATTTAGAAGCTAATAATTAAGTGGGGAAACCCAAGTCCTGGTTACCAGGAACAGTCCAATCAGTTCACTAATACCACGTAAAACTTCCCTTGTTCAGGACATCACATAATTATAAATAAAATTCAGTGTCCTGAGGAACCTTATTTTTCCTTCTATAGTCAGGGTAGTGGGTGTTAAACATGGTGGGGGGGAGCGTATGTTCAAATGAGTCAGTGCTGCCACAGTAAATCATGATTAAAATGTGATTGTCATAAAGTAAATCATAATGCGTCATATGACAGTCTAATATAGCAAAACATATTAAAGTAATAACTAAAATAGATGCCTACTTAAAATCTTGTTTACATATATTCCCCAGTTATCAAAAGAATTTCACAACTGTGTCCCAAATCAATTTGCAGCAGCCCTTCTTTTGGGAAAAAAGCTAAAAATATATATGCTGAATGGAAATGGCACTTATGACTAAAATGCAGATTTCCCATTTGCTATTTTAATGTTTTGATTCAAACCGTTAATTTAAAAGGAAATCACTGATAACTATTCAGCAAGGTTAATTAAACTTAAAGTCCTGCTTTGGATCACTTCTGCTGATATTTACTTTCCACATCAGTGGTTTTGGATGTTACTTCAATCTATCCAGTAAACTGTTCTTGCTCTTATGCAACTACTTTTTTCAGTAACTCACCATTGTGGTGAGTGGTTCCAGTCTGGCCCTGAATCTTTAGTCTTTCATCAAAAAGCTGATCAGGATTGAATCAGCTCTGTCATGAGTGGATGATAAAATCGGGGATCACAAACTGTGCACTGCATGTGTATTTTACATTAAATCACCCAGCAGTATCCAAGAAAATGAAAGTGATTTTTCTAAGCTTCAGCCTTCTGGTTCTTTCGTGGGAGAATGTATCAGAGCAGAATACCAAATTAGGAATTAAAAGATTTACTAGGTTAAATCAGAGAAATTCCACATGGGATGCAAAATGATATGTTGGTTATGCATTGAGGGAGGGGGAAGTCAAGGGGAGGAAAAAGGAACCAAAATAAGAGTTTAATGAATTAAACTGACAATGCACCATTTAATGTGCATGATAGGAATACATGGATTAAGTGGCAAAGGAAATGGCAGGAGAATTTACTGTATATTTTCTTCCTGAAAAGTGTTTCTAGTCACAAAATTAGGATAGGTGCATTACGACGACCCTTTTTCACCTGCTCTGTCAAGAGTGGCAGAACGAATGTACCAGTAGGTAGTTGAAGCAACGAGCACCAGCAGTGAGGAACAGTAGATATAAAAATATCAGCAATTGTGTCATATGACTACTAGTGGTTTAGGAGCTCTGTAGCCCGAAGTATATCCAGCTGCTGCAAAGGACCCTGACCAGCAACCCAGCTGGTCACCAACCGGGCTCAGCCCATAACTGAGGGCATCACCACCTCCAGCCCACCCCACTGTCCTGTCACCGTCCCGTGAATCTGCCAGTTGAGCTGCTCGCAAGAGTGCTCCCAAACATGATTGAATCAGATTGACCTTGGTTAGTAAAGTCTTATTATTTAAGCTAACCCAATTTATCTGGAGTGAATTGGGTTAGGCAAGGCTCATGCGATCCGCTCAGCTGGCAGATCGGAGGCGGTGCAGCACGGATTAGCAGCTTTAAGCTGACTGGGAGTAATGTTCTTTTCAGCATGGCTACAGCTGGAAAGAGATATGTCCACAGCCTAATGCAGATGTCAAGAGCTGACAGTCGCTTGAAGCATTCATATGGGATTTATACAGGATGATGGGTATCTCATTTCTAGAGAGGGCCAGCAGAAGAAAAGAAATGACAGTGTTTTCATGAAGAAATCTCAACTACTTTTCAGCTAAAACAAAATCAAACAAAACATCCTGACCATCTGTATTAACTATCTGGAAAATTGTTAAAAAGGAAAGCACTGTGAGTGAATAATAAAGCATATTTTTTGTTACCACCCACATTGGCCATCAGAGGAGATGCAATTGGTTGTCTGGGTAAATTAATCTCAGGTATATCTGTAATACTGAAGTTATGTGGATATGAAGTACTGAATGCCCTCATTTCCCACTCAGGTCACTAAGGGCAGAAGTTGCTACTCCTCTCTAGAAATACGGGACATTCATTTGCTTTATGGATTCATTGCTGTGCAAACTATGAGGGGTAATCCTAGGGCAAATATGCATTATATCTTCAACAACAGTGTATATTTCTTTGTAGGTGAAATAACTTTGAAGACTAGCATTGCCTGTCGAGTGTGTTTATTTGTGTGAGCCCACTGGGGTGTTTGGCTTGCTTTGAAAAGCAGATACACACCAAAAAAAAAGAAAAAGAAAAGAAAAAAGACATGCTTTCCCAATTTAGAGACGTTTTGATCTGTTTTAGAATACAAGGAGGATTCTGGCCTCTTGGATTTGGGTTGGATGACTGACACTGAATAACAGATTGCTGGATTTAGGTTTTATTCACCTACATATTTATGACCTCTGAGCCTTAACTTCTAGTCTTTTTTTTTATTATTTTGTAGAGTTGTTTTATTGTAACTCTGCATTTTTTTTTAATTATGATTATTATTTTCATGACTGGCTTGAAGATAACACAGAATACATCCACTCCCTCGCAGAAGATGAGCCAGAACAATTTCTGTAAAGTTTATGATTATTGCCCATCAAGGAAGCAGAAATTGCACCCTGCAGATTTTGTGACCAGTTGCAGCCAAGCTATGCTGGATGAAATTAAACGATCAAAAGGACAGCTAAAAATATGTCACAAAATTTTGGTTTCTTCTAAGTGGGAGACATGCACACGCACAAACTGTATAAAATATTATAAGAAAAATTATTCTCTTCCTCTCATACCTTTTTCATTTCATGGCCGTTTCCTAAATAATCCTCGATAAAATACCTAATTCTTTGGACAGGTCTAACTGCAACGAAGACGTGCTTTGGAGAAGCCAGTAGTTCTTTGTACAGTGACTGTGTACCATCCTACGCAGACCCCATCACACAGTTTATCCTGCTTATCCAAAACAGCTTCACGTTGCATTGACTTCAGGCTATTAGACATTCAATTTTATCTACTGAGATGCAATTCTTCCCACCCTTTCCCTTATGTGCCTGTACCCTGATCTCCCCAGTGAGCGATGCATTTCAACACAACATACAAATTCATCTCATACTTCATTTATTCCAGCTGGCTACAAACTCTAGGGACAGAAGTGAACTCTGGGACACCTTTTCTACTGTGTGTGGAGGATTATTTCATGTTGTTTTTCGTCTGCCTGGTGCCTCAACTGAAGCGCTGCTTGCAGCAGAATACATGCCCAGAGCGCAGCACCAAAAGGCTCTAGACTGCCCCTTCAAGGGGATTTCATATCAATGAGTCAAATGTAGAGAGAACTCAGAGTTATCCAGTTCGTGAGATTGCTTTCACGTTGAAGGTTGTCAGGCTGTTAGCCTATGCATAGATGCGCCATTAAACTTTGGCCTGTGTTTTGCTAGCTGACCCTCACATAACGCTAGTGGTGTCTCCTTCTTTGCTTTGCTCTCCTGGCCCAACTTTAATTCTCCACCTTACTGGGGAAGGGAAAAGCCAGAAAGGCTACTTGGATACAGCTCTTCACCATCTGCAGGCTGCGAGGACCATTAATAATGCAGTGGGTGGAAACTAGGGCTTTGGGATGTGTATATTCCTCATCTTAATAAATTGCATCCTTTGGAGACTGCTGAAGTGGATCTCCCAGTGCTGGAGATCAATAATGTTTTCTCTGTCTTAGGTTGCTTTTCCTTTTAAAATGTTTTTGTCAGATGCTGACTAGGATGGGCAGGTGCTGTGTTTCTGTGTGAAGGCTACCAACCTGTGAAGCAATGCCTGCCCACAGCGATGTTACTGTAGTTGCTTGAAAAGATTAGTGGGAAACCTCTTTATGGAGCATACGAGAAAAGAGGGGAAGAATGGAGAACTGCTGTGTTATACACTATGGTAAAATCACAAAATCTTTGGGAAAAGTCCCTTGACCTAATGGGTTTCTGAAGGGCCAAGGTTTCACCCCCAAAGAGTTTGAAAGGCACAGGTTGATCATCTATTCCCTGAGCTCAAACACTTGGCAGACATTGGGTAATGCTGAAGGTTCAGGATAGTTGTGGCTCTTGAGATCTTTGAACAGTACTACTGGAAAGCAGGCTGCAGACCCTTGTGGACCATGTCAGCACTTTTAAGTCTTACTAGGGGAGTTTTCTTTTTCAGAACAATTAACCTAAATAATCTTTGCCTTACATGACTGTTCTATCTCCTTCTTAAGCCAGTGTTTCTTTGGTGTCATTTCTGCTGAGCTGGAATTACATATTAAACTCAGAAGGCAGGCAAATGCAAACCTGGACAGGATTTAGGCTTGACCTAAAGTGAGGAGAACAAAGGAAGGTTGCAGTAAAAAGAGAAAATTTCTATTACTAGGCACTTCATATTATTAGACTTTAATATGTTTCCCATTATAAGATGCTACTAGTCAATTGAGTGTATCTTTGGTAAACTTTGTTTGGGCTGAATTTGTATCCTGAGTGTCTGTCTCAGGTCCCTCTCTTCCTGTCCTCCCTCCCTTCCTCCCACCCTCTAAATCAGTTGAGTCTAGGATCAAAGCAAAGCCAAATGCTTTGCACATTCTGGTGACTCTTTTAATTAAGATTTTCTAATACCTTCAGGATTTGGAACTGGAATTGAAATTTCACAGGACGGAAAGGATAGCTTTGGGGATCAGTGATATGTCTTTTCTTATCTGTCTCAGGTCAGTATTTTTCTAAATTGAAAGTCTTTGGAAATGCTCAGAAAATGTTCAGTCTTGCTAGAATATGGGAGCTGCAGTCTCTGAACTTTCAATGTGGACAGAGTATGCCTCAGCTTGGGTGTGAGCTGTTTGTCTGAACACAAAGGCATGCTGAACGCCCTGAAAAAAATCAGCTTGTGTTTTATATTTTCTGCCCAAAATGAGTGAACCCTTTTGACATGAATATTACTGTATTGGATTAAACTTGCCTGCCTTCATCTGTGTATGGTGTAGACCTCTTCGGTCAAACTTGTCAATTTAGGGTCTTTTTTTGTAGTCAATAGACAGAAACAGACAAACTTAAAATATGAGCAATCAATCCTGAAAAAGATAAGCTGCATTTCTTATCCATACCGTCATAGTACACAGGAAGCACAGCCTTGGTCTGTAACCTATCACGATGGTGTTCTACAGGTAGAAGAGAAAGACAGTCTCTGTCACGAAAATTGTATGATTTAAGAACATATTCTCTGCCCTTAGCTATGATTGTGTGCTCTATCATAAAGATGAATTTAACTGTAGGCTGCATTTTCAGCAAACATAAACCATTGGCTTAAGTGGTCCTATGCCCTTAAAGAATTTTCTCTTCCATGTTTTATTGACTGTGAGTGTGAAATACAGAAAGTAGCTTACCTAAAGTTGTGTGTGCTAGGATAAAATTGCAGTATGTCAGAGAGATCTCTTATCTTCCTTGATTAGCACTTGTGAATTGCACAAGGCAAGTATTTAAACTAATAGCTGGGCTGAACGGGTGGGATTAATTTTATTTAACTGTAAATGTTTCTAATAAAAAAACAAACCCTACTACCAATCTATTCACTCAAGCCTTCCTTTAAGCAAATGGAGAGAAATAGGGAAAAATTTATCTGATGTTTTAAGACACACAATTTAGGATGATCTGGCCTGTGCTCTGAACTCTGCTGGCTCTGCTGGCTACGAATCAGTGACTACAAGAGAAGTCTGCAGAAATTAGCTCAGTTTTAGGTGTATACATTTAGCAGAACGACTCTCACCCAAGGACCTGAAAGAATAGCAATGGAGGACAGTCATTTTCACCATGGCTTTGCAACAACTACTTCAAACTGAGCAGTGGGCATTTCGAAGACAGGGAAGTTCCAGCCTGATTGAATTTACATCCTTGTATCCCAGGCTTTGCTGGAATGAATGAATCTCAAAGCAATCCAGTGGAAAGCAATAACATTTTAGTTGTCTTCCAGACCACATTGAATATCCAGATTTCACGTGATTTCTAAAGGAAAATGTGAATCATAGCAAGTTCATTTGCATCTGGTCTCAGGAACAGCCTGTCAGTTTGTAAACTTCAGTGTCACACACCTCAATATTCATAATCAGAGTTTTTAGCCCTCAGCACAGCAGCTGCACTCAATACAGCAGAATAACAGTTTTATAGAACCCATTGACTCCTGTTCTCATGGCTTTTAAGCTTCTGTATATCAGAATTCCACTGTAATAAATTGGAGTTCCACTGACATTAAAAAAAAAAGCAATAATGGAAACAGCTGATCTCTGCTAATTTTCTTTCTTTTTTTTTTTTTGACTCCTGCTGCAGAAATTAAAGGAGAGAGTATATCATATCTCAGCCAACAAATTTTGCATTTCTTCGTGTTTGTTTATATGTATTTATATTAACCTGTTTTGATCCTGCATTGTTTAAACCTTCCCAGGTGTTCACTTAGGGCCAGATTCTGCTGCTGTGTCAGTTAGAATTGTCCCATGGAAATCCATGAGCAGATCATGAAGATGCATACAGAAATCATTGAGTTTTACAGGCTAATTACAGGCTGAAGGGTTGATTATGTGGGAATGAATCACTCCCGTTTGCTTTTACATTTACGTGTTTTGTAAAAGGACAGCGGTAGTCCTTCTCTGTTCAGAAATGGTGGTGCCTTTTGGAGGATATAGAAGCACTTCCATGGGACTGGTTCTTCTGTCAAAAATAACTAGCCAACTGAGGGTGAAGTTTCAAGGCTGATCCAAGTCTGGGATGATTAAAGAATGGCTTTTCCTCACCCCTCCAGCCCCTCTACCCCTCATATTTTCCCTGTGAACAAAGCAAATTTGATGAATGTGTTGGGTCACACGTGCTAGGGCAAGTGCATAGGAGGAGAAAAGAAGTTGAAGTCAAGGGTGTGAGCGTGGGACTACTTCGTTCAGTGACCTCTCAGGCTTCATCCAATTCCAACTCATGAAAAAATCACAGCTTGAGTTATTTTGCAGATGTGTAGCCATTGGTATTCTTCCAGCTTTGCTACAGAATACGGGGAAGAAGAGTAAGCACCATGGCTTGGGAAATGATTTTCATAGCATTGAATAATTGTGCAGTGCTACTCAGGACAGTAGGGTTCTCAGCTTCTTCTAGAAGTATTTGCGGTGGCTGCTTTATTTATTTATTTATTATTAATTTCTTTTTTCCCCACATACAATCTAGAGACAAGCTAAGAGAAGAAAATAGCTCCAAGACACTTCTCTCAAATGGCTGGGATTGCATGCAACATTATCCTTGTGTCATCGGATGTGTCCTTGCTTTGTGAGCGAGAGTGAAAAGGCCTTTTTAACTTGCTGAAGTCAAAAAAAAAAAAAAAAAGGCGAAAAAGAAAAAGAGAAAGAAAAAGAAAAAGAATCCCACAACACTTTCTCTAGACTCAATTTCATTTCTCGCTATGTCAGACTGAAGGAAAGACTCTTGGACTGCCCTTTATGTGAGTAGGAACATTTCTGCCAAGGCCTGAATGTCTCCTGTCTGTCCGTCTGTCTAAGCTATAATCACACTCATCACCCATTACCAAGAAAAGCTCAGCAGCCTTGACTGCCTCTAAACTGGTGGAAACAGAAAAGGCTAAGAACACATTTCGGTCTTTCTCCTAAAACACAAGTTCACCCAGTGCTTTAAGGTGGCTGGATGGGAGCCAGCTGAGTCAGAGGCCATGTGACTGGGAACCTATGTGCATTAGCACTGCTAATAATCCAGATGTCAGAGAAAGTGGTTTACAAAATATTCACATTATATCAAATCCTCTTACAATTGTAACCTTGTTTGCCTCCCCCTCCTCCTTCTGGAAAGCAGTTCTAGGGCCTCTCTCTGCTGATGGTTAGAAGTTTTCCTCTAATTCCCAGCTTAAACATATTTTTCTGCCAACAGTGACTTTAATTTCAATTGCTTTTCTAACCTCCTTTGTTTATACTTCTGCTATACTCAGGGATCTCCCTGTTCAACACACATTCTTCTAAGGTAATCAAACTGGGTTTACTACTTTATTAGCTCTCTGCTTACCAAGATGAGTAGCACGTTGTTCCAGTGCGATAATAACCCATGTGATGCTGAGGGGAATTGCCCATCCTTTATTCACCAAAAAGAGAGACTAGCTTGGATGTAGACATTTCACTTCTAGACGGATAAATTCATGTGACATGAATTTCATCCCTGGTTTTGCAAGAACACATGCTGTGGAAGGTCATAATACTGTTGAACTAGGGTATGCAAATAATGAGATAATTAACTGCAAGTTGGGATATAACTGGGCCAAACTTAGACCTTTCGAGGTGCAATAGAAATAGGTGGCAACAGGAAATGTGGGTGGAAAAAAATGAATTAAGCAACTTGCCAGTTCTCCTGCAGTGACTTAACCTTATCATTCAGTGTAGGAATTAAACTCTTATAATAAAGCATTTTTTTCATCTCTATAGAGACAGAAGTGACAGCATTGCAGTCCCAGGCCTGCTCTGGGATACGTTTCTCTGACAGCTGAACATTCTGTACTTGAGGGATCTCAGGACTGGGGGGAATCATTTTCTCTACCCGTTGAGGAATCAGGAAAAATATTATATCTATTTTTCTTCATCAAGGTAATCTGAACTTTGGCCCATGTTGTTCAGATCTGTGGAGGAGGCCAACGGATAGTCACCTGGGACATCGGTGTAGATTGCCAAGTCAGAGTGCTTACTGAAGTATAAGATATTATACTCAGAATGGCTCTGCTGTCTGCGTGGGAAAATAACAACAAGGAATTGTACATATAAGGCAAGGAAAGATCATTTGGTTGCCCTTTCTGAACACCCTGGCAATTTTGCCAGAGTTCCAACATCCCCGGAGTGCCAAAGTTGTATTAAACTGCTTTCTGCACACCAAAGTCACATATTTACTTTTTTGGTATGAGGCAATTGCTCACTGTATTTACTGCTTCCTGAGGCAACAGATAACTCCCTTCCTTTGTTTATTTTCTTACTTTGATCCTCTTTTGAGATGGGAAAGGCATATTCCCCTGTTTCCCAGAGACAGCATGAGCTGAGCATGCTCTTGCTGGATCTGAGAGACTGGTTTCTGCCCATGGGTCCATTACCAACTGCACAATCACTCCTTTGGAGTGTGTCAGTGATTTACAGTGCAGTGCCATATTAAAGACACCCATGATATTTCCTCACAGCTGATAGCGTGCAACACCTTGAACAGAGACTAGCTTGGGTCTTTGGAGCATGAGATCTTCATAATGTTAACTTTGTGCTCGAGGTAATCACTTCAGCTAATTAGCCTAAATGTGAATACACTCAAGTGAATATTCACTCAAGTGAATACACTATTTTCAGTTCAGGAGTTTGCACGTACCGCAGAAAAGCTACACATGGAATGATCTTCAGACACAATGGGAACAATGGTCTCTCTTCCAGAGCTTCATTTTTCCACTCCTAGTCTTTCCTCTGGTCTCTTCTTTATTTTAGGTGTTCAGGACTGGAGTTAGATGTAATATTCCAGATACATTGACAAATGGATAAGCCAAATCAGATTTTGCTTGCAAATCAGGTAGAGCTTTGGTTTATAAATATATCATTTTCTTCACCTTTTATGTCATAGGGGAGCACGGAAAAGTCATCTGATTTGTCTGATTGCATTCTTATGTGAGGTCCTTAATTCTTCACAGTTTTTCTATTTTATCAATCAACAATACATGAAAGAGAATCTCTCTAGTGGCTAACCAAAAAAAAAAAAAAAAAAAAAAAACCAAAAAAACTGACTAACAGAAGTGGGTAAATGCTTCTTAAAATATAGGTTCAGGAGGATTCTCTTCTTACACCTTAAGGTGTGCAGTCACATGTAATAATGATGAGCACATTGGATTACGGCTGGGGCATGCGGCAATTTGGATCTCCTGGTTTCCTGTAGGGAGATTGTAAGCACTGCATTGGTCTTCATGTTGTAGACTGTGAATAGGTGTGGCTGAGAAAATCAGAAATTTCTCATCAAAGATTTTTAAATGTCATCAAACTTCCCATGAGAAATGTGAGGCTCCTCAAGCTATGGATGGCAGCCTTGTTAGGACTCAGTTCCTGACCAGTCCTGAGCTGTATTTGTCTTCTTGACCAATTCCCTTACGACATACTCAGCTCTAAAGTTGTCAGACACAGAGAGAAGGAAACTAAAAACATAAGAAATGAAGTAAGTCAAGTAACTGATGCAGTTGAGCAGACATCTAGCCAAACCAAACGTGTTCAAAGAGGAGACGGATGGCAATGTGGACTGACAGTTAACAGTCCTTGCAAGCTCCTATGTAGTACTGCAAAACAGTGCGGCTACACCTATGACCAGGGCAGGAAGTACAGGTGACCACTCAAGGAAAGGAAATTAATCAAGTAGCTGTTGCAAAACTTAGATATGAAACTTTGATATGCCAGCTGGAAAACACATTTTACTTGTTGGTGAGTAGTATTTTCACAGGATCTTGCCAACAAGCACTTACAGTTATGCTGGAATGGAGCAGAATGTAGTTACCTTTATGATCTCGTATTAGATGCATATTAGCTATAAAGTGCTGCATACATTATAGATGTTTGAAAAGGGTAATGAACCTGCCTAAAAAGATAAAAAGAAAAATTTTCATACCATGTTTTACTTTGCCTACTAATGCTTCTTAAATACACTGTAGTTTATAGATATTTCCTTGCAACTGACTGTTCATGATCTTTAGTTAAAGAAGTCATGCCATTTTGTCAGTCCTCTGAGGAAGTCAACAAAATAAGGGCAGAGGAGAGAATTGATCGATAATACAATAGGGAAAGCAATCCCTGTCAAGGCAAGAACTGATGGATAAATTTTATGCGTGATGTTATATGGGACCCTGTCAAGAACGGCTATCCTAGCAGCCTATATACATACAGTTATCAATTATATTCCACACACACTGCTTTCATAAGTCTCTAGCTGCTATAGTTGCAAAGGTAAGCTAGAAAAACTTGACCTATGGGTAAATGATCCACCCATGCCCATCGGAGGTTGCAGAAGGCCTGAAGCAATGGTCACAATAGACTTCCAAAGTTATAATGTCTGCATACTCAGATATCCAGAACAATCCTTTAGACATCAATATCTTTTGATATTTTATTGTTAATTCATGCATGTATGGGTGAAACACCATAATATGAAGAATAAGAATTACCGTATCATGAAGATATCTTTCACTCATAAAAGCCAGGCTTTTTAACTAGAGTTTCTCAAAAGAGTTGAGGATCGCTTAGTTTTATACTTCATCTCCTGAAAGGGCATAAATTTTCAAAGCTCAAGAAAGGCTGTGCTTTATGAATACGGATATGAATGTGCAAAATATACTGGATCTGGATTTTCAAAAAGTTTTTGATAATATCCTTATTGAAGAAGGAAAGCAGCCATCGGCTGAGGTCAGAAGAGCTGAGCAGCTCAGGCATATGATTGAGTTACCTTAACTTAAAAGGTTCCTGCACATCAATTGCCCTGTGGTAACTTCCTATGTGATCTTGCCTATGATAAATGCAAGACAGTGAAACTTAGCTTATTGACAATGAAAGAGGACTAAAATTAAATTGCACTGCCTTTAATTTGATGTGAACCAAGAGGCATATGTAACCTTACTGCATATCAGCTGAGAGATAATTACTGGGTAAGTTGTAAAAATCTAACTGTATATCTGAGCCTTAAACAAAGAGAAAACAAAGCAGCAGGAATATATGACCATTTCTCAGCCCGATAGAGAATTAATAACGAGCGTCACAAGGAGATATGCTAAAGTATCCTATGGAAGGTCTGAAAAACAGTGAACAATATATTAGAAAAAATTACAGATGATCAAAATTTGATTCAGATCTTCAGAAGGTGTAAATTGGCATGTCTTTCTTGAATTGGCTGAGTGACACTTATTAAAATCTGTTCCAGATCTGGCCTATTTAGAAGAGTTTTGAGAGGATTCTTTGAAATGTTAGGAAAATTCTGTGAAGTTAGAGGACTAGGAAATACAAGAGCTGACAGGTTATATAGAAATGATAAGGGGTGTACTTTGTAAGGACCAATTATAATACTCTTACGTCTTCAACGGATTTCAAGTTAATTGAAAACACTCAAAGGAAAAGAAAAAAAAATCCCATAATTATAATCAGGAACAGCTGAAATAAAGTATGCACGGAACTTATTAGGCTGTGTTAAAAAAAGGATTGGAGATAGTACTGAAAGTATGAAAAGGCTATGACATAAGTGGAATTCAGTGCTCGGTGTTGCTTACTATCAGCTCTTAGGAGGCGTCTTAAATTTAGGAGATGGAATTTTCTCTGCTCACCCTAGTCTGCCTCAGTAGACAATGGAAAAAAGTTGACACTTTCAAAGAAGTAACTCACTTTGTCTAAAATTAAACACCTAGCATTAGGACAGAGAAATTGCTCCCTGGAGATACTTACGTCTTCTCCATTGCCTATAAAGGGAGCCTAGATAGACTGTGTTGAACTGTAAATGTCTAACATTTGGATGTCTAAAGTCAGGTGAGATCCTGAAAACAATTTCCAAATATATTAAGGACAAGAAGGTAGTCAGCATGGATCATCCTGATAACTTTATAAGAGAAGATGACCGGCTTGGTGGATGAGGTTAGAACAGGGGAGTTATTTATCTTGACTGCAGTAAGGCTTTTGACAGTGTCTGCCATAATATCCTCATAGTCAAACTGAGGAAATACAGTCTAGATAAGAGGGTGGTGAGGGGGACTGAAAACTGGCTGAACTGCTGTGCTCAAATGGTTGTGATCAGCAGCATGAAGTCCAGCTGGAGGCCAGTCACTGGTCATGTACTACAGGCATTGATAAGGGGACCAATACTGGTTAACATCATCATTAATGACCTGGACGATGGCACCAAATGCAGTCTTAGCAAGTCTGCTGATGATACAAACTGGGAGGAGTGGCTGATACACCAAATGGTTGCTCTGCCATTAAAAGGGACCTCAACAGTCTGGAGAAATGGGCAAAGAGGAATCTCATGAAGTTCAACAAAGGGAAATGCAAAGTCCTGCACCTGGGGAGGAATGACCCCATGCACCAGTACAGGCTGAAGGCTGACCACCTGGAAAGCACCTTTGCAGAGAAGGATGTGGGAGTCCTGGTGGACAAGTTGAACATGAGCCAGCTGTGTGCCTTTGCAGCAAATAAGGCCAACAGTATCATGGACTGCATTAAGAAGAGTGTTGCCAGCAGGCTGAGTGAGGTGATCCTTCCCTCTACTCTGTGCTGGTGAGGCCACACCTGAAGTGCTGTGTCCAGTTCTGGGCTCCCCAGTACAAGAAAGACATGGGCATACTGGAGTGATTCCAGTGAAGGGCCACAAAGATGATTAAGGGGTTGGAGCATCTCATACAAGGAGATGCTGAAAGAGCTGGGACTTTTTAGCCTGGAGAAGAGAAGGCTAAGGGGGATCTCGTGAGTATAAATACCTGATGAGAGGGGTAAAGAAGACAGAGCCAGACGCTTTTCAGTGGAATCAGTGAAAGGATGGGATGAAAGGATGGTCACAAACTGAAATACAATTTTTTTACTGTAAGGGTGATCAAACATTGGAACAGATTGCCCAAAGCCATCATGGACTCTCGATCCTTGGAGATATTCAGAAGCTGACTAGACACACCCTTGAGCAACCTGCTTTGGTTGACCCTGCTCTGAGCAGCGGGTTGGACTAGAAAATCTTCAGAGGTGCCTTCAAACATCAGTCAGTCTGTGATTCTATGAATCTCCCTTATCAGTTATTCTTTTTTCTTGCAAAACCTCATTGCTATGATTTCTTTCTTCCATAACCTAGGGATACAAGTCCTCCAGACTTTCATCTGCATATGGGAGTCACAGCATCAGAAATTTACCATTTTCTGTTTTTGTAATTACATCTTTATCTTTACTTTTTTAAAAAAAGTGTGCTAGTAGAATTCATAGGTGTTTCCTGCATTCGAAGCATGCAAAAAGAAGTCAAAGCATAACATACATCTATTCCTCTAGTTAGAAGAAGGACTGCTACTGACAGTTTTTTTTTTTTTTTCCATATCAAAATGCCTAAGCCAGGCAGCAACATGAATATATTACTTTCAACTATTTCCATGCACAATGACTGTCAGAGTTGTGTCAGCTCCTTGTTTTAGTTCTGTTCTCTGAAACTGAAAGCAACCATTCTCCTGAACAGTGAAGACATTGGATGTTAGAAGAGACTACATGACTGCATCCGTAAGTGACCTTTACCTCAGTCCAAATGTTAGAATGATAGCTAGATGTCCTACAGGCTGCATCCTTCTTTGGGCACAATCCTGTTACAAAATCCATGTTGCTCCTTGCCAAGTCTTTCAGACAAAGCTGTGACATTTCTTCTTGAGGCCCCAAAGACATTCATGAATAGCTGGAAAGGACTGACCTGTACCTTGTAGCAGTAAATCCTTTCTGAAAATCTACCTCTCTCATTAGAGCTCCTGATGCAATTTCCCTTCAAAGCCTATTCTTCTGTCACTGACAACAGACATGGTGAGTGGAAACAAGAACATCAGAGACGTTTCCGGTTAAGCGTGCAAGGGGGAATAGGTGAATAAATGTCGTCTTGGTGTTTAAGGGAAAGATAGGGCCAGATTCACAGCTGCTGTGAATCCACATGGACCCTTTAAATTCAGTGAATTTGCAAAGATTAAAGCAAGTAAACCAAAATAACTTAAAATAGTTAAAGCCCACGAAATAATAAGTGGTATATCAGATATACTAGAAAAGTCATGATGTTGTCATTTGTGACTGTCGGTGTAGGATTGCTCCTTACTGACTACTTTCTATGAGAGAGTTTAGAGCTCTTGCTGCCTGAAAGAGTCACTTGATATTCAGCTAAATTTCCTTTTAGTTTTTTTCAGTTACCTAAATATTTCAGTATCAACATACTGACACCCTAAACAATCTTACTCTTTCTCAGGCCTTTGTGGTAGGCCAGACTTTGCTGTTTTGGGTTTCATATTGCTGATCCACATACTTCCAAAGAGATTGAGGGTGGATTATTCTGTCCAAATTTAGATATCCACAATATAGATGTCAACGTATGAGCTAGCTGTTAAGAATTCCTTTACACTCAAGGGAGAGAAGTAGGAATGTTTAAAGTAGACAGCTAAAATAGGTCAGACAAATTGCTTTCTACGTATGTCTCCTTCTTTCCATTGATTGTATAAAAAGAGACTTGACAACAAGCTCATATGTGAAGATCTGTCTTCCAGGTTTCTAAAATTAGGTGACATGTCCTAGGTCACTGACTCGCTGCTTCCCCAACCTTGCTTATTTCTTGCTACTAAGACTCTCAGTTGATGTGGGAGAGGTACACCGTGCCCTCTAATATAAATTGTGAAGTTGGTATGCTTCATTCAGGATGTTTTGGGAGGGAAATAATGAAAGGCGCTGGATTCCACACCCTCTATTGAGATCCTAAAGAAGATGAACAGATTATCAATTACATAACTCCTGTTGCTATATAAGTCAAAGACATCCAGCTGGCAAACTTTGTGCCTGTGGAGTTCCCTTTCCTGGGGAGAACTTGGAAATGCAGAGGGACTGGTCTGTGAACCAGGCGGATTGGTGACAGCTGGAGTGTACTCCTTGGCACTTTCTGTCTTTTGCACCCCTTCATTCTCCATCCATATTTATTCTGCATAAGGGAATATATTTAGTTCTACTAGGAAGCACTGGAAAATTGTGCATGGACTAGAAGACTTTGCTACAACTCAGAGTATTCAGCCTGCACATGCTCAGTTGGTCCTGCACGTTCTCAAAAGCCTTTGGATTTCTGCGCTTGTGCAGTAGTTCAGTCATGATGCAGGAAAAGGATGTGGTGGGAAGCTCTGGCTAGACACTGAATTAAGATTAATTAATTAATTAATTCAAATTTGGTCAACACTGATCTAAGCCACTAAAAATCCTTTTTCACTCATCCTACACAAGTTCCACTTAGTTCTAGATATTGTATGTATGGTGAGGAGTGAATCTTTTAGGCAGTGATTCTTTCATCCCTCCCTGAGAGTAGGAACACCCATCTTGGAAAGGTCTCACTATCTTTCTGTTGATTAGTGACATCATATTTCACTTACTAAAAAGATGCTCTTACCATACGCACTTGGCACTGACTGCCTTCTCCTGGTGGGATTCTTCTCACCAGCTGCCAGGCCTCTACAACATATAGTCCACAGATGAGCTAAGCACTCCAGACTCCCTTTATACAGAGGGGAAAGAAGCAGGAACCAAGAGCAAAACATATTTTATCAGAGCTGCTCCAGCCTGCTCATGAAGGGCCTATTATTCTCCACTGAGTGATATAAAGAACCTGCTCTGCCATGGAAGATGTCTACAGTGGAAAGATGAATCTTCCTTTATAGATGATACATGTTTTTCTTAAGTCACCAGGTGGCCAAAACAAGCTTTTTTCTTTTTCTTCCTATATTTCAGCCATGCTTGAAGCAATGCCCTGAAGACCTTGTAGGATGTCCCACTCCATTTCAATAATAACTGGTTTTCAGATTCTTAGCCACTTCAGCAACCTTCCTGTTTTACCAGAGATATTTGAGGATCTTGTTATTTTGGGCGGCTGTGTTTTTCTCCTTGAAGGGTGCAACCCCTGTGCTGCTGACTATTCTGGCTGTACTAATTTTAATTACTGTAGCCGATGCAGATACAACAAAAGGATGAAGCATCAACATCTCTAATTTACTAATGAAATTGTGGGATTTGGCTATCAGTGGCATCAGGAGTCTATTCAATAATCCAATTGTACCTTCCAAATCCTGTATCCATATTTTTATTTCTTTTCCCAGTATTGAAATGGAAGTGCTTTATAAATATTGCCCTTATTTTAAAAAGTCCATCTTTTTTGTAAAACATATTTGACTGTACCTACTTGTGAGATAATTAGCCATTTATTGGTAAAAGGAGGACTCTGCACCTGTTCAGAACATACATGTTAGGAGTGACCGTGAAATACGTGCAGATTCCTCTGCAGGTCCAGGGAGCAGGATCTTCAAGACTGGTAGCTGTTATTACCTAATAAGCACTTGGGCCTCTGTGGATGATGTGAAAGCCTCAGTCCAGTTTGTGATTCGGGTTTCCATGACTACCTTGAAAGCAAAAATGAAGTTGATTCTTTTACTTTCTCTGGAAAATGTCAAAGAAAGGCAGCAAAATAGTTAGCAGATGTTCTCCTTGTCTGTTTAGAAGTTCCTCTGAAACTAAAGTAAAAGGGAAAAACTTCCATTCTCTGTTCTTCAAGCCTGGTGCATGCTAGGTTAAACCAAAGCAGGGTCTTCAAATACTGGAAAGAATGTATTCTAAAAGTTACCATTTTCCCACAGGATATTTGTCCATTCATTTAGTCAGTCATCTCCCATCCTTCCATTGCATTTATATTGTATTTCTGAAGCATAATAGTGGCAGAAGCTGAGGACACAATTCAATCTCCACACTACTCTTTGGCCTTTCTGGCCAGGCCTGTGCATGGGAGTGCCAATTATCAAGAAATAATTTTAAATCCAATGTCTGCTGATGTGTCTGTCTGGTTTTCTGTTCCTTCTGCTAATGGAGTGACTTTCCTTTTCCATCTCTCTGCTGCTGAATGTCACCATGGATGTTTTCTGTCCTCCTCAGCTGAGATCTTATCAGTCCCTCATTATTTGATAAACCATCAGAAATACAGTTAAGTAATTAAATTCAGTACCAGAGCAGAGCGAGAGTGAATGATCGAGTAAGGATAGAAAAAGGCAGACCAGTTCAGAGGGAAATTTATGAATCATTGTCCTTCATTTAGTCAGGGTCTGGATAGAGAGAACAGAAATCTAGAGATGGCTTAATATTCCTTTTTTATTTTTTAACTGAAAGACTCTCTCCTTTCTAAATGCTGATGTCTTGGCAGTACCCTGCAGTCTGTATAAAAATTGAGTGTCCCCTGATCGTAACGTTCCTTTATATTTCCCTTTGTCATTCCTTTATTTACCTTCTGCCTTTAGTCTGTTTTCTTTTTAGTTCTTCCTCCTTTGTTGTATTTCCTCACATTTTCTCTGATTTTTGTTTTGCCATATTTTCCCAATATACATATTCTCATTATTTTATTTGTTCTTTAATTTTCTTCATTGTTTCTGTATCCTTTATTTCTCTTTTGTTATTAACTGTGATCACTTTTTTTTCCTTTCATATATTTATTTATCTGTTTAAACATTTCTCTAGTTGTGAAGATACATGTCAGTCATATTTATGCCCACAGAGATGATAGGTGGTGGAATGCAGAAATCCTACATCAGACAAGAAGTTTTTAATAAATAAATAAATAATAGTAAATATATAAAATGGATGAAGGACAGTTCTCTGGCTCTGAGACAAGCTGGTGTGGCAGAGTTTATGTCCATGGGGTTAAACTTCCCTAGGCAGAGAGGTCACATCTTCACTACTATAAATATAACCAAAGGACCTTTGCCTGACCTCATTTTGGAGGAATAAGGTCTAGCAGGCAGAGACAAGATGAAGGGGAGCCATCTCAGGTGAGGGGTGATTAGGGAAAGAAAACAAATCTGAAAGTATACCTCAGGGATAGTAGCCTGCCTGTAGGTAAGAGGTCAAGTGAGACCTCTGTGTCACCAAGGTATGAATATCTTAGGCAAGATAATGTTTAAAAAGGTGACACTGAGTAATGTGGTTTGCATCCAGCCGGAAACTGAGACAGAGAGGTTCTCTTGAATATTATATAACTATTTTGGGATCATCATGACCCGGACTGGGTGGGAATTTTGAAATACTAGGTCATGGCAGGAGGTGTTTGGACGGAACTAAAGTCAGGGGTGTAGTTCTGTTGACGTCCTGATCACCTGTTTAACCCCTTGGCTGAAACCAAGCAGTAAAAGTCACATATATGCATGACATTGTCACCAAGGTAAATCAATCCTGATTTATGTCATAGATGAATCTTCAGGCTTTCTGAGGGCACATTTCATTCCTTTGTGCCTCTATTGTTAAGTGCCTAAAAAGCTATTAGATTAACAGCTCTGAACATGGATTTTGGTATCTGGACAAGTGATCTCAGGGAGTAAATCATCAAGTCATACAATCTCTTAAAAAGCCTTCAGATAGTCACAATTTTAAGCCTCTGCTGAAAATCATGAAGGTCAAATCATGGCTTCAGAAGGGAAGCAGACATTCAGGTCCTTTTTTCTGGTTAAAAATGCTTTATCCTGCCTTTCCTTTGGATACAATTTAGATCTTTGCTATTACAAAATCTGTTTCAGTAGTTTCTATGATCCAAGTTATTGATCACACAGCCATGTCCTTGGGCTTTAAATTAAGTATCCAAGATCAGCTATAATAGCTGCAAAACAGACAAATATGGTTGATGTCTAATATATACAACTCACAGCTGAAGTGCTGTATTCTCTGTTTTATGTCCACTTCTTTCTCATTCTCTTCATGTTTTCTATATTTATAATCATTATCCTGTTTCATTGCAGAGATCTGAGCCTTGACGTGAAGACATTGACAATAGCATCTGCAGAGAGTGTGTGCTTCGGCCCTAATAAAAAAAGCAGAATTTGACTAAAGATCAAAATCAAGAGAGATGGCCATCAATTGGAAGACCTGCTTCTTCAGTCTTGTGTTGCTTCCTCTGGTAAGGAAAGATGACTTTGTTTATGTTATGGTCATTTAAATGCATGTTCTCAAGGCCAGCATTTGCTTAGGGTGAACGATCTGTCGTTGACACTGATTCTAGCTTTTTTCTGTGTGGCTCCATACCTTTGGTTAGGTCTTTTCCAGCTTTCTTCATGGATGCAGTAGAACTGTGATCATGTGGCTGGGGAGGGGCCATGTAACTTCATTCTTGCCCGTTGTCCCCATCTACATTGTGGCTGCACCTAGCCTCACACAAAAGCCGTAGCACCACTGAAAAAAAGAACACTTTTTCCCTCTGTAACCATAGGCAATAGTATACAACCCCTGTAATTAAATCATCTTGCATTTCAGCTCAGTTCTTGCTAAACCATTGTTCATAACTGCTTTTCACCACTTCTGAATAAGCATTTTACTGAGGAATATTGTGAGAAATAGCACTCTAAAATCGTCTGTCTTGTTCTTATTAATAGCTGTCTATAACTTTGACAAAAATACTTTACAATTGTTCAATATACAGACATTTGCATGTTTCTACACTTAAAAAGCCAGGAATTTTAAAGGATTCTTAACATATATTTTATTTTTATTGTTAAATTAAAACTATTTAATATGAGTGACGTGTTCAGAGTATTTTTTAGTATTTTTTAGAGTTGCTTGCTGATGTATATTGACTGTGAAACATGTCTTTTACAATGCATAGCAGTCAGTATATAGTGCTCTTCGTTATTTTGACTCACATAAATACTCATTCTTTCCTCTTAGCTCTTATTTAGAGACCACTTTAATTAACAGCATGTCAAAAATGTAGCATTAGTCAGCTAAATTCTGTAGAATGGGAGTGGAACTGGCAGTATATTTCTGTTAATCCATATAATATAGCCTATCTCTTACCATACAAATACATGGTCTTTGGATTCATTTCTAGTTCATGATGATTGTGACTATTACCTAGCTTTTCTGGTCAGGTAGAAAATATTATTTATAAACAAAGTGGGTATGTTTAACTTGTATATTGTATGTCTGAGCTAGTCACACTAGACTTCCTCTAAGCTAAAGGCTGTTGGTAGGGAATGACCCATCAGTGAACATATTTTAGACGCTTATGTTAATACGAGGTGTTCCCTCGGCTGGAGGTGCATATATCTCTCCATTAACAATAAAGGGAGGTTAGCTCACATTTGGATGTTGTGTTTTTAGACATAAATTTGATTACATAACCCCACCTTGTCATTTCTGGTTTGAGACCCAGATATGACAACAGTGCTCTTAGGAATTACCATCAGTCTCACTGACACTGCTACTGGATGCTTATCTTTCGGGTGGATAGTACCCGTGAGTCTCATGGTACACTAGGTGAAACTGGAAAGCATATTGGTAGAACAGTTGAATTCCTGGGTATGAAAGCATGTTTTTCATACTGGAAAAAAAAATAATTACATGATCATATGAAGGGAAGAGCAAAAGATATTTTTAAGTGACCAGCGAACTTGAACATTTCAGAATTTTTGGTGTTCAGCTTAAGACATCCAAAAGGTGTCTTCTTTTTTAGAGGTGAACTGCTTTTAATTAAAGAATATAAATGTGACTTAACACATCTCTTGAGCTTTCAGATGACCTTCCTGGCAAATGTAAAAGGACAGCAAGTCACAGTTTCCAAGTCGTAGCATTTCAGGACATAGCTGTGATCACTGAGCTGGATAATTAGTGATCAGCTCTAGCTTTTGGAAAGAACAGCTCTCTAATGAAATACTGTGAAGCAAACCAGAGTTAATAAGAACAAATATGCTTTTATCTGTGTTGTTTTTGCAATGGTTATGAGCTTGTTTATGAGTGCAAGATTTTATTATAGTCTCCTGCAGGAATACAGGCAATAAAATTAGCTTTTTTACACACATGAGCTTTTTTGTATAAGCACACATACTTTGGTCAGTAAAGAGACTTAGGCCCATGACAGCGATTGTACTGTAAATTGTATACACTGAATTATTCATTCTTTATTTCCTCCCTAAAGTTTCTTCTCATGGACTGGAGCTCAAGGAATAGTATTCTATTTACAGTCCTCCCCTTGCTGGGACTGTTTTGTAATGCTTATGGTAACAGATTCTCTCTCCACTGGGACAGACTTGCTCTTCAAACCACCTCTTACATGCTGTGTTGATGTTCTCAGATTGATACTTTCCTGTCATGTAGACATTCAGACTTTCTTCCAAGGGAGTGGATGTGACACTCCAAAATACTTAGAGTAAGTTTAATTGTTCTGCTAGATTCTAAAAGGTCCCTGAAAAATTCTTCTTCTACATTGCTTTTCTCTAAACACAGCTGGTACTGTTCAAGAAATTCCCATTTGCTTTCAAGGAGAGCTACTGTTTTCAGCTGTGAAAACCACATGCCCGTTTTGTGGAGCACTTCTCCATCCTTCACAGTCATTGTGGAAGCATTAGCTCCTGAATCCGTACACCTGCATGGATGTGCACCTTTTTGGCTTAACAGTCCTCTGTGATTAGGCACCAGTCCTTCCTCTTCCAATTGTGTGGATGCACCAGGATTGGCTCCTGATCCTAAGCTCTTCTCATGTGCAGCAATGATAGAAGTTATCTAGATATTGAATATGAGATAGGAAGGAGCTAATAGTCCTGTTTTATACACAGAAGACCAGAGCGTCCAGACTAAGGTCCAGATCCACAAATGGCTCAAAAAAAGGCAAAGAGAGGACAGAGGATTCACTTTCCTAACCCCTTGGATTATGGACATTTTTAATCTGGCCTGCAATGTAATTTATTTTTGACAATCCAATCACAGAAGTGCTTTTCTACACCTTCTCTACTCGCGCCATCAGGATCCTATTGCTGTTGGCACTGTATGGCTCCCATACCCTAAATCAACTGTTGGTGGAACTTGGGTTGAAAACACTTGCGTTCTCAAAAAGACTAGGACAAAACACCAAGTTTTTGCAACTGTCATCCTCAGAATATGCCTTTGTAATAAGCTGGTAATGTACCTGAGAGCATGGGTTTAACATGATATATTAGTGAATGATTTTTATAATAGGTGATTGATAGAAAAACCTTGTGTTAGTCCGTCTTGGAGAAGATAGCTGGAGCTAAATTTCCTGCAAAGGAAAAAAAAGCAAAAAAGTGCAGTGGGAGGACAGTAAAACTCATAAAATATGTTGAATAGAAAAGGTAGAAACTCCCTGGATAAACTATTAATATATTGTTTGCATATAATCAAAGACTGTGTCTGAGTTGTAAGGGAAAAACACATGAACCATTAGCCTGCAAAGACTGATCAACCTCTGCAAGAACTGAAATCTTCTTGAGTTAACAAAGCACAGAGAAGGAATGCTATTATTAAGTATAGGCTAGCTGTATGTTATTTTCTCTTGTAGTCTTGTGCTTCCAAACCTTGAGCCTCCATCAGTAAATGTTGTCTTTGTCCCACTGCTAAATCCGTCTGGGTTTGGGAGGCAGTAAAAAAGGGAACAAAACTGATGAAGAAGCCTAGGTGTGTCATCTTCGGTGAGCTGAGAGATTAGTATAGCTCTGTGTGCAGGGGTGGGACCCAGCCGTTCTCAGACACGTAGTGTGAGGGGTTGTGCTGCCAGCTGTAGTGTCGTGCGGAGAGGTCACTCTCAGGGGACATGAATGAGTTCACCTTCTACAAGATGGCAAAGAGAGACCAAAGGTTCTGAGTAAATTCTGTGGTGCCATCCGTTTGTTGCAGAAGCTCCACCTTGACTGGAAGGGGCATTACTTTGAGACACATCTTCTAGGAATTGGAGTTCACAGCTGAATTTTGACATCCATATGGAACATGCTGAACCAATCTCAAGACACTCATATATGTGCATTCATGGAAAATTCTAGGTGGCCTCAAACCTAAGTGTCTATGTTGCTATTTTAGCTGTTTAATCTATTTGTTGTTATCTAGACCATTTGTTTTCAGTCTCTCTCATTTTTTTTGTCTTGTCTGAACATCCCCTGCTTTCATTTGCACATCAGTTCTCTTTACCCTACCCACTTTTCCATTCTGAATTCACTTACACTGCCATTTGCTTGATTTCTTATTCCATTCATCCGTGATAGCAATAGACTTTTTTTTTTTTTAATTGGAAATATTAACAAAAGTCATCATAAAATTATTGAGGAGATAGGATCCTGAAACATGGTTCCTTTGTCTGGTTCCAAATGTACTTGAGAAACAATGAAATTCATGACTCACAAAGTTGGCTTAGTGTATGTACTGAATTTAAATGTAACTGCAATGCAGGTGTTCTAACTGTCTGTAATAATTCAATCAGATGTATTTCTTGAGCTAATGCTTGGAATGTCTTGTGGATGCATATTTAATATTGCTAAGCTTAAATGTTTCAGATGGTAAAATATTCTTTGTAGTGTTTCATTAGCCAGGCAACTTATGTTCAGCAACGTTCTTAAAGAAAAAAAAAAGAGAGAGAGAGAGAGAGAGATGAAAATGAAAGGTGAAACTGATGTCTCTTGTATACTAACATCGAGGTGTGATTACTGAGTGAGGGTCAGGTAAGTAAATACAAATTTGGATATGCTGGCAGCGTCTCACAGATCAGAGAACCAGATCTCTGCCTGGCTGCGTTCAAGTTTCTATTCATTAAGAGATGAGGAGAGAAAATAGATCTGTTTGCTCAGATCCTGTTTGCTGAATGGGAAAATATTTCTCAGTCTGTTAAGTGTATATCTCTGTTGAGCAGAGAGGTATCTGTATTCTCTGTTATTCATGTGTAGCTGTCATTGCCAGTACCAGGGCACATTCAAATAAGATCATCTATGTTTCAGTCTCTGTCGGTTTTTAAAGACAAGAGACAGTATTTTCAGATGCATTGTTCCACTAGTTTCTCCCCTTCCCTGCTATATTTATGAGGGTATCCATTTTCTGTTGCAGCCCAAATGTGATGGTCCTCAGCCACAAACATAAATGGTCATGTTATTCCCTGAATTTTAAATAAACTATTTTTTTCCCTGTAGGACTTAATGAACCGATTTTTAATGAGTTTTTCTGCCTTATGGTTCATAAGATCTCATAACTTGACTAGAAAAGTCAAGTTCTCTTTAGAATTACAATAGTCTTTAACACAATACAAACTTATATGGGATTGCCTGTTATTTGTGCAACACCACAGAAGTTCCTGTACAAATATGACTAGGGACCTCCTCCAGAAGAGAAAAACCTCAGCAAGCCAAGATGTTGCTGTTGCTGCAGCTTTTCTTTTTTAGCATAAGGAGATGGTGCTGGGGAAAACCAGCAGAACATAAAGTTGACTTAAAAGCCTATGCCTTGTTTAAATATATATATATATATATATATGTATAAGGATGTGTAATATTGGGTAGTTTCAAAGAGAAGGTTAAGAATTTCTGGTAAGGTCTACCACAAAGACCATCTGAGGCAATCTGTGTTGCAAAATAATTCCAGTGCCCCTTGATACTGCCCAACCTCAAGTGCCTTTCTGAGGCACAAAAATTAGGATCCCCATTTCCAGATGATACTTAGGCTCTCAGCAAGGTGATATGGGCACTTCCAGAGGGTGACTGAGTCCAGCTGAGATCTCTGCAAGTCCCGGTGTTTCTCAGAGAAAGCCTAGTATGTTGACATGTCTGTCTAAGATGTTCAAAGCTGGTGGGAGACCCTGGTGTTGTGTTGGTGCTCTGTCTAGTGCACTGGCATATGTAATCTCAGCCTGGGGACTTCAGGTGTCAGTTATGATTACAGTGGAAGCCGCAGAAAGACACACACTCAGTTAAGATCTTATTAAGCTTTTTTTTTTAAAAAAAATACTTTTACATGAATTGCAACCAAAAAAGAAACTCTATAAATAAACACGTTCTACCAACACTTGGTTCACAATGCTACGCACACACATAGGTATCTGCATGTAACTTCCCTTATTTAGACCGGCAAGGTATCCAGGTCTTAGAAATGCATGGTAGCAGATTACAAAGCAGGAAATGGTTGCCCTGCATTAATGTCTTCACTTTTTTACCCTCCGGTAGTAGTAATAATTTCTGTGTCAGACAAATAATATGATGACAACACTGATTTATGGACATTAATATGATTCTTTTCTCTGCTGGTTTTGTATTCATGAGCATGGAGGAGCATTGGATGAGCAGTCAAATAACAAATTAGGAAATAAAAAAGATCTCTTAGAAAATGAGCCTGTAAAAAAACTCAGAATCAGTGATTTTTCATGTTGCTCAGCTATTAATATCCAGCACCTGGAGGGATATTATTCTAGTCTATAGCAAGTGTGCTGCTGGCCTCTTCTTCCTTGGGTTTGCTGAGTCAGCAGCCTAGGAAGATTTACTGTAGAGTCAGCTTGAAATGAGCTAGCTGGGATGCAGAACCAAAGCTGCATTAAAGGGAAGTGGGGAAAGGAAGCAGAAGAGTACGAAGAGAGGAAAAAAATATGAAACATTTGCATCACTGCCATGTTAGGGTCTGGTCTTTTATATGTCCTCCTGCCCCTCTCTCCATAGCTTATAATAAATAGCTAAATCTTTATTTTTGCTTCTCAATCTGTAAAATAAATGATTCCCTGCTTCTCCTATAGCGACAGCTGGGGCCTCCCTGAGGACCAAGTAGCTACTCCATAAACTACCCTTGTGGAGCATGCAGGATCAGCGCTTGCCCAAGGGTTACACACCTTAAGGCCTTCCAGATGAGCGGTCTGCAGGTTGTCTATGAATTAGCCATAGGGAAAGGAAGTAGATGAGAGGCAGAGTGCTGCTTCCAGGGCTTCTTCTTCAAAGTAGTAGAGACATGGCTATTTAATCAAAAACTGTGAGGCCCATTAAGGAGAAAACCACTGCCAACCATGAAGCCTAAGTGTTGCTACCACTGCAGTCCGCAAGGGCAAAGTCCCCAACTCAACAAAGTCCTCTTTGTTCCTCTGGGCAAGGGGTGAACAGTTCTCTCCAGGCTACCTTGTGCTCATGTTCCTGAAAAGAAAACAGTTTTTCTCAGAACTTTTTTTTTTTTTTCCCCCGATGTGGATATTGCTTAGAAGAGAAGATTTGGGAGATATGGATCCCCTTCAACTCTAAAACATGTTGATCTCTGTAGTATGATTATTCCGTGCTATATAATGCTAATAATGTGATTGAAACAGCAAATACCACCTTCCTAACGAATGGAACCTGCCTCTGCACTTCTCTGTACCTGTTAGAGCTGAGCCGTGTACATAAATGGTGTCAGCAAATGCACTTAGGCTAATATATAACCACTTAAAAGCTGGATGTCTAATCTAGGATATCTATTAATATTAGTATCTACCAAAAACTCTGCTATAGTCAATGGAAATGGACAGGCACTTCCAGACAATGGTATATCCCATCTTAAACATCCCTAGTGTTCTTCTCACTGCAGAGTCAGTAGAAAATTAGCTTAGACTAGGCTTTATTTTCTTTAGCTTTTAGGCATCTCATCTTTATTGAGTAGTAAGTTACCTTTTATGGATGTCACGTTGATGTTGATGAAGGTAAGTCCACCTTGCCCAGTGATTCAGCTGTTGATTGAGTTGTGTTTTCGGTATTCTAGAACCCACCATCACAGGGTGGTTTCTCACGGTGTCACACAAAAGCTGTTTATTACCTTTCCTGGTATAATCAAGTTCTGAATGTGTGTACTTGTTTGCAGGAGGGCAGGTGCCAATGGATTATTGGGTCTCTAGTCAAGAAAAAGAAAATAAAATCCATTCTGTTAAATATTTCAGCATCTTTAGAAAAAGAAAGATCAATTTTAGAGAAAATAGGAAAATGTTTTTTCCCCCAAAATAATATTTAAAAAAATATTTTTAGTAGGATGATCAGAATTTTTCTTTCTACAAAAGTTTGAAGCATTTCATTTCAATTTCAACCCCTTTTTCTCTCTTTTTTTTTTTTGTACCGAACAAAATAAATTTTCAAATAAATATCCTTTTCAAACAAGGCATTTACAGAATGGAAAAGAAATATTTTCTACCCCCTCTCCCCTTTCTAAAAATGAACAAATGGCAACATTTTTTTTTGTCATTGATACGGCTTAGACTATAGGCTTAGTCAATATGTTGTTTCCTAAGGGAAAATGGTCTCAATGAGCATCTTTCGGTCAGATTTTGTTGTGTCAGTTGGTGGGTTTAACGGCTTGTCAGCCTTTGTATGCCCTCAGTGGCTGTGTTCACTGTTCAAATATACTTAATATATATGTACGCTTGCTCTAAACTGCTAAAAAGTTCTGCTGGAGATTGCAAAGTGACAAAGTTTTTACCGTGCCTGGCCTTTCCAATAACGTATTTGTGCAATGTTCTTTTCCATCAAACATTGCTCTGCAGGCTCCTTTAGGAGACTGAGATTCTTATTAAGTCTCCAAGAGCTTTACACAGAAAAAGAAAACGCTTTAACTTCTGTGTACTCTTTTCAAAGGCTTCGGGTCTCTCAGTCTCTGACTCAGCATCTGTGGCCAAAATGTGTTATTTAGGCTAAATACAGGCTGGTGATTTGGTCTTCTGAAGACTCTTAAAACAGTTTGTAAATAATCTGAGCTGCTGGTGTTTGCAGACTTGGGGAGGGAAAGTACAGAGGGTTTTTGTTTGTTTGTTTTGTCTTAGATGATAGCCGCACCTGAGCATTTTACATATTTTAGCTTAAAACTGTTCTGACCATTACTTTGGCTTTGTCATTTGTTAAGTGCTTGCCAGATAATTGATAATGCAAAACACAGGTTGGATGAGATTGGAGATCTACTGAAGCTCAAGGGTATAGGTTTGTGTTTACTCCTTCACAAATATTAAAATGTATTTTTTCTTGCTGCCCTCTGGCTGAGCTCTTTTTATTTGTTTTATCTCTGTTAGCCAGTTTTCTGATAATATGCTCCATTACTTAAAAGCATAACAGAATGCATGACATGTTTGCACTGTGACATATACAAAATTTGGAAGTAATTACAGGCTAAGACGCTCCATTTTAGTATCTCTTCCAGCACTGTAGATGTGCAAATTCTAAACATTTTTGCCCATCACATGTTGCCTAATACGTCTGAACTAATGACAGGAAAACCAGATGAATGTATTGTGTGCTAATTTAAAATAACTGTTGAATCTGACTGCATGTTTGCAGCCATCTCTGACATCAAACATGATTAAATTACTTCTCCCCACATAACCTAGTTTATCTTACCTGTGCCATTTGCAGAGCAACTGTGGTAGAGCCGGGAAGTTCATAGAGGGAGGCAACATCAGTGGGAACGTGCAGTAAGATGGTGAAGGGCCTTTGATATACTAAGGAAGGCAGACTTATGTGATCACATCTATGCATATGTATTTTTTTCTATTTTCCCTCTCTCTAGGGCATCTCCCCCAAAATTCTGAATGTGGTGGGTGGTTTGAACTATATTTGACAGAAGAGCTGAGGTCTCAAATAGTTTAAGTTTCTAAAAGTTTCAAGCGAATAAACTACTTGGGTAAAGACAGAGATTTTGTTAATTCCCCAGGGAAAAATGAACTTCAGTATAAACCCAAACCTTGTTAGACATCAGAGTATCCAAACAGGAGCCCGCTCAGGAGACACTAATCCATGAGATCAGTGAGTAAAGCCTTGTGCTACTGCTCACGAAATGAGTTAGCTTTGTTTTTCAGAACATCTTACAGCCAATTCACGTATCTCTGGATAAAAGGCAATTAGAGCAATAACCTAAGACAGGAGAGCTTAAAGTTCAAAACCCCTCTGTGCCCCAGATTTAGTGCTTGATTTGAGCAATGCCACAGCTTCTTGTTCCTCAGTTCTCTACATGTCAAACGAGGTCAGCTGCACTGCCCTGTCTCTGAGGTGTGGACAAGATAAATCCACTTAAGGCTAAGGTGTGATCAAGTATTAGAGTGGTGGTGCCAAAGAGAGATGTTTGGAGATATCAGATGGTTTGTTAATCTCAACGCTAGGCTACTAATGAGCTGCCTGGAAATCTGCATATAAATACAGGGCTTGGGAGCTCTGTGAAAGATCTGGCTTTCAGACTGCTGAGCCCTAGACCTTCAACTAACCCCCCAAAATGTTGGGTTCTGCATTAGGTCTATTTTGCTGGTCAAATTGTAAGCAAAGACAGCAGTCACATCTGAGTGAAGCATGATGACATTATTTCATCAATGCAATATATTTCCCTCTTCTTTCATTTTCTGCGGTATTTTACACTTTTTTGTACCTTACCTGCTATCTAGCTTAGTTTCACCCATAAAATCCATGTACTTGGAACCAGAAGTTTGTCTGCAGTGGCATCCTTGTTGTGGACTGAGAGTACCTGGCATGGCAGTGAAGGTAGTGCTGGGATCTCTGGAAAACCAGAAATGGGGATAGTCAGTGCACACTGGAGGACACTGCAAAGCAAGCTGTGACACCAGTTTGCTAACATTAATATGAAGCCTCAAGTAGATCTGCCTTCATCTTGGAGTTGACCTACTTATTCTGTCCCAACTCCACAGGAGTTTATTTGTTCTGATTATTTAATCGTGTTTACACCCTGCATTGGAAATTTTTAGGAATTTTTCTGCGAGTCAAAGGAATAGATGGAGACCAGAAATAAGGTTGAGTCTGCTTTGGTGTTCTCGCTGTTAACTAGTGGTTAAAGTAGATCATTAATTCTACAGATATTTAATTATAGGAAATAAAGATGGAAATTCTAATTTTTTTCCCTTTTGTGTCCATGGATTTTTCCTCTATCCCTGCTAACACAAGCCAAAATAGCTTGTTGTGGACCATGAGTAATATTAGAGGGGCAGGTCATGTTGTATGGAGGTCAGCTCCTACCACATAGCACAGCTTACAACTGGAGGCCCTTGGATGTTGAGCAATTTAATGCTACCACTTCAAGGGCTTCAGATCTACATCTCTTTTCCATATAAGCCACATTGCAATTCAGAAATAAGTGGATTTATGAGACTCTAGAACATTTACATTTGAAAAAAAAGCTTTGTACTCTTGCACCTGTAAGGATATAGGAATGGCATTAAGAGGCCAGAGTCCCTGAGAACTGAAAATAGGATACATCATGGGACTGAGTTTTCTCCTATAACTGGGAATACATTAGCAGAGGAGAAATGAACTTTTGGGGAGGACAGGATAAGATTAGGGAGTTGTAAATGAAAGTAATAAGGTCAGCATTTGAGAAATGCTGGTCACTTCAGGTTCTGGGCAGGCTTTCATGTTGGGGTATCCATCTGAACCTGAGCACCAACGTCCTCTGAGACTCTTCTGTTACTAAAAGGAACCACCAAGAGAAAGTGATAGCCATGAACTCCTGGCAGGCAGGCAAACCAAGGTCTCTCTCCTGAGGTCATCTGCAAGTATCATGTGACTCTCACACCAGCTAGCAATGTTAACTTTAGAGGTGAGATTTGCCTTGCACTGCTGGGAAGTGTACTACATCAGGACTGTGGGGATCCAGGATGGCTGAAGACTTCAGAAACCAGTATCAGCGGGGCTACGATGTAGTCAGAGTCACTGAGGAAATCAGCATTTTCAAGCCCAGAAAAATTAAGGTAGGCTCTCTTAGTCAATAAGGACAATATAAGGACACTATTAAAGGTGGCATACATAAATACCCTAGCAGAACCCTTCCCTCTTTCTCTGGGATGCCAATTTCCATTGATTTAGCAAACTATGTTTGGGAAGAGAGGATTTCTTGACACAGGTGGTGGAGGAGCCAACAAGGAGAGGTGTGCTGCTGGACCTCGTACTAACAAACAAAGAAGGACTGGTGGAAGATGTGAAGGTTGGGGGCTGCCTTGGCTGCAGTGACCATGAGATGGTGGAGTTCAGGATCCTGCGAGGAGGCAGCAGGGCACCAAGTAGGATCGCAACCCTGGACTTCAGGAGAGCAAACTTTGGCCTCTTCAGGGACCTACTTGGAGGAATCCCATGGGTGAGGGCCCTAGAAGGAAGGAGTGTTCAAGAGAGCTGGTTAATATTCAAACATCACTTCCTCCAGGCTCAAGAGCGGTGCATCCCTATGAGTAGGAAGTCAAGCAAAGGAGGCAGGAGACCTGCATGGATGAGCAAGGAGCTCCTGGCAAAACTCAACCAGAAGAAGGAAGTATACAGAAAGTGGAAAGGGGGACAGGCCACTTGGGAGGAATATAGGAATGTTGTCAGAGCATGCAGGGATGCAACGAGGAAGGCTAAGGCCCGTTTGGAATTAAATCTGGCTAGAGATGTCAAGGACAGCAAGAAGGGCTTCTTCAAATACATCAGCAGTAAGAGGAAGACTAGGGAAAATGTGGGCCCTTTGCTGAATGGGGTGGATGCCCTGGTGACGAAGGATGCAGAGGAGGCAGAGTTACTGAATGCCGCCTTTGCTTCAGTCTTTACTGGTCAGGCCAGCCCTCAGGAACCCCAGACCCTGGAGGCAAGAGAGAAAGTCTGGAGAGAGGAAGACTTTCCCTTGGTGGAGGAGGAGTGGGTTAGAGATCATTTAAGCAAACTTGACACCCACAAATCCGTGGGCCCTGATGGGATGCACCCACGAGTGCTGAGGGAGCTGGTGGATGTCATTGCTAAGCCACTCTCCATCATCTTTGAAAGGTCATGGAGAACAGGAGAGGTGCCCGAGGACTGGAAGAAAGCCAATGTCACCCCAGTCTTCAAAAAGGGCAAGAAGGAGGACCCAGGGAGCTGCAGGCCAGTCAGCCTCACCTGCATCCCTGGAAAGGTGATGGAGCAGCTCATCCTGGAGGCCATCTCCAAGCATGTGGAGGACAAGAAGGTGATCAGGAGTAGTCAGCATGGCTTCACCAAGGGGAAATCATGCCTAACCAATCTGATAGCCTTCTATGATGGAATGACTGGCTGGGTAGATGAGGGGAGTGCAGTGGATGTTGTCTACCTAGACTTCAGCAAGGCTTTTGACACTGTCTCCCATAGCATCCTCATAGACAAGCTCAGGAAGTGTGGGTTAGATGAGTGGACAGTGAGGTGGATTGAGAACTGGCTGAATGGCAGAGCTCAGAGAGTTGTGATCAGTGGCGCAGAGTCTAGTTGGAGGCCTGTAGCTAGCGGTGTCCCCCAGGGGTCAGGACTGGGTCCAGTCTTGTTCAACTTCTTCATCAATGACCTGGATGAAGGCACAGAGTGCACCCTCAGCAAGTTTGCTGACGATACAAAACTGGGAGGAATGGCTGATACACCAGAGGGCTGTGCTGCCATTCAAAGAGACTTGGACAGGCTGGAGAGGTGGGCAGAGAGGAACCTCATGAAGTTCAACAAAGGCAAGTGCAGGGTCCTGCACCTGGGGAGGAATAACCCCATGCACCAGTACAGGTTGGGGGTTGACCTGCTGGAAAGCAGCTCTGCCGAGAAGGACCTGGGAGTGCTGGTGGACACCAAGTTAAGCATGAGGCAGCAATGTGCCCTTGTGGCCAAGAAGGCCAATGGTATCCTGGGCTGCATCAGAAAGAGTGTTGCCAGCAGGTCAAGGGAGGTGATTCTCCCCCTCTACTCAGCCCTGGTGAGGCCACATCTGGAGTACTGTGTCCAGTTCTGGGCTCTCCAGTACAAGAGGGATGTGGCACTACTGGAGCAAGTCCAGCGAAGGGCTACAAAGATGATTAGGGGACTGGAGCATCTCTCTTATGAGGAAAGGCTGAGAGAGCTGGGCCTGTTTAGCTTGGAGAAGAGAAGGCTGAGAGGAGATCTTATCAATGTGTACAAGTATCTGAAGGGAGGGTGTCGAGAGGATGGGACCAGACTCTTTTCAGTGGTGCCGAGCGACAGGACGTGAGGCAATGGGCACAAACTGAAACACAGACACTTCCATCTTAACATGAGGAAAAACTTTTTCACTGTGAGGGTGACAGAGCACTGGAACAGGTTGCCCCGAGAGGTGGTGGAGTCTCCTTCTCTGGAGATATTCAAAACGCGCCTGGATGCAATCCTGTGCAGTGTGCTCTAGGTGACCCTGCTTGAGCAGGGGGGTTGGACTAGATGATCTCCAGAGGTCCCTTCCAACCTCAGTGATTCTGTGATTCTGTGATTAAAAATATTGGCCAACATAAGTTTTTTAGTGCATAGTAGTATCTGTGCACACTGGAGCTTTAAAGTTATTTTTCTTTTCCCCCCCCCTTTTTTTTTTTGGACACTGAAAAATTGTCTCTTACTTAAATACGCAAAAGATTCTGAATCCTAAATGTCTGTGCATTGCAGTCAGCTGCAAACAGGACAGCTGAAGCATCTGTTATCTGTGGAGAGAGCCCCTGTGCCACCGTGTTCTGCATTAAAAATGTCCTTGTACCTGCCAGCCGGCATGGTTGGTTTAACACTTTAGATGTCTGCTGTATGTTGTTGGGGCTGAACACAACATGGGATGTACCACGGGGGAAATAAAATGCCTCCCGATTCTGTCCTTATCCAGTAAGGTCTCGCTTCAGCTATCTGAGCAAATTTCTTTATTGTGATAGAGCAGAAAATGCTGGAGCAGAATCTGGGTCAGAACAGGATTCTGCAAGCGAGACCTGTGGCTTGGTTGTCAGGGTCTGAAAAGGATCCAAGTCCTGCAGGGTTTTTTGGAATAAAATCATTCTTTGAAGGGGAGATCTGCTCTTAGAAGATGACCATCTCTCTCCCTGCATACTGTCCCTCCTTGGAGTAAATCATGTCCTGTAATGATAAAAGAGCAAGATAGGAATCTGAGATGATGATATGCAACCTGGAACTTTGTGGATTTTTTTTTAGTAACTTTGCAACTGTATTTTGTAATGCATCGTATATCAGAACTTCTTGAAGCCTGCTTGAGGATCTGCTCATGTAGTATAGTGGAGTTACAGGTAACATTTTATAAGAACACCTCACAAGTAGGTCATAGCACAGCATGTTAGAAAAAAACAATAATATTAAAACAGGAGGTTTCAGGGCTGGTTTCTAGGATTTACTGAGTGTTAGAAGATTATAGCTGCCCCAGTGGTACTGCGTAGCACACAGTGTACCCTGCCTAGTGTGTGATGTGGGACTGGCCAGGACACTTCATCCCCCACTGCTAGTCCATCTCTCTGCTCCCTATCCATAGTGTTGTTGCTCCCAGCTCTTCAGAAAACGGATTTAGATTGGTGGGTCAGGATTTTTTTTCTTTTTCAGTGTATAAAAAGAAAATGCTACTATGCGTCACACTGAATCCCATCTAAGATGTTTTGGAGTTCAACTCCTGTGATTAAGAAAAGAATTGGGTGGATTTTTTTATTTGTGTGGAGTACAGATCTGATTGCACACTGGTGGGATTGTGTTCCTGTATCACTTAAGCGCCTTTGAAAATCCCAGTTATTGCTGTCTGCCCATTGTGTTTTTATTGTGGCTAATACATGGGCCACAACTGATAGTGAGTCTGGGCATATGCTTCTATTTAATGGAATATGTGAAAGCCATATTTTTTACTGTTCTGTTGTGATATCAGGAATCAGAAACTGAGGTCCAATATTGCACTCTGTCACCTGTTCACTGCATGTGCGTGAGTGGGGCACACTCGAATTGCATTCAGATCACAAGGCATGAGCCTATTTCAAAGCTGCATGTTCTCAGGTTCTGAAAATATAGGTAATGGGATTAAACGCAAATCCACATCTCCCAGGACAAAGCTTTATTTGTCAATATACATTAGCTGAAGTGCTGGTTCCTTTACTTTAACGAGATAAATACTAGACCACAGGTAACATGACTGCTTACTTTCAGTGATGTCTAGGGCATCTTTAAAAATGTATCATTTTTGAGTTTACAAATGCCCAAGACAGAAATGTTGCATGTGGCTAAATTACTATGAATCACAAACATACTGACTACTGGCTGCTGCGTCAGTGCAGGGAATTGTGTTGGTGGAGCTGATCATGCCTTTGGCAATGGTTTGCCTACCCAGAACTTGGTAATTCTCTATCATGACATAACGGCATATCACCAGAGATTATGTTTTCTGAGAATTAAATTTAAATGTAACTGTCAAAGAGCTCTTGCTGATCAGGTATGATTAAATCCCATACGCAATGAAAGTTTAATACTTCTGATGGCCAATAAAAATCTGAGATGTTGAAGGTGGAAAAACAGCACACAAATAACGGCTTCCAAAAAGAAGGATGGGTATGAGATTCATCTCATAAAGTTTTCAGCAGCTATAGTACAATGCCCAGGCCTGCACAAGTCACCCTGGGATCTCATTTTGATCATTAGCGAGAAACAAGCACTGATGCTGCACGTCTGTTTCCATACCAAGTTTTTCACCCAGATAGCTTAGGCCAGAAATATTCTTCAGCACTGAGTGCCCAAACCATTCACTGGCTGTGAGAGGAGTTTCTTCTGATGCTTCTCAGCAGCATGGCAATGAAGCAATCCTAAATGTGGAGATAAGGTAGTGATTATTCAGGCAGTCATGACAATAGTATCCCTATTATATTAGGTCATCTGATTCATCTCTGTAGTAGCATTCTCCGTGGTACAAATCCGGACAGAAGGCTTATAGTGGTTGATAACTTTATATAGGCAAAATTTGGAATTTTCTATCATGTGGAAAATTCGGTTGTTTCAATATTTTTTTCATCCTGATCCGACAGGGATATATTCATATATCTAGACTTTTTTTTTTTCACAAAGTAAATTTCATCACCTTTGAAAACTTTAGTTCCAAAACGGTATAATGTTTCATTATTGACACCTGTAAGCAGAGTAAAAGCTTTCATTAGTCCTGAATGAACTAGACCACCTGAGTGACACGTCTGCTCCTCAACTGATTGGTGCAACATCTTGTATTGCTGGTAGCTGTCTTTGAACCTCATCAATGCTAAATGAGTGTGAATGTAACAGATGCACGGGAAAGCATAATTATGTCATATTCTTCACAGTCATAACTTGGGACTGCAGAGGAACAAGGTAGATCACGTTCCACAGCTTTACCAGCAATATCCTGCAGCCACCACTGTGCATTCCTCCATGGAAGTGCTTACAGCCCAAGGGCAACCAAAGCCCCATCTTCATGTTTCTTCCTTATTTGTTCGTAAAAGACACTTAAGCCGACTCTTCTCTTTCCCTGAGAAATGGTAAAGTGTTGTTAGTGATGTTGCTTTTCCTGCGTATGGTCTCGCTGTTTATCATTAGGAAGTTTTTCTATACTGTTTCTCTTCCTTTCTAATACTCTCTGCTCAGCAAAATGCCGACTCGTTTCACTGTGTTGGTGCTCTGACACAACATTCAGTCTGCTCCTTCATTTCCTTCATGAATAGGTACTTTATTTCCCCCCTTGAGTGTTTGCAGTGGAACCGCAGAGAAACCTTCCAGAGACAGGAACACGAAAGAAGGGCTTACTGAGAAAGATAGTCTAGGCTCATTTTTTTGTGTAAAGATTTGATTCCCTGTGGGATTTGAGTTTTTTCTTTGTTCTTTTGTTCCCCCCCCCCCCACCATGACCACTTTGGCACAATATCTGAGCCAGCATCTCTTAGGGATGAAAGGAGGAGTGAATTTGAGAATGAGCTTGAGTACTTCACATTACCATCGTTGTAATGAGCTCTTTGCCTCCGTTCTTCAGTGTTCTTCCCCAGTCCCAAAGCCCCTTTTGGGAATATTAGAGTGAGAGCTACAGCAAGATGCACTTGTTGGAACTGTTTGTAGGGAGGAGTGAAAGGAAGGAATGTGTGTGATAGTCGAGGGCAAATAGCTTTAATTTAATTAGTGGATTAATTAAAGCTTTCTCCCTTGGGTAGGATATATGTGTGTGTGTGGAGAAAGTGTTTCTGCAGCCTCCTGTAGCTGTTCATCACACATCTCTGTTCCAAGTGTGACTCAGATGAGGTTTCTATTGAACTTGCTGGGAGCCTGCACAAAACAAATTTCCTGTCTAAGATCTTTTCTCCCTGGGCTTTTGTTTAAATGTAATGAAGTATAAATGGGCAAATAATAATGAGTAATAACAATAACTTGCCTTTCAAACGAATGTGGCATCCGGTAGCATGACAAATGAAGGACTCCTAAAAGCCTCTCTGTTTCCCAATGTCCTCACAGTGAAAGAAGTCTTACATTAGCAGAGATTCCCTCTGCCTTAGCCAAGTGAAACTCATCAAGAGTTCTTCACTGTGATAATCCCTTCAGCTATTTGGTTGCCTTGATTCTGGGACATGTTACAGAACGGGAAGCTGTGTAGATCCTGAGGAAGTCAGATGAAGGCCAACAGCGTCCTGGGCTGTATTAACAGGACAATAGCTGGTAGATCAATGGAAGTGATTATTTCCCTCTGCTCAGCACTTGTTAGACCATATCTAGATTGTTGCAGCCAGTTTTAGGTCCCTCAATACAAAAAAGGTGATGATCAGCTGAAACAAGTTCAGTGGAGAGCCACCAAGACAGCCTATGAGGACAGGCTAAGGAAACTGGGCTTGTTTAGCTTGAAGAAGGAAGGGCTTTTGGAGGGACCTAACAGCAGCATTCCAAAAGCTATGAGAAGGTCATCAAGAAGATGGAGCCAGGCTCTTCAAAGTGGTGTGTGGCAGAAGGATAAGAGACTATGGGCATAGGCTGAAACAAGAGAGGATCAGAGTGGATACAAGAAGAAACCCTTTTCCCATGAGGACAGTTAAACGTTGAAGCAGGCTGCCCAGAGCAGTTGTGCAGTCTCCATCCTCGGAGGCTTTCAAAGCCCTGAGCAATCTGTTCTGACCCCACTGCTGACCCTGCTTTGAGCAGGAGGTTGGACCAGAGACCTCCTGAGGTCCCTTCCAACCTGAATTATCCTGTGATTATATGATTCTGTCTAAAAAGTAAATGTCATATACGTAGCTAGAAAATAGCTTTGGGTTATCCTGATCTCACAGCCTCCAGATGAAAGCAGAGGTGTATGAGGGCCTGGAGCTCTAAACACAAAATCAGGACAACACAGAAAAAGAAGGTTAACAGCTTCAGACTATCTTTTATGCCCTCCTGGTTTTGGGTTGCTCTGACACCAAATGCAGCCTTCAAAGGCTATTTTTAATAGGGGACATTTCTGTATTACCAGCACTGTCTGATGAGTGAAATAAAAGGTGTGCTTCTCCCAAGAATCCTCTGGAGGGAACAGGAGAGGGGAACAAGCCCTTCTGTCTGTTGCTACTGCTCTCAGAGAGGACAGCTCTAAGGATGTGGCAGGACTATGGCCAGAGCCCTTCTTATGGACCAGCTGGCAGCAATAAAACCCCTTATTTAGAGTTCAGCTAGGAGCCTTTATGCTCCAAAAGAGACCAGACTACAACCTTCCTGCAAAGATGGGGGACTGATTTAGCACAGCACATCTGGGAGCTGGACAAGCAAAATCATTGTCACCTAAATGATTATTCCGTTGGATCAGCAGTTCCCCAGATGAGGTGAGCAGTGTGCCCTGGAGTGGTCAGAGATGAAACAGTTAATCTCTTTCTGTCCCTTGCTTGCAGGTGTTCATTTGACTCTGAACACTTTATCCCAGATTTCTTTAAATATGACTCTCATTTTTCAGCAGGACACAATACTTTAACAAAGATAAAGCCTACCCTCCAACTTTCACTCTAGTCATTTCCATTTATTGATCTATCTGAACTCTTCTGCTGAATCCGCATAAAATATGGCTGTGTGGGTCTGAAGCAGAGTAACCACAGAGTCCAGAAAAAGAAAACTTATTGTTTTCCTCTGCCAAATACAAATTTCACCAATTTACACATGCATTATTTTCCTGCAACTCCCATTAAATGCATTTTTGCTTGTTAAGACAGACACTTTTGGAGGTTTGGATAAAGTTTGTATTTACACGGGATTGCTCTGCACCTAACGGCTCTGCCCAGAATCTGAGCCGTGTTCCAGGACTGCCCTGCCATGGCCTGTACCAAAACTTGGAGAGTGTCCAGGGAGCAATCTGTGGTGGTCTGCACAAGGCTCGCACCTCCAATAGGCTGCAGTTAGGTCATTCCACTCATGTTTGCTCAAGGAGAGGCGAGAATCTTCCCATGAAGGTTTAGTCAGATTTACAAAGGGCTAGACACTTCAGACACTTAAATCCCATTGTTATTGATTACTTTTGAAAACCAGTGGGAATTACAATGTTGGTAGGTGACTGTCATCTTTTCAGGCCTAGGCTGACCTCCAAGGAATGAGGGAGGAAGGCATCTAGCATGTGTTATTGGGAGCTGAACTTTTAGAAGCTGAATCTTTAGAGGAGAAAGTCTGAGGAACAACAGAAGAAACCCATTTTACATAGTGCAGTTGCAACCAGAACTGGTCACTGAACTTTGAAAATTTACTTCAAGTACATTGGGTCTAACAGGATTTCTAAATACTTTTCCAGCGAGTGGTTCTTCCCCTCCAGTAAAAGGCTTCATGAGCCTCTCATTTGGGATTGCCCGCTCTTAGAGATAGGATAAAGGAACGTATTGGTTTAACTCAAGATGTCAACTCCTGCAGAAGCCAGAAACTGTACGGAGAATGCCTTATCATGTTCAAAGAGAGGTTTTACTGCTGATCTCCAGGATGAAAAGCCAGTTAAGGCAAACTCAGAAATAGCCCATGTTGTCAGAAGTACCCCATGTTGCACAACACATCTTTTGTCCAGACCCACCAGTTGAGAAGGTATCCATCAAGTGAAGGGAACTGCTGACTGCACTGCAGCTATTTTCTAATCTGCCGTGAGACATGCATCTCTCGGGGAGCCATATCTTAAATTCATGTAAACCAGCTTGAAAGGCATCAGTGCCCTAATTTGGCAGTTTGCTCTGTCTTTTTGTGTAGAATTTGCTTAAAGCATCATGTCAAAACTAAGCTGCAGACTGTACAATTGTGCCTCAGTTTGAATAAGTTTCTAATCACTTTACCCTTTCACTTAGTCTGGAGTGCTTCGAAATTACAGTAGTTTGGGTGCCATTTAGACAGGCAGACAAAGATGCAATCAAGTAGCAACGTAAGGCCTTCCTGGAGACAACAATTTATTTAATGCCAAGCCAGTGCTGTGGGGACCAGCAATGATGTAAATCAGTTCTGAAAAAATCCAGACAATCAGAGCTCCTTCCCAAGCACCTATATTTTTAACATCATGATTTACAAGCCTTGGCCCTGGTTTGACCTGTTGAATCACTGCTTGGTAGGAATAGGGCTAAAATCCAGTAATGTTGTTCCCATTGCAAAGTAGGCTTCCTTTCTGTAATCCCCACATGCTAATGGATTTTATTTTATTTTTTTTTAGCTAACTTTTTAAAACTGATAGTCATAATGGAATTAGTACCAAGTGTAATTCAGTACGAAGTGGGTGATCTGATAAGCCTAGTGGATTAAACTCCTCTCTCATATTACTTTAGAGACAACACATAGACAACAGATGAATCAGAATCTGTTTATCTTTATAGCTTATGTTGATGCAAAAGACTGTCCACGAAGGACTTAGTGAAGGGGTTTTTTTGTTTGCTTGTTTTTCCCCTGTTTTTCTTTGTGTTTTTCGTTATTAACATGGTGCCTGAACAGACACATCCTGAATGGAATGGAAATATTCATTTTGCAGAACTCTGAATAAGGCCTTTACAGGTAGAATACAGAAACATGACAGATGAAAGAACAATTAACAGTATCGAAATGCTATATTTGATCAGGTCTTTGTAGAAATGAAAATGGTTTTACACGAGGAGACCTGTGTCCACTGGATGTAACTGAAGAAATGACTCAAGTGCCAAAATTTAAGTGCCTTTTGCCATTGAAGATGCCATGCAGTGTCCAGGACATCCTGACAGGGGAAAATTCCCCCCACCTGATTCCTTCCCTGGAGCATCTGTATGTTTGAGCAACATCTTGCTCAAACTGGTGACTCTTAAATCTGCTAATCCAATTTACGTGTCTGGCTAGGTCAGGTCTGGAAGCAGCACAGGTGCATTAACCTGGTGCTCTGCTCAGGTTTATGGACTAGCAATGACTTTCTTAATGGAACAGTTCACAATAAAGCAGCACCTTGAGACTATGTGTGAGAGAATTTATTTAGGTGTAAACATGATTACTATTAATATTGCTATAATGCCAAGGGAACCACAAAGAGTTAGGTACCATAAGCTATGCACAGCACATGTCAGTTTATTTCTAAAATAACCACCTTAATAAAAATAAATGAAGAAAAAGAAAAGCCATCAATTTGTTGCACAGAGTGTCTTTACTAGCTGCTTTTGTCTTTTTGTATATTCTCACAGCTGAAAAGAAACATTGATTGCATTTATCGTTTTAAAGCATTCATCTGAATATGTTTGTCAGAATTTGATTCTTCAGTGTTTTTAAGTAAAATCTTTTGATTGATTTTGTGTTATCTGTAAGAATACTAGCTTTTCAAAATTGCTGTGAGTCAAAGTCCTTCACTCCTTTGGGAGTAATAATAACCAAAAAATATGAATTTCATACAATTTCCACCTGGTTTCTTGATTTTTCTAGTATGTGTCAAAGTATTCCTTAACTGCACATGTCACTGATATCTTCTGGGAAACTGAAACCAGACTGTCTCTGCTGAATTCAGGAAATTGCAAATGTCCTTGAGGCAAAAGAAGCAAAATCAGGAGGCCATGAAGGATCATGCTTACACTTCCATTTGAACTGTGCTCTGCTGTTCAGTTGTTAGAGACCGACTCAAGAGTTAAAGGCACAAGCTCTGTGTTCAGTCCATAATGAAGGAGAAACATTAAAAATATGGATCCTTTGAGGAAATCATGACAACCTTATTACAGCTCTGCATTCAACGGAGAAACCTTTTTCTCTAAACAATCTGACTGAGATTTTCTCAGGTAAAAGGCACTGATAATTAGTGCAGAAGGCAGGTAGCTCCTATTCTTTCCTCCGATGCTGAGGCTACGGTTTCCTGTCTGTCCTTGCCTTCTGTCTCAGCATCCTCATTCCTTGATAATTTTTTTTTGAAGACTGTTGATGGAAAGTGCTATGCAACAACATAAAGAAGGTTATAGCGGGTCACATTCTGCCAATAGCGATAGCTTGGGGAAGGCTACAGGGGCAGGTGAAGCATATCACTCCAGTGCTCTCTCCCTGCCTCCGGCAGTCTGCATCTTAAATACTTCCTGGACCAGACTTATTCATCTGACTAAACACAGCTGTCTATGATGAAAACAATAAAATCTGAGCTATTCAGCTTAGGCTCTCTTTATAGTCAGGCAAGTCCTGGCTGTGATTTACCTTGCACTAATGAAGATGACAAAAATAGAATATAAATCACTTTCTTTTGTCCTTTGACTATAAACTGAATCTAAATTGAGTATCTTAAAGGTCTATGACTATCTCACAGGATGTCAACAGTTAGGCAAGGTGGATTTCTTTTTTTTAAATATCCTTTGATGGACTTTATATCCGTAAAAGTCCTATAAGCATCTAACATCCACAATATCAAGCTTCAAAGAGTTCCACAGGTAAACAATAAGCATGTGAAGAAACATTTCCTCTTGTTTATTTTTAACCTGCCTGCTTAGACCTGGCAAATATAAAAGGACAACTTTTGTAATCTGCACATGCTGAACAATATAGAAACTGCTATACTCATATACTCAGACGGTCCGCAGAAGACACCCCTTTCGGGACTGGGCAAGTGTGAAGAGTGAGCCAGTATTTGCAGCACAAGCCTTGTTTATTTGCTATTTCTCTTTTCTCTCTCTCTCTCTTTTTTTTTTTTTTAAGATATTCTCAGAATTTGAATGTTGGCCAACACAATTTTCCCAGTCTTCCATGAGATTTAGGGGATAATGTAGCAAAAGCCTTTATGTTCTTGGGAGATCCCAGAGATTTGTGACAATATACATTTTCCAAGCCCTTGAGAGCCCTTAGGATGGAACATGGTTTGTTTTGAAGACAAACAAACCTAATATGGTTATGCCTGACGTATCCCACTGAGAAAACTGCTGAAATTTATTCCTGGGAAAAACAGCATTTAAAAATGGCTCTGGATCTTTGAGATGAAGCTGTGTAGCATTACTGGTTCCTGCAGATGGAGAATGAAGCTTTCCTGGAGAGACTCATTCAGAAATCCTCTCTGTGTTTGAAATACTGTTAGGGATGGCATCTCATAGCTGTCATAATGTCAAACGTGTGCAAATGGCTCCCTCCCTCCTAGCATGCACAACACAAGCATCACCAAACTAGGATGATGCGTGCCTTGGCGTCTGTTCTAAGTGGATATGAAGTGTGTTGTGGCAGGTCAACGGATTAGCAACCCAAACTGTTCCCCCCATCATCTGCTAGAGACTATCACCCTTTCCTGAGAAGTAAAGTTGACCTATGTGCATGAAGCCCCCAAAATAACCTGAAGTACTAGTAGATCAAGTTCAGGTATTGCTTATTCTATTTATTTGCTCACACTTAACCAGTGAGGGAAAACAGACCACTTGGCAGGTACGTTCTGCTACCGCTGTAGTTCTCCATCCTTAACAGTGATGATCCTCAACAAAAAGATCTTCTCTCTATACTGGGTATGGGAAATATGCAACAGGGGAAGATTACTTGTGGCGAGCAAGGATGACCTATCCCACCTTCAACAAGTGCACTGATTTTCTTTGTGTTTTCCACGGAGTACAATTTGGACCTTAGCATTGTCCCTTTAAATTGATCTAGCGAAATCTGAGATTGTATTTCCCTTAAACTGATATCCCCTGGACATTCGCTGCAGTGGGAATAAAATCTTGTATTGTTTTCTGGGAACAGGTCCCATTCTTATTTTGTTGCTGCTTTGAGATTGCTTGCATGCTGTTGGCCACAACATTCCTCTTATAGACTCATTTTTCTTTTCTTTTTTCTTTTCTTTTCTTTTCTTTTCTTTTCTTTTCTTTTTTTCTTCACTTTTTTTTCTTGTAGTGGACTACCTTAAAGCTGTAAAGATAAAAAAAAAAAAGAGAGAGAGAGAGAGATTTGAATCAAGTCATCTCAGTTTAATTGGCATTGCATTCTCTTTTGGCAAGAAAGCTGCCTTGTATTCACTGGGAAGAAAGGAAGAAAGAACCATTAAGGAATAGACAGGGTGAAAGACTGCGAGAAAGAGCTTTTAATTTAGCTTTGAGTCCTGAGTGAGGTTAAAGTAATGCCTAAGACTCATTAGAAATTGATGGAAGTTCAAACTGAGTCTCAATTGATTTCTGATTCCCCTTTGAATGATTTCCTTATTTAGAGGTCCTTTCCTTTCCGCCTTATATGAGGAAGAACTATAATAAAAGAAAGCAAACACACTAGAAATTACACTTTTACAGGTAGAGCAACGTGAAAAACCTTATGAGCACTCTAATTCCACAGTTTAGCCTGAAGCCTTCTGAAAAAGATAAGGAGTCCTTTGTAGTTTCCTCTTGCCTCCTAAGGATGTTTTGTTTCTTTTCTTTTCGGGGACCTCAAAGCTTACTAATATTTCCTCACAAGCTCCCCAGCTATTTTAAATTTGTAATTGTTCTTTCTTCACATTTCAGGTCACAGCAACACACTCCAACTGCATCATTAAAAAGGAGCAAGAGACTTGTCTGGAGAAGATACGAAGGGCAGCTGCCCTGAACCCTCTCAATGACTCTTCTCCTGGTGAGTGTCAGCCTGGGCCAGCACGTGCACTTTGAACTGATGGTTTCTAAACTTATCCTGTTATGCGAGCACAGGATTCAACTACTATCAGTGCAAAAAGCTTATTGTAATATGTAATGTTGCAGTTAATTTAACTTAGAGAGACATTATAAGGACAGTGAATCAATCCATGGGGATGTACCAGTGCAATTGCCGGTTACTATCTAAGGTCAGGAGCTGGCTTCCTTATATGAGGTGATACAGTAAGGTGCATTAGTAAGACTAATCCAAAAAATACAGATGTGTCTGGGAAGGTCTTGATAGGGTTTATGCTTTCTTCTGGTCCAGCTGGCAGCAGCTGTTGGGGACTGGACATAAGACCAAGTGCATCATTTTTCTGTTCTGTAACAGCAATTGCTCTATCCCTTTCACCATCTCAGCAATGATTTGTGCCACTCTCTCACATGGTCTGAAGACCTTTACAGGGTTTAACATTGTGGTGACTGTAATCTTGATAAGGAATAGCTGTGCTATTGCTGAGATAAGAAACTGAGGCAGCAAGCAAAGAAGAAATTAATAGTTTAATATCCTGTCTCATTTTCTACTGACTGCAGCAGGACCTGCATGTGGTCAACAGTAAATGAGAGAAGGGCAAAGAATGACAAAGAAATTAATTGGAAATCAAGGTCCATTTTCTGAATCTTGTCCAAACCGCTTGTACTGTGACTTTAATTGGTAAAACTTCAGAAAGCTGCAGATAAAATGCAGTAGGTGTGTGATAAAATAGTAGAGGCATCTGTCCCCCTTTCCGGGCTGTATATTCTAATCTGGAAGCAAGGGAGGGAAAGGTGCAGAAATCTATGCTACCAGAGCATCCTCTACAGCAAGCCATTTCTTCATTTCAACTGTCAGAAATATTCCCATCAGAGTCCTGTTGTTCAGCTCACACATCAGCTCATCTTTGCTCTGCTTCCCAGCTTCTAGCAAATGAACCTTGTGGTCTGGTAGAACCGAGGAAAACATGTACTTCAGGCAGTTCATTTCAGCCCCAGGGATGCTCCTGTGTGTTTGAGAACCTCTTTGTTCGTTACGGAAGAGCTTCCCGATTCTTCCTCCGCTCAAAAGTGTCATAAGCAAGGACAGAAGGAGAAAAACAGTTTCTCCCCCACAGAATGATGTCAGAATCTGATCATGATCCATGTTTCTAAGGATTATGTCATGATTATTATTTTGACTCAAGAATTCAAAGATTTTCCAAGGTCAAAAGAGACCATTCTATCAGCTGGTTTGTTTTTTATGAGTCAGATCCAGAGTATCCCACTTTATTTTGATAGTTGGGGGACTATTCAGAGACACTCTTTCCTCTCGTCTGTTCCAAATTCAAAGAACACAGCTCAGACGTAGAGGAAGTCCAGAGCCATTGGGAGATAAGGATTTCTAGCATATTTCTTGTATTCTTGTATAAAAGCCATTTCATTCCTTTGATCCTCTTCGTTGCTCTTTCTCCATACTTTTATTTTCTTTTTTTTTTTTCACATTATGTAAACATGTTTTACATGTATTGGCCATCATCTCTAATAGACTAATAGACCCATCTCCTGGGTCTGTTAGTGGAATGGAGCACTATTCACCATGGCTGAACCTGACTCTTAAATTAACAGTTACCAAGCACTGTTTGGAGAAGTTTGCTTCTGAAACTCCCAAAAGAAGTGGTAACTGCCCAAAGGTTAAGGCAGTCATATCTGCGATGTGTTGATCCCTCTCAGTTTCCACCTGCTCCAGAAAAGTTACTTTTCACTTGGGAGAAGTGAAAATTGCCAATATTTTGGATTTTTTTTGTTATTCATCTGAAACAATAAAACTTATTAAAGATGACAGGTACTGGAGAAATATACTCTCAGTTTGTTTCCCTTCAAAGAAAGCGTAGCATAGGAAATAACTCCCCTGCTGGTCAGACACAGCTGGGAGAAAAAAGACATGCCTTCTGGCTGGTGAGTAAACTTCTGTTTATGCAAGAGCAAGGAGGAGCATAAAACTATGTCTTCCTCCTTTTGACTACCTCTCTGTGCAAAATTCCATAGATAATTTCATATGTAAATTCACTGAGGATTTATTTCTCCTCAGAGGGGCTGCAGAACACAAAATGGGATGAAGTTTTAGGGAGTATAAGGAGGCTCAGGCACATGTGCAAGTTACTGTGGCTTAAAAACTTCTTGCACATCAGCTGAACTACAGTAACCTCTGTAGGCAAGGCAACTACTTTCTTTTGTTTCAGGTGACACCAAGTCAAATAACCCTGTATGAAACTTGAGTCTAGGACATGGACAGTCTTTCTGGTCTGTTTTTCTACAGTACCTAGCACAATAACGTTGCAGATCATGAATCCTACACCGAGGTACCCCCATGGCGCAAAAAGTAATACTAGTAATAGTAGGTTCTCTGGTCCTGTTTAGAGACCTGGTCTTCTGCACTGATATTTCTTCCAGCTAAAAGTACTTTACAGAGAGCATTGCACTTTGAAATTAAAAGTGGAGGAACATCTTATGGGTGCCCATTTTCTGCATTAACTCAGCTGTCCTCCCTTTGCTTTGCCCCCTTGCTGTGTTCAGCATCTGTGAACACAAACATGAACTAAATGGTTTCCTAGAGCTCCTCTGGGTGAGGTCCAACGCAAGCACAATGTTGATGCTGGAACTCTAACTGCAGGTCTTGAAGAGCAGGGCTAGCACTGTATTATGGAAAGCAAACAGCCCACTGAAGTGTTGGGGCTCTGACATTTTCCCCTTTCCTTCCCCCTCAGGCTCTCATCCCCAGATGTTATGTTCATTACTGTTTTATTCTTCACAGCAGTTTTCTCTTCCTCTGCTGCTGTGCAATACCTATAATGCTTCAGAAACAATGATTGCCTTGAGATTTTCTATTTGTTTTATGTGAGCTTCATCCTGACTTCTTCCTCTTAAATGCTTTAAACTTCTTCAGGAGCATTTATAAGAAAAGAAATAAGGGGCATATGCTGACCCGATGTCTCCATCCCCTCCCAAACATCACCTACAAAGTCTGGATAGAAAAGAGAATTTGAAGAAAATGAAATCTCAGTAGGACCCAGAATCTGACTCTTTTGCTCTGGAGAGGGAATTAAAGTGACAAAAGAAAATAATGAAAGCTGAAGACAGAAGAGAAAGAAAGGAAGGGAATGATTACTTCAAGCTCAACTCTTATCAAGACAGGGGGACCGGGTTATTTCTTGCAATAGTATCTCTTTGTTTCAGTTTTTGTCCCTATTCCAATGTAAATCTGCACTGAGTTCCTGCTGGAATGTCTTCTAACTGTCAGTTGTCCTCTTCTGGCTGTCAACTGTCCTTGAGGGTTTTTCTGCCACCGTACAATCATTAAAGCACACTGCTGATCTGTACGCACCCTTCTTTTTTTTTTTTTTTCCTTTTTTTTCTATCCAGCTTCTCTTGACCTTTTTCCAGCCCTGTGGCTGGGAAAGAATGGCACAGGAGTACTCAGATGCTGACTGAGAGTTTTTTGGGCTGTGTACACTTATGGGACTCATCTAATTAAATGTGGATATCCACAAATGTATCTACTACAACTGAGCAATTCAGCATGTTCGTTCTGTAGGTCTGGATATCTAATAAGTGGAGTCTGGGGCATCATTCTTCTCACCCTCAAAGTAGATTAGATGGGTTGTGCCCTAAACATGCTACTTTTCTCTAGGGATGTACATGGAAGTGAGGGTGACCACCTCAGCTATAGATGTTTACATTGTGTATGTCTACATTTTTTCAGATGAATCCTTTAGCGTTTGGCTGTATAATACTGACTAGGTCATGCTAGAGGTCTAAATTACTTGAGAGAATCTGGACCATGATTCTTACCATGGAATATTTTTAAATGTAGATGTCAAATGCTGGATATCTCATGTCATCCACCTATTTAACTGCAGTAGAGATACTCACGCTTGTGTGACCAGTTTTTGCAGTTAATTATTCCTTAAGCAATGACCTCAAAAGACAGGCTGGTGCTTAGCACCCTGCAGATTCACACCTAGTTAGCTAGTCCCATTCCTCCAGCCCTTCCTCTGAAATATTTTGAAGGAAAGTAACATGTTGCCAGCCAAGAAAAGAAATTCAAATGAAATAAGTATTTGGAGGGATAAAGTGCCTACATCCTTCTTAAGAGGGGAACTCTATCAGGAAGTACCCACCTGATGTGGGTGCCAGCAGGGTAGGAGGTGGTATTTAGAAGGTAATGATGGTAATGCAGGGAGAGAGAAAATCACAGCAGGACTTTGAAAAGTGTTTTCTTCTTCCTGTGATGATGAAACACAGTTTCTTTGTTTTAGATTTTTATGGAGTCCCTCATCAGCCTCCTGTTATTTCATAGCCTTTTAGTTATGTTCTTATTTCCCTTGGCAGCATTGGGAAGAATTTATGTCATTATATGCCTCTGTATGCATGCTTGTGCCTCCCATGTTGATGCAGCTGTACATGGGAACAATAGGACTATGATCATTCTTCTCACGCTCATCTTTTAAAGCTATTTAATCGCTAGGAGCTGGGAAGGTATAGCTCATGGAATATGTCTCTATACCTAAATCTTCTCTGCTTGGCTCCTATTCGAGACAGGATACTGATCTAGATGACTCTGGGCTGACTGAATATGTCTACCTTAGGTCACAGATGCTTTTTTGTGCTGCTGGATTTGTCTACATAACACTGCATAGATTGTCTTCTGCTAACTTAACGTTAGGGATGGTAGAAACAAGCAAGAATTTCAAGATAGAATTGAGGGACCACAAAAACCCAGAGTTAGGATACATGTTCATTTCAGATATCTTTATCATAGAGATCTCCATCTGAACAAGACACCTGAGTAAAGCTCAATAACTGAGCTATGATCAAGTTTTACTCCTTCTTGGGCAAATGAAACAAAAAGAACTTCCCTGATTTCTGTTTTCCAGGCATTGACTCTTTCTTTAGCTCTTTTCTGAATGCCTCATGTCAATAGGCTTTTTAGAAGTCTGATCATCAGATACGATGGATGGCTTCATGTCACCTAATTCTGGTTGTGTATAGTATAGAGGCTTTAATGATAGTTATTTAGAGTGTGTTTATGGTCAAAGGAAGGAAATAAATACTTACAAGTGATTCCCTTGTCCTATTTTAGCATCCAACTTGTATTGATGAGACTCTAGAAGTGCATATTTCTCTCCATTATACACAAAGGCAGTTTAAATGTAGGTCAGATGTAGAAGTCTACCTCACGGATGGCTGAAGCAGTGGGTGTGAATCCTACTGATAATAGCGCAGTAGTACTGGAATGAATAAAACCTTCACAATTCGGGCCTAAACCAAGCTGTAGGTGCTGGGAAATGGTATTCAAAAAAAAAAAAAAAAAGTTCTCAAATGGAGTGACATGGAGGTAAAAGGGTTGTTGCAAACCCACCGTAAATTCAGTCACAGTAGGGAAGTTGAAAGTCTGGTAGTGGGATCAGCTTTGGTAGGGGAAAGAAAGGGCTTTGTGTCACGCATAAACTGGTTTGGAATGACCTACAGAAAAGTTTCTTGCCAGCCTCTGCTGGAGGCTGGGCAAACCTCCACTGGGTGAACCACCAGGAAACTACCAGTTTGTTCCTGTCTCTCAGAAAAGCCTCTAACATCCCCATTCATGATCATAAGTGCTTTTTTTTTTTAATTCCTTTACAGCCAAGCTGTACTTACAGGGTCATGGCCTGCCCAGGAAAAGAAATAGTATGGTAACAATCATTTTGCAAGTGAAGGATTGATAGTAACAGGGATTAAAAGCACATCCAAGTTGTATCCTAGACAAAATATGGAGAAGTAAATATTAGTGCCAGTCGAGCTGGAAGAGTCCATTGCAGCTCCAAAGTGAGATCATAGCTCTGGTCCTGGGAACAGAGGAGTTGGCTGCAGGGCGGTGCTGTGCTAGTGCAAATCTACAAGTTTTGCTTCCAGATCTAGCTGGGTTGCCATTAATCTGGGCATCTCTGTACTATACTTCACTAGAGTCTTTGGTAATCCCACAAATTCTAGTGTCAAGAAAATCCATCCTCAATGTACTGCCTCTTTTGCTTCAGTATCACATGCTACCCACATTATAGTGCCAAGCCATGGCAAATTGGTGGAGTGTGTAGGGCCATAGGTGCATCACGCAGAAGAGAAATATTCACACAAGAGAAATATTTTGGCATGGATTTTCTGCAGCAGATATACTTTGGTGTCTTTCCTAAGAGTTCCAGCCCCAAATCCTACTAGTATTTCTTTTTATCCACTGTTTTGTCTGCAGGGATGTGATTTGTCTTACTTGATTTTAGTAACTAAAAAGTCAGATGTCTAGTCTAAACTAAGACTAACTACCTAGTGAAGGACTGTGGGTCCTTGCTCAGGACTATTCCTCTCAAACTGGCATGGGTTCCGGACATATGTGGGATAAATTGTTCTCTGGAATAGCCTTTTTCTCTCTGCTGACTCTAGAGGAAAGCAGAAGAACAAGTTTAAAATGCATGGTACGTCTAAGATGTTTAAAACTTAGGTGAGGTGATCACCAACCTGGGAAGGGTCAGTTAAGATGACTCAGAGAAAGGATGCAAGAATTGCTGTAATGGAGCAGAAATTTCTATTAGCTCCTTGGGCAGCAAAAACACGTTTTGCCAACACGATCAGCAGTGTTGTAGTAGTTTAAGTGAGGACTCTCTCCTTTGCGAGCCTTGCAAAGGTTCAGTCATCTTCTCAGTATTTGCTGGACTTCCACGGAGATGGGTAGAGAAGAAAACAAAAGGTATTAGATTTTAATACCCGCAGCTCTGAAGATAACATTCAGCTAAGCCTGTGTATGAGCTAGACTATTCCCATTCCATAATACACTTAAAATAATTTCTAGCTGGCTCTGTCAAAGATATTACTTAAGTAATCCCCAGAACTACTGGGGAGTTCTTCTTCAGTAATGGAGGAACATGATTTAAAAGAAAATAAAAGATGCAATGGGTTTTGTCCACGCAACTTGGTAAGATATTGGCTCATATAATATTAGTTTCTGGGAGTGGGACTGAATAAAAGTATTTTTATGCAAACAGTTTATTTACTGAAAAATGCAGCTTCATGTTGAGAAATAATATTCATTAACAAATTTGGAAAAAAAAATGTATTGGCATTTCACTAGGGAACATTGTTTCCCTTCAGAAGTATTACTAATTAAATTTAATTGGAGCTAAAAATAAAAGAAATGTTGCAAATAGAAATAAAAAGCTAAAAATAAAACTTCCTGTCTATCCGTCCAACCCTCTATAATTCATGTCAGCCAAAAAGAATGAAAAAAATCTTACTAAATTGAATGGATTTTTTCCCCCTTTTTTTTATTTTTGGTTTAGCCATTGAAACAAAATATCAATTATTTACACAGCTCCACTTGTGAGTTCCTTGTTTCTATGGTGACAGTTAGTTCATTAAACCACACCACGTCTCTTTTTTTGTCCAGGGTTAAATAGAATCAAGAAGCCTTGTCTTACCTTCTGCTGTATGGCATACACGATGGGCAAAGAGAAGCTGATCTGGGGTAAATAGGGGCAGCTTCTTTAGAGTACACTCGCAGGCCACCAATAAGTGAGGGTTTTCCCCCTATACTTTTTTTTCTTTTTAAGGACTATATCCATTTTCAAATGCAAAGTGGAGTAGAATCATTTGGGATGGTTTTTACCTGTGAGCTGGCTAGACGGGGGGGGACTGTTTGCATTCATGTTGCCCTGAGCCATAATTGTGAGCGTAGTATTCTTGAAAGATATACTGGGTCACTGCAGTTAAAAAATGAATGATGAGTGTCAGCAAAAATTACGCAAAGAAGTGAGTGACGGTCATATCTGTGCTTCTCTGAGCTATCACTACTCTCCGGTTCGCTAGAAGATGGAAGCTGTGGCTGCTTATGGTCATTTAGGTTTTTTTTAAGTCTACAATGCTGTGTCAGAAAAAAATAATAAAAAAAAGATTATTAACATTTCATCACTATAGCTGTGTGATCATATGTCATTTCAGTACGATTTTAATCAGATCTTTGCAGCCCCTTCTCAACTACGTGCTTGTGCTGTCTCCTGTAAGGCAGCTGCTGCATCTGCTCCGGAATTAGATTTATTTCAGTGCTGAATTCAAGTGTTCCTAATCATGCAAACTGTGTTTTCATGAAGGTCCTGAAAAACAGCTTATATTTCTGTAAAACAGGTGAGTCAGTTGTCAGATAACTGGATATTCTTTTAAAGGGCCATCTTCCCCCCCCCTCCCCCCCAGTATGTTCTGTGGCTCTCTGCTTTATTTTCTAACAAAAGTGAGTCTTTATTGCTCCTTTAGCCTGTTAGTCTCACTGAGATAAACACAGCAGTGAGAGAGTGAGTTCGATTCTTGCTAGAATCAATGGCACAGCTGACTGGTTTCTAGGATCTTTATTTCTGCTGATAGAACACACGCTAAGAGAACACTGATTGACTTTGAATTTCTCTGCACTGGCAGCGACTACATTTCAGAGAAATCCTAAATGAACCCTAGAATTTGCTTGTAAACTGCGTTCTAGTATCCAATAAGTTCTTAAACCAAGGACTTTTTTTTTTTTTCCTTTTGTTCCATACTTATAGAGAAAATAGCTTGGCTGATGATTGAGGCTTCTAACACAGGGCAAACAGTAAGGACAATAAGTTGGAGTCCAGCTGTTCTTTTAGAGAATAACCTTGGAGAGATTTAGGGCTTGATCCAGATGCACACGGTGACGGGCGAGTGAAGAGTTAACAGGACTGAAGTTTGTCAATTGATATGCAGAAGAACTGATAGCACAAGAGCTGACGTGCACAAAGCTGCTGAACAGAGGACTTAACAGGACTAAAGAAGTCTACCAACCGATATGCGCAAGGACTGATATGCGCAAGGCTGCGGAATGATTAACAAGACTGGAGAAGTGAAGTCTGCCACCTGGAATCTGCACGGACCCCCGGGGAGGGAAGAAGCAATACGGAGGTGTTGTGGTCTTGCCTCGCTAGCAGGGTCCTCCCAAGCAGACAAACAGACAGTCCTGTGACTGCGAAACTCGCAAAAGTCAGCAAAAGCAGTGTTTGCCCAGAGCCCCAGCCGTATAAAAAGAGACTTGGGAGCTAGGAGAGTTTGAGCAGGGACGGGAACGTGACCTGATCATCCTCTCCGGCTGGACCGTGAGTATTCCCCCCCCTCCCCTTTTCCTGGGACGCTGGGTTAAGGTAACTCCTCGAGGTTGAGAGCCCTCTCACTAGGAGAGTGAACAAGAAAGCTTTCAAGTAGGGATAAGCAGTCCTTCCAATTAATAACGCAGTAATCGACGGTTTCAGGTTATCCTTTCTAAATTAGTAACTGATGGTTTTGTGTTATCCTTCCTAAATTAGTAATCGCATTATTTTAATGGATGTTACTAATCCAAGAACTTGTGTGAGGAAATAAACATCTTTTTTATTATTATTATATTACTGTCTCAGTCGTTGCTATCGAACCTTCATAGCATGACAGCGTGACAGTTTTTGGCGTAGTCGGCAGGATAGGATAAGGATAGGATAGGACACAGACTTAGTGGATACATAAGCTGGGGTAACCAGATAGAAATATTTTTGAACTATGTCGCTGCGTGAGTTATTGAGAAGGCACGGAAGCGGACCCTCAAGCCCTGGGATTGACTGGGCAAATGATAATTGGGAAAATGAAGCCTCTGTTGTGTGTAGGATAGAGGAAGTCAGAGGTAACCAAAGAGATGGGAAAGGAAAAGGTGGTATATGTGCCATCTTAGGGGCCTGTTTACTGGCAGCCCAACAAGCCAATCGGACCCATCAAAAAACTAAGGAACAGTTACAAGAAAAGGTGCAGGAGTGTGTAGATCTTGAAAGAAAATTGAAATTAGAGAAAGAGCGAAATCAGAAATTACAAAACAAGTTAGAACTCGTCCTTTCAACAGCAAGGAAGCCCCCCACAGCAGCTCAGATTAGAAAAATGCTGGTGGAGGACCCGGACGACTGGGACGGAGATATATGGGGAAACAGCAGTAGTTCAGAGGACGATGGTGATTTGTACCCTCCAGAACCCTCACCTCTGGATGTGCGGCCAGTTGTAAAAACCGAAACCGCAACAGGACCCCATGGGGGTAATGCTAGAACCACAGTTAGAACTACCCCTTACTCAGGAGACGAGATGGGAAAACTGCAAGAGAAATACTGCAGGCAACCTACAGAAACAGAAACTGAGTATTTGTGGCGGGTATCCTTAACAGGAGGTGATCGCATAATACTAAGTGAAGAGGAGGCATCAGGATATTGGGGACCAGGAGTTTTCCTGACGGGTAGAGTTGGGAATCGCTCCCTCACCTCCCGAGTAGCCTACTGGGCAGGGGGACAGGACCCGAGGAACAGAGGAGAACCTTTGAGAATAGGTATAAATACCCACAGTGAGCTTACAGAAGCCATACAAAAGGCAGCTTGCGTACAGCAGATATATGAAAGGGGAGCCTATGACGTCCCCATGCAAGCCCCAGTAAGCCCAAACAGCCTAACGCCTTTAATACGGGGATTGCCTACAGTGTTAAAGCTGAAGCTACAAGCAATACGAGATCGCATTGTAGCTGCAGAGGCACACAATCATAATAACCTCAATGCCCCCCCCATGCCAATACCGACATGGGCGGATACCTTGTTAGAAGTGCATCGAACTGCGCAAGAGATGGGGATGGATACCAAACCACGGGAAAAGCGCATTAGACAGGCTACTGCCTCATATGCCCCGAGGAGAGGACATTCCCCCCCCAGGCGGCACAACAAGGAAATGGGAACTAAACAAGAAGACAGGGAGAAAAGAAATAGACTGTGGCGGCATGCCCTGGCATTAGGTGTCCCACGATCCATGCTACATAATCAGAAAACAGAGGACATAGAACAGATAGTGAGCAAGCTGGAACAAGCGAAAGGGGTGACTCTGCCATCCGCCCCACCTGGCTCACAAGATAGTAAACAAGAATCTAAACCTAGTAACCCTTTCTCAGAGTTACGAGAAGAGTTGCATGATCTAAAAAACTAGGTAGCGCTGGTCGAAAATCAGGCCAACCGACCCGAGTACTATCAATAGCGCAGCGGCCTGAAAGTTTAGAACCCCGGATTGTGATTCCGGTAGGACCTAGAAAACACAAAGTTTCTTTTTTAATTGATACTGGTGCACAGATAAGTGTTTTGGACAAACAGACAGCCAATAGGTTAAATATCAAACCATCTAGACGATCAATTTTTATAAAGGGAGTTACAGGAATTGCTGAATCTTGTCCTTTGGCAAAACTTTGTGCCTGGCTCCCGGGAGACAAACGTCTTACCAAATTTGAGGTAGTAATAAACCCAAAGGGAAATGACAACATTTTAGGGTTTGATGTTTTACGAGGAAGAAACTGGATACTCCCAAACGGTACCCGGTGGAGCTTTGGAACAGCTAACATCAAGCTTTTGCAAACCTCCCCCGCGCTGCCGCCTAGTAAAATAACTAATGTTAAACAATACCCTTTAGCATCTGCTGCACGATCCGGGATAAGCAAAGTCATTAGAGACCTAGAAGAGCAAGGGATTATAGAACGCACCCACTCCCCCTATAACTCCCCGGTGTGGCCTGTCAAAAAACCAAATGGAGAATGGCGATTAACAGTAGATTATCGCCGATTGAATGCTAATACTGCTCCCCTCACGGCTGCGGTCCCCAATATAGCAGAACTGGTGAGTCAGCTTAGGACTGCAGCCCACCCCTGGATGGCCACACTAGATGTAAAAGATATGTTCTTCATGGTCCCGCTAATAAAAGAAGATAAAGACAAATTTGCTTTCACCTGGGAAGGCATTCAATATACCTTCACTCGGCTGCCCCAGGGATACAAACACTCCCCCACCATCGCTCATAATGCATTAGCAAAAGTCTTAGATTCGCTTGGTACAACCCCTGGAGTAAAAGTCTATCAATATATAGATGATATACTAATAGGGGGACCTGAAAAGGAGGCAGTGCGACAAGAAGCCCACTTAATTTGGGAAAAACTGACTGAGATAGGGCTAAAGATACCACAAGAGAAATGTCAAGGACCTGCCCAAACAGTGACCTTCCTAGGTGCCAAATGGATAGCAGGAGCAGAAGCAATCCCTGAAAGGGTGCTCGAGACTTTAGAAAAATCCAAAAACCCAACTTGTAAAAAGGAGTTGCAACAAATTATGGGTACGTTGGGATATTGGAGAAAGCATGTCCCAGGATTCTCGATAATCGCCAGACCTCTTTATAACCTTATGCGAAAGAATAGCAAATGGGAATGGGACAACACCCATGAACAAGCATTAATGCAAATAATGCAAGCAATGAATCAGTATCAAAGACTAGGTCCCGTGCATCCCAGTAACCCTCTTGATGTAGAGTGGGGGTTTAGCACACATGCAACTTATTGTGCCATCTTCCAATCACCAACAAGTGAACCTAAACGGCCAATTTTATTTGAATCCACTGCTTTCAAGGAGGCAGAACAAAGATATAGTGAATGGGAAAAAGGAATCTTAGCCATGGTAAGGGCTGTGAAGGCCACCGAAAAAATAGCGACCCAACAGAAAGTAATCTTAAGAGGGCCCTTCCACATTTTAGATGCTGTGAAACGAGGAACACCACCCCCTGAAGGTATAGCCCAGAGACAAACAGTTCGTAAATGGTATGCATATCTATCAGGAATCCAAGATAGCCTGGAAATAGAGGAGGGACCAGTAAAGATAACCAAATACCAATTACCCCTAACTAGCCTTGTACCAGAAACAGTACCAAGCTACCCAAGATCTCCCATTGCAGTAGCTGAACCACTCACTGAAAAGTCTGACCTAAATGGGGTATGGTTCACCGATGCCTCCTCACATAGGATAGCCACGGGGTGGCAATACAAAGCAGTTGCCTTAGAAATAAGCACAGGCCATACGATAATAGAAGAAGGCGATGGCAGCGCCCAAGTAGGAGAACTCAAGGCTGTCCGACTTGCCATAAGAAATGGAGCAACAACAGTGTATACCGATTCGTATGCAGTATTCAAGGGGGCCACAGACTGGATAGGATTCTGGGAATGTAATAAATGGCAAATAAATAGGTGCCCAGTATGGCAGCAAGCAGACTGGGAAGAGTTGTTGGAAGAAGGAAGGAAACGGTCTATTGCAATAGGGTGGGTGAAAGCCCACAGCTCAGACGGAAGTCTGGCAGCTAAATGGAACGGGATAGTTGACAAGTTGTCGAGGGTAAGAGGAGTAACAGTAAGCGAAGTAGAGTGGGACAGAATAGGAGAATGGCTACATATACAGCGAGGACATTCAGGGGAAAAGGATTTAGTAAAAGAAAGTATAGCTCGAGGATGGCCCATAGATATAACAACTGCACGACGAATCATAACAGCCTGTCCTCAGTGCCAACTAAGATTAAAAAGGGATCATCCAGAACAGCAAGCTCCACTACATATCAGTAATAAAAAAACAATTATGGCAAACCTGGCAGATTGATTATATAGGGCCTCTTAAACCATCAAGTGGGAGAAAATATATATTAGTGGGAGTCGAGGTGGTCTCCCGTCTCCTCCGAGCGACAGCTGTCAGAACTGCGAATGGAGAAACTACCATTAAGGTATTACAAGAATGGTTCAGTGTATTACCGGTACCAAAGGAAATACAAAGCGATAATGGGACTCACTTTACAGCCCACGTAGTCCAGGACTGGGCGACACAAGAAGGGATTAGTTGGACATTCCACACCCCCTACTATCCCCAAGCAAACGGGATGGTGGAAAGGGCCAATGGCTTACTTAAAAGATATGCTCAAGTAGAAAAAGCGAGTTGGGACCTACGCATTAACCATGCTGTGCATCTACTTAATAATCGATGGGGAACATTTGGTAGTCCCAGAACCCAGGCCTTTTGCCCTATCGATACGGGCATCGTTAAGGATAATCCTGACATTGATCCTGCACGTGGTAAACCAGGACAGCCTGTGATGGTAAAACTACCACAAATTGGAGTAGTCCCGTTAACATTGTCTAAACCCCGAGGACCCCTTGCATGGGAAGCACTTGATGCCACAGAAAAAACCCATCGAATCAGTTCTCGGTGGATAATTCCTGATTATTAACCACTTATTCCGAGGCACCCTGCCTCGAGGAAAACCTAAATGTGTTCTCTTACAGGATACCATGTGGAGACTTGTGCTCCTACTCCAGACGGCCCGGGTGACAACATTGATCTCAAACCCATGGGGCAGCAATGTCAATATTTGGGAAAAGTTAGCTAGGGAAATACTAAATACCACTCACTTTTGTCTAGAAGGAGGAACTTCGGCGGCCCAAATTTACACCACTTGCACTATTGGGTTCCCTACACCCCTAGAGACAGTGCAAAACAAGGCAATACTAGCAAATTTCAAAGTAACTAATACGTTTAATCAGATGTCTTGATGGGGTTCCGCCACAACACAGTATAACAAAGCAATGATAGAAATTAAGGTGAAAGGAATGTTTCCTGCGGTTGAGTGTGCTATGATGGTAAATTGTACCAGCAAAACCCGACCGTGCCACAATTTTACGGAAGATGGGCCTCCTCTTAAATGTAATCAGACAACCAGTGTAACCTTTAACTATGCACATATTGTGCTCCCTACAGGAATGTTTTGGCTATGTGGGGTAAAAGCTTACTCCTACATTCCAGCCAATGCTACTGGTGGCCCCTGTACCATAGGTCGCTTGAGCATCTATATGCCAAGCAAACAAGAGATTGAGGAAATAGCTGGGAATCAAACACGAAAGAGGAGGGAGGCCTCATCCCTCAACCCTGAATGTAATTCAGAAGTAATCTTATTCTCAGCATCACAAATCTCAGCTGCAGCATTCCTTACACCTGGGGTGGGAGTTGCTATGAACTATCAAGCTATAAAAAAGATTGCATGTTCTTTAGCTAAAACTATCAACACCACTTCTGCTGCCTTATCAGCAATGCTTAGAGATGTGCAAGCCTTGCGTGCCGGTGTATTAGAAAACAGAGCGGCAGTTGACTATCTTCTTTTACGACACAACCATGGATGTGAAGAATTCAAAGGCATGTGCTGCTTCAATCTGAGTGACCATTCGACCCTGATTGAAGGGGAGATCACAAACCTTAAACACCTAGCTTTGGACATTAAACAGCATAATGATAACGGGTTTAATTGGCTGCAAAAATTGTTCCAAAATTTCGGACTGTCTGTATCAGCTTGGCTCGCGTCGGGCTTACAAACTGTCATAATAATTGTACTCATGATAATCATTATATGTATTGCTTTTGTCTGCTTGAAAGCTTTAATATTACGCACAATCTTTGCTAAGGTAAATGCTTTAAACACAGGCTACTTGCCTTTGCAACAAGATCAAACCCATGATTGTCCTTGAGGGGCAAAAAAGGGGGGGGTGTACGGCTGTGACTCTGGTCACGGGGTGGACTGACGGGCGAGTGAAGAGTTAACAGGACTGAAGTTTGTCAATTGATATGCAGAAGAACTGATAGCACAAGAGCTGACGTGCACAAAGCTGCTGAACAGAGGACTTAACAGGACTAAAGAAGTCTACCAACCGATATGCGCAAGGACTGATATGCGCAAGGCTGCGGAATGATTAACAAGACTGGAGAAGTGAAGTCTGCCACCTGGAATCTGCACGGACCCCCGGGGAGGGAAGAAGCAATACGGAGGTGTTGTGGTCTTGCCTCGCTAGCAGGGTCCTCCCAAGCAGACAAACAGACAGTCCTGTGACTGCGAAACTCGCAAAAGTCAGCAAAAGCAGTGTTTGCCCAGAGCCCCAGCCGTATAAAAAGAGACTTGGGAGCTAGGAGAGTTTGAGCAGGGACGGGAACGTGACCTGATCATCCTCTCCGGCTGGACCGTGAGTATTCCCCCCCCTCCCCTTTTCCTGGGACGCTGGGTTAAGGTAACTCCTCGAGGTTGAGAGCCCTCTCACTAGGAGAGTGAACAAGAAAGCTTTCAAGTAGGGATAAGCAGTCCTTCCAATTAATAACGCAGTAATCGACGGTTTCAGGTTATCCTTTCTAAATTAGTAACTGATGGTTTTGTGTTATCCTTCCTAAATTAGTAATCGCATTATTTTAATGGATGTTACTAATCCAAGAACTTGTGTGAGGAAATAAACATCTTTTTTATTATTATTATATTACTGTCTCAGTCGTTGCTATCGAACCTTCATAGCATGACAGCGTGACACACGGATAAACAGACCATGCCTTTTAAGCCTCCTAAACTCCTTAGGGTATGGAGACACCCTGACAAAGGACCTGCAGAAGATCTGGGCCTATCTGTAGTGGCAAGTGGAAAACAGTTAGGATTCCCTACAGCATCTCAGGTGGCACCAAACGCCTATCTTTGTGCAAATAAATCCTTACAGAGGATGTTTTTAGCAGAGAAACTACTGGATTACTATACACACACACAAACATACCCCTCCACAAGGCTATAAGCTAGTTTGGTTATATTAGTAGAATTATCCAAAGGACAGCACATCAATAGTTTGTGATCTCTGAATGAACCTATAGAAGCCTAGAAGGATGGAGAAGATACTGATGCATATGCTAAATAGTTCAAAGACAAAATATAAATGTTGATCCCGTCTGTGATATCTCAGGTTTGGTATCTTCTGTTGTTAATGAATTCACAAAGTACTGGCACTGAATATAACAGGATCTACCAATACAGACAGAAAGGCAGATTCTTGGCTGTGTTGAGGATATGTTTTATCACTCCGGTGCTATGAAGGATCTGTAAAATATCTGCTGATTCCCATTCCATCCCACAGTAGTTCCCCACATGTAATGACGTGTCCTGTTGATGGTCATGACAGTCTGGACCTTTGCTCCTTCTTCTGACTCCATGTTGGGAAGAAGCACAGAAGGGACTAGAGACGGTGTAGCAGAGACCCAATGTGTGACACCAGTTTTCATCAGCTGACAGGACTATGGACTTGGGGACTGCACAAGACTGTTCAAAGCAGTGTGTGGGGGGGAGCAGGGCTCCACTCGCTGAACTGCTCCGGGAAACCATGATCATACACGTGGTCATTAATTTACATGGCGACTGCTCGCCTTGTCAGCCATCTACACCACATGACAAGGAGAGTCATCAAGCATCATGCAGTGACCTTCCACTTCCGCCTTGTCTCTGTTTGATCCTTAATCTAGTCTATCGTTAGAGATAGCTTTAATAGACTTAGCAATGGCACAGCCCAGGAAGTGAGCTGGTTGGACCTCGTTGTCCAGGGTACTATGTGACTATTGTGACCCTGCCATAAAGGTGACACTGTTTGAACTTCCTTGGTTATTTTTCTATAGCTTGATGAGATGATGAGAAATATATAAATAATAAAATATAAATAATATATGTTATATATAAAAAAATATATAACATATATAAATAATAAAATATATATATTTTTTTTCAGAGAGACAGGATGGAGTTTATCTCATGGAACTTTAGATTTCTATGACAAAGACATTTTTATCTGGGCTACTCTTCCCAGGCTGCCTTCACAATCAATGGACAGAAATTTTTTGAGGGAATGAGTCATCAGAGCTATTTCAGATGTCTGCTTTCAGATGAGAAACATTATTCTCTAGGATTGCCTATTTCTATTTATTGCTACAAAAGTTTTGAGGACTATTCAAACATAGATGTTGGCAGTTGGTCAGATGAATAGCGCTCCGGCAAACACATTTCTCGGTTACTGGTTGCTTTGTTAATGGGAGTGGTTACCTCTACTTAGACCACGGGTGGGAGATCACTAAATGCGGTGGGAACAAGAAAGTGTTACCATCAAGCTCAGTGGCTTTACTTCATTTCAAACTTCAGTTGGAAGATTTTCTGCACGCTGTTAAGAACTACTTCATTTCCACCAGTGTATGGGCTTCTGGAGGAACTTGCTGACGTGCTGGTTTGGGATATTTGGAATCTTTCCTCTCCTTATTAATGTATACTGTAGGATTACTTGGGAAGCTGTAGTCATGTATAAGATGTTAGACCAAAGACCCAAGAGATAGTTTGCAGCCTACTCTTTACCTTGAATTTTTTTGTTGTTGTTTTTTGGTTTTTTTTTTCCCCTGACAAGTGTTCACCAAGCACTGATATTCTCACACAGGTGACCTGGGACTAAAATTGCCCAACTGTACAATTTCATTTTTTGTTTCAACTCATTCTGAGCTACATCCACTACTTCTTAATATACCTCCCTTACAAACTTAAGCCAAGAGCTTCATTATATGAAACTGCCTACTCAATAATATATGTAATTGAATAAGTGTAATAATTTGGACTCCTGACAGATTTTGCATATTGATTTTTCCTCAGCAAAATAAGACTGAAGAGCAGTAAGTTAAATCATCTTCAGACAGATGAGCAAGCTACAGCAGTATAACAAGTTATTAACAACTCAGTCTGCTAAGCAGCAGAAAAATATCTGCATGCACTCTTCTCAGCATGGCAAAAATGAGATAATTCAGTCTTACTTCCCTTCAAGAGCAGAGAGGCAAAGAAGCTTGCATGCATAATAATACCTTATACACCAGTATCTCCAGCCCTTTCTCTGTATCTCAGCCCTGCTTTTCCACAATGTTGTTTGTATTCTACATCACTGGGAACTTAAGCTATCCTTTCTTTTTTTTGGAAATGACTATGGGTCAGATGGCATTCTCCTCTACATGACTCTGAAGAGATGTAAGAAGTGGACACAACCAATATCTGCTGAACTTCAGGGCCTCTTCTGTCACTGGATGAGCAAGGCATCAGGAACTACATACATGTCCAGTATTCATTATATGTTTTTTAGCTTCTGGGCAAGGGAGGAGGTGGGTGGGGAGAAGGAGATCTTTGGCTTTGCCCAGGAGCCGCTAGCTAGCACTGCTAACTCAGAGCGTGCATGGCAATTTGCTCCTCTCAAAAATGTAGAAAAGAAAACGTGCAATTCCTTCCCCAAATTTCTCAACTGAACAGAGAGGTTTGTGGCCTGCTGGGGGCTCGTGTGAGAGATGTCATGCAAAGACTGCCAAGGCTCGTCCATTCTTCGGACTATTACCCACTGCTGCTCTTCCATGTGGGCGCCAATGACACCAAGGGCAAACTGGAGACCATCAAGCAGGATTTCAGAGCTCTGGGGATGGTGGTCAAGGGTCTGGGAGCCCAGGTCATCTTCTCCTCAATCCTGCCAGTGAGGGGGATGGATGAGAGGAGGAGGAGACGGACTTTCCAGGTTAACGACTGGCTGCGCCGCTGGTGTTGGCAACAGGGTTTTGGTTTCTACGACCATGGGACTCTGTTTGAAGATCGACAACTGATGGCGAGAGATGGGATCCACCTCACGAGGCGGGGCACGCGGGTCTTTGCCAACAGGTTGGCCAACCTGGTAAGGAGGGCTTTAAACTAGGAAAGATGGGGGAAGGGGAGAGTTATAGTGCCAGGGTAGTTGGCAAAAGACTGCTCAAGTCAGGATGCCTCCAACAGGTGAATGCAGCCAGGGAAGTGCGCATGGGATGTGGCTATGGGGGATCCTCTTGTATCCCTCCTGGGAAACCTGCATGCTCGATCACCTCCCTGAAATGCCTGTACACCAATGCACGCAGCTTGGGGAACAAACAGGAAGAACTAGAGATGTGTGTGCGGTCGCAGGGCCATGATCTCATTGCCATTACAGAGACATGGTGGGATAGCTCGCATGACTGGAGTGCTGTCATGGATGGCTACGTGCTTTTTAGGAAAGACAGGCCAGGAAAGCGAGGTGGTGGAGTTGCTCTTTATGTGAGAGAGCAACTGGAATGTATTGAGCTGTGCCTAGGGGTGGATGAAGAGCGAGTCGAGAGCTTATGGGTAAGGATCAAAGGGCAGGCTAATAGAGGTGACACTGTTGTGGGTGTTTACTACAGGCCACCTGATCAGGATGAGGAAGTGGATGAGGCCTTCTACAGACAGCTGGAAGTAGCCTCACAATCCCAGGCCCTGGTTCTCATGGGGGACTTCAACCACCCCGATATCTGCTGGAAAGACAACACAGCTAGGCACAAACAGTCCTGGAGATTCCTGCAGAGCATTGGTGACAACTTCTTGACCCAGGTGGTGGAGGAGCCAACAAGGAGAGGTGTGCTGCTGGACCTCGTACTAAGAAACCAAGAAGGACTGGTGGAAGATGTGAAGGTTGGGGGCTGCCTTGGCTGCAGTGACCATGAGATGGTGGAGTTCAGGATCCTGCGAGGAGGCAGCAGGGCACCAAGTAGGATCGCAACCCTGGACTTCAGGAGAGCAAACTTTGGCCTCTTCAGGGACCTACTTGGAGGAATCCCATGGGTGAGGGCCCTGGAAGGAAGGAGTGTTCAAGAGAGTTGGTTAATATTCAAACATCACTTCCTCCAGGCTCAAGAGCGGTGCATCCCTATGAGTAGGAAGTCAAGCAAAGGAGGTAGGAGACCTGCATGGATGAGCAAGGAGCTCCTGGCAAAACTCAACCAGAAGAAGGAAGTCTACAGAAAGTGGAAAGGGGGACAGGCCACTTGGGAGGAATATAGGAGTGTTGTCAGAGTATGCAGGGATGCGACGAGGAAGGCTAAGGCCCGTTTGGAATTAAATCTGGCTAGAGATGTCAAGGACAACAAGAAGGGCTTCTTCAAATACATCAGCAGTAAGAGGAAGACTAGGGAAAATGTGGGCCCTTTGCTGAATGGAGTGGGTGCCCTGGTGACGAAGGATGCAGAGAAGGCAGAGTTACTGAATGCCTTCTTTGCTTCAGTCTTTACTGGTCAGGCCAGCCCTCAGGAACCCCAGACCCTGGAGGCAAGAGAGAAAGTCTGGAGAGAGGAAGACTTTCCCTTGGTGGAGGAGGAGTGGGTTAGAGATCATTTAAGCAAACTTGACACCCACAAATCCGTGGGCCCTGATGGGATGCACCCACGAGTGCTGAGGGAGCTGGCGGATGTTATTGCTAAGCCACTCTCCATCATCTTTGAAAGGTCATGGAGAACAGGAGAGGTGCCCGAGGACTGGAAGAAAGCCAATGTCACCCCAGTCTTCAAAAAGGGCAAGAAGGAGGACCCAGGGAACTACAGGCCAGTCAGCCTCACCTGCATCCCTGGAAAGGTGATGGAGCAGCTCATCCTGGAAGCCATCTCCACGCATGTGGAGGAAAAGAAGGTGATCAGGAGTAGTCAGCATGGCTTCACCAAGGGGAAATCATGCCTAACCAATCTGATAGCCTTCTCTGATGGAATGACTGGCTGGGTAGATGAGGGGAGAGCAGTGGATGTTGTCTACCTAGACTTCAGCAAGGCTTTTGACACTGTCTCCCATAGCATCCTCATAGACAAGCTCAGGAAGTGTGGGTTAGATGAGTGGACAGTGAGGTGGATTGAGAACTGGCTGAATGGCAGAGCTCAGAGAGTTGTGATCAGTGGCGCAGAGTCTAGTTGGAGGCCTGTAGCTAGCGGTGTCCCCCAGGGGTCAGGACTGGGTCCAGTCTTGTTCAACTTCTTCATCAATGACCTGGATGAAGGCACAGAGTGCACCCTCAGCAAGTTTGCTGACGATACAAAACTGGGAGGAATGGCTGATACACCAGAGGGCTGTGCTGCCATTCAAAGAGACTTGGACAGGCTGGAGGGGTGGGCAGAGAGGAACCTCATGAAGTTCAACAAAGGCAAGTGCAGGGTCCTGCACCTGGGGAGGAATAACCCCATGCACCAGTACAGGTTGGGGGTTGACCTGCTGGAAAGCAGCTCTGTGGAGAAGGACCTGGGAGTGCTGGTGGACACCAAGTTAAGCATGAGGCAGCAATGTGCCCTTGTGGCCAAGAAGGCCAATGGTATCCTGGGCTGCATCAGAAAGAGTGTTGCCAGCAGGTCGAGGGAGGTGATCCTGCCCCTCTACTCAGCCCTGGTGAGGCCACATCTGGAGTACTGCGTCCAGTTCTGGGCTCCCCAGTACAAGAGGGATGTGGCACTACTGGAGCAAGTCCAGCGAAGGGCCACAAAGATGGTTAGGGGACTGGAGCATCTCTCTTATGAGGAAAGGCTGAGAGAGCTTGGCCTGTTTAGCTTGGAGAAGAGAAGGCTGAGAGGAGATCTTATCAATGTGTACAAGTATCTGAAGGGAGGGTGTCGAGAGGATGGCTCCAGACTCTTTTCAGTGGTGCCGAGCGACAGGACGCGAGGCAATGGGCACAAACTGAAACACAGACACTTCCATCTTAACATGAGGAAAAACTTTTTCACTGTGAGGGTGACAGAGCACTGGAACAGGTTGCCCCGAGAGGTGGTGGAGTCTCCTTCTCTGGAGATATTCAAAAGCCGCCTGGATGCAATCCTGTGCAATGTGCTCTAGGTGACCCTGCTTGAGCAGGGGGGTTGGACTAGATGATCTCCAGAGGTCCCTTCCAACCTCAGTGATTCTGTGATTCTGTGATTCTGTGAAATAGAACAAATAGGAGAAGAAAAATGGAAAGATCTCTCAATTTCACACAGTTTTACAGCCTTTTGTTTAAGAGTAGAATTTACATTAAAGAATGTGATGTTTTATTTCTTGGGTCATATAGCTTGGTGTCCTGAAGTACTACATCCTAGACAGAAGAATTTTAAATATTATACTAGAAAAAAATGGACTTGGCCTATGGATCTCAGCTGTTATGCTTCAGAGCATGGCTCTGGATTTCACTTTCTAATAGAAATCCCACCACAGAAATGCATTATTCTTTGGTGCAGCAATACTTTAGTCTGAAGGTGGTACTCATCTCAACACACATTAGCAGCCTGAAAACAGAATATCTAGTTAAAGCTCTTCATGTAGGCTCATGTAGCCAAAAAAGAAAGGTGATTCAACCAATGTATCTCTGACATGTATTTAAGGTAATCTGATGATTTCACGCACTTTATTAGTAGGATATCTATATCTGATGTCCTACTGATGTGGAATTCCTGATATGCAATTTCTCGCATTTCACAGCTAAGGGAATATTGAATGTTTTACAAGTTATTTTTTGCTTTTGTTTTCAACTACATGCATTGTTCCTGCCAGATAGTAGGAAAACAGTAGAATTTAGGAAAAGGATTTAATAACTAGCCATCCAGACTTCAGAGTGATCAGGACTGAGTTAAAATAAATGCTTTATCTGCTTCTTTTCATGTCTGCATTTTGTTTCTGGATGCCATGATGGCTCGTGATTTTGACAGCTTGTTGAATCTATGGTGCCTTATATATTTAATGATGAATTAAAGTAATTACCTGCCTCTTGCACCATAACGTAGATGTGTGTTTTAGATGCACTTTCCCTTTTAGCACAAGTAATTGTGAGCCTGCAGCCATGTGGAAGTGTCCAAACAGACTTGCCTCCCAGCCCATAGTATATTTATAGCTATAGCCAGCTTGTTTTTCCCAAAAGATCAATTACACTTACAAGATTTTGATAATTCTTAAACGTTCCTTTTACCAAAATAACTGCAGCAAACGAACAGGCCCTGTGACAGTTGTGTGGTCAGCACCAGGAACAGCTCTTGTTACCTTCCAGATTTAATTCTGTTCCTGTCAGCTTGCAACCTAAAACTCCCACTGATTTCAACAGGCATTTTCAATACGTGTTCCAGCAAAGAAAACTGTGTTAGGCTTTGTATTTAGGAGAAAATGGCCTTCTTGGGGAACAATTGCATCACCAGATGTTAGACATCTAATTTATTGACTGAGTTAGCTGACTAGTCCTCCTAGACTCTTTATACAGTTGATGGACAGATACTGAGATTCATCTTGCATGTTAAGACACTTAATTTAAGGTGTCATGATCTGCAAGCTGAGTCCTACCCAAGGTGTATCCACAATATCAGACAGCTTAGCTTCCTATTTTACTTCCAGGGCCTTGGTTCCCTGTTTCTACACAATTCACATATATCCACTTCTTCTCTACCTACCATCTAGTTTTGCCAGGTAAAGGCACATGTCTGGAGTTTGATGGTGCAATTTTCACCCTTCAGGAACAGATTGCTGAGTCTTGTGGACAAGCACCTGGAGGTGCTCCGTTCAATAATCCTTTCCTCTGCCTTTCTGATTGCATTAAGGGTCTGATTTTCAGACTTCCTGAATGCCTGCCTCTCCCACAGTAGCAGCTTGACATCTTTGATAATCAAGCCATGCATTTCGTGCTCACACAGTTGCTAGAGTTGATTGATTCACTTTCTTTACAGAAAAGCAAATCAAAGCATGCACAGTGAAACAAAGCAACTAGAGATCACAACCAAAACAAAAGGCAGTGTTAGAATAATTTTTAATTTATGAATGAGGGAAAAGCTGCAGGTAGTATGATTTAGTGAATAGCCAGGCCCAGTATGAGAAATTACTGGCAACAGAAGTCAACACACAATGAAGTTCTTTAGAACAGAAAAATGATCGTTAGGGTATGTAACGAGACTACCAAACCATGTGACAACAGCAAAGCCAAACAGGAATAATGACCACAAACAATTAATTAAAATGTACTGAAAGACTGTTGCATATATTTTGAGAACATGTCTGAATTTTGTTCCCAAGACATAAAAGCACTTGAATCCACTCCAGCTTTTTGGTCATACAGCCAAATGACTAATATAATTCTACCCCTTTTCTGCAAACCTGCAAACTACTTTAAAACAGAACCCATTGTTATTGTAACTGAATAAGCTGGAACAAAATTAAATACAGTACTCTCAGGGAGTAGAACTATTTCTTAATCATCCTTATACAGGATATATCAGAATCTCTCATTTGTGTCCTTCAAGGACCAAGAACTGATAAAGAAAAGTTCAAATGGTATAATTACAACAGCTAATCACTCCTGTACGCATGGAAATGATTTCTTGCTTGGGTTACAAATGATGCAATTTCTGTGCACTTTCTAAGTTTTTTTTTTCTTATGTGTACTCTAAAGGGTTAATCCTTGGACAGTGACTAACCTATCTGAGGGTATATGTAAATATATATCTGTACCCTATACCTATATAAATATATACCTATATCTATAAATACTTCCTAAACTCTAGCTTGGTTTTTCAACAGGGGTGAGTTTTTTGTCTGCTTAGTAATTCGACACCTGTTCATGCTCAGAACACCATGAAGAAATTTATCATTTTTATATATAACATTGAAATTACCACAGTCCCTGCAAATCAAAATCCATCCAATGGGTGAAATAGAAAGAAGTATCTGGACCATTGCTATATATCTCACGAATGCAGGCTTGTGCCTTATAGCATGCTTTTCTAATTCTTTGTCCAGATAATAATATCATAGACAAAGAGAATTCCTAAACTTTAGATTTTAGTTATAGTTTATCCTGCCTGTGTGTAGGAAACGATTTTGACCTCCGCTGGTCCCTCTAGTGTTGTTTTCTATTTTTCCATGATTATTCCAAAGTTCAAGAAATATCACCAGGAGGACAGTATTAATGATATGAATGCAAAATTTCATAGTAATTTATTATTTCATATGTAAGTGTAATTCCCTGCCCACACACTTTTGCAAGCAGCATCACAAAACAATTTCTTTTCCTACTAGGACTTTAACCTCCTCTAGTGAGAAGGGAGGGAGAGGGATTAGCATACTCAGCTGTCTTAGTTCTCCTTCATATTTCCTTTTTAATTCATCTTTCTAGCACTGCAGCAATTTTTCTTTCTAAACCTCTAAATTTTCCAAAATGATTACTCCTCAGCTTGTAAGAGGTTCATACATGGAGAATCTCATTGACTTTTGTTAGAATTAAGTCCTCATTTACAGAAGTAGACAAAGGAAAAGGAGGATCTTCAGACACTTTTTTCTCAAATATGATTAAGATACGCATTCTTCCCAAAATATCATTTCTCGCCATGACTGCTGATACAAAACTACCATCTTCAATACTGGTTTGATGGAGACAGTGAGTAAACCAGCAGTCTTGGAGTTTTGATGCATTTCTATATGTGTGGAAACTGAAGCTGATGTTATCATTCCTCTGCCATAAATGGTCTAGTAGTGATGGCAGCTTCAGTGCTCTTTAATCACTGTCTCCCATTTCTTTCTCTATCTCCCACTCCTTAGACAAGGAAAGATAAATCCACCAGGCTTGTTCACAAAGGACCTGATCCAAAAGCTGTCACAATCAGGGGAGTCATCTTGCCTCTAGCAGTTCAGCTTTGGGGGCTTTCCTGTGTCCACTTCCTACGGGCATTTGCATCTAACACATTCCTCAGTTTCAGGGATCTAAGCCACTGAAAGTGTCTTTGATCTCTTTTGCTCTTCCTGGGTCTCATTATTTTTATTATTATTTTTTTAATATACTTTACTACAAGTTGATGGGAGAGCAATATATTTTAGCTTACTTAATATACAGTTGCAAGCACCATGTACACTTTTTTTTTTTTTCTTCTTCTAGATTAAACATATATGACCTGAGTTTGCTGGTGATAGAGCTGGTCTGGATGTGAGGGTGGTTGTCTCTCAATATATGTCCCGTTCCAACTCTTCCTAACCTCTCTATGCAGAAAACCTTTCCATCATACTGTCTGTGAGAAGCTAATGTACAAAATGTGAAATGTGTTAATGTAAAAAAGTGAAAGCATCCACTCCTCATCACCAGGGTAATGAGAATGATATATCTTCAAGTTTTAATAAACATCTCCTTTGTCCTTCTTGGTCATGCACTCCCCCCTCCATTTTCACCTATTGACACCCATCACATTGCCTTTTCAGTGACTTCAGGTGTAACCTGGTTAGATCATGATGTTAAGCTTCACTTTTGACTGGAAGACATCTAGTAACTGGGAACTTAATGAAAACTAGTATCATTTCCATTAGTCTCTTTCATATTGACCAAAATTTCCTAGGTGCACGTAAATCTTTATAAGGCGGGATTGGATTTATTTTTCAGTATTGTTTTTCATTGTTCACTGAATCCCTTGTGGGCGCAGTCAGAGAAGGTCAGTATGAGACAGGAGAGAGTCTTCCTTAAACTCTGCCACTGTGACTGAATCAGGCCCTTGCTTTGAGATTTCTTTCTCAGTTGCTCCAAAGGCTTCAACAAAACGCAGCTTCTCTCTTCCTGTTCAGGAGTATGAAATGGAATGTGTCAACATGCCTCTTAAATACTTTCAAAAAAGCCAGTTCATACTCTCTGTTATTTCCTTTGTTTCCTCCACCAGATCACTGAGTCCCATGGGTTCTAACAAGGAATTGCTTGACTCACCACTAGAACAATTTCCAGGGGAGATTATGGAATTTGCACACTGAAAGAAATTAAGTTATTTAATTCAGTCATTTCTCATTCTCAGAAGATTTGACGGAGTAAACAAGGAATAAATGCCTCTCAAGTGTATCCACATTGGCGTCACTGTAGTTACATCAGGAATGAATTTGGCCCAAGATCTGTTATAAGTTATCGTCTACTACAGAAATGGCTTTTCCATTGAGATAACTCTATTTATAAATAGTATAAAAGCAAGAAAATGGGGTGGAGAGGTGCCTGAATATGAAGGGGCAGCTTCCTTCTGAGCTGTGTTACAAGTCTTGCTCTGGAGAGTGTTTAGCATTTGACGTCACCATTTATTTTGTTTGTTTTGTTTTGATTTTTCCAGCTGTAAAAAGAGCAAAAAATTTTCTTACCCTTTGAGCTACCATAAAACCTAAATAACAATCATCTGTAAAAGCCTTTGAGCGAAGTTAATTTATGTGCAATAGAATTTAATATAAATTCTGAAATTATAAGTTATATAGCCCTTAATGTCATTTGTTATTTTCAGTTGTTCAATGTCTGCCTGTTTTGCTTTGTCTATTTATCCTTTAAGAAACAAGTCCAAATTCTTGACAAATGTCTGTGACTAGGCAACTGTCAACCTCAGGCTTTGTCTGAGTAAGTTCCATTAGAAATCTTGTTTTACTATGGCTGGGATTTTTTAGATTGAAGCACAACCCCATACTGAGACATTCTTCCAAGAACTGCGTCCTATTTTAGCTCCACTTCAGCATTATTGTGAGACTTCTTAAAAATTTGCAAAAAAGAGGAATGAGTTATCTTTTTTCTCCATTAGTGACAGAACAGATTTTAAGCCCTGACTTCATTACCAGGAGACCTCAGTACTGAAGAGACCTGCTGCCAGATCCTCTCCTCATTCTCTTCCATACAACCAAATCCGCTTCCTATGTTCAAAGGAACAGAGACTCTAAAAAGACCATAAAAACATGCTGATGATATTTCTACTTTCTCTGTATCCATGGCAACTAGTAATCCTACTGATCTTTACAGATGTCTTCTTCACAGATCCATAAGTCTCATAATGGGCCAAATATCAGCTACACCTCATGGGTTGCAAATGTGGCAATGAAGAGATTAGCTACATAGGTTAGAAAAATCCCTTGCCTACAGTCCTAATTCAAAGAAAGGATTGGCTGCGAGCTACATTAACTCTTGTGAAAATTTTACATGCATGTCAGTTTTACTTAAAAAATAAAAAATAAAAAAAACGAACATAGAGATGTATATTTCTATCCAGCTCTTCTGCAAATAGTCAAAAATAGGTATAGGGAATGTTTGTAATTGAAACTTTTAAAGGCAGGACACAGCTGATAGCACTCCACCCTGTCATCCTCAGTCAATCACTCTTTATGGGCAGATTGTGTCTGTGGAGGGCAAGATCTTTTGGGGCAGGATCTGGCAGAGGAACACAGGGCTTTATGAAAAAAGAACATGTCTTTGTTCCTTATTCCATTGTTTTCTTCTCAGACTCTGTGGAGCTCTGCAAATTTCAGTCAGTAAGTATTTTTACCACACTCTTTCCATAAATGAATTTGATCCCAATGACGTAAGTTTTAAGATTTCTACCACTATGATATATGCAAAGCCTTCTAGAGAAAGGTGGAATATCCTGTCTTTTCACATCTCGCTCTCAGGGTGGAGAGGTAAAAGAAGATAGGGTGAATCAAGAAAAGTGCATTACCTCTGCTTCTCCTAGGAAAGGAGAAGCTCAAGCCAGAATGGCCTGGTGATGGGAGAGGAGGGCAATAGCCTAGGCTGCTTTGGCTGCCACCAGCAGTAAAAGGAGTGAGGGATATCAGCTGCTGCCAGGCCAGGCTGCCTGCAGCAGTACCCCATGATCACACATAACCCATGCCCTGAGTGATGCCAGATCATCTGCAGCTGGCAAGCTTGGCACTGTGTCTGGTTTTGGCAGCTCGTCAGTGGCGTTCTGTCCTCCAGCAGCGTTGCAATAAAATCCCCCAATTTTTGGTGCGGGTTCACAAAGTATTTCTGACTCCAGTCTTGCAAAGTGGGGACTTTCTCATAGATAAATGACCAATCCTTTTTGTTATATTTAAAGAAACTTAAAACAAAACAAAAAAACCTCTTAATTTCCCAGATTATTGGCATTTTACTCTTTTGTGTAATTAGATGAAGAAATGTTCCCAAGATTTTGCCAAACTGCTGTTTCCCTTTAAAACTCTCCAAAGCTCACCTAAGGCCAATTGGTTGGCAGCACTTAAAGGATTGTGGAGATTTTCTTGGATGATGTTTTCTTGGCAGGTAACAATGCAAGAACAGCAGTAAGCATGAGCTTAGAATAAATATCCAGTGACTGTAAAAAATTAAATAGCTTTAAGAGAAGAAAAAAGGTTTGTACCTCTCTAATTATAGATAACAGCTTCTGTCATCTAAAAGCTGATCCTTCCCATATGTAAAATGCTCAAGGAAAGAAAAATGGTATTGGCCATTCCTTCTGAAGCGTGTTTAATACAAGAAGTAGACAAGAACCTTTCACCCTTGTGAGGAGAGATGTCCTGGTGGTTGACTTGCCAGACAAATGAGAAGACCTAGGTTCTTTTCCCAACTCTGAGACAGACTATGGGCAGACAGTGATTTGTGTTTGTGTGTGTGTACTTATTTCCCTGTCTAAGCAATAGGCATAATGATAGACATCTATTTTATAATTGGTGAGGTTAGCTCCTTAAGTAGCTGGAAGGTGAACCAAAGCACTTGAGTGACACAGAACACCGAAAATGGATGAGATTCTCTGCTGAACAATGAAATAAACCAGTTCCCAGTTCTAAAAAATACAATTTACTTTTGGTAAATGCAAAGCATACGTACTTCAGCTCTTGAAGGATAAAGCCTACTATCTTCAGCTCATCTTTTTCTGCTGATATGCTATAAAACCCATTATTATATTCAAACAAAACCCAGAGTGTTTGTTTCCTTCACTTCTAATTTTTTGTACAGCCCAGGATTAGTTTGGTAGATAAGAGCTAAAATATCTCAATCTATTTTTCCAATAATTTCATTCAAAAATTAGGCTGATATTTTTAATAGTTCTTTGAAAATATTGTTGCACTTAAGTCTCAAATCTCTGAAAATAACATCCTATAAAATAATTAACTTACTGATAATGAAGTATCAGTAGAAAATACTATCATAGTTTTAATTATCATTATATAAACAATACATTTTAAGTGGTCACAATACAGTGCTGGATGATTTCATACCAAGGGACCAGCAGTTATCTAGAGAAAGCCGACAGAAAACATTAATATGGGCCAACTGCTGGTAAGCTTGACCAGTTTATTTTTTTTTCACATAAAGCCCTAGTCGAGTCACTTGGAATGTACATGTGGAATTCCTCTGTTCCAAATCCAGAGAAGCCTAAGCTTAATCCCTCTTGGTGCCTTTTCTAATCAGTGGAAGAAAATAAGGATCTCCAGAGAATAATTTGTGTTAGAAACCCTCTAGCAAGGCCCTCTGGAGGTGTCCATTCCTCTTCATGTGCTGTAAAAGAAGGCTAGAAGAATTTAGCTCAGATTTTGATATCTAAATTATAGATTCTCAAGGTGAAAGAATACCTGATTAGACAAAACAAGAAGCTACTTGGTGCAACAGTAGCAGAGTTTTACAGTAACAAATTCCTGTTATAATAGCTGGTCTGGATGGCATATGCTGAATGAATATCTAGACTTTGTTCAAATAATACAAAAACTATGAGGAATGAGTAAAAGGTGGTAGGGGAAACAAAAGATTATTATTTTTCTTCTTCTCTACTCCTAGCTTCCACCTGTACTTGGTCTTTTAGGTCTCTCTTGTATTTAAGGATGATTTTTTCTTTTTTTTCCCCTTGGAAATAATAACGTATTCTCTTCTTCTACCTAGAATGTCTTCCTTCAGTTGTTTTATTTATTTGGTTGTTTTTTTTTATAATATATTTTGGATTTTTAGTTGTTTTTTTGGGGGGGGATTTTTAGTTGTTTTTTATTTACTTAGATTTATGAAAGAACAGGAAGCACCTATCTCATATTCTCCCTCTCTGTGAAAGCCTTTATATGTTGTATGCCCTTTAAAAGTTATTGTGCATCACATAATTCAGTTTAATATGCTGGCTTGTAACATTACATTTCCTTTGATATTACTCTCCTGAAGGCAATATGACCTTGAAGGTGATATTTTAAACTAATAAATGAGGAGAGAAGCTGAAAATCAAACTGAACGTTGTAAGTCAAATGGATTGATTTTTACCTCAAGCCTTTATTTCCATACATGAAAAACACGGAAGTATCCTATTTATGTATTTGCACTTGTTTCTTAATTTCCCAAGGAATTTTTTTTTTCAGATGTATTATCTACTCCCTTTTGCTTCTGTATCAGTCCATAAATCTTTTTCTCTATTTTTCGATCACTCTTCTCTTCACTCCTCCCTTCACTCATTAATTTTGAGTTGCATGTTGTGCTAGGAGTGGGATTAGGACTTGGGAGGATGTTATGGATACTGCAAGGGGGATCTAAATATATAGAGTGTAAATGAGGGTATTACAGTAGAAACACCATGGGAAAACAAGACACACACCTAGAAAGAACAGTGCATACATAGTTCTGGTGACATAATGACTCCGTCTTGGTTGAAGATAGGCTCTATATTCAGCAGATTTAAAGTGAGGTCCATTCCTTGAGCTCGGGGGACTTCATCCGTGGACCTGCCTGAGATCTGGCTTTATATCTGCCACTATCAAAACTGGGACTCTTAAGACAGCCCTTTGACAGAGGCAAAAAAGAAGATAAGGAAATTTAAACTATTTCAGAAGAGCTCTTTGTCACTGTGGAGTCTTTGGCTTTTATACTGTTTTCTCTTGGGGCTTGCCCAGACGTTTCAGGTGGGAAGAAAGCCTTTCAGCTCCCAGGAACAGCGGAGCAGAGAGGAGGCATTTTGCTCTGAGAGGCTTCATTTGGAGCTAAAGGCAGGAACAAAGCCTGTCTGAGCCTCCGTGGAGGGGGAGGACTAGAATAGTTTTAATGCTGTACCTTGGGTTTAATTTTAAAGAATATCAGAAGACTTTACAATGATAAATATCCATAGTTTTCTCCTTGTCATGAAGTTAGGCCTGTCTCCAAGAGAGAGCTGTTTTTCCAGTAGCTGTCAAGTCAGATTCATCGTTGGTGTAGCCCCCTCAGATTCAATGGTATTGAATTTAAACTTATTTGTCACAACCTTCAAAGGAAATTCATATAAAAATGCATATTGTACTTCAGATAAAATCAGGACTCTGCTTTTTTTGGGTAAATTTCATAAGAACACTACAAGGTGGACCCAGCCATGGGGAGCTTACAGTCTGAACAAGAGTTTTATCTCACTTTTACGCAAAGCAGCTGGAGACAGAGATTGACCACGTGGCTTTTTATATGCAGCCACTGCGGTTTGCCAGTGGTTTGGGTTGCACAGGAGCTGCATGGTTGTGCTGGCACCGCTCACAGCCTGGGGTAAAATGCCTTGGTCCTCAGCGGGACTCCTTCAGTCTAGGTGAGAAGATGGTTAACTGAGGCTGCATAGCCACCGGTCAGAGGGTAGAGTTGATTTGTGTCTACACCAAAAGACCACACAGATCCTAAGGGGAAAGCACATCATCTAGCTTCAGCCATTTAAAGTGCAACTGTCTCAGCTAAGCTAGTTTTTGGCCTCTTTCTATTCACTGTAGTCGATGGAGAGATGGAAGTACACTAAGAGGGTAATTCACCCCCACTGCCAGCTTAAAATGGGATAATCACCATCTGGAAGGTCTCTCTCCGTGGACTACAAAGCAATCTTCATTTAGCTGAGTGAGGGTAAATGGGTAAGTTTTAGCCGTCTAAGGTTAAACAATCCTGACTATACACTAATCAACCACTTCACGTTTCCTCAAAAGGCAGTTTCAAGGGATGTAGGCCCTCAGAGGGTCATCCATCCCATCAAAAGGGAGGTGACTAGCTGAAGAAGATGAAGCACACTTCTGCTCATACTGTAAAGAGGGCACAGGTGGCTAACTAAGACCACACGCAAAGCTTTTACACCACTTAACATTACCTGACATGAGTCCCAGCCTCCATTTCTGACAGAGAAGTTTAGCAAACATGATTTTCAGTCTGCAGGTTGTGGTAGTCATGGGAAGGGATGGCATGGCTTGTACTCCTCATGAGGTGCCTCGGTTGCAAGTCGATCCTTCTTGGATTTTTTTTTTTTTTCACTCTGGCCCACACAAAAACTTATGTTTTAAAGCTGTGTTTATTCATTTATTTATAACATGCTAAGAAGCAGATAAATTAGCTCACAAGGAGCTGCACCTTGCTGCTTGAAGTGTCTGAGCTACCTCTTTCAAAGCGAGCTTGGGTATCCCTGCCTCGCTGCAGTGGAGACATGCCGTCAGTGCCGGAGGAGAACCCCACTGGGCAGTTTCACACTCAAGTCACGTTGGTTTCCGTGGGCAGATTTTACCCAGCAGGAGTTCCTGGCTGTATTGTGGTTTACAAGCGCATGCAAGGAATTTGCACACTCTGGCCTTTACCACGTTTAATCTTTTGGTAATTGTTTGCTTTGCTCTTCTCAATTTTTTTAGTTCAAACATACTTTTCCAGATGGGATCAGGCAACATTCTCATTGATGGTGAATTCTTTTCTGTCTCCATTCCTCACCTATTTTAGTAACTTGGGGGAATTACTTGGCTCTCTGCTTCTCTGTCTTTCTGTTCCAATGTCAGCTCATCAGGGTAAGGATGCTTTCAAGCACTATGATCTTGCAGTGCCTTTAAATGGGGTTATTTTTCAGCTGTGCATGGTACTATCACAGTATAAAAACAGACCTCTGGTATCACCGAATTTCATACACAGTGCTGCAAAGTATTTATTTCACTTTTTCTTTTTTCATTTCTTTTCTGCAGTATAAGGATTTTCTCACTTTTTTTTTTAGGTTCTTTGCTATTCTATTGCTGTCTCAGTGTTTGCAAGACAACCGATGCTCAAGTAGTGATAAGAAATAAGAAAGCTTTCCTTACTTCTACCAAAGGCATTTAATTTAAAGGAGCAAGACTAGCAGGTGGTTTTCAGAAGATCTCATTACCCACTTTGATTGTTTATGACACTTATTGGAAACAAATGTCTCATTACCTTGGATATTTACATATACTTTGCTTTTGTACAGAGTGCCGTATATCCGTGAACTATAAACCTATTACTAAATGTCTTCAGATTTAAAAGGTAAATACATTTCCTACTAGGCGGACAGACACTATCTATCAAGGACAATAAAAGCTATTAGTGCTCAATTTGATCTGTGTTTCCATCTTCAGTATGCTGATTGGATCATTAAACTTTTCAAATCGTGTTTTTTGAACCTTTTGGAGATGTTTTAGTGAATCACAATATTCATACAGTGAGATCCTCATCTGGTAAAGTAATCAGCCTAGGGTAGGAGTGCAAGAAAGAGAGGAGAAGAGAGAAACATAAAGGATTCTTTTTCTTCCATCTCCTGCAGTGATTTAACAAGCATTTTTGCAGTAATATTTGAATTTGTTGTGGACTGGCAAAGCTGATGGATTTTTAACTAAGAGGATCAGGATTTTTATTATTTTATTTTAGTAATCTGATGCTGCATCCTTTAATTTGAAAGGATGATTATCACCAGCTTATCATATGCCATCAATATAACTAGTGTTGTTTGACACTGACCCAGTACTTCAAACACTGCACCACTCAGAACTGTCCTTGGTTACCCATCCACCGTCTGTGCTAATATCTGGTTTGTATTTTGTGAGAAAACGTCAGGCTTGATTCTCTGTCATTGAAGCTGGTGGAAAGAGTGCACAAAGCCCAGTCCTGTGAGCATATATTCTCCAGTGATGGAAATCTTTTACCATCACCAAAGTTAATAAAGCTTCCACTTTTTCTACCGGTTGATCACCTGGCCCATATTATGTTGTACTTGTCCCAATCTGAAAATGACATTCTGAAGAATTATCTGCTTTTACTGAAGATCTTATTTTCTCTGGCACATACTCAAAGAGAGAGAGAGAGAGAATATCAACATAAAGCCACTTACGAAAGCGTGGAGCTTGCTGCTCTTAACAGTTGATAAGATAACGTGCTTGATCTCAGCATCAAATGCAAAGGAACAGTGGAGATATTTAGATTTAGTATCTCTTTCTCTTCCTGCTGAGGTAGAAGATGATTCTCTTTTAAGAATCCTTTGCTAAGTCATTTTGTGGATGTTATTGGGAAACTTGAAGGATTTCTCTGAGTTTTTTTACTACACTGGTAAAGCCTTCTAGATTTATGAGCTAGTAACGTGGTGACTTCTGGTTTGCAGAATTGCAGGAGGGGTCATGCATAGAGAGTTGCTTCTTCAAAAGCAGTTATGGTTTGTCATGTTTCTGATGTCAGTGCTCAGAAAGAAGCAGAAAGTGACCTCCTGCACTTCATTTACAATAGCAGATGGGACTTTTTCCTCTACCTAAGAAAAGAAACCTCCCCTCACCAGTCTCATCATCACCTGGTTCTGCATGCTTCTGGTTCTGGAAGTGTTTTGACTCCGTATCACGTAAGGCATGGACAAGCACCATTCACCTGCGTGCTTTGTTTCCCACAAGAATAAAACCCACATGTGTGGGCTGGAAGGGAACGGTGGTATGCTATTACTTCCTGACCTGAAGAACTGAGAGCCAAAATAGAGCCAGATCTATACAACAATGACTGGAAATTGGAACTACAAAATATCAGGTTAGAAATAAAAGCCACAGTTTTGTAAGAGGAGATTGGTTCTCTGCCACATCAAATCTTTAATTCAAGGCTTGCTGCCTGAAACCTAGTCTATGAAACAGTTGTTAAGGGCCTGATATTGCATGTGCAAGATTAGATTCTGTCTTTAGCTTATGCAAGAGAACGTTAGAGGTCTAAATCATCCTTTTGACATTATGAGTTTATATTCTTTAGAGTAAAGACCACAGTAAATGTAGTGAAAGATATTATGATGGTTCCATTGCTAATGGGCAACTCTTCTATGCTTAATATTTTCCCAAGAAAATAAGCAAGGTGAAAAAGAAGAGCTTCCCTCAAACATCTGCAAAGTTGGATATAGGACCAAACTGAATCTCTTCTTTTGTTTCCATTCATCTCCCTGGGTGAAATTCCAATATGTGCCAGTAACCCCTCTTTGACAAGGACTGGAATCATCAGAAATTCGCAGAATTTAAATCAAAGATGTGATCCATAAATAAAATGCCTAAAGATTTGACCAAGCACTGCTGAATTCCATGTGCAATGAGAAAAGTAATTTCTGATGTATATTGGAGTGATTTAACTGTGACTAAGTAATGTTAGTTTCTGCCAGAAGAGAGTTTGGCCGCTACTGCACCACGTAACTGCTTAGTTTTTTATGCTATTACTATCAATGTGTTGTGTGTTTTTTGTTTTTTTTTTAATTCCAGGAAAGTTTATCAGAAAATGATATGATTAATCATTTTAAATAAGCACACATTTAAGGATAAAAGAAAGGGCCAACTATAAAGCACTACAGCAGTGTGAAAAAAGAACTGGGTTTACATCACAATTCTATTTTTCTTTCTTGTCTTCTATAGGTTGCCCAGGAATGTGGGATAACATCACATGCTGGAAACCTGCAAGTGTGGGTGAAATCGTCTTTGTCAAGTGCCCTGCACTGTTCAGATTTATCATCTCTGAAGACGGTAAAGTACTTTTTCTTTCCTTGCATCCATCTGCTACATAGCTACAAACACCTCCTGCTGCAAGGCCAGCAGGAATATTCAGCCTGATTGAGGTGCCCACTATAAGAGGGAAATCAAAAACTCCTCAGTGGTCCGGGGTTGGTTGAGCTTCAGTTTAAAAAAACATAGTAGAAAACCAGGACGTTTGTGGGTATGTGTGGGTGTAGGGAATGGAGATGTGTGAAGAAAACCTTCACAGACTGAACAATGTGAAAACATCACCAAGTCTAATTGCTACAGGAAATGTTCTGCCCTTGGGTCTCCACCGAAATCAATGAGAACTAAGATTGTGCAAGGGTCAATGCAATTCAAACCTGCTTTACTAAGAAAGCATCAGGTCCTGATGCTAAAACTCAGGGCTTGGTTCTGCTCATGTCTAAGGTGAACATAGGCACGAGATGACCAATGTGAGGAACTCCCCTGTTGAGGGGCCCTGGGAAAGGTCAGTGGCAATCACAGACTCCTGGAGGGATGCAGAAGCTCCAGCATCGCTCTTTGTGGTCAAAGAAATGAGAAACCAGCATCCTGGCACTATAACCAGCACCGAGCAAACAAAAATTTGCAAAGCTGCCCAGGGAATGATTTAGTCAAATGGACGGTTTCTACTTCCAGCATGCATCACTGCCTAACAGAGTTGTCCCTTTTCTTGCAAAACACACTGCGTATGGTCAGCTAGGCTGGCTGACGTGTTCTCCCCTTTTCTCTTTCCCCCCTAATTCAGGCTTGGGCCAAAAGTCCTATCACTTGCCATAATGGATAACCAATCCCTATCAGACCCCTGGCTTCAACTCTTCTACTCCATAGTCCTTGCTCTCAAACCAGATGTTAATAAAAGAGCAGCCTACCTTGTTAATAATAGTGCTAAATATTTGACTTAGTTGTTAATGCTACCTAGTGCTTTTTTATGGGAAGTGTCTCTATGCAAGTTGCTGTTTGCATGTTACCAAAAAGCCCCTAACCTTTCTCAAATTTTTTTTTTGTTTAAAATCAAATGGGAATTTGCCAGGTAAAAATGAGAGGATGCGGACAAGAGGAAATAATTACTAAGTTATTCACAGCCTGAACGTAGAGTGATTAAATGACCTCTTGAAGACCCTTAATTTTTTCATGATTCAATGAAATGAGCTTCCCAGGTGAATGCCTGAGATGGGCTACGTTCTCCTGCCAGTGTCAGTCTTTGGTGATAAATAACACAGTTTTGTCCAGCTTCTCTCAACACCCACTCAGGCTAGTGTGAATCATTTAAATAGCACTTTCCCCTGAGGAGGAAGCTCACCAGCTTCCATTTGGGGTCCTTTTTTCCCAAAGACTGTTTTGCGAGTGAATTTCTCATTGGTGATCTCAAATCACAAAGTCCACCTTCTTTCTCAATGTTGCCACACACACAGCACAATGTGGGTGAGACAGTAAGAACCTCGTGTATGGCTCCAGCTGTGCCGAAATCCTCACCTTCAAATGCATCCATTTTAACTGACCCAGACGCTGAAGCCGGCAGCAATGATCTTGTGAAACAGAAGGGAACTTATGGGTGATCATTACCTCACCTAGATTTACCCATAAAAAAACACAAGGGTCTTCCCTATAACTAGTCCTCTAGACTCCATCTGTAATCAGTGGAGAGAGGCTAAGAGAAAAAGACCCGCCAAAGGCAATTTATGTTCCTGCAAAAGGCTTGAGGTGAATCATCCTTTAGAGATACCTCTTTTTTTCCAGTAAGTGCTAAGGACAGTTTGTTTAAACTAGGCACCTTATTTTGGATGGGGAAAGATGAGTCCCTCCTTCAGTTATTAGATATAAAAAAGCAATTACTAATGTAATTATATGTGCTTTAATTATAGCCACTATAATTAAACATAATCATTACTGCTGTAATATTGGTTCAGTATTGACTCAGTGGGAGGAATGACACTTACTGAACCATCCAAGTTTAGGGATAGTAGGAAAAACAACATGCCAGCATCCAGTGGGGTTTGTATCTAGCATGGACAAGGAAATACTCTTCCCTTCTATCAATTTTGTTGTGGGGGTTCTTTTTTTGTTTTTGTTTTTGTTTTAATACTCCAAGACTTTATCGCCAATTTTCACTGGCTGCTTGTCATTCAGCCTGACCGATGCACCAGTTCTGATGGTCCTCTGTGCAGCAAATCCACCAAACCAGAAGTTTTGAAATCCAGTCATCAGTGATGCTCATAGTCTGCAGGCAGAATACTTTTATGTTATTTACTGTGCATCAGCATATGGTTGATTTATCGTTATCTTCTGATATAATTACAGGAGGCCTGCTTCTCAACACGGGGCCTGTCAGCGTTTCCATTAGGAGCCCTCCTTTTCACTGGCTTGTAATCTGCTTCCCTTAAACGTCCTCAAGATGGGCAGTACTTTTCTCCCCCTTTCTTTCTCTCTTTCTCTTTCTTCCTGCCTTTTTTAACGTGGAGGCAATGCTCAGAGATACTGCTAGCTTGATAATATGGAGAATGGTGCCATGTACATCTACAGCCTGTCAAAACACCTCAGCCACAGACCTCTTAACTGTTCTTCATTTCAAGGGATGTCACCGAGTTAGTCCTGCTTCTGTTCGTATCCCACGTGAATATGGTGCTTTCTCACTTTTACTGATGGCATTTCTTTTCTATGGTGCCATCATTTCTGGAGTAATTAAGGCTGGGAGGGCTCTTGAAACCATCTAGTCCGTCTCCCTCCTCAAAGTCAAGATTAACTCAATGTGATCTATTCCAGTGCTTAACTAATCTTTCAGTTAGAAAGACTATATTGCTCTTTATTTAAATAATATTTGCATTTTAGAAAAATAAAAATGTTTCTTTATATAAAAATGAAGAGTTCTACCTTAACTACAGCTATGTAAATTAAAGGGCTGAAATCCGTAGCATTTATAAACGATTTGCCCAGAATTTCCAATCTTGTTCACGTATTTTACTTCACATTTGGCCTTTAGCAGGGTGACCATGTGATCCCAAGGGAGGAGTTGTCAGTCCAGTGTAAATATATGTACTGCTATCCTCATCTCCTTACAGGATCACTAACAAAAGTGACAGCTGTTACCACTTGTAGTGCTGGGTTTGAGGGGGTTTTTGGACATCTGTTCAGTAGGAACAAAACCAAGATTCATAATTCATTAGATAAACAAATAAACATTTAATCTGGAGTAGTTTGAAATCTCTACAGATCCAGGCTGGATTGGCACTAGTGACCCCAAGGTGGAAATATCTGCATCCATAATCACTCTCCTGAGTGAATTAACATGAGTTTTCAGCAACATTGCTGCTAATTTTAATTAACTAAGTATATTTGCTTCAATGAGGGCTTAATGAAAAAAGTCGCATTTTATGAAGGTTCCTTAAATAAAGGCTTATTAGATAGCTAAAAGGTTTCTAAGACATGGGCTAATCGCATATTTTAGATTGTTATAGTATTCTCTTGCTGCTGCTATATTTCCAGAATATGCAAATAGGCTAGACATTGACACTAATATCTATTAATAGAATATTCACTCTAAATAAAACAAAATTTTCATATGATCTAAAATGATTTTTACAAACAGCGGCAATAACTTTAATTTACATTTTAAAATAGTTCATCTCATGCAAAACGGAACAACCTGTAGGTATAGCTGTTTGGATAGAAACAGGCAAATCATATGGGGATGAGTTTATCTTAAAGAGGGGGTGGAACTTATCTCTCTTGGCTTTAGATAGCTAAAAGTTATATGTTTACATTTGAACTGATCGCATGTTCTCGTTGTCCCATGAAAGGAAAGAAATAGGTACTTGCAGAGGATATTTCGTCTAACCTATCTCTAAACCACAGTGAAGTATGGCAAACTGTGATGTTGCAGTGCAGTATGATGTAGCTAGACATGCAGATGGCCCCAACACAGTGAGCTGCAATCCCAGATGGAAAATTTAATTCGTTTTGTTATTTTTCCCTTTTTTTCAGGCAGTGGTCATACTGCCTGGGAGAGGAAATCTGCAGATGCCGAGACTGTGCTCTTCTTTCTTTGTCCTGCACAGCAGAGATATTCTGGAGTGATAAAACCTATAAAGCCAGATTGCTCAAATGGGCCATTGAAGGAAATGCAATAGCCAGATCAGAAATGAGCATATTCTTTGGCCTTTGGTTTGCAGTAAAAACTAATACAGATGATAATAGGCAGTTTCTGAGCATTGCCATATGCTCCACATTGAGAAACTGCCTTTATTCACAAATCCAAATAATAAATATGATTAGCTCTCACTGAATCTTCCAGCTATTCAGCATGTTTTTCCAGTGCTCAGTCTAAGAGACTACCTGCTATATTCAAAAGAGCATAAGTACAGAGAATGGTTTACGCCGTAAAGCAGAGAAAGCGTGTATAGTTTTTACTGAACACATAAAGCACAGCCTGTGCTGATACTAGGATTGAGGTGCCTAATTAAAATTCAGTAGAATAAAGAATGCATCCAGGTTTTGTAAAGTTTAAGAGGGAATGGTATCCCATCGTCACATTTTTTGAACCAAAATGTTTGAGGGTTTGCCTTGCTGCTGCTCTGGCAGTCCTTGTATGACTCCTGCACTCATCCACCAAGCTTTGCTGTCCCAGAGAACAAGAAACTGGAAATACTCTGTTACTGATCCCATTCAAACCACTAGGAAACACTCGAGCACTTTGTTGCAAGAACACCAAGCCTCATATATTCTGCATTACAGAGATCACTGGTGGATGATGGGATTCATGAATTCAGGGTTAACTGGATTTGAGAAGCCATCCATGGCTTTTCTCTCCCTTCTGAGTTTGGATATTATTCCTGATCAAACTAAACAGGATGACAAGAGAGGGGTTAATGAGAGGGTAAGCTGTATTACATATATGCATGCGGAATACCCTTCTGTGTTGCTTATGGGGAAATAGTCCTGGGAAAATCTTCAAATCCTGACTACATACTACTGTGAAAATGGCACATAACTCTCAGATTGAATGAAGAGACATTAAGATCCTTTGTCTTCCCAAGGCAAAAGCTTTTCAGAATATCTCCAAGTTAGAGTTTCTCTTAGTTTGGCTTATTTGTTGATATTTTTTGATATAGAGAAAAAGAAAAGATGACTGTTAAAGATCAGAGACTCTCTAAGCAATAAAATGCATCTGGAAGATTGTGCACTTATTTTCTACTGAAGTAGAAGATGCAGGCTTTCTTTGCTACTAGCTGAAATTAAGGTTAGCATTACAGCAGCCTGAAATTGGAAATTGTGTTTGCCTGTCAAATAGGCAAGGCAAAAGATCAGTGCAAAGGTCTAGATTTTCTGTTCAAATATATCTCACCCCTGGTGGGTATTTCAGCTTCCTGCAAGAAAAACTGAGAAGGAAGAAAAACACTGGAAGCAAGAAGCATTCCCTGAAAAACAGATGTGGCCCATCCCATGGAGTTCCCATCATGGGAATAATAATGAGTCATCAAAGCTTAATTATCCTTTGGAGCATCCCAGACTGCGCGTACTGTAGTTTCATCCTTTGCTTCATGTAACATCCTACATAGCATTCAGAAGCCAAGTCCACTGCAAGGGTTCAGCTAAAGGCTTTGGACAGCTTTCAAAGCCATCGGCAGGTTGAATACGGGTTATCGTTGCTTAGTTTTCAGCAAGTCCCAGAAAGGACCCCAACACAAGAGGGTTACAAGGGACCTACCAAGTGGAGAGGTTGCATATGTCAAGTCTTGCCAATCACCAAGGACTTGAGATTCAATAACTGTGCTTACCAGATAGCAAGACCCTTCCTGCTGGTTTTCATCCTTTTCATCCATTCCACAGGCAGCAAACTCATGGAATTGCCTCAGCTTTTCCAAAGCAAGCAGGACAAGTTTAATCAGCATGCCTCCCCTGCCACAGCATCACAAAGTCTATCTGCATTGCAGAGGAAAATTGGAGGAAAATATTGCCATCAAAGACTAGTAACTCTATCTACATTTCCAATCAACTGTTTGAGACTTTATAGATACTTTTTAGAGGAAAAGGATATTTTTGGCCTTTCTCACCACGCAACGGGAATATAAGAGATCTGTGCTTTGTTTGATATCAAACATACAGCTTGACAAAAAGGGGCAGTGGTGCCCTGGTGTGGGAGGACATCCTGCAGTGGCCAGGAGAAAGCTGTAACATAGCTCAAGGCCCTTGACAATGTGTTTTAAAAAATAATTTGGCCTTGGAGAATTCAAAAATTGTGCTCCTCTGGGAAGTTTCCGAGGGCTTCAACCTTTACTAGCTGCCTTTATTCTCATTTCTCCTCCTACTCTAATAACTGAAAAAGGGATTCCAGCTGATTGCAAGCTTTAAGGTATGGCAAGCGCACACTCACACTTACCTTTAGGTAAGTGTGCTCATATGCTATTGGCTGTGGGACTTTGGGACTTCACAACTGATAATCTGCTTTGGACAGGATTTCTTATTTTCTTTTCTTTTCTTTTCTTTTTTTTTTTTTTTTGCTTTTGCTTTTATCTGAAGTATGACCCCCCCCTGCTCCCTTCTCTGAGCTAGGAGCCTCTTGGACTGTACTGTCGTTTATCCTGCACTTTGATGGATGCTCCTGTGACAGTCGGCTTCATAGGAAGGATACAAATAATGCTTAAATGATGTCTAGCAGTTGCTATGGTGACCTCAGTCCACTGATAGTTTCACAGCCTTTGATAAGGAAGAGGAAAAAAAGAAGAAAGGCATAAGCTCCCTTACATGTTATTGATCACATCATTACATCAGTCCTGCCTCCCCCAGTCCTATGTATACAGCCTTTATGGTCTCCCTATGGGACCTCACTGATATTCTCCCATGATCTCCAGGAATTTTTCCCTGGGTCTTCTTGCCACCTTGTCATGCAGCCACATGCCCTGAATTACTTGCAGGGCATGGGAAATAAAGGTTTATACATCAGCTCCATCACTATCCCTACTGCAATGTTTTGCACAAGCTGCTGGGTAGCAAAGCACTTGCAGAAGGCAGTTCATCTCATCCCATGGTAGATGTCTAAAACAGATCACCCTCTGGAAGTGCTCATCTCTTTGCTCTTTACAGAAGGAAACTAAAGACCAGGTTAACTTGATACTTATCTTCTGGGAGCTAAGTTAGATGGGATGAATCTGTCCCACTGGATCAGATCTACAGATATGCTTAGGCACCAGTTCTTATCCAAACACCTAAATATGAGTCATGCTTCCTAATGTGATGCTTAAGTTTCCTCTGCCTCAGTTTCCCTGTTTGTAAAGCACAGTGAACAATATCATTTTATTTTGCACTATCACAGTGTGAGCACTATGTTTAAAAACCCCTTTGACCACTTAAATGACAATATACGGTAAACTCATGATCATGACTCAATATGTAATTTAAAGTATTGTCTATGGGGCATGAGGCTGGGGAGACCAACAACCCCGGACACACTTGAAGGAAGTTCTTAGCACGGGGAAAGATGTGGGATCCTTTAAGTCCACATACCCTATGACCTTGTCCGGCTGACACTTTCTACAGATGTATTAATGAGATTGTAAAGGTCTAGCAGCTGTATCTGGATCACTTTTCCATGAAAAATGAGAGTGGAAAAGTGAAGGAACAGGGATGGTTAGCTTGTGTGTGTGTATGAGATTGTGTACGTCCACATACATGAGTGGGCAGAGGACATTAGAGGCAGCTGGCGGAGTGCACGAGCTTTAGCAGCGCGGGGAGCTCAGGAAGCCCCAGAAAAGCTGCTGTTGAAGTAGACTGCTGTTGCCGACTGCAGCTCTGCCAGCCGGCTGAACAGATTGCCTGGTGCATACGAGCAGCACGCAGCCACGGGAACGGGAGGGGAACGGCGCTGCGGGGTGCTTGCTGCAGAGTCGGGCAGGAGAGCGAGCAGGGTTATTTAATAGATATTTATCAGTTAAATGTTAATCTTCTAACCCGTGCTATAGAAAACAGGGAGAGGTAGGATTCCTGCCTAACCACCTCACCATCCGCATCTCCGACAGCACAGTAGTAGGTGATTGTAGGAAATGTTTTCCATATTCTGTCTCTACCCCAACCTCTACCTTTCCGAAGGGACTGAATCTACATGCAGTGAAAGCAGGCAGAGCTTTGCGCATTGATCTCAATGCTGCCAAAATCCAACCTTTCAGAGGATGACCTGTGTGGACCTCCAACCAAAAATACCGAGAAGGGGACAACAGGAATAAGGGAGAAGCGCGAGCAAGTCATTTTAGGTCGGAATAGTTTTTGAAGCCTTTCATTCTCCTCCCCGGCCACTAACAAGGCACAAATATTGGAACCAAAGGGTTAAACGCAAGTCGTGCTCAGATAAACAAATCTATGGGAGATAAATCAGTTGCCGTGCCAGCTGACACCAAAAGCAGCCAGCACCGACTTGGCACGTAGGAGACGATCTAAAAGGCTGCACCGAGCTCCGAGGCTCAGCGTACACAGACTGTTTCCTGGCTCTCGCTTGGCCAGTCCTGCTCACTTTAAAGCAGAAGCAACAACCACTTGCATTAAATTTCTCATCCAGTGGCAGATAATGAGAAGGTAGTTGTGTATTCTAGGGCTCAGCAATTAAAAACCAAGGAAAGAAGTGTAATAAGCGGGCAAGAAAAGGGCATAAATGATCTCAGTCTCTGCCACTAACTCTATGTGTAGCCCTTGACAAGTCCTTTAATTTTTGTTTCGTTTTGTTTTCTTGAACCTCTTCATCTAGAATAGAAATAAGCAACATTTCTTACATTTGATTTTTTCATTTGGTCTTTCTGACCGGCCGTTCAGCATTCTGGTGGATCTTATTTTAGGGCCTTTAAGTAGTACTGCACATAACATCTAATTAATAATGACAGTTATAGCTCTAAGGGAAGATTTGCTTTACTTCTGAAAGAGTGACGCTTACCTATTCAAGCTGGTCAAATAGTGGATAACGCTATCTGTCAATATACTGGACAAATCATCCTGTGTCAAGAATACCATTAGCTGCCTCCGGAGCTTATTGACTGTTGCAGGCAATTATTGATTTAAAAAACAGTGACATTGTTTAATAGCTGCCCTTGGCTCCACCTTTCTATAGTTTGGGCTGTGCTTTATTGCTGTTATAGCAGCACATTTGTTAAGTGCTGCTATATATGTGAGGAGCACAGACATTGATGTAATTCTGGAGTGTAACCCTTGAATTAAAATCCTACTCTTCTTTAAAAAGGTGCATTTAGAGAGGATACTGAGAGTTTGACTCCTGTGTCAGGGTATGCTGTTGAATTGGTATGGGGGAACTCACATCAATAACTACTTCTTACAGTACAGTACAATTTAAGGGCGATATGCTGAAAAATGAGACATCTACACTTGCTACGACCCCAAACTTCCTAGCTCAAATGCAAATTAAGGCCTTGTCCCTATATAGGTCAATGTGTTAAATGTTAGGCACAGAAATAACCCAACGGAACTTCATCACACTCTGAGACACGAGTAAACAGACCCATTAGCGTAGTATTCTGTCATATAAGCATCCTTAAAACCATATTCTGGTTTAGGATACATAAAAGTAAAGGCATCAGAGAGCAGGGCAGCTGCAGCACTCAGGAATTTAAAGCCAGATGGTGACTGTACATTCTCTCACACTATATATGTTTGTGTTTGTGTGTGTATGCATAAAAATAAATAAATAAATAAATAAATAAATAAATAAATTTTTCCTCACACTCATTAGATGGACTTTGACTTTTAGTTTTAATTCAGAGCATAATGTTCAGTATAAATCTAATTGACTTTCCAGTGGCTTAACTTATTAGTGAAAATGAGGTCGATGGATCAAATCTAAAAGCCTGTATAATAAAAGGTTCTGCAGGACTTTTCTTAAGTACATTAGCAAAGTCTCAGCTATAGAAAACGTATGTTAGTAAAATGGAAGTTTGGTCTTACAGCACTCAGAAAATTAACATTGTTGAAAATGTGAATCTTTTCATAATGTCTAAACACAATAAAATGCAATAATTATTTGGCCATATATAAAAATGATCATTTTATATAATGAATATAAAAATGAATGTAAATATTTATATAATGAATATGAAAAACAGTATAAAATGATATTAAAAATCTCTATTGCACAAAGCTACATTAATATTATGTTCTAGCTATTATTATAGATATCATGAAATTCAAAATCAACTAAAATTCTAACACAACTAAAACTATCTACAACCAGTATTTAGACTGAAACAGTGGTATTTTTTCTTTCTTCTTTTTTAGATTATAGGAAAGAATAGCTAAATCTGCATTTGAATCTTAAATAGAACTTCTGTCTTTTTGAGCAATCAATGCACATGCCAGGATGCCAAAAATACCAAAATTCCATCAAATATTTCATACTGCCCTGATCTTCTCCCAACAAGAATTCTGGACTTCAGGATTTAAGCCACACTTAAGGATTTAAGCTGCCACTCTCTACAACTGATAAACTAAGACTGAATTTTTCATGAGTCAAATCGTTCTTTGGGGTCTGTTTTTGCATCTTCCTCTAACTTTTCTCCCATGAGTCACTGTAAGATGTAGGATACTGAATGAGGTGGTGTCATGTGAGGAACCAGTTCCTTTATGAGCTGTTGGTTTGAAGAATAGGAGGCTATGGACTTTGTGAAAGACCGGGATCGAGCAACACTGGCTTGCTTTCTCATCCTGTGCCTAATAAAGCCACAGGCAAAACTCCCACAAGATGTCCTCATATTGGTATTCTGAATTCAGATGTTAGCAATGTAGGCATCTATGTCTGTGGTTTCCCTTCCTATTCCATGGACATCTCCTCAGAGGAGCTTTAGATGATGGGAAAAAGCGCAGGGGAATGACACCATCAGAAATGGTTAACAATAATGGAGTCCACAGTGGCTAGCGCAGCTGCAGATATATACTGCTAAAGCTAGGCGAGATGAACGCGATGACGTTTGGTAAACCTGCTTTTCGGTGGGCTCGGGAGGCACTCGTGTCTGCCCAAAGCACTCGGCAGAGCCGCTCCTGTTATTCTCATGGGAACCTGGAGCACAGTCTTAGCGCTTCTGCTCTGCCTGGTTCTTCAGACTGATGCAACAGGTTGAACGACCTTTGTCAGAAGGAGCTTGCCTAGAGCATTGCCAACGTGTCTGCGTGTCTTCGGTGTTAGCAAATTAATACGGTATTTGAAAATAGGACATCTCCCATGTGAAATCTTGAAAGTGCCTGGAGTTGTGTAGAGAAGCCAGGACACCACGGGTGTTCGGCATAACTTTCAAGATTAGTCCTCCAAAGTCATTAATGGCTTGAGTATGCAGGTCTGATGTCGAAGACACCACCCATTTGAACGGCTCAGTGCAGCCCACCCGAAAGGGAGGATGCTGAAAAAGAGTGAAGGGCTTTGAACAAAAGTTTCAGCTTAGTTCTCCTGGTTTTCTAGACTCCCACCGTCATCTTCACACTAAATCCTTCGATTTCAAATTTAGAAGATCAGAAAGCACATTTGATTTATTTTAAGTGTGTGTGTGTGGGGAAGGACTGAATTTAAAATTATTTCATGGTAAGGGTTTTGAAAAAGGACAAAGCACAAAATACATTTGATGTTGTACTGAAAAGACTCCCTTCATTATTTTGTTTTCTTAGATGCTGCCTTTCCCCTTTCCTGTCGTATCAAACATAATATTTTTGTAGAAGTTAACTTTTTAATGAATAATAAAATCATACAAATTGATGTATAACTTTTCTAACACCTAGTTGAGAGGTGATTGTATGTTCAGGGTTGAAGAAGAAAAATGTCAAGTCCTGTGGTTATTCCAGAGGATACAGAACTAAGCTAATCTAAACTTTTAACCTATTAGCAGCAGTTAAGATATTAGCAACACTTTTTTTTTTGGTTGTATTTATTCGGTGGACACTGGCAGAGCTATCACAGCCTTGTCCAGCTCCTTTGTGCTTCCCTGCATCTAACGCAGCAGCACCACTCAGTGGCTTAAGGTTTCCCTTTTATGCGTTCCCCAGCTTTTTATTTTGGAATTTTTATTGTTTGTTTTGCACATCCGAACTTTTGAGATTTTCTATTGTAATGAATGTCTAATTTCTAAAATATGAATTGGCATGCATTTTGGGTGCCATATCCTGGAAATGGGCAGGCCTTTCTTAATCCCTCCCAGAAAAAAAATCAGAAAAAAAAAAAATCCCACCTGTGTTTCTCATATCTTTTCTAGAATTCAAAAACCATCCATGATAACCAGCGACTGAATAATACAATGCAATGAACCATCTTATCGTTTCCACTTTCCAGTCAGAAATGTACATTACCTATCTTGAAAAAATAATTTAAACAGAATTCTCTTGCAGTTATTCTCTGGGCTTTGATACATCCGTTTCTCTTGTGGGAAGCAAACTATTACCTGGATCAAATAAATTATTTTTATTCTCCTAATTTCAGGTTGGGAAGTAGATAACTTGGGACAAACTCATGCAGGTAAGAACCAGTCCTGCTCACCATCTCCTTCAATATATCTCTGTTCTCAAAAATTGTCTGTAGAGCACATTATAATCTGAGATTATTAGTTTATGTACCACCTGCTGTGATAACCAATATATGTAGTTCTCATGGTAGCATTCTGACAAAAAATAAAGGTAAAAATCTGTTATGTTTCTAGAAATCAGTATGAGCTAACCTAGAAACACCAAATTAAGCTATCTTGTTTAAAACCAATTAGTTATTATTTGTTATTGATGGACGGAACTCAGTTTCCATGAATTCTGTGGTAAGTGTTCATACTTAAATAGTTATGGAGTTTGTTAATCCTAAAAGTAAATTTCTAGAAACATAATGTTTTATTTTTATATTTTTATAATAAAATGGGTCCTAATGTGATTATATGTCTTTTTAGCTAAGTGCTGGCTGTTTGCACTTGTGAATGCTTAACTTTATAGGTTCAGCCTTGATTTAAACTCACAAGTAAAACTATGTTTACTTCTCCAAAAGAGAAAATCAAGAATTTATTGATATTGGGCTTGATCCAAGCAAATAAAATTCAGTTGGATTCTTCTCACTGACTTCCACAGAGACCCCTTCTGGTTCTAATAGCAAACACAAGCAAAACGATTTCATGCGAAATTTCTATTTTTATAGGTGATTATGACCTGCTGGAAAGTGCAGCCCAGTCTCCCATAGGTAAGAAATAGAATCAAGGAATCTTTCCCCTTTTCATTTTAACTCTTCTAAAAAGGAAGTTCCAAGCTTTTTCTCCTGCCAGCTGGGTATTATTTTCTAATCAGTTCTAATTATGGTGACACATTTCCTAGTGTGTTACTTTTAGCTGTATTATGAAAATTTATTCATCAACTATTGAGCACTGTGATCTAGCAAGTATATTGTTATAAATTATATCTACCTGCTTAATAATAATTGCTAAATGGTGTTAAGGTAACTCAGCGCTGTGATTCAGTGCTTATTTTCCATAGAAAACTGGGGATGAATGTGCAAAAGTAATTTACCAAAATTTGCCTAGTGCAACGTTCTTAAATGAATGCTGTGATTAAATAGATATATTCTGTCTCATGGATGGCAAACAGATTCTCTAAAAATAAGGTCACTGCCACTTTTATGAGCTACTTGACTAAAACTGCTTTAAGAATGTGAAGCAGCACAACCTTAATAAAAGAAAAAAATTGAAATTTCTATCAATTCTAATCAAGGTACAGCCCAAACTCCATAACCTGTAGCATTTCAATAAAAAAATAGTTCATTGTGCTCAAGACAAATAAGCTCTAATGTTTCAACCAGGTCACTGAGCTCTGATAAGAGTAATGCTGGTTAAAAAGACCACTGAGGGTGCCATCCCACCTTAGACAGCCTCAGTAACAAAGCTAGTCTCAACAGGCATTTTCCCTCTTCTGTTCCCACCAATATAGTTCTAAGCCCCTTGACTGTGTCAGTGAAAGGTATTTAGGAGCTATTCTTTAAATGAGATTAGCCAAATCATTAGGCTAAAAAGAGAAAAAAAGAAAGAGGTTTTCTATGAGCCAGCTTGGAGGTTCCTCACAAGCACTTGGTTTAGCATAAGCTTATGAATTGGGATTGGCACAAATAATAGGAAGCAGAGGAATGTGAGAAGCTCTGAAGTAGGTTTGTTCTCAGAGAATTTGTAAGTGAAGCCACTCAGGACATCTGGAGATGTAAACGAACGTGTCGCTGTCAGAGATTCCCACCCTTTCTTTCCTTTCCTATGGACCCTTCTCCCAAGGTCACTCTCAGAGCAGAGCCTAGTCTTCAAGACATATGGGTGGCGTACATTGTCCTCTCACTGTAGGGGAGCAATGCAGCTGCTTCAGTATAGACCTATAAGGCTGTTTTAGATATCCTACAGCATCCTGCCTGGCCTCCAGCTGCTGCTCCAAAAAAATCATGCTGGACTTGCATTTAACTTGCCAGCCTTATGCAGACACCTCAGATACAAATAGTCTGGGTCATCTCAAATGGCACAATGTACCTATGTTTAGACACTGGGCTCACCTTCTAGCCATCTGAAGTGTAGATGTCTACATCAAAACTATATTCTTTAGAAAACTTTCAGAGTCAATGGAGAGACATGGGCACACAGGGTGCCTTTTTTTAGATATCCACTTGAGAATGAGATCTTTGGTGCTCTAGAAACACTGTCTATATTGATTAGATCCCTTTTGCTGTCTGGTGAACAGCTGTAGAAAGACATCCATTGGCACCTACTGGAGAAGTAGGTCATTAAAGATGTCATTAAAAATTAAAGATGTCATTAAAGCCTTCTATGTATAGTCAGATAAGTTGTACCCACATTTGTAGTGAGGTTTTCTTTGGTCACATGCCAAGGGGAAGGGAGGGTATGCCCTGTGGTTTGCTTCAATAACTTCATTTCAGCTCTACCTAACATTTGACATAGGGGACATCAGCAGAAATTGCACTGAAGATGGCTGGTCTGAACCTTTTCCTCACTATTATGATGCCTGTGGCTTTGATGAAAATGAAACAGAGTCTGATAACCAGGTGACAATTAATTTTACAATTAAAAACAGGTTAATGAGTGTGGGGGGAAGTAGTCTGGTTTTTTTGCTTTTTGCCCAGTCTCTGATCATGTCCTGATTTGATGGTGATTAGAATGAAACAATCATATATATAAAATGATATAAATATGTAAGAAGAAAGCTTTTAATCTTTCCTATCCTAATACCAAATACTTCCAGAATATGAGTGTTTACTGATGATATGGCTTGTAACTCTTAGAAGCACGGATTGGACCCCATTTCTTCCCTATTGACTAGGGAACTCTTTAGCCATCTACTTTCTACTGCAGATACCTGCACAGTGGTCACAGAAATTATAGATACCCTTTGCTAGGCGACTGACAAATAAACTTTACACAATGTGGATCCAAGAGTACGCCAAACATACAGCAACCTGTGTGGATAATATACAGTGAGATATCAGGGGAACCAAAAGAAGAAGACAACCAGGCTGTTTAAGAAACAACCTTGTTTATGTATCTCCCTACACTTTGACAGGGTAAAAAAGATGTGACTGTAGGTGAAGCTTCTAACATTGTATTTTTTGTCTCCCAAGGATTATTACTATCTATCCGTGAAGGCTCTGTACACGGTGGGATACAGCACTTCCCTCGTTTCCCTCACCACCGCGATGGTCATCCTGTGCCGTTTCCGGTGAGTCACGATGTGAGCGGAGAGTTGTTCAGTCACTGGAGAAAAGAGACCAGACGTAGTTCATTGGCCCAAAACATTTAGGTTTTTACCTCAACAACTGCAAAATAAGAGGGAGAAGCCCTTTACTGTGGGTGTTCCCTCAGGAGGCAGCCACTCTGGTAGTCACATTTCAGTAGATCGCAGATGGGCTTGGGTCTATTTTATACTACCCTGCCTGCTTTCTGTTCTGCTGGAAAATCCCCCAGATCCACTTCTGCTGGAAAATCCCCCAGATTAGATAGGTTTGGGGTCAGTATTATCCACACACCTGTCTTTTAGACATTGGGATGCTTAGCACCAGGGTGCTAGGAGCTCTGGTCACGCAATAGCTATGCCCAGTGTGCTATTTCCAAGAGAGAAAAGTCTCTTTTTTTTCTCTCTCTTTTCCTCTCCTTTGTTCTTTCCTCTCCAGGAAGCTTCACTGCACTCGGAACTTTATCCACATGAACCTCTTTGTTTCATTCATCCTGCGAGCAATATCCGTGTTCATTAAAGATGGGGTTCTTTATGCCGAACAGGATGGTAACCATTGTTTTATCTCAACCGTAAGTAAAACTGAATTCTTTTCCTTTATCTTTTCAGTATGAAATAACAAAAATAGTGAGTCAGGCAGCAGTCCATAGGGTATCAGAGGCTGAGAACCTGTTGGGAGAGAAGGCGCTTTGTGGTAAACTTCCCTCCCAGTTCACAGTGAAACAGTGGATGGCATAGTCTGATGATGTAATTAGTGTCCAGGGGTCTGTGCTTTAGGACAAATCAACAAGTTTCAGTTTCTGACTCTATTCAGGTAGTTTCTCCCTTTCACAGGTCTGCATAACTATAGGTTGGATGGGAGCACAATTTCCTTCATCTAGGGTCTAGATTTTCTCCAGGGACTTATTTTCTCTAGATAGTGGGAGGTCAGGTGTAAAGAAAGGGACCGTTCAGGCATAGGAAATACCCCTGATGGTCATACCTACCTTTGCCAGTCTCAGAAAATCATCAGCATTAGCTGTGTGTTTGTCTCTGAAGTCTTCTCAGTGTGTAGTTTCATGGAAAGCAGTCACTTTCACTGATGCACTTAACTATGTATTGCATGTAAATCCTAACTTGGTTCACATTTAAGGGTAGTATTTGATCTAATAAATCAGCTCACTTAGAACAATTATGATGGAATTATAGTGACTTCCCAAACTGAGATCTTCTTTATCCATCCAGTATGAACTAAATTCCCTAGGAGTCACTTCCATAAGAAAAGTGCATCTGTCTAATTTTTTAGTCAGTCTTTTTTTTGGTCATTTAAACAAGTTTTCGCTGTTAATTCTCCTCAGTGGTAAAACTGAACTCATATTAGAGCTGAAGTTTGTTCAAATCTCTCTTCTAACAAGGGCACCTGCCTTGTTGTTTTGAACCACCTGAAGCACAAAACACATTAAAATCAGTGATCTAATCGTCAGATCTTCAGCTGGCATAAACTGTAGGAGCTTCTTCGAAGCAGCTCAAGTTCTGATGGTTTATATTGGCTGTAGACTTGTCCCAGAGGATGGGGTACAATTGGGAACTAGACAAAATTGTCGACCTCCCACTGGCTCAGGAAGGATCCTCCAGGTCGCAGGCTGCTTCTGCTGCGACATGTTGAAAAGACAGTTTTGTAGGCCTCATGATATCTCCCTGGGATGCAACACTGGAAAGACAAGTGTGTCCTACTCTTGCAGCTTCGGGGTAGAGTGTGGTTTCCACCTGAGGCTTTTAAAGTGTTTTTTTCTTTTTTTTTTCCTTTGGTCTGCTGCTTTTCCCCCCACTAAATGAATGAAAGTTTCTATCCTTCTGTACAGTGAATCACTCTGCTTTCTTTACACTTAACGCTCACTTTCATTTTCTGTCCCTGAGGGACAATTCCTGCAAATTGCACGGAAGCACAATTATGAACTCCACGCAGGAGGGGGCATCCTTTGTGCTCCCACTCTCAGGGCTTCCCACAATCATCTTGCCATTTCAAATCCTTCCTTAGGTTTGCTCGATAAACAACTGGGTGCTTTTCTTGTCTGCACTTAATTCCTAGAAGAGGGCTTAAATCTAGCAATTAGTGTCCATTGTCGATGTGAACTCCCACTAATGCAAGAAGTTCTCAAGCTCTCTGCAGGCACTTGTCGACCACCTCCCGTGGATAAAATTGGTTACCTGCCCTTTAAAGCTTCAGCGTCTAAGTGGCCCCTCACATTCTTCTCATGCTTTTAAAACTTTACTATTGAAAGTGTATAATACAAGTCCCAACTGTGCTCCTCTCCACTGATGGATTTGGAGAGGTTGAAAGCATTTCCTCTCTCTGACAAAACAACATGGAAATAACTTTGTTTTTGCTTGGTTCTCTGCAGGTGGAATGTAAAGCTGTGATGGTCTTTTTTCACTACTGTGTCATGTCCAACTACTTCTGGCTTTTCATTGAGGGACTGTACCTTTTCACTTTACTCGTGGAAACCTTTTTCCCAGAGAGGAGATATTTCTACTGGTACACCATTATTGGCTGGGGTACGTGACACTTCTTATGTATAATGTGTCTCGCTGTGCAAGAAACTTTCTTCCTTCTCTTGAAAGTTTCACTGCAGGCAGAAGAATGAATTGCTGGATATTTCCACATACCAGCTTGAAGTACAGTTTTAGTCTTTGTATAGAAGGGTCATTGCAGACCAGACTGTGTTGTGTTTCTTCGTCTGGGTATATTTGAACTGAAATCCAGAGCACGTTGCATCTCTTGCTGAGATGTAGTCAACAGCTGAGAATTGCCTTCTATAAGAGGCCTTCTTAATGCAAGTTCTGTTTAATCGAATCCGAAAAACTAAGTCTAGTCCATTTTCTAAGACTTCATTTGTGACTTTCTTCCAGCTAATATCTAAACTGAAAACATATCCAAAGAGTATCTGTGTATGCTTATCATACCTGGGTAGAAATGGGAACTGGTTATGTTGGGAAGAAACAAGGTTTGTTTCAGAAAGTCCAGTTCTGCAGTGATAACCAGTCTAATTGTTTTTCATGATGGACTAAAGTGATGCCTGTAACATGATAATTCAAACTATACTTTGCTGACAGGTTTGTTTGTTTGTTTGTTTGTTTGTTTGTTTGTTTTTGGTGGTTTTTTTTGTTTTTTTTTGTGCAGTAGTCAGATGGTGGCTGCAGAAGAATCAATTCATTTTAAATGCATCCTAAGACACCTAAGCTCGATATTTATACTTTAACAAAACTTACTTCAGAAATAATCTGGAAATAGAAATATCTTCTTATAATCCTGTATATTCGTGCATAAAACCTACAGATAACCCATATCCCTTAAACTGTTCTCCTTTGAATACAAATCCTCATGCAGCCTGAACCTTCAAGTAATCCACAGCCAGGTTTTTTTCTCAGCTCCTGGCAAAGACTCCCTGCAAAGGGGGAAAGGGATAGAGAAGAAAGAGACTGTGGATCAGAAATAGCCTATGGCATATCAGAGGCCGGGAAACTATTAGAAAAGTCATTCAAACTTCCCCTTGTACTAACCACATACAGATGTATAATCACACTATTGCTCAAATATAAGACCATTTTCGTAGAGAACTTGTGGGTCACATCTATGACAATGTGAAAAATAGAAAATAAAACATTACAGAAATCTTTGCAATCCAAACACAAGCCAGGGATTGGGTTCCTTTAGCTGAGTTTGCACAAATTTCGTATCTCGAGACGCATGTGAATGTGAGAATATTGCAACACAGAATATCAACTGACAAAAGGATTTTTCAGTCTCTGTAATGAAAGAACTGCTTGGATAGACTTATTCTATAATGCAGCCTCAACATTTTTGTTCTTGAGTTGAATACTGCAAATAAGATCAAGATCTTCAGTTTATAGTAATCACCTTGTGTTCAAAGCGGTATCAATAGTACCCATTAGTAGCGCTAAGGGAATCTCCAAAAGTTTTTTCTTTTTTTTTTTTCTTTTTTTTGAGTCCTCAATTCTCTCAGTTCCTGCATATTTCAATTTGTATTGAAGTTCCCCAGACTTGGTAAGAGCAATTGGCACTTTACATGGACAGGAACTCTTCCGGAGTTTGCATTCAAGTTCTCAAGTTATTCAGGGCAAAAGCAGCCCCTCGGCTCTGAGCTGAGGGAGAGTTGAGTTGGAGCAGCAAGAAGCGCAAGCTCAGCATTTTTCAGGAGCTGGATGTTTATCTGTTTCTTGAATTGTGCTGAGCACATCAGTGTCCACGACTGATTAATGAGAATTACATATAGCTATGTTGATCCAGATCATTTTGAACTCTTAAATGCGCAATAGGTTGGTAATTCCACGAGGTAGACTGCTTGTTTTCTGGGATCTTTCATAATGCCTGTTCTTTACTTAGGACAGAAATAAAGCCAGCAAAAAATAGCACTTTTCTGCCACCTTTAGGGTTTATATGTTTTTTAGTGTTACTCAGAAGCTGGAAAGAAAGTGATAAAGTCATATATTTCTTTCTGGTGTAAAAAAGGCAATGTGGGTATGTTCAAATAGCAGATGGTCCAAAACTCCAAGTTGATATGAAATGCACGTTTTGAATGATATCATGACACACTGAGTCTAATTCTGCCTTCCTACCCTGTTTCATATTTGGAACTCCACTACTGTCAGAATTTCTACGGTGGAAACCACTGCAAGCTAGAGGGCACGTCAGACCCATGACTCATATTTAAACATTATTTTTATTATTTTGCATCTATTGAGTGCACAAAGATCTTGGTGTTTTTTTAGATATTCTCATATGAGAGTGGCAGACTTCATTAAATTAAACACGCACAATTCTTTCTCCCAGAAGCCTGTCATTTTATTTCTTTCTGTCATTTCTCTTTCAAACATACCTGTGTGTGCTTTTTTAAAGGAGCAGGGCTTCATCAGTCATCTAGGTCTAAGAGCGATATTTTTATTTCTGATAGTGGGGAGATGAGATTTGACAGAGACTCACTTAAGTGGATTCAGGCCAATGCCTAATTAATGTGACATCAACACAGCCTTGCAAAAATGTATGAAACATAATTGTGCCTGTCAACTTATAACAGTCTCATTCACGGCTGCAAGCTGAGGTTATCAAGGCCCATGTTTGTTTGTTTTTTAGCACCTTCATCTTTCCAGTGGTGCTTGAGTAGACACAGGCAGTTTTCTAGTCAAAGACTTTATTTGCTGTAAAATGTAGTCTCAACTTATCCAGAATTTACTTGCAAGAGCCCATTAATTTTTTTTTGAAATTTTCTACAGAAAAGAACACCCTACTGGTGCTTCCAGAAAGGAAAATCAATCCAGTTTTCTGAGTGGATTATTTTATTTTGACTTTATTTGTATTCTATTCTACTTGTAAATTTTAAAGGTTAAAGAAATTTCTGAAATGGAAATAAAACAGTCTTGTGCCCAATATTCTTTTTTTTATTTTTTTTTTTCAGGAAAAATTAAACAATCTTGTGATTGATGGAAAACTATTCTCTATTGGTTTGTTCTGGTTCAATAAGCAAAGCAAAAATCACTTGTTTACACAATAGCAGATTTAATGTAATATATGCAAATCATTTACAACAAAAACACGTAAGAATACAAAAAATACAATAATGCCATTACAGCTCTACATCTGCCACTCTGCAATCATTGCATAATTACAGTAGATCTAGACAAAGAAACTGATTTTATTTTGTACAGAGTACATTTTACTGTTAATACAACAAGACATAATACAACAGCTTTGAGCAATAATGATCTGAAACACCATTATTATTTTCTGCTATCAGTTTTAGTTATGCAGTCCCACCAAGATTAACCCATCCTCTCACTGAGACATGTTTCTAGACGCGTGAATTAATCTAATGGATTGAATTGTTTGGAGCACGAGCGGTAGCAGAAAATAAAACCTCAGTGGAGAAGTTGTAAAGACATACTCGTTGCTGAGCAGGTAAATAGGTCTAGATTGATAACGACATCACCATCTTATCTTCTGCAGGCACCCCAACAATTTGTGTCACTGTCTGGGCAGTGCTGAGACTTCACTTTGATGATACTGGGTACGTACCACCACGTGAGAAATCGTTTCACGGGCGTTCAGCACGATGGCAAGGATGGAAGAGAAATCTAGTGATCAGAGCACAGGACTGAGATTAATTTCTCAGCCCACTTCTGACACTGTTTTGGATATGCACATAGCTTAGGCCCGTATTCAGTCCAGAGTGCTTTCTTGTGCAGCTGCATAAATAGCCATAATCCAGTGTTTATGTTCTTATGCCACCAGTGACCTCGTTGAAGCAGATATAGGCATCTACAATGCAAACACGCAGCTGGCCCTCAGCTCCCTGCTCAGTGAAGTTAGTGGAGTCCACCACAAGGTTCATCTCATCCTAAAATAGCTGTCAGGTGAATCACACCTGTGTTTGCCTCCTTCTCTCCAACTGAGAATGAAGGAAGGTGACGGTGACAAGCTCAGTTGTAGAAATCACTGAAGATAGCTCTGAGGAGGTGAGTGAATTCCACACGAGGAGCTGCTGAGCTTAGATTTACAAAGGCAGCTAGGAGTTTAGTCTGCAGGTCTGCAAAGATCCTGTATCCTTTTCTGAAAGACCTGAAGGAAAGACTGCTACCAAGATGGTCACACACATCCCAGTAGTCAGTAGACTGACTGGTATGACAGAACAGCAGACACAGCTGGTAGGAATGAATGTGTAAATAAACTCTGAACATCAGCCAAACTTAGCAATGTTTGCTCTCGAGAGATTATGTCTGAAACTGCTCAAATCATAGAAAAATTGATGAGGAATAAGGGGGGTTGAATAAAATTTGGAAAATTTGGCAGTGGTCGTTGGAAAACCTTGATCTGAGTGAAAGGTAGCATTATGTACCCAAGTCGCATTTCCATGGGACTTCAGCTCACATTTTAACTTCCCCTTATATTAGAGATCTGGGGATCCAAAATTTGCAAAAGGCTCACAGTTCTGTTAGGTTTTCTTCATCCTCTTTCTTTTATGGTCTTTTTGGAAGGTACATAAAACCCTTCCTCCACAGAGGATTCCATTACTTTGACCCAATGTTCTATTTTGACATTAAAACAAATTAAAGCACTTATTTCCATGCAAAACAAGCCAGAAACCCCTGTTGTGTCATTATTATGATTACAACACTGGTCCTCAATGCATTAATTTCTCTGAGGAGTCCAAACAGTCCTTGTGCTTTGCGGGTAGGGGGAATATCTCACAGAAGGAAAAAGGGGGGGGAAAAAAAAACAAAAAAACCCTCTCCTTTCTTTTAGAAGAGCTATTTAGCATGCAACACATTTAGGCAGATTCTAGCTGAGCGTCTCAGTGGTTACTTTTTAAAAATCAGTGAGCATTGTTCTGGGGGTGGAGGAGAAGCCAGCATGAGCCTGAAAACATTGCAGAAATTACAGAACTGGGAAACCACAGTCACAAAGGGATGGACTAAAATATAGACTCTGCGTCTGAGTCGCCTCTTGCTCACTCCTTAAAAAGCTGGCAGAGCTCCCTTGACTTCAGCTCCTGATTCATATCGCTGCAAGCGACAGGTCTGGGGAGATAAATGCAACTGTCTGTTTACCCGGAGCTGTGCTGCTGAATTAAATGGAGTTATTCCAGACGTCCACCAGAGAGGTAACAGAGATCAGACTCTGTCCTTTTCAAATGGAAATGACATGCGTCCTCCCTCCCCCATCTCACTGGCTTCCTGCCCTTCGCCCCTCCTGAAAAAGCATCCTATGCTCCTGACCTCCACCATAGCAAGACATCGGTAATGAAATTAGAGAGCCTGTTTACGTAGTGCAGCTTGTTGGCTGATCTTACAGACTGCTTTGTTTTGCACTGCTTATTTTTATTTTTCCTCCTGATCATGTTTGTCTAAGGAGAAGGTGGTGTTTCTTCCACCGCATCCATCCAGTAGACCTCACAGGGCCCGGACCAAAGAAGTCCTTAAAAAAGGCTTTGTGTGGCTTCACTTGACTCAGTGTTGACATCTACAAGGCTGAAACTGTCAGCTGAGCTTTTTGGGAAGGCACCCTGTAAAAGGACAGGAATAGGTCAAAGAAGAGGAATAGGTATTTCTGGGGAATGATTTGTCTCTTCCTAAAGTACTCATTTAAAATGCGGAAAAACATCTGCACGTGCTGATTTGTCCTCATTGGGGTCCAGGGTAACTAGCTGAGTTGTAGATGTCTTCAACATAGATGACTGAAATTATAGCAGGTAGATTCCACCCCTTTTAATTTCACATTTTGACATGGACAGATTGTTGTATAATGGTGCCTATTTATATGGCTAAACTAATATTAACGTTTGCCCAGATTCTTCTCAGGAATGGTCAACTTGCTAAAGAATTTCAGGGTAGGATTAATGTGTGTCTTAAGCCAACAGGCTGAGCTTTGCAAATGATGGGGAATTTTCAGCAGTAGCCACCTGATTTAGAAATGTGCACCAAGATTTTCAAAAATAATTGGTGATTTTAGGTGCTTTTGTTTTGTGTCATACAACTGTAGATGACTGAAAAGAGCCTGATTTCCAGACAAGGGGTAAGAAGGGAGGTACCCTGCCTCTGAACTTTTGTCCCCTTTCAAATATTTCAAGTTGGGCATCCAAAATGAGGTAACTCAAAAATGTTACTTTACATTTGAAAATCTCATCCATCAGTCCAATAGATTTTGGCGGGGAGGTGAGGGGCTAAGTGTCTAGGATTTGCAGATAGAAGGAAAAATATGTGATTTTGTGTGGTTTTGACCTCCCATCTCTAAATTTCCTCTCTTCTCACTTACGCCACCACACATACACTTACTGTTTGTTTTATCGGAATCCAATAAGATATTGCATTTATAAGTGCAGAGGAAACTGTTAAACCAGACCTCACTCAGCTGCTTGGGATTTCTCTTACACGTGCTCAGGTGCTGGAACTTTAGCTCTGAATCCTCACACTTATACATGTATATAGTCTTTTTTAAAGTTAGGGGTTTTCACTTTTCCATGAAATACTGCCAGACTGCCATTTAAATGACATAAAATTTGCATTAAGCTCTCATAAGATCAGCAGTGCTTTATTCCCATATGTTCTTTCAAACTGTTATTTGGCACCTAACAATGCACCATGACAACTACTGCTAGGATTTCTGGCTGTTGTCCCAGTGGGAGGGAAACCCTCCTTCTCAAAATTTCAGGTACAAAGTAGACATTTTTATGGGATTTCATGTTTTCTAGAAGGGAAGAAAGTGGGGATGAATGAAAGAAAATTTGTAGCTGGCAAATGTTTTAATTACTCAAGAGTCGTAATGAAAATACTGTGTGGGGCAGCGAATAAGATTTTTTTCATCATTACTATTTGTCTAGCTTTAAAAATATACTAAGGCTGAAAACATATATATGTATATATATTTACATACATATATATGTATAACTTCCTCTCATTTGCTTTCTCTACAAATGAATGTCCAAATGAACCTATATAAAATAAACTTCAACAGAAGCCTCTAGTGAATCTGAAGGAAGATTTTAAATGCACAGGTAGAAATGCTATTTGAGTTATGATCAGTTGCTACTGACAATTTGAAAGCTGACACAGGAGCTAACTCCATCTTCTCTACAGGACTTGAACTTTCTCAGATGAATCCCTGTTCTTTGGTATGACTTCCCACCCAAAGACTGGCAAACCATTGCTATACGTAAATACGATCAGCTTCTAGTCCATCCTGGTGTATTAGATATGTACTGGAGTCCTTACATCAGAGACAGAAACCTGCATTTGTATCTGTTAATCTTGGGCATGTGATTTGGACATCAAACTTAGGAATATCCAGTTCTTACCCTCTGAGGCATCCCTGTCTTTTTATCCCCTCCACAGAGCTGCTTGGGTTGCCAGATTCTTAACTAAAGTGTCTCAAATAAAAGTCTGAGATCATCTGGGCCTAAAGGACAGATTTTCAAATATAGTGTCTGAAGATACAGAAGCATGCACAGGGTTTTTTTCCAAAATGTCTAAACTGTTTAGCAACTTAAGACACAGAAGTAGTGCTGAAATTGCCATTTTTAGATGTTTGGGGTTTTTTTAGATAAAGGCTGTAAAAGAAAGCTACACCAGGGAGAGACTAAGGAGTTACTACCTTTTGAATCCAAATAAAGTAGTTTAGGTACAAGATCAGCCTCCCTCTCTCTTCCTCCTCAGAAATTGTGGTAATTTTATTAATTTCCTTGTCATAGCTTCATCTTTTTCTTTCCCTCTCTTTCCCCACCCCATTCTTTCATTCGTAATTGCAGCTGCTGGGACATGAATGACAACACTGCCTTATGGTGGGTGATCAAAGGTCCTGTGGTTGGATCAATCATGGTAAGTAGCACTCGGAGGAGACATTTCTTCAGTGCTTCTGAGGGGGAAGGTAGGATCAACTTCTAACAGCTTTACAACTATGCTGCATCAGCTGTGCTGCACTAATCAACAGCTTGTCTGAATGTCCACGATTTCCCATGCAAAATGCCAGGCAATTCCATTCCTATAAAGAAGGTTAAAATACCAGCTAAATGGTGTTGCATTAGTGGCAAGCAAAGAGTACTCAAACAAGGAGTTATTCAGCTGCTTAAACATAGACACCAAATGCCATAAATAAGGCCATAGGCATTTGCATGGGGTTGGCAGATATGACACGGGATATATGGGAGTCCTGTGTCGTTTGGAATGGCAGCTGAAGGCCAAATGGGATACCTCAGGGCATTTGAAATGACACTAGATGCCATGGTCTAGGAAACCGAATTGCATCTTTAAGATGGAATTCATTTTGCAGCTAAATTTATTTTAGGTTGTATTAGGTTTATATTAGTATTGTGGACACAGTAGAAGGTGTCCAACTGTCAGCAAGTATCTAAGCTTTCTTCAGTTGATGGAAGCCTTGGGTTTGACTCAAATGACTCTCAATGCCTATGTATGGACAACTGAGATGCTCTGAGATATCCTGCTTGGCCTTAAGCTGCTGTCCCAAAAGAATATGGGAATTTCAAATGGTATTGGATTCCTCCATTTAGGAAATTAAATTTGTCCCTTAGTCAAAATGGTTAGTGCCAATCTAAAAAGTTCTTTGGATTACTACATATAGAGGTCTACTTTTGGGCACACTGAATTGCTCTCTAGACTCCGGTGAAAGTATTGGCCAGGTTTCCATTCACTGTTGAGAGAATTAGACACGCAGATGACAGATAGCTATATACATGTAGGTGCCTTCATCAGGTGTGCTGCTTCTCCACTTAAGGACTTGGGCATCTCTTTAAAGAACAGCTACCTTCACAGGCATCAAACATTAGAGCAATCTAGCAAGGGAGTCATGGGCTTCTCCATCCGTTTGTAGTCTTCAGATCCAGAAGAAAAATGCTTCTGATAGAGATGGTGACTCTGACAGAGATGCTTTAGTTTATTGGCCTCTTTACAGGATTAAAAGGTTGCATATCTGTGTTTTGTAAGAGACCAGCTTAAATTTTATAGTGTTTTCTTCTAGCCTTAAGAAATTATGGAGTCAGTGACAGCCAAATCTGAAGCCAAAATATCAAAATAAATTGTTTTTACTCTTCACCTCTAAAGCTTTAAAACTGTACCTATAATGAGATGATGTTATGAAGGAGCAGATGCCCAGGATGAGACAAAACAAGAAGACATGTAGAAGATCATAAAAACAAGACATTAGAGTCCATGCCATCTTGGGACAGATTCAGCCAAGAAAAGGAAAAGTGGCAAAACATGGGATTTTCAGCCAAGGGAAGACAATAAATTGTCGCTGAAGCAACCGCTAATGGCTGTTGTTAGGCTGCGAGATGCCTTAGTTCAGAGTATGAGAATTAAAGATACTCAATACCTCCTACTACTGAGATCTTTGTTGCATGGTTTTGATGTGCAGGGATCTTTCTTTTTCTTCCTTGTAATGGTTGGCAATAACAAATGTTGAAACCTTTTGGTTTATGTTTGTCTTACCTGGTGCTTGCAACCAGACACGTTCTTCCTTATTTTGGCTTGTATTTTTGCCTGGAAAGGGGGCAATATGCCCTTTGTAAAGTTATCCCATTACTCCTGACCCTATAGAGCTCCTAGGGTGAAGTCTGGAGAAGAATAAGGCCATAGAGACATGAAGTCACCATGAATGTCTCATTCTCATACTTTAAAAAAATATAGCATTGTCATCATTTTTTCCTTTCTTTTTCCCCTAGATAAACTTTGTGCTTTTTATTGGCATAATTGTGATACTTGTACAGAAACTCCAGTCACCTGATATTGGGGGCAATGAATCCAGCATTTACTTGTAAGTACGAAAAAAACAGTGATCAATTCAGATCTCTAATATACACATAGGAAAAAAAAATCCAAAAAAGACAACTTGGCTGAGTTCATTTGACTTTTGGAAGAGTCACAGGACTTATTAACATGCTTTGATTGATTTTTACTTTTTTTTTTTTTCTTTCAAATTCAAAAGCCACTAAAATGCATTTTAGTGTCGGCTTTTATCTTTCTTTAAAGAGCCTGGAAAAAAAAAGGATAAATATGAATGCTAATTCACAGGTCAGTTGTCTGGAAATTAACATACTGACCAGGCTTAAATATTATTATATTCATAGGACAGTCTGCTGTGCTTCATACGTACGAAGGGCATGATCCAAAGTTCACTGAAAGCTATAAGATTTGATGAAAGGATTTCATGAACTTTGGACCAGACTCCAATTTAGGAAGATCTCCTGAAGTTACATATGTTCCTATTGCTGGTAATTTTGAATCCATTCAACATAAGCTACATAAGTCCCCCACATACCCAGAATTGCTTAAAACCTTACAACAGATCTTTAAATTTTCCATTTTAAAGGTTTTAAAGCTTTGTTTGTGGTTTACTTCACCATTTTTTTAAAGCTGATGATGTTTTAGTTAGTTTCCACCTCATTATAGGACCGAGGTTGGCAGCTTGAGAAGGTTGTCATTCACACCTGTTTTGAATGTAAGCATTCATTCTGCATATAACAATAATTTTATCATTATTTTTTATAACTATGGAAAGCTGCAGCACATTTTGGTGTTTTCTTGTCTTTGCAGCCTAAACACCACACACATTTGCTTTAGCAATTTTTTATAGGCTGTAGCAATTTCTAGCACTGGTAAACATAGCTAAGACTATGTTTTTTTGATTTAGCACTGGCTTCCCTCCCTAGTAAAGAAAAATCCAAGGTACAAAAACGTTAATTAAAAATAAAATATATCAAGGTAAAGTAGAAGGCCCTTATTATGCAGGGCTAGTTTTTGAAATGATATGTCTGGGGATCAATTTCACTCTATTATACCCATAGTATAATTGTGTGATCATTCTAAATGACCATTTTCAGGTAAAAAACTGTCCTCCAGCTGCCTATTTTTCCCTCCCTTTCTTGCTAGTGTCTCATTTATATTTGCATGAAACAATAACATTTTTCTGCATCACCGTTTTCCTCTCCGCAGTCAGACATCCACTCCCTGAAAGTATTTCCCTTGAAGCTTGCTCTAAACTGTGTTTCCACAGACATAGATAATTCTGTAAATTCATTCTGCAGGTGGACATTTCTCGGAAATATAGCTCAGGAGAAAGCGTAGTGAATAGGTTAACTGTCTCCCCTGCATGGTTTGCCTATGGTTTGCATGAAGACTTCCCATGTATGTGCTTCTGGGAAGTCGTCCCCTGGGTCTTAGATTGTGATTAACCCCCAAGATGTGCAGAGCTAGTTCTTATTACAGCCTGCTAAGAGCATGTTTGGTGTCTGCTGCACATCTGTCACATATGAAGCAAAGCATGCCTTAAATTCCAATGATCTGACGAGGCTATAAAACATCCTTGCCATTTTCTGATCAATATGGTGACTGGGTTTTACTGATATTTTTCCTATGTGTATAGTTAGCAACCAAAACCAAGAGAAAACATCATATTTTCTGTTTCATTCGCTGCCATTATTTTTCATATTTCTTTGCAACTTTATAAATGGGTGTGTATAAATTGATCTTGCATTTATGTATGTGTTACGAAGTGGAGTGTTGTTTATCCAAACAGTTTCAGCAACAGAAATGTCACACTGAAACGACAAAAATAAATGAAAAGAATAAGTCTGTACAGACATACACCAGGCATAGGAAGTATTTATGCACACATATTCTGTAAAAAGAGAGCTGTTGTAACAGAGGAAAAAGATAGATCATAGCGTGGTTATGTCACCATATTGAAGTCTCTGTGGCACTTAGACTGTGGTCCATATTAAGCATTTTCCATGTCCCGTTTTGCTGTTTCTAACTATTAAATGCTTAAAACTCATTTCTTTATCACACAAATATGCAAAATACAGATCAAATAGTCCTTGCTTAGTAGACTGATAAACCCCAAACAAGATGCATGCTCATAACTACTTGTTTGAGCCTTATCTCTTTATGCTAACGGACTGTTTTGAGAATCCCGTTGTTAAATTCAAACATGCCAAGTTAAATGAGAATGCCTCCCCGTTCTCAGCCTGAAACCACAGACATTATTGGCATGAAGAAAAAGAAAAAAACAAAGAAAGCATTGTAGCAAAGTGCTTGTCCCAGCGGTATCCAGCTGGACACTATAGAATTCAACAGTATCACAGTCTTTATAATTAAAAAAAAAAACAATGCAGTTTGATCCCACTCAAGTCATGCCATTAGACCAAGCTCTTCATCCAGGTCTTTATTCCACAACAAATTTAAATACTTCACCATTAGTATATGAGACGAACCAGTCACGGTTCAGAAAAGATGCTCAGCCCATTTCCAGATGTAATAGCATATGATCTCTGCAGCTGTGACTGTGGTTTACACTGGTGTCACTCTCTGGAACCACCCTTTATCTGGAAGTTTCATCGCCTTGTCTGAGCCTCCACCATCAGATGAGTGCTTGTCACTGAATCCACTTCAGTACAAAGTCATAGAGGATAACTTAAAATTTCCGCAGTTGTTTAATTTACACCAACTGTCTTTTTACTCATGGAGATAAAAGATATTCACACAATCCCTTGCTGCTTCTTCAGCGTGAGGGTAATACCTGCAAATCAGGTGGTAAGAAACTGGAATGGGAGTTTTGCGACTTTTGTAGTGATTAGATGCCTGTGTGTCCATTGGACTAGAAGGAGGCACATGATGAAATGCTTTGTTGCCTCAGAGTCTTCAAACACTAGAAATTCATAAGATTATGTTGAAATTTGACTCCTCACTCCAGATAAATTGCCTATACAAAGCCTACAACCAGGTTCTGAATTAATGTAGCAATGGTTAGAAACCACTTGTGTTGTTTGCTATACCAGCAATACTCTTTCCACACTTGTGCAAACCACCTGTAACTCAAAAATTCCAGTTAAAAAAAAAAACAAAAAAAAACACAAAAAACCCAAGGAAACAAATAAAAAAACCACAAGCTCAGACACAAAAACTTGGTTATTGACTTTGAAGAGGATTTATTTTCTCCGTATCTGTATGATACGCTGTTAGGTACAGGCCCTTTTATTGACGAATTTCGTTAGGAAAATCTGTACATAGTTCTGTTTTGTAGACAGTACGGTCATGATTCTGCAACTCGCTTAAGCCTGTATGTTACTTTACAAGCCTTAGGGATGTGCTTAAATCCAAAGATTCATTATATATCGTTACCACAGTGCATTCATCATTAACAATCCCCTCTACCAAAGTTAGCTGCAAGCTATGACAGGAACACTGCAGAAGAGTGCACTACCGGGGAGCTGATGCTTAATTAATATAGGGTAGCCACTAGAGATTGCAAGATTTGATTTTTTTTTAAATAAAAATAATGTGTACAATCAGCAGCACAATGTTGAGTGCTTTACTCCCATTAAAATATATATATTTATATATATCAGGCATTCTCCCTAAATAACCTTCTTGATGATCATTATAGGTAATAGCCTTTGCCTTTAGGCTGACACAATCTTGGAAACGTTTAGCTAATTCCTAACGATTGTCTACAGCAGTCAAATGCTTTAGTGATTGTTACTTTCCATTTTACCAGCCTGTATGTTCAGTCATTCGTTACCAGTCTCATGCCTAAGCAATCTTTCATCCCACATTGAGTTCCCCTTTGAAACTGCCTGCATGCTGCCGATCCCATTTCAGATTGAATGGCTCAAAATGTGTCAGATCCTGAGAGAACAATAACTCTGTAGTGATTTTAGTGATGGTTTAGATAGAAACTCCCCCTTATGGTTGAAATGCCTAGGTTTAGATTCATCAAAAATGTCTAAGAAGTCAAGGTAGGAATTAAAGAGAAGAAAAAGAAAATAAAAGCCATCTTTGCTAAAGTTCTTTTTAATTTTAAGAGTCTTTTTTCGTTTCTATTTATTTTTTCCCTGAGAACCTTTAACAGCTTTCATATTTCCTCCCAGTAATCATCACAATCATTATTTACTTCTTAGAGTTGGCAGTGAATGGCCAAAGGTGCACATTGCATACTTTTTTTTCTTGGACCATGTTCTGTTTTCAGTTAATCTTGTGTCAGTCCTGAATAGTTCCGCTGAGTTAAGCATCAGCCCAAAGCAAACCCAGCAATGCAAATGCAACAGATTTTAATCTGAATGAGAAGTTCCAGACAGATTTTACTTAACATGCTTCCAGATCGAATGCATGCTCTGCCTCACTCTTGGAAATCTCTAGTTGTGCAGTTTGTAAACACTTTGAACAAGCAGTAGGTTATTCAGGGCCACTGTTACACCATAGGGTGAAAGCCGAGAAGCACCTAGCAGAAGTCCCTAAATCCAAAGTGCACTCACACTTCTGTGGATATTCACAACCCTACCATGGATGGCTCAGCACAAAGCAGGTCACGTCGAGCCCACATTATTTGCACATGCTTTCATGCATCAGTCCCTGAACTGGAGTTGAAGTTAATACTAATAACTAATAAAACAGTTAGTAAGTTTATCCTCCAAGATATCATTACATTTCTTGTGAGAAACCCAGCCAATAGTGTGTAACATGACATGTCGGAATCTGCTTTCAGGCACCCTGGTTTTGGTTCAGATGTTGTAGAGGGAGTACATTCACTCAAAAAAGTCATATTCCTATAGAAATGCTTACACAAAGTTAACCTCCAGGCTATTATTTTCACAAGCACTGTTGCTTTGCTGAAAGCCTCATTGCAGAGAGAAGAGCATCTAAGGTTGTCACTACCATAAATCACTATAGTAAATATGTCCGTAGGTATGCATGATGTAGATGCATGCTGGAATAATCCTTAAAACTAAAAAGACGCACACGTCTCCATCAAGCCTTTGCTTATTCATCCATTAGCAAGGATCAAAGCATATTTGACTGAAAAAGCTTTTTCTTTTTTTTTCTTCAACTTAACGCGCATAGTGTAACTTGGGAGGGGAAGGCTTGTTTCTGCTTTTGCTTTAACAGATTCTTCATCCTTAATCTTGTATCACATGTTGAAAACTCAAAGAAAAGAAAACAAACCCCACATATATCTAGCTAATTCAGGTCTACGTCATTCCTCCAATCAGCATCTTGCTGGAAAGAAAGGAGAAACATGGCATATATCATAGGTAGGTATGATTTTACATATGGTGCAACCTAGAGGGTTAGGGCAGCAGAAGCAATGTTCTAACACAAGTGTTTTGGTAAACAACACTCCTCTGCAGTTCACCTACAAAGTCACTGGACACGCAGTGATTCATTCTGCTACCGCTTTGTCTTGCTGCAAGTGCTCAGACTACCGGCATTAATAAGTATCGCCAGGGTCTTCACGGCAAAAGTCTCATTTCCGACAAGAAAATGGCAGATGTTTGATGAATGGTGTATTCGTTAGCACGGCATTTTGACTTCTTAACCCCAGGTGTTACGTTGTATGAGGTACTATCAGAGTGCTGGAATGTCCACTAATCCAGCAATGAAAGGGACTCGTGTCCCCAGTCTAATCCTTTTCTATCACAAGAAAAGACAACGGAAAACATAGGCAATGAACATCTGGCATCAATGCATGATCAGCAAGGTCCTAGTTCTCATTCCTAAGAAATACTAGGAAAGCAGATGCTTGTTACTTTGATTATTTTTAAGATTAACCATTGCTGAATTTATATAATAGTCTAGAGAATATGTTCTCACTCACAACTACTATACTTCCCATTTACATTTCCCAAGACAAATTATTATTTTTTTGGATGGGTTTGGGTGTGGGTTTGATTCTTCTTTTTTTTTTAGTTTTGGGGGCTGGGAGGGGGAAGTTTAGTTTTAATTTGTGCCAAATCTTTTCAATTAGGGATTGGGGGGAAAAAAAGTATGTCTTAGGAATGTAAGATCATGTAGGCTGTAGTATCATAATTAACAAGAATATAATTACACAGGGATTTATTTATTTTCAGAGAAAGTGCCTGAAAACCCTAGCCTGCTTTGATTACTTATCTATAGAATTGCTGTGGTCTCACTTACTGTAAATCGCATCGACTCACAATATTTAGTGTTTTTATAGTGCTCCTCTGAGCTCTTATTCCCAATGAACAGCTGATGGTCTGATGTACCAGACGGGGGCTACACAAAATCACCGCAGGTGCCTGCAGCAAGTACAGGAACTTGAACTTACATTTTCTAATGTCAAATCTAGCTTCCTAACTTCAAGGTTGTCCTTTCATCTGGTATGCATCTTTTTTATTCTTATAATGATGGTGGGAACATGCCTAAAACTATGTCCACCTTGAATGTGGTTTTGTCATTTCATGGTTAACTTGCTAGAGGGATATTCCAGAAGAGGGGATCTATATTTTTAAAGGAAATTCCATGCATTTACAATGACATACCAGTGCTTTACTAGAGCTTTGGCAGGCTCTGATCTTTAAATCATTGATCACAGCACATAACTTCTTTCTTGTAGTTACAGGATCAGCTGTGATGTATGCAATGTTAACAGGTGTTCTGCTTCTGTTATTTCAAAAACCTTAGAAAGTGGTTAGCCTGTAAGTCTCTTGTCATAGCCTTAACCTGAACAGGAGATACCTGTACAACGGAGACTGATTGCTGTTATTTTCTATTTTGAAATAGTAATGAAAAATAAGATGACCCTGTCTTTAAACACTATTTGTGCACATTGCTGTAAAGTATCTTTATGGGCAATTTCATGGTTTCAATGAATGTATGGAGAGAGAAAAGGATATAACTGTGATTTATATGTGATATGTGAATCAGTTCACTTTTTTTTAAAATGAAGGATTTAAAACCTAGTATTCATAATTAAGAGTTCTCTAACGGTGACTCAGATCTTCCACTTGAATCCATTACAATCTGCGTCAGCCTTAAAGAATGAAATTCTCCGTCCACAGACTATGTACCAAATTAGCAAAAGCCACAGATTTTTTTTTTTTCATCTGTTAGAAAAGCAAGCCATGAACTGGAAAAGAACATGTTTGCATTAAAAGAGAAGCCACTAACAGACTTAGTTAGACTTTGGTCCTTTTCAAGAAAAATTAAGCAGATGTGCCAGTCAGTGAGGGAGAAGACATTGCCATGTCAGATTCAACAGTGAGCTGCTCTTTATAGGAATGTTCCTCCTGGATTTTTAAGAACAAACAGTAAGGTGAAGTTCAATACACTTTTAACATTTCCAGCAGGGGTTGGATTAGTCCTAACAGCTCTGTTTCAAAGGAGGTTTAGGCACCAAAAATCTAAGCAGTGTCTTCTAAATTCCTGTTGAAATATTAGTAGCATACGTCTGGATATTTAGGACCCAAATATCTTTGAAAGTCTGTACCTAAAAGCTTCTGTCTTGACTCCCATCATTGGTAAGGAACAGCTGAAGGCTCAAGCCAGTGTGATTTGTATGTGTGTTTTGTGTCCCATGCCTGGGCACCTGTGTAAATATAGGTTTATACATACATGTCCAATGTTTGAAGTGGTATACATACATAAAGTTATTCTATCATTGCTTTTTAAAGCACCTCACATACTTTAGCAATGTGCACAATAGAAAGGTTCTTACTTTAATTAGCAATCAACTTAAACTTAACCAAATTCTCTGTAATATTATAACTTGTCAAACCCTTGACTTTCATAATTAGCAAAAATGAAGTAGGATTCCTAAATAAAATGGAGAACAGATCTCCTAAATATATTCCTGAAGTCACTGCACTTCACCTAAGTAAATAATCCAATTTTGATCTACATTGGTAAACTTCAGCTGCCATTGAGATCAGCAGAACTAGAAAATGTTCCATGCTAAAGACCTTGTAACTTCATGAGTTATGATTTGGGTGCCAAGATTTCCAAAAGTAAGTAGAGATGGTATATCCTTTATCAGGACAGCTTACTCACTATGGAAGATAATCTCTGCAGTTTCTGAGATTCAGATCATTTTTCAGAAATCTCAAACTGAGAGCTAACTTGGGAGCATCCAAGTTGTCCATTCTGGCTGTTCTCCCTTTCCTTCCTGCATTGCTCATAACTATGTTAGTTGTTTTGCATGTATTGTTAGGCTGAAAGGGAGAGATTTTGAATTTTACTTGTCCCAGAACAGTTTCCCCTCTCATTTCCTGGAATCAGTTACTTAGTGTAAAGGTAAAAACGGAGTCAAAGCAATCGGTCATGCAGCAGTTGCTACTAGACTGCAGAGAATGGGGAATAATTCTGACATCTCTGATCTTAAACGTGCTTTGAATTTCCTTCAGAGCTTGCTGCACAGCAGTATTCATGGTCTTCCATTTCCTTTTTGCTACCATTCACATTTTGCATCTACCATACCGAGAACAAGAGGAGTTTAATTTCCCCTTAGTGTCTCTGCTTCTCCTTGTCATTGACTTCTTGTGCCTCACTTCAGCAACTAACATGCATCACATCCAGTGGTTTTGGTTTTATGTCTGAAGATTATTTGGAGGCGCTCTAAACAAGCACATATTCGTTAGAGGAATGGATGGGCCGAGAAAGATGGTGCTGTTGCAGTGCGGAAGGTTTTTTGATCTGGAAGGCTGAACTTCTTGCGAGGCTCTCACTAATGATATGCATGAAAGGAACTGTGTGATGTTGACTGGATAATTGGTAATTGCCTAAGAATAAATTCATTCTGCTGTGGAGATCATGGACACAAACTCAAAGGCCGCCAAATCACAGTGGTTTAATACTGAACTCAGCCTCAATGATGATGGTTTAAGCAAATGTGTTCTACCTCGTGTTTGGGACAATCTAAGACTGTGCATACAGCTCATATAATAGTCTAGTAATCCAATTGCTATGCATCTGTACCATTACTGAGAAATATTCCAAACCATAATTCCCCTCAGTATTTCCAGTGAAATCACTGGGATTGTTCATATGGTCGTAAGTCCGCAAGCCCAGGCCTTTGCAACTGAGGCAGCAATCTCATTTTTCATCAGAGAGGGTTAGAGAGGTGGGATGAAACTTGGACCACAGTCTGCAGGGATACCATGTAAAGTGTAAGGCAGGTGAGGCAAAACAAGCTAACTGAAGCCTCGGAGCTCCAAATTATATAAACACGGTGTAGCTACACCAATGGTGAGCTCTGCTGACTGACAGGGCTAAGACCTGTCTATAACATTTGAATGTCTACTTCTTGTGCCAGGCTGGGACAATAAATTCTCTGTGGGTTTTGTTTGTTTGTTTGTTTTAAGGACAGTGAGGCATAAGTTAATCACATTCTCTGATTTTTATGGCTGGATTTGAACATGCGTATTCTCCATTTCAAACAGCAAACCTAAATTCAAACTCATTTAAGAATATCACTTGGTGTAGTACATTTTTTCTCACTAAACATGCTACTGTCCTTTACCCAAAAGTTATGTTAATATACCTCCATCAGAATTATTCCATTATGCATGACAATAGACTATGCTCTGGGGTATGTGATAATAATCTAGTTTGTTAGAATAGGTTCTCCGGTGTTAATATATAGGAAAGGTAAGTATATGTAACATCGATGTTACAGCTCATTAAAAGTAGATCTTTGCTTGAATTATTTTTCTTTCTACCAACAGTTTTCTTCTCTAGAGTACAACTAAATATTAATCTTTACCTTTTCATTCTTTCATCCCTGCACACAGCAATTGCTTTCTCCTTCTTTGTCTGCCCATTCTATAGATGCCAACAAAACTGAAAATGACCAGTGTAGAGCTGATTTTTTGGCTTTGCTTGACCACTCATCTTCAAGCCTCAGTTCTGAGCAAAACTCAGGATTTTTGGACAAATAATTCCAGTTTTAATACATATTTATTAAATATTCATTTTCAAATGCAGCTATAGTCTGCAAGTGATAAGCCAGCCTCAGCCTCTGTGTAGGTGATGGTGGTTTCCTCACAGACACAGTTTCCATGTCAAATTCTAGCTATAACTATCATGCTAGATTTCAGTTATAATGGATTATATCTAAGTTTGGTGGAATTAAGATGTGCGCTTATGTAGAGTATTATACTGTACATCTTCTATAACATGGGAGCTTTGAAAAATCACAAAAGAACCTCATGAGATTTCCCACATGCCTTTCAGCTTTCAGCTTGAAGATGTTCTTTGACTTTGCCAGTACATAGATACCGAAAGTACAAATCTTCTTTGTGTTCCTCCAAATCACTGAAAAAAAAAAATCCACTGATCTGTGTAAGACACATCTACTCAGAACAAAGAAGAGAAAAACAAAACTGACCTCACATGTTAAACCAATAGAAGAGACCTTAAAGACCACAAATTCAGATGATAAATGACCTCTACTACCCATTAAAGTTAAGTGATTTTAATGGGTTTTGGAAAAGGGCTGTAAAGGAGATTTCACATGTGGTTTGTCTTGTTGTTCTAAACTTGTTTTCAGGTTATTCCTAGGTGTGAGAAGAGGGTCTTGGAATACCTCAAATCTCTCAAGGCTTTTGGATTGGTAGGTTGTAGTGGGAAAAGTAGGGCTATAGGTAAATAGACTAGGACTTTGACAACAGCTAGTGTGTCTGGGACTCTTGGACATGTTTTCAAGGGAACAGCAGAGAAACAGAGTTGCCGTTTTTATGAAGTGCAAAAAAAAGTGGTTGTACTTTTAGCAAGACAGAGTGGGATGCGCCTACCTAAATAAGCTAATCATATTGGACTCCTTCTACTGTCAGTAGAGGTCTACCCAGTCTACCCAGAATAAAATCCTTGGTACAACTCATTTCATTCTAAAGAAGATGTTTAAGGTCAGATGAATCTTGCTTTTTTGTTTGTTTATATCCACTGACTGCAAAGGGAGCATGGGGTGACAGATAAGAGGTAGATATCGATATTGTAGACTTCCACAGTCAGATGAGATGCCGTTAAATAAATATTTTGGAGGGACGCACACATGCTTTTTATTCTGTGTCTGAAAGAGCTGGGTGACAGGAGCGTAGTTGCATGCGTTGCATCAGTGCCCACAGTCAAGCCTGGGGCAGGATGGACTTCTGTAATCATCATCAACTCTTTTTTCTTCTCATAAAATGAGTTCAATTTTGTGGACTGGTTATATCTGATCTGCAAGTCCAGTGTTTTTGAAAAAGTAGTTTGCATTTTCACCGGGAAACTAGCCTAGCTTCAGGAAATCCTTAGGAATTGGATATCAAGGAAAATAATTCCCCTGCCCATAGCAATACCAGCCATAGGTAAGGAGGTACGTAGCATAAATAACAGATGGTATAACTGCATTTTTCAAAATTTTCTCTCTCCTGTACAGACTTCCTACTTTCACCTTGGTTAACATTTTACTGTATCTTCAGCATTTTATTTCAATATGTTTTCTCTACATTCCTTCTCCTACTGCCATGTGTTTATGAATGACAAGTTGCCAATGCTATTTGCAGTGAGGTTACAGGGAATTGTTTGAGCAGGGTGCACAAAGATTCTTAACAAGGCACAATTTTAACTTGTACAAACCAAATTCTACCTTTGTTGTGTTTTCCCTAAGGCTCCACCTTCAGCATATTCTGAGACAACCCACAAACTCTGCCATTCCCTGTGTGCTATTAATGACCTAAATGCAGAACCTTGATCTTTTTCATTGTGGATCTACATGGCCTTGGTAACAAAGCATAACTTCATTCCTGTGAATTGGCATACTCATTTTACTGCCCTTAAGCACCTATGAAAAGCCTACAAAAGCTATACAATTGAATTGCAACTACCTTTGCCTCATATTTTTTACTTTCTCATTTGCATTATCTTGCCGGACGTCTAGGTGTTCAACCTGACAAGATGGTCTTCAGCCGCATCAAACATCCCTCATTTCATCCTGGGACTATTTAACTTTCTCTTTCCCCTTCCACCCTAGCACCCTCCCTCTTCCTCCCAGAGGCAGCTGCAGTCCATGCACAGGACACATGCGGTGAGACTCAGCTTGTTTGCCTTTAGCTGTCTAAAGTCTCGTATTGAATCTAAATAGTCTAATAGTCTAGTCGTCGTCTATTGGTCAAACCTAGAGACCTGGGCACCTCCATTAGACTACGCATCCCATATGTCTTAGACACCTCTGTTACATAGGTCAACTCAGCCTCTGGAAATGCCCATTTCTTTCCATGATTGAGTGAGCTAAAGGTGAGAGCTCAGTTTAGGTTCCTCTTAGATGGATATAGTTAGATGTCACCAGTTCCATTCTGTGTGTGCCTACAGAGGTCTGAGGATCCTGCCCTAATTCATGTAATGTCTTGACATCCATGATCTCATTTATATAATTTTTCTCTTATTCAGCTATTTTTCTCTCATTCCCATTCTTTCTAGTTCCCGCCTTCTCTGCCTCTGCTCTCTTTCTTCATTATCTTCCTCCAGTGTTTCTGCTTTGATGAAAAAAAACATTTCAAACATTTTGGGTCACCTTACAGTGTCCAACATCAGGAAAATAAGTCTATTTAAATTAAATAGGATGGTGGAAAAAAACTCAACAAACTAACAGCAGTGAAATAGTAACATTTTCCTATGAAATGCTACAGAAGTTTTTCACCAAAAAACAATATGTGAACCTCCCCACACTGGCTGTAGAATAGCAGTTAACTCTCAGATATTATTTTCAGAATCAAGTCTGATCTTTTTGATAATTCTAGCAAACAAACAAACAAGGACATGTTAGTTCTGCTCACTAGAAATACCTATAAAGGAAAATCGATCCCTACCACAAAAGAAACAGAACATAATCGATAGAGGAAATGTGGGTGAGAATTTTTTTTTCCACATTGCTACCACAACGTTAAGCATGCCAGGGAAGAAAACGACCCCCTACAACACTGCATGACTAATATTTTTCAAAGCAATTATTGTTTTTTAGGTGTTTCAGGTTATGTAACTTAAAATACCTTAATAAGCACTGTTTTTCAGCGCATGCTGAGCATCAGTCTTGTGGTAGAAATTGGTCTGATAAAATGTGTTTCAACTCAGGTGATCAAAAAATGAGTGAGATATTCAAACTCTATTGATCCTTTTGAAAATCTCAGTCAAAGTAAAAAGAAAATGTCTCTAAAACTTGAATCCTTGTTCTTGATCAGTCTTAATTCACAGCTCAGCTCTGCGAAATCAGACATGTTATATGAGGCAGTGCAAAAATTTATCAGAGCAGTGATTCTGTAAAAGTAACACCATCATTTTCATATTTACTTCCTCAGCATCACCCTGAAGAAGCGAGGTTCAATTCACAAGTTGAAAGATGATTATTTCTTCTATTTGCTGGATGTGTACATCCCACAATATTGTATTCTTCCCAGCTCTTATGCTACCATCTCTAATAAATATTTTACATTCAGAACATAACTGTCAGCTTTTGATTACCCAAAAGGGAAAGAGAAACTCTAGTGAATGGGATTGGCTTAAGAGAGTTAACAGCAGAGAGAAGTATAATCTGTTTCTTCAATTCATTCTACTTTATTGTTCGGTTTATAAAATACATCTTCTGTCTATGGCTAGGTGAACACAAGTCATATACTGTGCAACAGAAAGAGAGTATAACTTGTTTGAATAAATATAGACATTTGCCTTGTAGGCAATTCCGTTAAAAAAAAAAATCCTAGTCTCCTTTATATTCAGTGGAGATCTAGTCAAGGTACTCAAAGGAGTTTGGTGTGCTGTTCATCCCGTCCTAAAGTAGATATTTAAAATACCCTGCCCCAAAAGTGTCTGTTTCTCTCTTGACTACGCATTCTCTCTGATGGTTTTAAAGGTAGCCAAGGACGTCCAGCCCAGATAGAAATCTATACTGTAAATATCTAACTTTCCCTAAGGTGAATCCTACCAAAAAAACCCACATGTTCAAAAAGCAAATAGAAATCTTCCCACAAACTTCAACAAGAAAGTAGTATTTTCAATTTCCATGTGGTTTTCAGCCTGGCAAAACATGTACAAAGCCTCTAGCCTTCTGTCCCTCAGATCTCTTGAAAAACCTTACCAAATCGTTACAAGACTACCCTTCTCAACAGATAACTGTAAATGTAAAGACCCCATTCTCCATAGCAGCTCTTGCTATAACACAACACGCAGAGGTTATGGTCTTGGGCTACAGTATATGTGCCTGCTGCTTTTAGAGGCATACACCTGTCTTACTGAGTGTGACATAAAATAGGAAGTACCTCTGGACTGGCAGTTGCACATGCATTTTTCATACTGAACTCCCATCCCCTTATATGAAGGAAGCTGGGCTGAGAATCACTCTTGGTGTCCATACTAGCACTCTCCACTAAAAAGAAGTTATTCACATGTTGGGTATTTAGATATGAAAATGAGGAACATCTAATCCAACTCCATCTTAGATTAATTTCCATTCTACAAGTTTATGTTACTAGTTAATTGTTCTCCACAAGCGTGCAGTCAATTTTCATTTAATATATTGTTCTGTTACACTCTGTACACTATCAGGCTGCAAAGGTCACGTGTATTTTTGATGACTAAAGCTGACCACCTGCCTCCAGGTTGTTCGATCTCTGGCTTATCTGTGAATCAACACATCACAATTGCCAGCAACATCCAGTGCTTTTTATTTATTTATTATTTTTGCTTCAATTAAGCAGCTGGTTTGTGCTATAATTTCATTCCGTCATGTCCGCTTTCCATCTTTGTGACGTGTCTCATAAATGTGTTGAAACTGTCATACCTTGGCCTGTTCACAATATGCTGAAAAAAATGCTAATCTTGTCATATTTAGCAGCTGCGTTCAGAAATGCTACTGTAAGCCTAAGAGGGCTAACCAGCATTCTTGCAAGATGTCAGAACTATCAACCATTACCCTGTAAGTGTACGCAATCCTGTGACATTACTGTGTTTGTATGACGCATGTTGCAAAGAAATGATTTAATACTAGCAGAGGGGTAGTAATTGGAGAGCAAGCGCTCATTTGGTTCTTGTTGCATGTAGAATTTTTTGTTGTTCTGTGCTTTTGCTGATGCGCCACGATCAAGGATTTTAAGGTTATTTGTGTGAAATTTCGTAAATTATTGCTGATGCTATTTATGGTTTTGGACAGTAGTTTCCAGCTCTGATCCAAATCTCTTCTGTAACTGGGTGTCTTTCAATGACTTGTATAGATTTTTTAATCACTTATATCCTTGAATGTGTGTATAGCAATTGTTAACAATTACTCCTAATTATACATTAACGAGGTGAGCTCTGGTCACACGGAGAGGAAATGTTTGACTAGAAAGTTTCCTAGAACAACTGTGATAGGGCAGGAGTGAGCGAATCAGACTATCATCTGGTGTAGAACAACTCATATCCATATCCAGGGGTGAGGAGATCATCAGGGCCAGTTCTATCTAAGGTTAGCCTAATATCTAAATATTAGGTACCTAGTTTGAAATCATTATCAAAGCTCCATCATTTGCCCATGGAGAGTGAAGCATCAAAAAAAGTGAACTAATGCCATTTAGTTGAGACATTTATGAATTAATCACTTTACCATAGTGCATCTCACTCGGTTACTTGTACAAGAAGTCCACAGGATTAGGTTAGACGAGACATGTACCTTTCAGAAATCTCTTAGATTCTATGTTCTCTGCTGAAATTTCTCTTGCATTTTATGGCAGTCTTCTGAGTGAAAATCAATATTTTCAAAGACGTCCTGCTGCACTGATCCACAAGTATAGCGTTTTGCTGGAGAGTAGTCAATAGTTACCTTTGTCACCATTAAAGAACAGAAGAAGATGTGGTCATAACTCATAGCTGCGTATTTTATTATGTTTGGTAGCCATCAAGACCCATTTTAAGCATGAAAAAAATCTTTCTTGTTCTGTGTTTTTGTCACTACAGAGTAGTGAAGCTGTCAGAAGATTGACATTGTCAGACTGACATTGTACAATAGCAGATGGAGGAAACACACAATAGGAGACAAGAGTAGCCAGAAAGTCAATTTTCTAAGCCCAGAGAAGCTCAAAGACCAAAAGCATTTTACCAGTCAGGAAAAATTGGACCTACATTTAGGAGGAGACGGTTTTAAATATGAAGCTTACCACTTAATCTACATCCTGATGCAGCAGAAGCTTCTTACAGTGCCTTTGCAGAAAAACAAATTTCCCACTAAGTAAATTCAATATTTTAGAAAGATGTCAGACTGAAAACTCTCCAAAGTGAAATCTTCTATCGAGCCAATGGCAAGATGTATTCAACACAGCCAGGAAGCCAGAAAAAAACTGCCTGCATACTATCCCATAAACGTAATTAAACCTTATTTTTTGTGTCAAAGTATGAAGATCTCAATACACCTCCACAGCTTTTAAAGTCTTTAGTCTGAAAATGTGATTTACACAGGAGAAAAGCTGTAATCAATTACTGTGCTTAGGTGTTACCTCAAGTCTTCAAAAGTGATCCTACACACCTAATTAATCTTTTAGATAGGAGAAGTACCTGTCAGGGAGACAACTGAGTTTCTTGAAAGTCACATATTAACTATGTTTAACATCATCTAGATAAAATAGATACGTTTATTAAATCCCAACCTTACCAAGCATTTTACTACTAATGGCATCCTGCATCTTCATGGTTTGCTCTTTATTCTTCTATTTAAAATATTGTCGCTATTAATTTTCTACATATTCCTCACCAAGTTTGGGGCAAGATGTGGGATTCCTCTAATCTGAGTTTTAGAAGTCAACAGTGCAGCTTTCCGTAGGACAAACTCAGCCTAAATTCCTTTTGTAGTCAATGAAGAGACTGTTAGGCTTCTGATGAGGTGTGATATAGCTGACCCATTTAAAAGCTCCTTAGGAAGAAATGATTCATCCTTATGAATGCCTATTACTCTTCATTGACAATAAAGCAAGTGTAGGTGTGGAATTAATTTAAATAAAAAATGATGTCTACTTTGTAGGTATCTAATTACTTTAAACTAGTCAATATATATCAAAGGATGCAATCAGTAGGTATCTGATGGAGTCTACAGCAGGATTCACCTTAAAGAGATAACACATCCACATCAGGCCAGAATTCTTCTGTAAAAGTGGCTGTTTCTCTGCATTGGCTTTAAAGACATTACGTTAATAATTTAAATATAGATATCTACGGCATGTATGTCCAAACTTAGGTGAGATGAATCTTGTTCTACATGACTAGTTCAGACCTTGATGTCTTCACTGTAAAAGTCTGTATTTGATCAGATTAATTCCAGTTAAGGCTCAGCATTTAAACTGACCTGTTCTCTTACTTCAAAGAAGCAGACCCGGATAGCATAACAACAATTACATAATCCTTCAAAGGCTATAGCTTTGCAGATCTTTTGCAGCCTTTGACAGTCTATGGTATTTTGTCTCAAAGATATTGATAGGTGAGACCCTCTAAGCCCAAGGTGAAAAACTGTTGAGAGAGTAAAAGTTACTGTGTATTTTATCTTTATTTTAATAGCATCCATCAAATCTTATATATAAGTTACAACAGCTTTTGTTAAGCTACATGATTTTCTGATTAGTCCAATAGAAGCAGCCACAGTCCCGGGAGAAATAGCACAAGACACATCTTCAGTGCAGAGGGGTTAGCTGGAACTGAAGGAAGAGTAAGCTCTAAGTCTTTCACACTCTCCTTTTCACCTCTATCTCAGAGACAGGAAGAAGAATGACAAGCAAAAATGTCCTCATACAATAACTTCCTTAGCTTCGGGTCCCCTGATGTAGGGGACCTATTTTTCAAAGTCAGAGGACTCTCCTATTTTCTATTCCCTTTTACTGTAAAGGTGTTTTTCCGTATCCTCAAAACAAAAGTGAGGAAAAACAGAGGACACCATTATCTGTGTCTTTTTGGACTAATACCTTCTGGAAGGTCCACTTTCATAGTCATTCTATTGGAGAGAATTTCATTTTTAAGTCATTTTAGAGGAAAACAGCAGGAGAACAATTGAATGTCACCTTCAATAAATGTTGGAAAATGCCTTACTTTTTTAAAGTAACCTTGAGACATTTCTCTCCCTGGTGGAATGTAAATATGTTTTTTGCTACCTCTCTTGGAGAACATGTCTCTTCTAAACAGCCATTTTAAGCCCAGTTGAGTGATTATTGTCCTCAGAGCTCTTGGATCTGAGTTCCTTGCTTGTCCCGGAGAATGTGTAAAGAAAAGAGGATGAGTATCTGTGGCTGCTCCTCAGCTGAGAATTTCAATGCATTCTTATCTTTAACATCTTCATTTCGCCACTGCACATAATCTTTCTTGTCTCACAGCTGCTCCTTTAAGTCCTATTTCTTCCTAATATTCTTGAAAAAAACACAATTCATCATCATCCACACAACCCTTAATAACCTCTAAGGTTATTCTTGCCATTCTTACCAAGATCTTTTTCCTCTTCATAGAACTTAATCATCTATAATGTTCAGGATGTGCTATTTTTTACTTTTCTGTATTTTCTTGATGACTTTTATGACAATACTGAAGACAATATCTCAAATAAGTTGAGGATGACATTGTATTTAAAGATCCTTCAAGCTAATTGCATGAATAAGCAGATATGATTAATGCCAGAAAACTGGTCATAGAAAAAGTCTTCCTCTGTATTTTTCTAAACCTAATCCCCTATGAATGAGGTGAAATACACGATATTAATAGGCAAATACATTCAGACTTTTCAATCAAAATGTTATCTCTTTTTTTTTTTATTAATTCTGTATATACAGGATCGCTGATTTTGAGAAATGATATTTCTTTGTCCAGTTTACTATCTCATTTGATTTCTTTGTAATCCATGGCTAGTTTAAGACACCGTTATATGCCTTGCATACTTTTTTGTTTATGGAGATAGTATTGTTTTATAATCTTTTCCACAACTTTTCTGTTCTTTTTCATTCATCTGGTTACACGTCCATGGAGAAAAAGGACTAAAAGGGACTTTGAAAGGTCTTTAGGTCAGTCCTGTATCACTTCCTTTTTCTAGAAATCACCGAAGTTGGAGATTCTGTATGCTCCTTATCAACCTGTTCCAAGGTTTTCTCTCTCTCGTGTTTAAAAAAAGCAAATAAAAAACAGAAAAAACCCTTTTGGTTAATGACTAACTTGATAATTCACAAGAACTATGTCCTCTGGTTTGTGACTTGAGATTTGAGAGTTGGTGTGCACATCACAAATGAATCTCATGATATTTAGTATCTTCTAAGGGCAAGGGTTGTTGTGTGTTTATCACCATCAGTGCGCAAAGCATAACTGAGGGTCACCAACAAGGATCTAATATCCCATTTCTAGTTTAGTGTTGGATATGCTCAAAGACTTGGAGGTGTATTAGTTAAACCTTCACTTTCAGTGACTTGCAGTTGCATATGTAATGAGCAAATTCAAACTTCCATGCAATCTATCATATAAATATAACCAGATTGAAAATTTAAAATTGAAATAGTAGGGAGCTTTTCCAGAAGGCTTTACGGCTTTTTGGCTTTCTCTTTCCTCCATCTATCTCCTTAACTTACCCGAAGGGTCTCAGTCACTTTTTGTTCCCCTTTGAAAATGGCCAAGAGGTTACTTTGGGCCACTTTGTTTTAATAAAACACTTTCCTCATTCAGCGGTTCCTTTTTCTTGGGTCTTTTCTGCTGCCCAGTCAGCAAATGACGCTGACCAAAGCTGATGTGCAGGTCCTTTGCTGGACCCCTACATTTGTTGAATGTCGTCCATATTCAGATACTGCTCAAAGGTACTTTCCAGCCCTTTTGTCTAGACCGATGGGATCTGATTTCCCTACCAACCCCCTTTATTCTGATGCAATGGAAATTAATTACACAATGGAGTTACACTTAAATTTCCAGCTGTATAAATGAAACCAAAATCACAACCTTGAGGAATAATCATGAATTTAAGAGCATGTGAGTTTTTTGGCTTTATTTTTGCTGTTGTTCTTGGTTTTTTGGTCAATAGGGAAATAGATTCACAAAAAAAGTAACTCCACACACTCCACTGGGACAAAGCAATTAGGCGAGAGGGTTATTATTGTGTTCTGGTAGCAGTTTGAATCCCATACCGAGATTACCTTCCTCATGTCTGGCACTGTAGAAAAAAATCCTGGTTTATAATAATGCAAACCAAAACACCAATACAGAGTATTAAGTGTTATTAATGTTCTGCTTCATATTATTATTGTACCAGTATGAAAAAGTGGGTGAAAACTACAGTGTGTGTAAAATCACTGTTTGGGAACACATGGGAATGTTGTAAATGTGTATGCATAATTATATAATGTATATATTTACCAAAAGGGAGGTGAGAAAACATTTGCTGGGTTTTCTTCTTTGATTAAAGCACAGGTTGTTTATTACAAGGCTGCATTAAAGTTCTTTCACTCTATTATAACAGGAGACTGGCTCGCTCTACGCTACTGCTTATCCCTTTGTTTGGAATTCACTACACGGTGTTTGCTTTTTCTCCTGAAAATGTCAGTAAGCGGGAGAGACTAGTGTTTGAATTGGGACTGGGATCTTTCCAGGTGATTATACAGTGAATTCTGCTTTTGTTAAAAAATAAATCTGTATTCATTATGACCACTTTGCATGCATAGTTCTCAGACTGTGTGTTTATTCACATATGCATATGCTTTGTAGACTAGGATTTTGTTTTTTGTTTTTGTTTTTTAAACTCCGGCTATTTTCTGGCATTTCCTGAAGGACCTGAATTACAGTTTTTTCTCTCCCATTTATCCAGGGTTTTGTTGTTGCTGTTCTCTATTGTTTCTTGAATGGGGAGGTAAGATTTTTAATATTTGACCTCTCCCACCCTCACCATCCCCATCACATTTCCTTGTGGGACTAACTGTCATTCTAATCCTTAGCTGTAACTCATCATCTACCATATTCCCTGATACCTTAGACCGAACCTCACAGTGTCTCAGCAAAAGAAAGAGCAAGTGCAATTTCTTCACTAAAGCAAAGCATGTTCTTGCCAGAGATGATGGCCCAGATTAATGCTCCCTAACAGAGGTAGTTAAATGACGGGTTTCCCAGGACTCCTTGATTCAACAGAGAGACAAACAACTTCAAGGAGAAGCTAAGATCTTAAATGGGCTGAAACACTCTCTGGAGGTTCCTGTATCTTTCCATTGACTACAGAAATAACCATGAGCAAGGTTCTAATTTAGGAATCTTACTTACGTGTCTAGGGCTGTGAGGAATGGACCCCAAGCACTCTGACTAATATCATTAAGTCACTTGGACCTCTTTGCATGACATGAAGATTGGGCACTTTGTGTCACTTGACAAAACTCTTATCTGCAAATACAGGATAGTGCAGTTGCTAAAGTAGTTGCTGTTACTGCTAATGAATGTTTTGCTAGAACTAGCTGGGTAAATTCAAAAGAATATTCTATATAGAACATTGTTATTTTAATGACTGGTTTTCTCCATAACATAAGAACATTTTTGTCTCTGAAAGACACAGCAAAAATTTAAAAGTGATCTTCATTGTTTTACTATACACTCTTTTTGCTGGTTCTTTACATTTTATAGCCTACTTCAGACATTTTTAAAGGATACTTTCCTGAACATCAGGCTTGTCACTGTAAATAAAGAATTATGAATTACATTTGTGACAGCTACACTTATGAGTGTTGCCTTTTGGTTGCTGTAGCTTTGGTCTTGCATTTAAGAGCAATTTTGATAATCGTCCAGTTAGGGCTTTGGAAATTGAGATCCCTGTGATCTTTAATACAGTTCTACTAAGTAACAAAGGCAGAGGAAAGATTAAAGTTGTAGAAGGGCTTCCATCTGCACTTAGGTGTTGAAGTATTCAACATCTAAGGCTAGGGTAACCATCCTAGGCTCCCTTAATGTCTGTATAGAGAAAGAATAACTTCTGGAAGGTGCTTGTTCTCACCCTATGGTAGATATTTAAGACAGGGCAAATGAATTGTCTTTCAGAGGTGCCTGTTAAACTGACTTTAAAGCAACTGGTTCCAAGTTTAAACTTGTAATTTCTGAGTATTTAAAGGAGAAGATAAACCATACCCCAGACACCCGATCTTGTCTTCGTTCAGTGGGGTGACCCCAGTTTATGTTGGCTGACCTCATTCTACAGTATATAATACACAGAGTACTATACCTGTAGAGGTGTTAATGGGGAAAATGATTTTCATATCATATCACATTTTCTAAAATTGATCACCTTATCATGGCAATTGTAAGCAGTATCCTGAACAGTTTGACAAAGATGAATTTATCATACTGGATAGCAATATAAAAACTTCTCCTTCATGCAACAGTACTATGTTATATCTTTGCCTACTTATTCAGCCCAACTATTAAGCTCAGGAATACACTATATAATTGGGATACGGTATAAACTAGCATTTATAAAGAGTTTTCCCTCTCTTCAGTTTTGAAAACCTGAAATTGTTTCCTGTTAAACTTTTTCTGTAGGTGTTTATATATGTGTGTTTGTGTATGCTTATACGGAAGTGCTAATCAAGCTTAATTTTGATTCACCTGTTCTGATCTGCAAATTTGTTGTTCCCCTGACTGCATTCACTGGACTGAATATCTGAGATAAAGGTTTTCTGAATTAGTGGAAAATTACTCCCCACCCAGTGTTGCTTTAAAGGGAATATATACAGTTCATCCCTTTTCTTTTCCGTTGATTCACTTCTATTGTGCAGTCTAATAGGAAAAAAGACTTTTCCTAAAATCACCTTCTTTTTTTTCTTTTCAGGGAGGTTGAAACCATTTATTATTACCAGCTTTAGGGCAATAGACATTCCATGCTTGTTTGCACATACAATGCAATAGTGGTCCCTACTTCAGTAGGAGCTTAGCTCATTTTTCAAAGTGATTCCTTCTTGAAAAAAAAAAACAAAAAATCAAAAAACAACAACAACCTGCTCAAGGTGATCAAGCAAACTTATGAGTTATCTTTGCTGATGGGCTTAGTCAGGGTGCCTTGCAGGTGACTGCTAAGGTAGGATTCCTTCATGACATAATCCCATGTAGCTCAGAAGGTCAGTTCTAGATCACACCTTGCTGGAGTTCGTGGCTGTGTTCATATTCCACCAATTAGTGTTACTGGATATCCATTTCTTCCACCTAGAGCTGTTGTTTCATCTGTTGCCTTTCTGAGAGTGTTAAAAGAATAAACAGAAGGTCTTGTCTAAAGCTAATGTGGAGATGAGTACTTTCCAAGATATCCTACATGGTGTGTCAGAGTTCCTATAAGCCTTTTTCTCAGATCTTAGCCAAACTAATATGGCCAGAGGAATTAAAACCTCCCTCCCCCCAAAAATTGAGAATGACTTGTGTCTATAGCTGTTCAAACCTCTGCCTTGGTATTCCACTCCTTCCTGTTTATAAATTGTTTACCTAGGGTAAGAAAGGGTTTACCCTGGCTATATTACACTGTCATAGATGCAAATGCTATTTTCTTCTGACAGAGGTAATATATCTCCATGCCTCTATCTAATCAATACCTATTTATACACTAATCAAAATGGAAATTTAGAGGTATTAGAAGGAGAATGTAAATTGTCCATTTTCCACCCTGTGGTTAGGATCCATATAGTTAAAGCACTTGTTTAGCATTTTGGCCTATGCTGATCCACTTTGACAACTGTATTAGTCTAGGAAAATCTATCAATGACTACTAAAGACAAGCAGAGCACCTTTGATACAGCAGTTTATTACAGGCTGGAAAAGGATATTGGGGAACTATCACTACATGTTTGCCTGTTCTTATGCTATTTTACTCAGAAATATGATATAAGCCACTGTCAGTAATGGATAATAGACTGGGCTAGTATGAATTTATGTTATATCCTTAAAATCTTATGTATCTATGTACACACGCACATGCATACACCTATCAAGTGATGTATGAAAAGTAGCAAAGCTGTAGAATTATTCCTCTTTTTCTAATTGGACCTCTGACCAGTCATTGTTTTACCATAGATTTACTCTGCCCATGTAAAAAGTTCAAGGGAAAGGAGAGTATTATAGAAGTACATGCATACAAGAGCTGGCATCTACTTAGAAGAGATCTGAAAGGAAAAGGCAGAGTTTTCAGTAGACATGCACCCATTAATGACAGGTGGTTTTCCATCTAGCGTATTTCTCCCAGAGCCTTCTTCAGACCCAAATGAAGTCAAAAAGAAGAGTTTCCATGAATGTATTTGTATTGAGGATGTAGGTCCTGAGGAACTGTTTAACAGAGAGACCTCCAAAAATGTGGAGCAAGAAATGCAAGTACAATGAATCAATTTATTTTGATACATGTGGGAGAGATTCAGGCATTACCTGAAGATGGTCTCCATCTATTGAAAGCACTAGGATTTTACTTGCGGTATCCAAAGCAATTCCTGGCAAAAGACAAGCTACCTTTGTGAGCAGGTTATTTCATTACTGTCCAGAATCTTTTGGGTGCTGGTTTCCTTGGCTCCTTTTTATGTGTTTGGTAGTGGTCACTGGTGAAAACACGATATTTTTTTCCAAGAGGCTAACACAATGTTTCTGTTGAAGTTAGTGTTGAACAGGTCTTCCATGAACCTATGGGCTGATTCATTATGGATTCCCAAATTATCTGAGGTCAGACACAGATTCCAGGCAGTTGTTTCCATGGCATGCCTTGCCCTCCTTGAACATAGAGAAATCACCTCATATTTCACTGATATGAAGAATTTAACAATAACTTTAAACAATTTTTTTTTCTGAACTTGATGATTTGTCAGCATGTCCTCGAGCGGCTAAGTACATAAAAAATGACCTTTTGAAGTTTCTCCCTAAAGGTGCAATCAGAAATAAAGAGAAAATGGAGGAGCTGGAAAGTCAACCGGTATTTTGCTGTGGATTTCAAACATCGTCATCCTTCTCTAGCGAGCAGCGGAGTGAACGGGGGGACACAACTCTCCATTCTGAGCAAGAGCAGCTCTCAGATTCGGATGTCCAGCATAAATGCGGAGAATCTAGCGACATGAGCAGCTAAGGAAAACAAATCAGTCAACAAAGAAACCAAAAAAAATCCCCTTAAAAAGAAAATAAAATCATAGTTGTCATGGTGGTGAGGGTTTATTTTCCCTTCCTCTCCTCTCCTCTCCTCTCCTCTCCTCTCCTCTCCTCTCCTCTCCTCTCCTCTCCTCTCCTCTCCTCTCCTCTCCTCTCCTCTCCTCATCTCCGAAATACCCTTGATGTTTGCAGAGGTGAAACAGCAAAGGAAATGTATATATATATATCTTTTTAACAGTCACTGTAAATACACAACTGTAATCAAGGCCATTGGTGGAAAAATATTTACAAGATAAACAACAGGCCAAGCCCACCCACTCAATGATTTACATTTCCGAGCATCTGCAAGTAATCCGTTGTCAGTCAAAAGTAACAAGTGATTGCTGTGCAGTTGTGATCCTTGGTTGCCAAACTGATACTAATCTGTGAATGGACATGAACATTGTTATTTTTCAAGTTGGTTTTCATTTTGTTTTTGGATTTGGCTCTGTTTTTTTCTATTCACACATATCTTAGCCTGTCCCAGTCTTTCGGCATGTGAATCTCTGTAGTGTTTCTCTTTTGAGTCTTAGAATAGAGTCAGCACGCTTGGGTTAGTCACACCAGCCAGTTCAGGAAGGACTCCAGAAAATCGGTATCGTGGCTGGATTTAGTCAGATGTACTCAGTGGACTTAAAGAAACTGCTGTGCCAATATGAAGCTGCATAGCTGTCATCAATCAGCGGGGGGACTCCAGGCAAGAAAGATGAGATCAGCTAACTTTTTCCATACCCAGGGACATTTCAGAGAATGCTATATGTTCTAGCTAAGCTGTGAATTTTTTAAAAGCGCCATGAAGTTGAGAGATATCTATATTTTTGGCATTGACTGATTGCTAAGTCGATTGATAGATTGATCGATTGGATTATCTGAGTAATAAAAATAATTGTCCCCTCACTCCCACCTTAAAAGCAGAAGTCAGTTCCAGGATGGTCTTTCCCTCCAGATAACCTTGAACCCTCTGCATCTGTGTCCAACACATGGCATGTTTTGGGGTAGTGGTGTCACACAGCGTGTGGTGCCTTTGCGACCTGGTTGACATCTGTGTGTTATGACTCTTCTTTGCCAGAGCAAGAGGCACAAGAGCGACCTGGCATGATCGTCTTGAAAGGTAACAGTCATCAGCATTTGGTGAGCATCTAAACTGAATAATAAGACGTTCTAGAAGGAAAAGATAAAGACTTTGGATGACTTCCCACACCTGGCAGTTTTCCTTCTCTTTGGATATTCCGTTTGCTTAACCACAGATGTTCTTACTGCTTTTGTTTGAGAGAAACTAAAACATTCTTTCCAATTTTGCCTTGTAGTTAAAGCCACGACTGGTACCTATCTACTTCAGTCAAATGTTGATGATGTCAATTCTTAAAAGTCTTTATACGGTGCATAAAGACTTTGAGGACAGCACTAGCTCTCACTTCATTGTGGATTTATGAACTGATATATATATATATTATATAAATATATATATATATGTGTGTGTACGTGTGTGCGTATATTAAAAAACAAAAATGAAAATGACATTTCAAATGTGAAATTATGAACTCAAACTAATAGTAACCAGGAAATTCAAAATTCAGGTTTGTTCTTTAGTGTTAGTTGACCTGACCTTGAAAGAAAGTGAAAGACTCAGAATTTCAGTGTCAGCTGAGCTTTTAATTTCACTGGTTTTTGTTAGTTTAGGTTAAAAACTTTTAATGTCATTTTAAGCATAGATTTTTTTAAATAATGTTAGTTTCCTTGTTTTTAAAAGGAAAAAAAAAAGGGTCACGGAAAGTTGTGAAAGAAGTATTAATACTTAACACTTATATAGTGCTTTATGGGACATAATCTGCTCTCAGATACAGCAGTGTAAATGAAAGTTATTTCAAGATCATTAAAGGAGTCGCTCCTGAACTTGTTTAAAATAGAAATGTTGCGATTGACTTCATATTGGTACAGGATCATGCTCTTATGAAACACTTACCCCCCAGTCCGGTGAAATCTACCCTTGCGCAGAGGACCAGCAAAAAGGTTTAAGTCACTTAAATATACTCTGGTATCATAAGTGAGAGTTACATGGCCCAGGCACCTTTTTTTCAAGTCTTCAGCATCAGTTTGCTGCTTTGAGAGCAGAATTTGTCCCCATGTGTTCCAGACTATGTGCAAAAATCACTGAAGTATTTTTAGCTGATAGATTGGATCTTCCTCTCTCATTAGACGCAGCTAATAGCTATTTTAGAAAGTTTCCCAAGGAAGCACTTTGCAGACCAGAAAGACACAGTAGAGGGAGATGGGGAAGGTCAGATTTATCAGGTAAATGTATACTTATACGTTTTTTTAAACAAAACTATCTAATATTAGATGAACAGATAACATTTAGTTTTGTATTTTCTGTAGTATGGGCTTTCACAAGGTATTATATTGACAATACTATAAGTGTATTATTACAAAAATCAAAAAGTATATTTTGCATGAATGACTGATAGCCAATTTTCAAGCATTAATAAATTAGAACTTTCGAGAAAAAAAAAAGTTAAATAATTGCATCTGGTTGGAGACTTTTTGTGCCATGTTTCAGTCCAGAGCAAGAAGGTGTTTGGATCTTTTTGTTTTGTTTTGTTGTTGTTGTTGTTGTCGAGGCTTTTCTGAGCTTACTTTTGGCTTCTGTTGTTCTCCTGGCTGTCCTACAGTACTCTGCAATTCGAGTTGGTGGATCTCAGTCCAGTGCCTCGTGGGCTAGTGTCCACATCACCAAAACCACCCTCCAGTCATACACACTGCAGACCAGGTCCTCAGCTAAATTAAAATCAGTGTGGAACACCTCTGCTGTTGTTAGAACAAAGGTACTTGACTTCAGCTTGGGATTTGGTCTCAGTACATTATTGTTACTACTATTTTTTGGCAGTCTCAGCAAGAGAGGCCAAGGACTGAATAGTCATGAAGACTTGAACTTGCTTCTTAAATTCCTAGAGCCAATGCTCAGGAGCAAGGCAAGTTGGAAGGCAGTGGGTCAGAAATTTCTGCTATTGCTGTACCTGTGTTTCATATTTAGTGGACGGATTGAAGTCTTCGGTACCTTTCACCAGCACTGAATTTACTAGAAGAAATGGTATCTCTCTATATATTTAATATACACTATGTTCTATAAGCCAGCCCCTTCTCATATGATTTTTTATTGGAAGTTCTGACACACTTGCAAGGGTGGCTTTCCTTAGTCACTCTAACTTCCTCAGTGTTATTGGAAAGATCATATTTTAGATGTATATAGTTATCTAAACCAGATTCTTATGCCATCGCACAAATTACGCTCAGAAATCTTTATGTTGAATGTAAGCTGAAGATGCTGGACGTGCATGGCCACCATTCACTGGGGCCACCATTTCTATTTGTTTCATGATGGAAGAAACCAAAAGGTGGTTTTGCTTCTAAGTGTGTGTAAATATTGACCGAGTGTAACAGTGCATTGTTTGATTTTTCACTGTGAAATATATTTTGGAGTCAGAAAGGCTATGTTATTAAAAACAAAACATAATTAAAAGAAAAAAAAAGTGTGCAGTGCTCCTTGAGCCATTTTTTTCTACCATGCCCATAATTATTTCTTGTCTATTTTTTTTCTTTTTTTTTTGTAAATGTACAAAACCCTTCTGTACTGCAGCTTTTGTGAATATTGACTGTATCTAACCACCTTTTGATGTGGAGTACTGGTACTAGAGGTTAATTAATATCCCAAAATGAAAACCAAGACCTATATTTCAGAAGGAAAAGGTTTGTTTCATTGCTGCATGGTGACCTCGGTTCCTTTTACCTTCAGCTGTTTATGCATTTAGTATATATGATACTCAGGGCCCGGGTACTAAAACTTCAATACTTAGTTGTGGGAGGATTTAGTTCGTAGACTAAAAATGCCAAGTTCCTCTGCCTCATTTAAGTATTTGTATTTGAAAACCTGGTATTAAGATGGGGTGGCAGGAGAAGGGAGAGAGATAATGGCAAGTGAATCCACAGTGGACTACAAAAAAGGTGCAATGTGGAAGTTACTTTCCGATGCTGTTTTGGGTGTCTAGCTCTTCCTCTTTAGCAGCTGTCCATCCTTTCAACAGAAGAACTGATCCTTGAAACCACAAGGCTAAACAACAACCAGAAGGGGGCAGGAACTGCCCGTGTGGATAGTTCAAGATTGCATTTGTAAAGATGAGCTCTCCCTGGACTCTCTCCATCATCAAAGGCAAGAGGGAGGGGCCTTCCCAGTGGTGATGTAGAGCAGTTGTTGAGACTTCTGCTCAGCATCAGGCCTGGGGGAATCTTGGTTCTCTTCGTCAGTGATGAAAGGAATCTGGGGAAATCGGCCCTTGAGAATGGACTTCTTTGGCCCTGAGCCTGCAGAGTTTTCCTGATGACTATGATAACTTTAAATGAAATATCTGTGGTGAGGAATGGGACTCTAAATGCTCCACAACCCCTGGGTGCTGACTTCAGCAAGCTTTGTGCAGGCCAATTTCTGTTTCCATATTAACTTGTGTCAATTTTGGAACAATTTTGTATTGGCCAATATAAGTGAGATCTGAGTTGTGACACAGCTTCCATGAAACTACGTATGTTTTAATCATACTTGCTTAGTTTTAATTGATGAAGGAGTATTATGAATGCAACCATAGTACCTGACCCTGCAGACCCTGCTTCCTGGGAATGGGCTCTGCTATTCCTTGCTTTTCTGCTTTCTTGACAGCTGTGTGATTGGTCATGTGAGAATGGATCAGGACTCATTTTCTACGATTACACCTCCTGACTGAGCCTTCCAGAGTGAACAGTTGTCATCATTTGCCTTGTCCATGGCCCTAAATAATATTGTGTCATTTTATAGAACCATCATACCAACGATGTATGAAATTCTGTTTCTGCAATTATAATTGCTTCTACCCTTGAATACGAAAGGCTGTGAAGGGACTCTGGTTAACTCACAGATTCAGTTTTCTTCATAAATCTCACAGATAAAAGAAAACTATGATGACAAAATGCAAAGCCAAAAGGAACAAGAATGAGAAATATTTGATGGAGTTAGAGCTGTTGGTTCTCCAACCCTCAGGTTGCAGAGTGGCACAGTGCCTTAAGGACACTGAATCTGAAGGAAACTGTGATCACCTTTGTTTTCATATCATATTACTCCCACTCCTAAACTGATCAAACCCCATTTTAAAATTTAATGGGCTTTTCTTTTTTGTACCTTGTCCTCCCATTCAAAAGCTACTGTAAAACTTCAGACTTCTCGAAGTTAAAAACCTTTTGCTAATTTCCAAATTAAAATAACTCACAGCTAATTTATGCTCCTTGCCATTGAGCTAATCTTGCCTCCAGTTCCTTTCTTCCTTCCTGAAAACAACTGCATTTCAGATAAAATATATTGTCTTGTCAATTATTGTCAATTTATCTTTGATTACGTAGCAGAAAGACTAAAAATAATGACGTTATTAAGCTATATCCGTTTCAACTCCAGTCTTAACTTCAGCAGCAAAAACAGTGCAAAGGAATAAATACAAAGGTATGCAAATCTGCTGAGATGAGCAGGAAACTTAACCAGAAGCATCATGCAAAGCAGCCTGCAAAGAAAAAAGGAACAATACAAACTAGGAGAAGTAATTCTAAATCCTGAAAGTGTACAAATGAAATTCAGTTTCTGAGCAGCTTTCCTTGTTTCAGGTCAGATCTAAAGCCAAAACGGATCCCAATCTTCTTTTTTTCAAGCTTCAGTTATAAACTTGCAAGAGATTGTATTGTTGTTTCCAACCAAGGGATGGGAAAGGGACAGGAAACTTATTCAGTCAGCATATTGCAGGAAACCTTCACCGTTCAAATGGACAAAAATATACTGACTGTATCAGCTTGTGAGGTTTTACCACTCGTGTTGGGCACTGCTACTAAACCTTGACCACGACTCAAAGTTCAAAACTCTGCCTGTGACTCATACAGACATCTAACTTTACATTACCACTCTGGCCCAGACCTACAAAAAACTAGATGTAGAAATTTCAAGGTGTGCACCAAAGAAAAGTCTTTCTGTAGTGATTTCAAATAAGCAGTGACTGACAATAAAAGAAATGCAACAACATTAATTTAATTTGCTTTAGTTGCCTTGTTGTTTTAAATTATTTTTCACTAGTAACAGACAATGGCTTACAGCAGAGGTTTCCAACCTGCAGTCTGCGGAGACTTTAGAGCCCACAGGCTACTTCTGAAGTGTGCATGGAAGATGATTAAGGGAAATAAGTTTATACATTGTAAATAGCAATATACACTTGTAAGGCTTATGAAGGGCTTTTATCTTGCCTGGAATTATGTGAAGGCTCCACAGATCAAAAAGGTTGAAAAGTACTAATGGAAGAAGATAAGGATGAGTTGTTATAAGCTATTTTCCTGGGAGACTCTAGATGACTGTCTTTGGTTCCTCAGCTGTTTTCATATAGCTTCATCCAGTCTCTGACGAACCCCTCAAAGCCCCACATCCAACCTCCACTGTGACAAACAGTGGTGGAGAGGAGGTGGTCAAGAAAGCAGAACCCCTGTTAGTCAGGTCTAATCACAAGGAAGATCTATAACTCAGCATCCCAGAAGGGCCAGGATGAAAGGGAAACATAACCAGGTCTCTTTCTAGCCTTTTCACAGTGGGTGACAGGTTTGAGAAGATGCAGGTGGAAGAGATGCTGTACCCTAGGTGAAGCTGCATACTTTCCCCTTTGTGTCCTCAACACCGAAAGAAACATGCAAGCTCTGATTTCATAGCTACCATGGAGTCCTCTTACATGACAAAGTACAGGATCCAAATGCTAAAGATAATATTTCTACTTTCCACATTCAGTGTGAATTAAGTTTTTCCTCTGTTTTGATTATGTGGTTTCATGGGATTAAGACTTTATTTTTCTTCCTGAGAGTTGCTCATATGAACAAGGCCTCCAGAGAAATGTTTGATATTTAAAATCTTCTGTTGTATGACACTGCAGAGCAATGAATGTGACCTTAGCAGAGCTGTTATAGCCCAGAAGGTCTAAAGGGAAGCAAGACATGGTAATACAGACAGATAGAGCAGGATAAACAGGGCACCCCATGAGATCCTGCTTGGCCTCCTGCTGCCAGACCAGACTGGGGTCTCCTACAGTTCCCATGTCATATCTCTGAGCTCTGTGTGGATATCTAGAAAACTCTAAGGTATCTCAAAAGTCCCCTCTATTCAGGCAGCTGAATTAAACTCACTGAGTGGGATTCAGCTCCAAGTTCAGACACCTACATTTGGGTAGCTACACTTAGGTGTCTATCTGAGAACAGTGTCTGTCAGTCTCCTCTGAGTGTGCAACTATAGATGTGTACGTAATGCAAAAATACAACCAAGTGTCCGGTTCTACTTGATATCCAAAGTATGTCCTAAAATCTAGATCATGAGTAAAAGTCCTGCCTGGTCTTGAGCAGCTTCTATAGGAGACTACATGAAAGAAAAGCCTGTATCTCAACAACTATATTTGCAAAGCTGCTCAGACAGGCTCTAGAGGTGCAAAAATCTCTCAGAGTGTCACCTCTCAAGGGCTGTAGTTAGATTTCTTTGTCCCTTTCAACATCAGGCATTTTCAGTACTAGGCATCCTGGCTTATAGGCAAAGTCCTGGGGAAGATCCTACGCCACCAAGCAAGCATCTCAGGAAGCATCCACATCACCTAACTTCAGACGTTCAACAAAGAAACAGCCTTCCTTTGATCTAATTGTTCCACTTTACCTTTGTAGTCACAGGAGAAAAATGAACAGTTTCAGCATATGAGCCATCAGACATATTCTAGATGTCTACTGAAGAGTAAGAAGTTTCATACTTTGCAAGTGTCTGCTTCTTTTCACAAAGAAGTCTACCTGGCCTGGTCATAGACAGGTGTCTACACTGTGGAAGTCTACATGTAGGTAGACAAATTCCACCCCCTGGGGCATTTGCTCAGTCACTATTGTTCTGTTTCACACATGGTGAGAAAAAAATGCTCTTAAAAAGCTTAGGGGTGGCTTCTGTTGGAGCTACCAACCAGATCTGGGAGAGGTGAGTGCCCGATAAAGGCTTAATAGTTCTCACCAAGCACAGTTTTCAGGAAGTCTTGTTCTTTAAGTTTGGTTGTGCTCCATGTGCTCAGTATTTCTGTGTCCAGAAATAAACCATGGCATATAGTGCATGTAAAGTGAAATAAATTAGGGTTTTATCTTCTGCTTTTATCAGTCAGGCACATGCAAACAGTTTGGAATTGCATTTATGAATAATGCTGTGAAGGAGCATGCAGTAATAGTTAATGATGCTCTGATGTTAAGCTCCGTTTATGTCTGTATTAGAGAGCTAAGTTAAGCTACATTTGCATTGTACTTTATGTGTGGAAACACATCAGCAGAGCTTGAACAATGTTTTGAACCTTGTGATCCTTTCACTTTCTTTGATTAATATCACAGTTTCCCATTGGCTTGTTTTTGGGGGATTCATCCATGTGGAGAGTTACTGTGTGATATGACACTCTTCAGTGTCTGAAGTGGCTTAGGCTTCTGGATGTGCCTGTTCGAGTGGACTTTGTCCTTGCAGAGGAATCTCAAGAGGCCTTTGTGTACCCCTATAATCTGTAAAAAACCAAGTGTTTATTATCTTCATTGTCTCTTCCTTCTTCTTGTCAATTTAGTGGCAATGCAACATGCTATAGCTCTGAGAAGAGTTGTGCCAAGCTATTGTATGTAAAGCTGTATTTTGGCTTTTGAATGTGCCAAGGTACACACTTACTGGCCTGTTGGGTCTAATACTGACCTTTTTTGGTCAAAACAGGTTTAATTGATAATGGCATCGGGGTTTATTCAGCTTTGTTATGAGGTGGAAACACAAATATCAGTTGCTGCTTTCTAACCTTTTTTGTGTTCCAAGAAATTGTTTTTTACATGTATACTGCTGTAGATGACTCAATAAATGTATTATCATTTTGTATAAGTCTGTTCTGACATAAAATTGAACCAAAGAGAACTTTTCTGTCTGTGAAATTACAAGGTAGTGTATCTCCTCCTAAACCTGCAGGATGGAGCTTTTTGGCCAAAAAAGAAAAAAATTAGCTCCCTTGTCATGGGAAGGAGACCCTGGATTCTGCTTGGCAAACCCAGCCCTGGAGCAACCAGGCACAAAACCTTTGCTTTGTTGGCCATGCACATTCTGGCTTCATCCTCAGGCAGTGAAGTTATGTTAGGAAGGTGTTTAGCGCACTGCGTCTGTATTGAGGATGAATAAGGTCTAATATTGCCAATAAACGTGCAACACACTCTCCTTTGTAACTAATAGCACAAATGGTTCTCAACTTTGATCCACAGGTCCTTTGAGGATTGTGTATTATTTCTAAGGGACCTAAACAAGAAAAGAAAGTCCACTGTCCTCAAATAAAGCATTGCCAATTGGAAAAGGTGGGAAAAAACATTGCTCTATTACACATCTGCTATGCTTTGAGGCTTCATTTCTTTTCTAGTCAAAGTAAATTTTTTTCAGGTTCATTTTTAAAAGGTGAGGGGCATTCACCCTATTGTAATCAGATTTTATGACAGATGAACTATTTCTGAGTTACTTTCTCCTGCCTCTTGTTCTCAGCTTCAGCTGCTAGTGGTAATCCTTTGTTTTACCCTTGTGGTTGTCTGATTCCTTGGCAAAGGCTACATCTTTCAATTGATTTTCTCAATCATTTGTTTAGCCAAGGTACTGACCAGGTACTCAACCAGGTACTTTTGGGCCTGGTCCTTTGATGGGGCAGAGGATATATTGGAATTGAAGCTAGAGACGTGTCAGGGAGCAGTGAGCCTCAGCTGCTCCCTAATGGACGGGGTGCCCGGAGCTGAGGGCAATCACACAGTGAGGCGAGCAAGACAGACTCGGAGATGGTGACCAGGCCCAAACCAGAGGCCAGATCATCAGGCAAGTCCACAATGACCAGACAGCTCCAACGTCAGCCCGGGAAGTCAGTTCACAGGTCAATGTCTGGGTCAAGATGGTCCACAGCTGGGCGCAGCTGTAGCTGAGCTGGAGACCGGCACTCCTATGGCAGGAATGGGGCCTTGGGCTGAGCCGAAGGGTGATGAGGCCAGGTGGTTGCCCACGGTCAGGTTGGGATAGAGCAGGGGTATGACCGTGGTGGGGCTGAGATGGGGCTTGGGCAGTATGAGGGGACACCATGGGGGGCCAGGGAGATCTGTCAGTGCCCTCAGGACCTTGACCAGATGAGCCTGATTGCACCCACTAGTTACACAGCTTTTCATTTTTACTATACCTTGAACAATTTTACTTGCTTTATGGGCATTGATTTACTCAGTGAGCCGAGTCACAGCCCTTTCTATGAATGTTGGACCATGCAGTGCAGGTTGTGTCTCCCCTTTCTCCCCTTTCACCGCTCACAGAAGGGCTGCACCAGTCCCCACCTAACTAAACAGGAATTTCAGCAAATGTGGAATAGGGAATGTGGGAAAGGGCTTGTACCTAAACCGTAACTTACAGGAAGTTACACAAGATGACTGAGATCAAAGAAAAGCACATGGATGGGCATCTGGGATGGGATTTATCTCCCCCGAGTGTGTACATCTAAAGGTTACACATGTAATCTGAATAAGGATTTCTTGCGCTCCTGTTATGGGTAAAAGGCAGGGAAAAAAAGGCAACTCCAAAGTGCATTTTAGCCCGCTCTAAAACTTCTTTGGTAACTATCTATAATTTTAAAGAAACAGTGCCACATTGTAGCACATTCGTTCCAAGAACCTGACACCAGGAAATCCTCATTTACTGGGCCTGTCAACACATGAAGGGGAATGCTGCCTTGAATCTCACTGTATTTTCTGAAACTGAATATTTCTTGCTCAGTCACTTAAAACTTGTCTTTCTTGTAAAATTTCAAGACAGGAGCCATTTTGCACAGCAGTATAGCAGGTGACAAGAAAGTCATACTGTGCTGGTGACCACTTGGTGAACACTTAGAGCAGTCCAGGCAGCCCAGATCCAAAGAATTCAAGCTATGGCCCCCTTTAATATCCTTAACATATAAGGTAGAATTTAGCTTACAGAGTAAGACTAAGGGAATAGGTAGGTATGTACATGTGGGCTAGGTGTCTAAGCTTCCATTACAGATAACGGAGACCAAGGGCAGGAACTGGTTTCCTAAAAGTAAGTAGTTGGCATAATTTTAGGCAGGGTGGGGTAGCCTGTCTGACTTTCAGGTGCTTTTCCAGGAGAGTACAAACTTCTAAAAATCTGTATCATATCTCCATGACAGTGCAGGTATCTTGGATGCCTCCAAGACATCTCAAATGGCATTAGATATGTACATTTATGCAACTGAATCCAACTCCAAATCAATAAAATCAGTGATCTCTAGAAAGCTATATATGGCCAAAGGTAGGTTCTTACTTTAGAGAGAACTGAGCAACTCATGGATTCCACTAATTGTACTGCTTATACCTCCACTGGCTTAGATATCCAGCTCATATATACACTGCAACATACAGATGCCTAAATTTAGCTATCTTGTGAGCTGAACGCCACCCTTTCCTTTACAGACATAGTGTTGTATTAGGCATTTCTCATCACAACAATTCATTTTCCAGAAGATAATTTTCTCTCATGCAGCATATTCTTAAACTGATTAGCTGTTTTATCCCTTCATTTGATATGCGCAGAAATTTCAGACATGAGAAGCGCAAGGATGGGATTCGTCTCATCTAGCTTTAGAAATCTACAGCTGCTTTGGCCACCATCCAATGAGGGGCAATGCCCAATGAGGGGCAATGCAAATCTGCTTGAGGATGAGATGAACCAAGGCCTAGACTCCACCAGTTATACCAGATATCCACTAAATTTAGATAGCATAAGGAAAATAGCTCAGATGGAGGCACTGCAGACATGGCTGTTTAGTCCAGAGGTATCTCTCCTCACGTGCTCAGTTCAAACCAAACACTTTTAAATGACACATTTGGACAATCTCCAGTCTGTATTTCCTTCTCGTATGATGTTGGAGCTGCCTCTGATCCCTTGATGGGTTACAGACAGCCTCATAAATAGCCTAGTACCATGTGCTTGTTGGTTACAGTCTCCAGCTCCTCAATTAGTTCAGCTTTTCTGGGACAATAATCAGACCTCATGTTTTTCAGACCACCTTTTTTTCAATAGCTTCTACTATCTCTCTGCACCCCTCTGGAAATCCAGCCCTGGGTGGATTAGTCAACCTTGGGGTAGCTCAGCAGAGTGGGTAAAGTTGCCTGCTGCAGGGATTTCTTCTAATTTGGAGTTCTAGTACACCACACAATTAAGCTTTCAAGAAAAAAAAAAGATGCTGACACTGTAAAACTTAGAAATCTGCTCTCAGTACGAAGTTTCAGTCATTTCAAGAAGCTAGTCTCTGCTGCAGCACCAAGAACAACATCTGCACTCGTTGTTTTTAGCCTTTCCAGGTTGCCATGCAGTTTGTAAAGGGATTTAAAGAGAATGCCTGAAGACTTAGATTGTGTAAAAGATTCTTGGGGATTGAAGGAAAATGTTTTTCCTAGTTGTTACATTTAAAGATATATATTGCAACCATTCTTTGGGAAAAAAAAATTAGCTTAAGTAGTCATTTAAATCCCATTTGGGAAAGGACATATCTTTGATCCGGTTTTAGGCATACTTTTTGTGAACGGCAGGCAAAGCCTTGGTGCACTGCCTCGAATTTCTGGACTGCGAGTGTTAGGATAGCAGTGTGTCCAGCACACACCGCACACCACGAGATGGCAGTACCTCCACACAGACCAGATCAGCATTTCTAGACTCCAGTTATGACAACACCTTTGCTGCCTTCACAGGCCTGCTATGAAGCAATATATCCCTGAAACATTTCCCACTCCTGCACACATGATCAAGTCCTTACATATGTCATCAGAAAGGAATCAGCAGCCTTTTCAGAGCCCAAACAAAACCTTTATCCAAGGAGCTATTGCACTCCCCAGGATTATTAACCTCATCACCAGCTTGTTCCAAGTATGGGCTTCATGTAAATTATGCAACTGATGGTTTGAATATATGAATAGATTCATATAGTCCTCAGTTCTAACTTAATTGTTTACACATCCTGCCCCAAAGTGATGGAAAAATAAAGGACTTGGAAATGCCAAAGGAGGGATAAGGATGGATGAAGGGACACTCTGGACAAGGTTGCAGAGCAGGGTGTTGCTAAGGTTGCAGGAGAACATTTGAGGGATTGGGTTAGATCTGAGTGAGATGAGCGGTGAGGGTGACCAGAAAGAGCTTGAGGCAAGAAAGGATATCTGGGGAGTTCGTGAAAGCTGAATTAATATGGTGACTGTAGATGGACAAAATTAAGTTGTGATGTCTGTCTGGAATGGCAGGAGAGCTGGAGTTGTTGAACTGGTTAAGGAGACTGAACACTGGATGACTCATGTAAAGATCCTTCATGACATAATGGGACCCATCACCTTTGCTTGCCATCATTTCTCCTTTTACTAGAGAAATTTACTTTTATCCTTGGATCTAGTAAAGGAGCTTACCAGTAATAAAAGCAGAGAACATGTAGTGAGATAGGCGGTCATAATATGAAATGCAGGCCGTCCTGGGAGCTCAGCTGTGAAGCGGGAATGTCCGTGTGTCGCAGACGATGGACTGAATAAACCAGAAAGTTGGGTGGGAGAGAAAATAAAGGGGAGATTGTACTAGGAAGAGAAGCTTCCAAAACTTAAAGCCTCAGGCCAGGAATTTTTGGAAGGAACATTCCCAGGTCAGCTGAAAGCAGAAGCATAATTCACTCCAACTCTGTTGCCCTTCCAAGACAAAATAGGGGATATGGGTCACTTCCTTCGCATAGAAAACTCAATAGCCTCTAATACAGCTATTTCCTCAAGAAAACATTCAGTGCTCAAACACTGAAATTAATGGCCTCACCTAATAAATGGATAGAAGCAGGGTATGACAGAACTGTGTCGCAGTGATGGTGCCTTGGAAGGGGTGTGGAGCATCAAGTCAGGCTGCAGGATCAAGGCACTGTAATGTAAATCTTTTCTTAGGTGAAGAGGTCATAACTGTACATGTTCATTAGCTTCAAAACTGTATCCATAGTAAACACAATTATGTGACTCTCCTTTTCTATAAAGTCTCAAATGAAACATCCAAATTGGCATAAGATAAAGAATTAAAAATTAAGAAGCCACAACAGCTGCAATTATCACTTGCATTTTATAGGTGTGTATCATATGAGTGTATCCAAATCACTGTGATAGGTAACAGAGCTTAAACAATGTAGGCGTGAGTATTACATTTACAATGAACTAATAAGGTGGTCATAATAAAAAAGATGACACCTTATAGAGGATATCTGAGTCTTTGGGACAGAGCGGGTAAGTGCCTAATTAATAAAGGAGTGATCAGAATGATAGGAATAGAAATCTGGACAATTCAGCTTGCTCTAATAAGAAGACTAGAAATGAAGTACCTAAGATCACTGAAGAGGTTCCCACAAGGCCAAATGTCTTCTGGCCTAAGTAATTAAACAAGAGCACAGCAAAATGAGGGACTTGAGCACTAGTTTTCTTTTAGGCTAGATGGATATTCCAGTTCACAGAACCCCACGGTTGTACTTGCATGGCCACAGTTTCTAGCAGCACTTTCAAGTCTGGATGCAGGTCCTCCTGGGAATGGTCCTACCTTGAAAGAAACTATGGCTGTATCGAGTGAACCCTTTATGCCCTTTCTTTGCTTTTGGAGAGTTTGATGTGGAATCCAAGTCAGCCTTGAAGAAAGAGCAAGGTCACTCAGAAAAGTGATGCAAGGACTGGCTTGGTTCATTCTGTGGTTCATATTCTGCTTTACTGGACCATAGTGCTTCTTTGATAATTCTGGCTCCTGAAACATCTTTCACCTGAGACACAGTAAGTTGAGATACAGTTGATAGCACTGAGATAAGAGCAGTCACAACAGATTAGTCCATCCTCAAATAGAGGCCCCCAAATAGCTCAAAAGCACAGTTTAACTGTGGATTTCACTGACTGATCCAGTTGACCTTCAAGATTATGGTGGCAGATTGTCTATTCCAGCAACATGTCTTTCCATAAACAAGAAAGGGCTCGGGGTTCTTTGGCCTAATTTAATCTTTCTTGCAGAAGACATGGAAGAAAAACACCAAGTAGATAATAATACCCATTCTTTTTTATGTCCCTCTTGAGATGCCTTGAGACTCCTTTTAAAGGAGGTTGCTGCTCTATAGGTAGGTGCTTAGCACTTTTCGGAGTGTAATTCCCATTAAATTGTCACAAGCTGTCTCAGAACAACTAGTACAAAAATCACTAATCATTGTTGCAAACCTTTGCCACTGTGTCTAAAAGTAGCTGTTTCAAACAGAGATTAGGAATAGTTCTCATGTGAACTGGGAATTCTGGGAAACACTAGCAAAGGTATAATATACATATGCTGGGCCCCAGAGGAATTTAGTGTAGTCCCTTTGATTTGGGTGCTAACCTGTTAATTCACACCAGCTGCATATTTGGCTTTTTATTACAAATTAAGTGGATTTTGTGTGCTTGAGGAGAGAAAGGACCAGGGTTGTGGTACTGATCTGTATGAGGTGAGAAAAGCAGCTTATTTGGGACAAGAAATTCTCAGAAGTCTGCTGACAATATGGAAATCCATAAAAAATCCAGACTGGCCTTCTCTTAGGTAGTATGTTACAACATCACAGTGACTCAGCCTGCTAGATAAGCTCAGACAGAAGTCACACCATTCTGGTACGCGGATATTTTCCTTTTCGGACTGATTTTTTCAAGCAGTGATAACTGAGTGACGTAGTTAACTGGACTGTTTTCTCTGGACAAAGTCCCATGTTTGTGTGTGAAGTTAAGGTATTCTTGATACTGCCATTTACACAGTTGTTTCTTGAGCTCACTTTGAACCTACAGAAAAGAAATTTAAAAACAAAGAATCAGAAAATTGAGACTTAGAAGGTAATGAGGATAAAAGATGCAAAAATGTTTGCTTGAATTTAGATTACTATGGCCCAGATGCATGAAGGCCCCTAAATCAGTCAGGATTAAGCCTTAACACATTTTTAGAAGGATTTAATATGTCCTTATTTGTGTTGCTAAACAAACAGACTTTATTTCCCAAATCCAGAGTACAAAAGGGAGGTCGTTCATAGTAGTTGCTTTCTCTACTGCTCCAGACCTGCTTCATAAATATTTCCACCTTTCTGTGTAATTTTTACCTTTCCTCATACTGAATCTCCTGTGCCTCCTTGCCATGGCCTGCTACTTGCAATAAGTCCTCATGTGTCCCTCTCCAGGCTTTCAGCCTATTCAAATTGAATTCCCCTCTTAGAGATCCCTTACTGACTCTGAAAGATTTTGAATCAACTTGAATGTGTATTACATTTCAGAGAGGTCTCAGGGATCCTCAAAAGCATAGATAAAACTGAAATTTTTAACCATCCAACATGTAAGAGGTTGGTCAAGAGACAGGTAGGGCGAAGAACCGTGGGAGGAGGTCCCAGGACCACTGTTGACACTTTGGGGAATGGAGTGAGAGGACTAGGGGAAAGTAGCCTCTGTTGCCCCGTATAAACCAGCTTGCACTTAAAGCCACAGCAAAGGGAGTGCAAGTAGGTGCAGGAAGCAGCCAGTCCTTTCCTCTCCTCCCATGGGATAGGGAGGCAGTCTGCTCCCCTAGACAACTGCTCACTGTGCCCTGTTACCTCTGTTCGCATTCAGCCTCATCGCTGTCTGCTTCCGCAGCAAGTGACTGTCTCAGATGTCTGCAATGCACCTTGCAGATGCCATCACAAACAAAGAATATATGGCAAATGCTTGTATCTGCATAGCTACCATCTTCCCTGGTTGGCATTAACAATGAAAATCTATGACGGTGTTACAGTTTTAGCAGCATTAGCACAAAACCACTTGAAATTAAATGCAGAAATAAACTATTAAGTGAAGCTATTAAGTGATACAGGGGGGTTAGAATGGACAAATCTGATTTATCTACTCTGACCTTGGATCATCTGGTAATTCTGTTATCTAACCTTTTGCTGTGCAGACACACTAGACTGGCATATAGAAAGGAGGGTGGGACATTTGGAAGTACTTATTTTGGACTTCAGGGCCTCCTGAAAGTAACTGGCAATATCTTCTATGGAGATGTCCCTGATTCTGCCTTTAGCATGAAATCTGTTAGTGACACAGACATGCCAGCCTCTATGTGCAACTTCAGGCGTGGGCAGAACATGTCTTCTGGAGCTTTCAGGACTCTAATAAATAAAAAGGGGGCTTCCTCCACCAATCCAGTGCTCCGGTATCCCAGAGACCTCAGGACCCTTCAACATTCCTATGTACACCATTCCACAAAACAGGACGCAGAATACTAGCCCTCAATTTCATCCCCTACAGACACCAGCCTTCTTGCCAGCAGCACAGTCTCTCACATTGCTATACATACTTAAAACTGAAGAAGCACACACAGAAAATAATTATTATGTTTTAAGATTGCAGTGAACCATACAAGATCCGGTAAAGATACAGCGGTAAATTACAAGGATTGGCCAATCTGCTGTGGAAGCAGTCATTCTTAAGCATGGACATAAGCCAATCCATACCACTTGACCTTGGGGCCAGGGATCACTCACTCCTTGTCCCTTTTTTAACACCCACTAGATTAGCATGCTGCCAGATATAATATGCAAGCAATTTAAAAGCTGTCGGCATGGAGTCTATGCAGACAAAAGGCAGGTGGGACGTATAGCATCCTGTGTTTAGTTAGTCCTGAAGACTCTCTCTAAGGGCAGTATTGGCATGGGAGCAGCATTAGCATGGCCATTGTGAGTTATTTTCCTAAGTAGCAAACATATTTTGGCCATCACTCCTCCCTAGGTAGGATTCCTCTTGCCTACCTTTAGCCTCTCTCTGAGAGGTGCCCAGTCTAAGCTAGTCACCTAAGCACACTCTACGGTGAGTGGAGAGAGAGAAGCACCTTCAGCAGGTCATTCCTCCCACCTAACCTACTCACTCTTCTGATGATGAGATGAATCATCTCATGGAGGTGTGTTTTTACATTTTCTCTGGGCTTTTGGTTAATTCTGCTCTTTTGGGGAAAGTGCAAGCAAATTCTGCCACTCCAGACAGTGTTTACACAAGGAAATCCAGATAACTCTCCTCTTTTCCGTGGGAAGCTGTTAGTTTTTAAAAAGGTAGGCACTCTAAAATGTGCTATAGGGACTTTGTCTGAGAGTTCTAATAATGTCACAAAAACAAGAAAGGAAAGGATTTATAACAAGACTACTGAAAACACACAAGTTGCCTTGGAGAAGAAAGGAAAAGGGAAAAGGAAACAGAAAGGGAAAGGACATAAACTCACTAGGAGAAAATAGAATGAAAGGAAATACAGACTGGTGCAAGATTTCCATTGAGACATCATCATGATAGCTATCAGACATAAAGCGGAAAGAACCTCCCCTGACAGCAAAGTCACCAACCACTTGTAAAGGGTCACTGCTTCAAAGCTTATTTTGTGTCCTCCTGTCGGAATTATATGAATACAGATAAAGTCAGCAAAGGCACCAGGGGAAAAAAAGATATGTGTATTTCACGCTTTCAGGAGCAGATCAAAGCACAATTCACTTCTGGGAACAGGAAAAGTAAAAAAAAGCAGGAAAAACAAGGGGAGACTGTGAGTTTCAAAGGTTTTGATAATCTTATGTACTTGCTACTCACCTCTGCATTTGAGAAGCAATATAGGAGAGCAACGACAAAACCCTAGGACAGGCAGAGCAGGGAGAAAAAAAAGTCAGCAGTCAGGATTTGAAGCAGAGAATCAGAGAAAGACATCAGCTTTCATTTTTAATTCAATTAACACAGTAAATACATATATATACACACATATACATGTGCGTGCATGTATGTATACACACACACACTCACATACACACACACACACACACACGTATATATATACGTATAAAAAACTTTTGTTCCAGTGGGATTTAGGTGATGTGGCACTATTTATTGGATTTTAACATGCAGACAAAATATCTCCACATGCTGGATATTTATACTTTTGTCCTTTTATGCAGACACTTGGGTTTAATTCATTGTTTACCATATCCTCTTCTTTAGATAAAGTGGCACTGCCCTCTATCTTATTCTAGTCTAGTGGGTGAGGACCAGTTCTTGGTTTGCATCTTTACTGCTAAATTATCCTCCTTCATTTAAAAGAGAATATCTATGTTCAGACAACCTGTTGGGAATGGTCTTCGGTTCATATGCATCCAGAACTATGATCAGGTATTGTCTGGGAGAGTGTTAATCAGCCCGGACCCAAACTATTTCACAGACTGTGGGCAATCACTGGACAGTGCTAGACGACAGTTTACTGTACCATATACTACTGTACACTGTACTGTATGTATTAGAAAACTGAACAAGACTGCCCTGAACATTGGCCCACAATTCTCCATGTTGTTAAAATGTCAACATGGTCTATGGTGGAGCTTTGGCTTGGGCCAATACATGCTTTCCCAAACAGTGTGCAGTCATGGCTGAGAGGTAAGTGGGGAAGAGGGATCATTTCCAGCGTGCATGAACATGGATATGTTGTTGTGGGGTACAGGAGAAAGGGGAAGGAAAAAGACCTCCTTAGCTATTTGGTGCAACTTGTGCCATACCCAGGGAGTTGCCTCTGGCCCTCCCAAATCCGAGATACTGCTCTGAACAGTGATATAGCAAAATAAGAGAAACAAAAAAAAGTATTAGGAACTCCTAACAGCTGAACAGCTGAAGGATTATTATATATTTTCATTATTTCTCCAGTCCTCTTATCGTCACTTTTATTTTATCCAGAATTAGTTTCAATCAGTTCACCTTAATCCATACCTTTATCTTCATGGCATCGTATAAGGCACCCAGACATTGCTGTTCAATAAAGGTAGATGTTGTATTCTTTTGTGATTAGCAATATGGAGTCTGAGTCAGAACTCATAACTAGCATGAGATTTTAAATAACAATAAGATAGGGGAACAAACAAGAGAAAGAGCTTGTGAAGGAGTAAGATGAATGTGTGTGTTGAATTTAGACATGTTATTAACACCTGCTTTAATAACCAGTCTGAAATATAAAACTCCTCAGTGTGGTGTTTCAGTCCAAGCCCCTTAAGACTGATAAATTTTTGTCCAGCTTACCTGAAAGGAACCCAAGCCCAGCTCAATATAAAGTCGAGCTTCCAGACCAGTGCTTTCTGGGAAAAATGCAAATACAATATAGTGCACTCCAAAGAGAGGGATCAAGAGTAATGTGGATTTAGCAAGTCTCCTGGCAAACCAAGAACAAAATAACAAGGCACTGTTAGCAGCATGCAATTAGTGACAGCAATTATTGGAACAAATTCTATTACAGAGGATCAACTTCAGAGTGGGGGCAACTATGTCCAAAAAAGTTCTGGAAAGATTACTTTCTGCCACTCCCACCATTAACATCTGGTGAACAAAGATGAACAAATCAGCTTACCAGTTTTCTGGAATGACCTTCAGTGGCTCTGTTCCCTGCTAAAAATGCAAAGGTGGAGTCACCCACTAAGTGCTCTGATCTGTCCTTCTGAGATTAATCTCAGTCAGATGGAGGTATCTACCATGTAAGTGTCTAAACTTCAACATCTATCAAAGGCTACCCAACCATTAACCATCCATGGGACTTGATTCAGTTGCGTAAACATGGGTGCCAGGTCCATTTAAGATGTCCTAGGGTATTCTGCTTGGCCTTCAGCTCACTCCAGAAGGCCACTGTAGCCCCTGCGTCATGACTAACAGGCATTCATGGATGTCTTAGGATGAGTCAAATATTTCGCTAGAGTCCTCTGACTGTATTGATGACATCTCCATTGAATATGCTGGAGATTGCAAACATCAAGGACTAGATTCAGTTAGCAGACTATAAGCATCATGTTATAGCTGAGAATTTAAAGTAGAGTGTCTGTAGTTATCTTTTTGTGGCCATTTGTGTGGAAAGGTCTGGATGCAGGATGGATACATTACCTGAATACATTTAGCATTTAGTCTTTCAAGCTGGGTCATTTGAAGCCTTAGTACTTTATATTAGATTTTTCATTTCTTCTCTCCCCCCTTCACAAGAAAAAGAGAGGTGTGTGATATTTGGGATGAAAAGGGAAGTCTACTTTTTTATTTGTTCTGGGAACTTCCCTTTCCCCTAGTAAGGAGTAGAACATTTTGCGCTCTTGCTCATAAAACATCTCTTAGAACAGCTAAAACAGGTCATCACCAAAAGACGCAGCAATACTTACACAAAGTGACTTGAATGGCTCCCTCCTCCCTCTTGAGATTTCAATTTATGGACTAGAATTCTGATCACATTAATAAATATAATAAAGTTAATCTGAAAAGACAAGACAGGACCTGTAAACTTATTACAACATGAGAACATATCCTCTGCTGGTACAAATTACATTAAAAAACAGTCACAGGAATTACACTGATATAAACCAGTGAAGATCTGACCTCAGATCAAATCAATAGCATTTGAAATATTATTTATTTTTCCCACCAAAATGCAGTTATATGCAAACATTTGCTCAATGTTGAATAGGCCTACATATCTCAGCGCTGTTATGTATCTGGTATTAATTCCTTGTGTTCCACTTTCAGCGCTTAGAAGGTCTTATGTGGTCTAAATATCCCCTCCTATTCCCTTCATTGATTATGAAAGGGATGATAATAATTGCCATTTGAAATGACATGATGTTTGCTTCCTAAACTTAGATGGAATGAATCTGTGCCTAAGAAGTAATTTTTGTCTTAAGTTTGCATGCTAAGAACTTGTTTTAAAAATGCACTAGATAAAGCAACCTACATGTATTTCTTGTATTAAAGTAGCTTCATGTGATCTAGAAGTCTTGCCAGTATGGATTGTCTTTCTTCAGAAATGGCTTACAAAGGTACAGACACCACTGTGCTCTCTGGAATGGAGGAGGCAATGTGACTCCATAACCTCCTAGCATGACTCTAGAAGACGTATGATTTGCCCTTCAGATTGTGATTTAAGTTGTAAAGGGGCAGGAGGAGGATGCTGTACAATACTTTCTAGTTGTTAAAAATGCAAAAAAAATCAAACATGGCACATGATAGTGCACTTTTCCAATTTACAGGAAGGAGACACAAACTTAGCTTTACGATTTCCAAAGATGCTCAAGACAACATGCAAAAACATACTAATACAGTTAGCAGAATGGGGCCTTTGATGATCCATAACACTACTCCATTTTCATCATCATCCCAACATCTGAAACAGTAGACAAAAGACAGTTAAGTTATCTATTCCATGTGACCTTTTTGGAACACAAGAAACTATTTCTCTCTCAGGATAGGAAAGCGATGGACATCAAGTTTTCAAAGGCTTCTCCCAGTCCTCCCACTCCCATGCCTCCCAAAAAGTTTCTGTACGGCCCAGTTAAAAGGATGCTTATTCATCAAGAGGCAAGGGTTGAGGAACCAAAGCAAAGTCAAAAAATACAGACTTATATTTTCAGGCTTCTTTCCTACTCTCCTGTTGAAAAGTTGATTATTTTACAGGGTACAGATCAGAGATTGAACTACTGTGCAGCCAGGAATGCAATGATTTGTGGCTTGTAAGGTAAATGGGTAAGAGAAGTCCAGGCTTCTAGTAAAGGTACCATGAAGGGAGAGAGCAGATTAGGCTTTTGGTCCTTACATCAAGGCTGTTCATGCATTTAACGCTAATAACATTCCAACTTTTCCTTCTTCCAGTCAAATGTCTTACATGCTAGGTTATATCAGGCTCCCTCTTTCTGAACTTTCTCTTCCAGTTTTGTGACACAGGATGCTTGGCTGCACAGTGATAAAGTGCCCAGATAGTGGCTTATGTCAGCATGTCAAACTTTAGGGTGTCTTTGACCTGTGAGCTATGTGAGTTCGAAACAGCTCTGGCTGAAGAACTTGGATTTTCCATTTACTAGGTTATTAGGTAAAAGATGAGTGGTGCTGATACTGTGACTTCTTTATATACCTAATATCAGAAGAGCAACCAAGTGAATGGAGATATCTGCAATGGGATTCATCTCACTGTGTGTTGATGCCTTCATCAGAGCTATTCAGTTACATTTCCTTTGCAGTCAAAGGAGATCAACACAGCAGAGGAGCCTACGGCATCTTGCATCTCATCTTAAAGTGGGCATCTAAAATATATGAGAGGAACAAAGCCCTAAGAAAGTCTATTTCTTTCCACGGACTGAAAAGGGAGAACACAGTGACTAGATCAGATATAGACATCTAAGACTCAGTTTGGTTGCCCACACATAGCCATCAAGAGCCATTGGCTAAACTCTAGTGTATCCCACCTGTTCTTCACATACTGCTACAGAAGGGCACAAGCTCACAGAAACTGTCTGTCTGTTAGCCATATGTCTTGGACATCTTAGGGAGTCTCAAACTAGCTGCCTATGAGCAACTAGTAGAACCCCTACATTATAGTGCAACTAGAATCTAGAACCCCACTTCTAATGTGTAGGCTATGGGTAGGCTATGCTGGAAGAGTACCCAAAGTTCAGACACTAAAGTCTTCAGTCCCTTTTTTAACCCTGTGAGAACTTGTCTGAGCTCTTGCTTATTCTTTCCACCTTTTGCTGAACTCTCTTCATAACTAAGTATCTTGTGCCAGATTCTTCCACTACTGATTCAACAAATCAGCCCACCAATCTGGCTTTTTTTTTTTTCTTGGAAGAGGAGCGGCAGAACAGGACAAGAGTTAAAATCTTCCTCAGACCTCTCCTGACTACAAAGGGAAGCACATGCTGTGGAAAGATAGACAGGTTCTATTTATGAAACACTAAAATAGAGAACAGATCTACTGCTGACATAGTGAAGTAATATAAAGAAAGGAAAACAGGCTGTGCCAAATGGGGTGGACTACAGGACTTACTGCTTCTACATCATTAGCCTGAGTCCTGAGCAGGTAGGTATGAAATAGCATCTTTTTCAATTGATCATCCATATAAAATGACCTGAAAGCCTTCAGGGTACCTCTTAGTAAGCAAGCTTTGGCTTTATAAGTGGATCCCATATTAAAAGATATAAAAGACAAAATGTCCATACTTACAATGACAATTACAGATTTTAGTACTGTCCCTATATACATCAAAATCAGAACACTGAAAATTATTTTCTCATTTATTTGCTTTCAAAATTTAAAGAGTAGAGGCACAAATTTTGGGGGACAAATTTTTTGCTCATCTGTTGTTAATCTCGAACATTTCCATGTTAGCAAATCAAAATGCAATACAAAATAGGTTGCCCTCAGGTTCCTTACCCAAACTGTAACTCACCCCGTATTTTGGTGATGGATTCTTGTGAGGACCCAAGCAGACATCACAAGAGTGGGAGCTCCTGGACAAATCAACATGGAAGACAATTTAATTTTTGTTTGCTTACCATGTCCCATGGAAACTTTATTGCAAGAACCTTCACAGTGTATACGCATTAAAGTTCAGACAATGGGCCAAACATTCTCAGTTCAGGGGGAAAAAAATAAAAAACCCTCTCCTCTCCACCCCTCAGGAGAATTAAATCAAAATGAGGGAGAATAGGGGGATACTTTGGAAGTAGGTTTTCAAAAATAACATTTGAGTATTACGGGAAGGTTTGCATATGAGTTATGAGCACCTGTGGAGTTTGAGGGATCACCCATTTAACTAGAGCTATTTTATCCTGTGAATTGTGGCCAGCACGCAACTCTCTACCCTGGAGAATTTATCTTTGTCCTGAAGCGTCTCTACTGTTCACTGTAGACCAGTCAGCTGATGAACAGTCCATGAAAATTTGTTCTAATGACCTCATTATCTAAGATGCAGGAATCGGTGATTTCTTGTCTCTCTCCATCACCGCTTATCCTTCTGCATTTGTGGTTAAATAGCTATTTACAAGATTTTTAAAATAGTCCTATAAACTAGGTAATTAACTTTTGCTCTCCTTTTCTGGAATTGAATTTCCAAACGCTAAGTGACTTTCAGATCTTCCTAAAAAAAGGACTCTGAAGTAGGTCAAATTTTCACCAATAAATCAATAGAAATTTAGGTAATATCTGCCTAAATGTCATTTAGGATCTAGAAAGATCTAGAAAGAAAGGCACAGAAGTCTTCCTTCCTCATTTTAGGCCTTTCTTTGAGGTCTCTAAGCTGGGACCGTATTCAGTCCCAGCTGCCTTTTTAATTAATGAATAGAAATAGTTACATCCATGCCACCTAAAATCTGAGTTGCCCCAGAGATGCCTCTCATTCCTCATTGACTATAGGAGGAGACGAGGATTATTACACTCTTAACTGAGGTGTTTTCTTTATTGTGTGAAGTTATTTGTGATTAACCAAGTCCTAAGTCTCTAGTTCCAGGCAGTCAAAATTGGAATAGCTCTAAATTAAAATCCCCTTTTGAAAATTCATCCTTTTTAAAATTTTGGTACCTAAATAAAATCTAAAAATCTGAACATGAAAGCAAAATTCCTGTTCACCTCAGAAGAACTTGGATTTCAATCCTAAGCCAAAAATGTCATATACCCACTCATTTTGGGTGCCTCCACTTTAGAATGATCAAGGTGACGTACAAGAACATCTAGAGCTACAATAAACAATTCTCTGCAGTGAAAGAAATGCTATTTTTCTATTCTGTGCACATACTCTGACAATTTGCCAATTCTGACAATTTTAATTGCTATATAAACTCAAAAGGTTCTTTAAAGCCAGGCCTCTGCAAAAACTACAGTTTTTGCTTCCTAGACCTGAACTCACTCGAACTAAGATTAATATATCGAATTCTGACTACTAAAAGCAAAATGCCAACTTAAAGTTAGTCATCTAAGCTTCTTTAGTCAGTGGAGGAAGAAAAGATGTTTCCAGGAGGTTATCCAGCCACATTAGTCATCTGTTTGAAAACTGGACTAATTACCACCATAGCATGCCTACCTAACTCTACTGACTACAGGAGAAACTTGGAGAGAGAGTTTAGATTAGATGACTTTTAAATGACTGTAGTTGCAAGAAATGAATCCCAACCATAAAGATGAATGCTGTAGTCTTTCAAGCGGACACACTGTGCTTCTAGAAATCCATTATATCCTCTCCTTCAAAGTTTAAAAATGTGAAACATTTCATAAAATAAAAAGAAAGGCAGAATTACCCTGTGGTTTTGATGTGGCACTACTGCATGAATAGGTACCCTTTACTGAAAGAAATCACCTCAGAACAAATATTTTATCTAGTTCTAAAGTGAATGGAAATACTAAACAACACAGAGTGGAAAAGAGTACTAACCCCAGCCAGCAAATATGAACCACCATACATACTGCTTATCAGAAACAAAGGTCAGCAAAAGCAGTGTTTGCAGGTATATCCCTTCTATAAGAAGCCAGAAGAAGTTGGCTAAAATGCTGAACTGAAAGAATGCCACGGCAGCCTTACAAGCAACCTGGAAATGCGGAGGAAAAAAAAAAAAAAAATTAGATCTTCTTTCAGCTGAGTTTAGTTCTTTTTTCTTCACAAGTATAAGCAAAATTCAATGTTGCCACACAAAAATGAAGGAACAAACACAAGATTTCAGTAGGTTTGGCATTCCATCATTTCAGTTGACTTTACCTCAGTTTTTCAAAAGGGAGAGCTTGGCCCTCTTTTATAGGTGAAATTCTTTCCTGATAGAAATGGATATAGCTCTATCAGAGTCAACAGAGCTGTACCTCATATATCAGAGCTGAATGTGACCCATAGCACTAGTTTTTTTGGTCTGTGCAGTTTACTGTGTAGGTTATTTGTTTTATGATTTCAGTTCCAGTAAACTAACAAAGAATGGGATAAAGAAATCTCCATGTTTCCTTCACATCAAGGATTAAACACTAAATCAAGGAAAGAGAGAGGGGAAGATTAGTACCGTTGACATTAGGCAGTGGTCCATGGTTTCATCAGCAAACAAAACAGCATCTTTGGTGAAAACAGCAATTGCTCTCAGGATAAAGGAGACAAACAGGTGCATATGGATGTAATTCCGTGTACAGTGGAATTTTCTGACATGGAAAAAAAAAAAAAGAAAAATTGTTCTTCAGGAGAAATTTCTTGGGGTCTTATCAAAACCCAAACAGGAATATGCAGTGACTTCAGACTTTCCAAAGCAAATACATGATCTATCACTACTTGAGAGGGAGCTAGGCACAAGGGGGCAGAGCAACTATGATCTGTTGAGGCTAATAAAAGTGCTAGAATAGCTCTCCTTGAATCACCACACATTTGAAGGAGTTATCAGCAACAGGGATTAACTCTGGGACTCTTGGGCTGTTTTGCAAAAACACCTTTTAATTATCCTAAATAGCAGTTTTTGTTAAGCCTGCAACAGGCTCTTCAGCCCCTTTCTGGCTAGAACAGAACCGAGCATTGAATGGGTGTGCATTGCATGGGACGGCTACCGGAGGAGTAGCTGCCTTTTTCTAGACTTCCCTGTCCACACAGTCTGACCTTGAGCTGAAGGAAACTCCTTCAAGGTTTGGACAGATCAAGGTGTGTCCTGGGTTCTTCTATAGATATGACCTCTGAGACTGTCAATACATGCCTCCTAGGAAGCTGTTTCTGTGCTCTGCACTCTCATCTGCAGAGAAAATTCAGGACTTTTGTTCAAGTGCATTGGAGCTAATAAGAAATAGACTCCTTTTCCTAACAACCAAAGTTATCAAACATGACATTAAAATTTCTTTAAACCTCTTCCACAGCTCCCATTTATGGAAGCAATGGTCTTTCACAGAGGGAATGGGCAATTTAGAGTGATTACAGGTTCAAGGCACGAGACATACTGAGTTTCTGCACAGTATGTCCCTGTTAAGCACTGGAAGAATAGTTACCTTATGTTAATGGTGATAACAGCCTGGGGCATTTATACTGCATGGACAGATTGCCCAGTCAGCTTTATTGTTTTAGCATCTGCAGGTAAATGCCGCAACATGAGCAGAGAAGAACCCATTGCCATCAACAGAATGTAATGTCTCAGAAAGGTTTGGAAATAATAATAAAAAAAAGGGAAAAACAAAAACACAGAGGGCTTGAAAGGAATAAGTATGAGGCTGTCTTGAGACACCCTGAAAAAAGACCAAATTTTTACCTGAAGGCAGCAAAGACAATTAGAGCTGTAATGAGTGAAGTCACTGATGCTGCATAGCCAGCAGTGTAGACACGCCAAAATGCAGAATAATATGATTTCTATGAGAAAGAGAAAACACAGACCAGTGCTGGTGGTTATGCAGCATGCATTCTGGTGTGCTCATTTCACTAAGATGCGACTTCCCTTAGTTAGGCCTTCCCATCACCTTGTGCTGCTTTGGGAACTTAAGATCTGCATCAGCGTTTTTCCCTTCATCACTAACATGCCTCATTTTTTGAATCCTACACAAGCTTAAGCATGAGACCAGTTCCACAGCCCACTGCTCTCCTGAAACAGTGACTTCTTTGAGTACATTCAATAGGAAAATGTTAACTTTGTACATAACTACATTTTCCCCTATAGGCATGTAGGGGACTATAGGAACTCTTGGGCACGGAAGCCTTCAGATGGGCGATTTGTGAATCAGTAACTTTGGAACAGGGCCGGACTCTACTCCATTCAGGTCAAAAGGATGTTTCCCACTGAATTGAAAAGTGTTGTTTTCCATAAACAGAAATAGCCAAGCCGCAGTAGCTAATAGAGAAATAAAACTTGCATTTTGCATGTGAGGAAACCAAGACACTGTGAAGAAGTCACTTCACAATGTGGAGATGGGAAAGTTACGGCTAAGATAACAACCTCTCCGTCTTTAATTCCTTGGTCAAACACAGTTCATTCAGTGGCCCTATACTGTAACACTGCAAAATTCATCACAGGTTTTTGTTTGTTTGTTTGTTTTTTATTGAAATATCTTGTATCCCAAGAAAAAAGGAGCATGTTTATAGAGCTTTAGCTATGCAAATTTTATTCTGTTTCACTACAAGATCACCTAATTGTTCAAAATCCCAGGAAACCAAATTCTCTGAATCCAGGTAAATTTCCTCCTTGTAAATGCAATGGACACTTTGTTCTCTAATTGATCCAAACTCTATTTATCCAAAAGGCAGCAACTCTGCATTGAGACAGCCATTAGCAATTTTAAGTAGATCCATAAATAAATCAGGTAACCCTGACAACCTAAGAATCATCCTGGTGTTTCTGAAATACTCCTAGTGTTTTATACAGTATTTTTAAAACAAAGCTGCAAGTTAGAAAACACCTTCTTCAGCTGAAGAAGGAAGCATTTGGATGTCTTTTGTATTTTATTGCAGGGTATCTAAAAAAAACAGCTCAGTATGCAGAATACATCATGTGCTCTCACGGCAGATACACAGTACGAAACTAGTGGTTCTCTTGCAATATAAGTGGGATTCTTTTCACCTTTTTCCCTATATTTACAATGCAGTAGAGTTTATTCACCTTGTCTTCCCTTTATATACCCCATGGATATGAGTAGGATAACAAACTAAACAGCCACAGCACAGACATGAGCTCTGCCCTGAAAACCTCCCCAGTGTTAAAATATAAATACAGTCCCTTGCTTGATTTCAGCCTAGACCATATAGGACAGACTATATCTGTGCATGATTCACTAATTAGCGCAAACCAGGGACTGCTACCAGTACACAGCTTGGAGAAAGCTGCCCTGATCTGGAGAGTAAGAGAGTTTAGCTGTGTGGAGGACAGCACTGCGTGCCAGCTGGCCCCAGAGCTGGAGAACACTGTGTGCTAGAAGATACAGCGCCTGGAGAGCTTGTATCCCTTCTGAAGTGATTGCAGGGTTTCCAGAAATGGTCCAGAATTGTTTAATGCATTTATCTTTATAGCCTCCCTTCAGGGTAAAGAAGTGCAAATACCTTTATTTTACAGGTGGGGAATTGAGCCTGTACTTCTTATTACAGCCATGCTCAGGTTATTAGGTTCATGGAGCCAAATGGATTAAGCCAATTGCGTCTACACTTCCTAAAGATTTAGATACTTGAACTAGTGCTTTTGCGCTTGAGCTTTCATGCTTGGAGAGACAAATGGTTTAATCCAGATAACAGCCAGAGTGTTAGTGATACGTAGACAGTGTAGGCAATCAACTGAGGGCTTCAAAGTTTGAGGTCAAGACTGACATGATAGTAAAGTTGTAGTGGAAAGCCAAAACCCATCTTCTAATGGCACTTGGTGTCAATTGGCCCAAGAGAATTAGTTGTTGAAGGGAAGGGTGTCTGTCAAATCGCAACCCTCTCCAACTTTACATGTCTTATCCTGGCCTGCAGCAAATCACCTTCTTCCACTGTGAATTCACAACTCTGAACACTCACAGGGAGTTATATAAGTTAGACTTTTCTTTCATAGATTCGGGGGGGGGGGGTTAGTTGCTTCTGTCAAAATACCACAAGAAGAGGAGAAGGCAGTGGTGGTACCCCAGTGGTCACTGCCTTCATGTGAGATGTATGAGCCTTGCTGGATACAGAGTGGAGACGAGGGCATGGAGACACTCTTATTCCCTTGCGCTGAAACCATCCAATTTAGCAAATGTTTGAACTTGAGACAGAGGCAGAGAGCACAACTCTGTAAATCAGCGCTGTTCAGCTGTGAGGCAGAGGTTACCACTGAGACACTAACTCCACCAGTGCAGTGGGAGGCATTCCCTTCCTGGGGCCTTGGATGATGATGAGGAAGGCAGAAATTTAAATCGTATGAAGATGTGAGCGAAAAAGTAGTGCTGCTGGAGCCTAATGGAGCACCTAATGATGCTCTTTAGACAGGAAAAAATGGGAGTTCATTTCTACTCCTCTGAGGGGCTAATTTAAAGTGCAGAAATACTCAGTGGCATCCAAGAGTTCCTTCCGAAATAAGTGCCTTGACCACTGTGCTACAAAAATATGGACTTTTTTTTCCCCTCTCTTTGACTCAAAGAAAATCTGAAAAAACAACAGGAGGGATTCGAAGGGGTCTTCCCTGAAAAATTCCCCACAGACTGTTAGAGCATCCTTAGGAGGTGCATGATATGAATTCAAATCCCCTCTGTCAGTGAACCATGACCTTTGTTACCCAGAACAAGCAACCTAAGCACTGCTGAGTGACACTGAGAGGAGAGAAGGGATGGAGAGGAAAGTGGCCCTGCTACCTGCTTCTTCCATGCTTTGCACTGAGCCTCATTTGTTAAACAGGCTCTAAATGCACCTAAAATTTTGGAGCTTAGCATTGAAGAAGGTTGATAACTGGATTCTGATGGGACTTGGATGTGAGGGAGCATTCAACATCAGCACATTCAAGAAAGGATGCTCTGGACATGCCCACAAACAGGAAATAAAAACTCACCTGATCTTCAGGCCCTTTACTGGAACCTTCATCAAAACCACATGCAATGGTGTAAGGTGGGAATGGTTCTGACCAGTATGCCTCCTCTGTACAGTTTCTCTGAAGGGTGCCTTTAACGGTGAAGTATATTAAAGAATGAGCTGTGGATTTTTTTAATTTAATTTTTGACAAGAAACAACATATTTCTATTCCTACTTCAGTTCTTAAGTTAGATACTTACAGGTCTAGTCATGCTCAACAAGATTATCTGTAGAGAATTAATACTATTCTATATACCGATCATTTGAGAAGTTGAGACAGATGTTCCCATTCATTTCAAGATGCAATGGAGCATCTACATTTCATATAGGATATTCATTCAGTGAATTCAGTCTTTATACAGAGGAAACTAAACTAGGCAATCTATCCTGCAGTTACAACACAGTTTGTGCCTGTGGACAAAGCCCTGAGCCACCTGATCTAGCTTTGAAGTTAGACCTAATATTTGAACTTGGCCCTGCTCTGACTGGATGGTAGGACTAGATGGCCTCCAAGGGTCCCTTCCAATATTAATTATTCTATGACTTTATAAGTCAGCGATTCCATGATGTACAAATAGACAGTTTATAACCTCAGCAACCTAGTGTGATCACATGTCTTTTTAGTCCACCAGAGAGACTAGATAATTTCACGCAGCATAACACACAAGAGTGCCAACCTTGCATTGACCATAAGCCAAGATGCGTATCTGGATAATTACTGTATGTTGGCTGACATAAGATAGCATGGTGAGTCATGAAAATATAGGTATTGGTGAATCTTTAACTGTTATAATTTATTTCAAAAATATCTACAGATGAAAAGAATAAGTCTTGCCATGGATATTGGTGATTTCTTCAAAAAATCCTGGACAGGGAACTTTAACCACTTCCCCAAAAGGGGTTCTGGGCCAGCAACTTAGACCATCCCAGTCTCTGGGGCATCCTGAAAACAAACAAACAAACAAACAGACAGACAAACAAACAAACAAAAAAACCCTCCTCTAAATAAGGAAACAGAAACAGAACACCACACAGCGGATTTTCAATAGCGACATGTTTTGTGGCTTTCCCACTAACTCACATGCATGAAGAAGAGTCGCAACAGCGCCTGCAGCTCTGCAAATGAAGGACTGCATTGTTTTCCTCTTTGCCTTGAATGCATCGTCTCTCACACACACGCTTAGCATTCCCCCACCTTCTCTTATGAGACAATGTACATGAAATTAAAGCAGGCACAATCTGAAAGTCAAATCAACTGGAGCTCTTTCCGTTGTCAAAACAGAACATAAATGACCAAAATAAAAAATACAGAATAATTGTTAGTGCTTGAGATTTCTCATTACTGGATTCAGAGTCTGGATGAAAAGCATCAGGCTTAAAAACTCAGCCTTAGCCTCTTAATTCCATGCTGATGGTCTATGAATTCCACCTGGCTTAAAGGAAATAATAAAGAGGCTGAAATCCTGGTCTCACCCAATCAACAGGATTTTTTGCAGTGGACTTCAACAGGGATTAGATTCACCCCGACGTGAAAGAACATCTCTCAGCATCCTCTGAAATAACCATCACCAGGAGTATGTCTGGCTGGTTGGTATTCATGAGGTTCCCTAAAACCAGAGGTTGCTGGTTGATGAGACAGGGCACACTACTAGCTATGAGTCTGACAACAAGTGTTTTCAGAAGAGAGAGTTAATCACAGCTTTGTCGCTGATGCATCACATCGAGACTCAAGCTGCGGTCACGCAGTGTCTGTTGGTAAGTAGGTGTGGGTGCTGCACAGAGAAATTATCAGTATGTAAAGGTGCCTGAATCAATAAAAAAAGCACTGTGCTGTAAGAGAAACTAATCTCTAGGTAGTCGTAAGGCAGATATAAAACAGTGCATGGGTTTCATTTGGGAGATGTTATTTTGTTTCAGATTCTTTTTTGTTTCCTCTGTGACTGATGACAAGGCAAATCTAAAATTGTCAAGAGTTGAAATGTGGAAGTAATATTACTGTTCTGTAGCTAAACAAAGTTACTCTCTGGCTTCCGAAACGATAGTACTGAGACTCTCCTATAGGAATATGTTCACATCACCCTTGGGAGGATGAAATTCCTGGTATCCCCAATTTGCCAGATGGGAAAAAAGGAGCCTAGATTCCTTATCCTTAATTTTAATTGTCTAAAATGAGTTACCTAATCTAAGCTATGTTCCTTGTTTAATCAGTAGAAAAAGACGTGGACTTCCAGCAGATGATTCATCCCATATATTGGCTGTTCCTTTCTGAGGATGGGATGAATCACTCACTGCATGTAGTAGGTGATTATAGCCTGAACTAGGCTGCTAATTCTTAAATGACTGCAGTTAGGTAATGTGAGTCCCACCAGCTATGCAGTGGCCCACTCTTAAGAGACTTGGATACCTAAAGGGACCCTCTTACAGGGACTAAAACATCTCAGAAGAACTGGGCCTGAAAAAACTAACCTATTTGAGAACATGGGGTTGAAAAAACAGAATCAGGTAACATTATGTGGGAGTTGTACCTAGATGTTTTAAGTCCCAGATCTGTCTTCATTTCCAGCGACTGCTCAAGTTAATAGCAGGGAAACCACTGAGTGCAGAGGCAGCAAGAGCATCTTACCCACTGAGATATTCAAGAGACTAATGATTGGGACATGCCACCTGAGATGCCATAAAGACAGCTGCGGTAGGATTTGTATCAAGTAGTGTTGACATTGCAGATATTGAAGTCTGCTTCGGTCACCTAGGGCTCTTTTTTTTTTTTTTTTTTCCAGACAATGGAGAAAAATAAGCATTTTTAGAACCTGATTCAATTGACCTGTTTTACAGTTCTACTTCAAGATGAGAGGAATTGCACCCTGGACTCTGCTGATGGCACTCATTACACAACGCTCTGCACAAAGACAGTAATGAGGAACTAGTTTGGATTAAAAAGTCTGCAACATAGACGAATTCCACCTCCAATTCTCTGCAGCTGCTGGGAAGTAACTCTTTACAAATCATAATCTTTCATAGTGTCTCATGTACAATTCCTGAAAACTGAACCACAAGCCAGGGACTCTTTTAAAGTCTTAGTCTATTTTAAAAATACATTAAACTTAATTGTTGGTATGAATTGTTTTTCCAGATCTAATGATTGTTTTTTAAATGTTCTGAGATAGGCTGTAAATACAGCAGGTTTCTGTTAAAGTCTTTCCATCTCTATCAGATAAATGTAGAAAGGAGAACCTTGAAAAGATCAGAGTTGGCAAGGCTCAAGATTTTTAAATATTTAACAGAAGTGTGAGGATTTTTTTTTTTACTTTGAATAGCTTTTGCTACAAAGAAGTTTCCAAAATCATATAATTATCTTTCTGGTAAAAAAGAAAACATTTGGAATGTTACACTATACTTTTCAAACAGAAAATGCACCTGATAAATCATTATGGAAAATGCCTGAATTTTGCCAGAACTTTTTTGGGGGGTTAATGAGTGCAGAATCTCTTCAAGAGGCATTCTGGACTTGACAAGATTAGGGAAAAAACACTAAAATAGAATAGACAGCCATAAGATGGAGACTAGGCATTAGAGTACTCGGTTAGCCCACAGAGAAATAAATAGGAAAACAAAGGACATATGCTGGGGCTGATCTCTAAATTTCTATAGGTTGCTAAAAGTAGACTTTCAGATGGTCTAAGGTGGTTGCAATGTTTCTATTCACACCAAATGTATGAGGCATCTTCATCTCATAACTCCTCAGTAGAAAATGACCATCTGATAATTCATGCCAATTGAAAATTTCAATGAGATGGATTAATATTTCCTAACAAAAGCTGGCCAGAAAAGTATAACTGAACTTTGGAAAGGATTTGGACATTTTGAAATTTCACTTCGAATCAATTCACAACAAGCCTCCCAAATGCATAAATCCTAGCAAAGAGAACTTACCTCCACACACCATTTCTTAAATATTTTATAGACTTTCTGAAATATTCTTTATAATTTTCAAATTTTATATTTGAGCATATAGTATATTTCAAAATACCACCACAATAAATCATTAGAAAAAAAACTCTGCAAATGTTGAAATAGAATATTTTGAAGTAGACAGGATTTTTTTTTTTTTTTAAGAACGTTTTCAAAAAACTGGATTGATTTGCAAAGCAATACAACTACAGGGTGCTGTTTAATTTCTTATGTGGAAGTTTCTTTGTAGCTTTGAATATAAGTAAAGAACACACAAAATACTTCATCAGTTTAAGACATTACAAAAAGGATTTTTCTGCCCTAATTCAAGTATCTAAAGTTGTTAAAGTCTGAATGAGTTGCCTTAGTCTCATTCTGTAGTTAGTAAAGAGAAATATGCCCCCACAGAATGATTCATCTCATCCTAAAGTAAGCATCTATGACAAATGCTATGAAGCATGTTCTAGAGTCACCCATCTTCCTCCATTTACTATAGAGGGGAACCCTAGAAGACTAGTCCAGACTTAGACACCGAGCTTTTAAAGAAGTCTGAAATTAGATAATGTGAGGCCTCAGCCTGTAAAAGCAAAACAGCTATTCAGAGATGATATAAAATAAGAATGTGGAATCAAAGCTTCGCTCAAGAGAACAAATAGTACCCTCACACTGTGCCCCTGAAGTGATATGAGATATATTCTTATCAATCAGAGGCTTTCAGGACTGTTATTTTACCTTTAAAATCAGGCGAAATGGATTCATTCTTTTCTAAGCAGAGAGCCTCCTCTTTCATCACCTGTTGGAATATCTTGCATTCTGGATGGATTCCCGCAACCTCAATAAAAAAAGGACAAAACAAGCCAAGAAGTTCGGTGATTATCACAATGAATAGATCCAAGTTTCCTTCCAGTTTGTACCTCATGGACGATGCTTTATCCAAGAATGTGAAAACTACACCTGAAGATTTTTCTGCAAATAGGGTATGTAAAGGAGGAGGACAGACAAAGAGAAGAAGAGAATGCTAGCTTGCATGTGTATCAATTTGCATACACATGTGGGCATGGATACTCTCATGGATTTTTGGCATATCATAAGAGTTGAGCTCATGCAGCACCTTTTCTCAAAGTTGAACATTTATACAATCTCCCATTTCCACCTACCTTTTTCACAAAATTTAAATGGATTTCATAATCTTTGGATCTTCACCTCTTTGTCAACTGGCCAAAATTGGACAAAGAGTTCATCAGCTACTGGAATGGTCACATTGAGTTCCCCAAACATACATGCAGCCTGACCACACACACTTTGTTTCTTCCCTTAAAAAGACAAATAAAAAGATAAATAAAAATAATTTTCTTTAATCATAAAGAGGATTTCTTTAGTTAATCAGTTTGGGTGTTCAGAAGTACTATTGTCAAAATATTTCTATTCACTCTTGGGAGCACCCAAGAATCAGTTTTTCTCTATCAAATGAATTAGCCGCAAGCCTGACAATATAGATTTAATTACTCTTCTGGAGGGAGTACCTACTCTGCCTTGATGTTGAGACTAACAGAATGGTCTCTCAGTCTTCTCTGAGACTTGTAGGCATCTACATGTGACCTAGTTATCTGGGCTTCTTTTACAGGCAATGGAGATCTAAGGCATGTTTAACTCACCCAGAGATGGTTAGTGCTGTTTGGGATGCTATAAGGTATCCCACCTGTCCTTCAGCTGCTACTGCAGAAAAACACTTGTCTCGTGTAGCTCATGTGACAACTTTGTCAGCCCCTGGTGGAAGTCTCAGTCACTCCAGGATGTCTTAAATAATTCTATACACCCATGTTTAGGCAACTGAGTTGCACCCATAATCAATAGAGTCCATAGTCTAGAAAGCAACTAAACTGTGTTCGGACAACTGAGTCCTGCCCTAAATCTCCATTGGTTATAAAAGGATCTTCTACGCATAGAGTCTTACACAGAGTAGAGCAGCGGGTTTGCTCCTTTGCAAGCTATGCTATTCAAAGCAAAACCAGCTCTGGGGATAGTGATTTTAATTGAAATGATGGATTGAAGGCTTTCTGAGACATTTCTGAGGAAGACTGAAGGCCATTCTAAGCCTCTAATGACTTTGAAAATACAGTACAGATGAAAACATCACTGCTATATTGCCTTTTCAGTCACAGGAAGCTGATTTATTGGCCTTCAGAATGTTTTTAGTGAGAAGTGCAACAAGGACTTCTTTTAGCCTCAACAGAAACTTTGCTGGCAGTCATGTAGACTATTGCTATTTTGCAACAATATCTGCCTGGGGGAAAAAAAAAAGAACACAACTTTATCTTTAAAAAACCTTAAAAATTCTTCTAGAACCCTACATCTGGGTTCTGAAGTAGCAGGACAAACTGTTTTTAAATATGTAGCCCTAGAGATCATTCATACATCCTAATATCAGAACAGAAAAAGGATTAAGGACACTGTATGAAAAGAAAATTAAAATATGGCTTTTTTCATACATTATTCTCCTCCAGTGGGTAATTTTAAATACATTTTATAAATCAGCATGAGTAACTCTTAAAATAGTACCTCTTGCTGTTCAACTATATTAACACAATTCTGGAATACAATTTTTCAGATTTTAATAGGATCCCTATGTATCACTTTATCTTTTAAAATACAGTTCAATTTCCATTCTGCCTACACAACAAAAAAAACAATCTGAGTAGCAGTGACAAAGTGAGTGCTACATAAATCCCTTACCATTTAAATTTATAAACATGGATTCAGCTGCACAGGAAACAAGTCATTTCTTCACTTTCTATAATTTCTGGACTCTGTTGCTGCTGATGAGAAACCGTATTTGGAATATTCTTAGGCTTGATGGTTAAAAGTCTTAACAGCTCAACACAATGCTATACAATTTACCATCTATACTGGGTCCTCTATCCAGCAAAAGGCTTGAAGGCAATGGCCAACCAGTACCCAAAATGAAATCAAAACCATGAAAGGGGAAGTGATTTAAAAGGTCTTTGAGAAACAAGCATTTGGGACAGATGGGCTAACTCAAGCTCCCTGCTCATACCAGAAATGCTGGGAAAAGTGCAGGCAGACTTGTAATTTATTATGAAAAGTTTCAGGGGAAGAAGTGTTATCTTTTTCTAAAGGCCAACTTAAGCAAGGCACAGGTGGAGCACAAATGAGGGAGCTAAGTAGCTGTGGTCTCCCAAGTGCATTTTCTAAGGAAGAATATGTATGCCAGGCTGCCTGCTGCTCTGAAGGAGGCTGCATCTCTTTTTTTTTTTTTTTTTTTCCCCTTCCTTTAGCAAATCCACACTGTCTGAACCAGACCCCCAGTCACCATAACTCAGCACAGCTCTGCTGAAATCAGTGCAATCCATGTGCAATACCTGGGGAACCATGCATTAGCCAGACCCTTCCTGTAGGGAAGCTGTGCGTTGATTTTACGCAGGACATAGGAACTGCCATAGCAGGTCAGGTCCCTAATCAGTGTAGTCCTGTCTTCTGCCTCTGAGAGCAGACATGCATCACAAACAATAATGATTTTAGGATTTCTGACAGAAATTTGCTGCTTATACTCAACAATGGTGAGATTGTAGTCAGTCTCACTACCCCGATAGCTTAGCAATTAAACAGAATGCACACATCTTGTTTGCTTTTGGGGAACTGGATTTGGGGTGGGAGGTGAGTGTGGCTAAAACAGAGCCCTGAGTTTTTGTCATAGGTTAAGCATTATGGACACTTCAGTGTCCATATCAACATCAAATGCAGTTACAGATGTAACCTACAACCTATCCTATAAGAAACAAAAATGAGACTGGTGGTGTTAACTAAGAATCTTGCAGCCTTACTGGAAGTAATCCCACTGCTATTAAAAAAAAAAAAAAAAAAAAGGAAAAAATGACACACAAATACAAGAAATTGAAAACCGTAATGATGCTTCAATTTGTTGGTTTTCCTCAGGCTTTAAGAAAAAGAGAGGCATTAAACCATTTTACAGTTAAAGAATAGCCTTCTGGCCAGAACATTATTTGTGATTTGTTGACTGTGGCTTACTTATGTTTCATTATTAATCTCACAGTGCCTTGAGATAACAGTGCAGATTTTTCCTCTAACCTGCCTGGAATAGACTTTCTAGAAATCAGTGTCCCAGTATTTGTTGCTTCTCCATGTGGTGGACAAAGTATTGCATATTGGGAGGCATCTGCTGTTAACCATTGAGCCCTTGTAGGAAAAGAGTTATCCCTGTTGACCATATGGATGGATAATTTAGGAACCAAAGCAAAGCAGAGATTTGAGGGGCTGGGGAGTTCAATCTGACACAGAGGCGGCTTTAAAACGATACTCCTTGGCTCAGCATTTGCTAGTAGCTAGACAGCTTTAAAACAGTAAGCTGGCATGGACCTTGCTGAAAATCACATTACGGGGTGCCTTCGCCCCAAGGTTTATACAGAAACTTTAGAGGTTTCACACAGTGTTGTGGACAGCACTCCAGGAACTGGGCTTTGCATTGCTGAGCATCGCAACGCTACAGCCTCTTTGCTGGCTTGAGCACTAGTGACCAGCCAAAAGTCACAGTGCTGTCTTAAATCTAAGGCCTAACCACTGAAACAATCTTGCCTGGAACAAAGCAATCACAAGCGAACATGAAGAAGTTGCCTACAAGAAGACTGGGCCTGCTAAAAACCTGAGACAGAGTTTACAGAGCCAGATTTTGGACTTGTAATTGGATTTTGGACTTTCCTTTACTTAATATCCATAAGGTTAGAGCATTGACCTGAGTGGTACTAATAGGAGGAGGCATAACATTGCTTTTTTTATTCCCTCTATAACATGCTAGTTCATCTATTTGCCCACATATGAACAGTGAAATCAAAGCTCATGGCAATTTGCATTGTGATTTTCTCAGGCGTCATGGATTGGACAATGCCAGACTCAGCAAGCACTGGGAACAGAGTACCTTCTAGCAGCGTTCCCATGCCATAGTGCAACTCAGTAAAGAGCAGTCTTTTTTGAGAGCTCTTCCAAAGATGGTGCCCCTGGGTTGCTATGATGGTAGAAGAACTGTAATTTAGATGCCACATAAAAGAGAGATCTTCACTCATTAGAAAGTCCATTAGCAAGCACACTTGGGGAAAAGTAGGGACATTTTCTATGCTCTCTGAAAACAAGGGCCTCTTAAGTGTTTCAAAGCTGGGCACCTAATATATTAGTCACTTTTGAAAAAGCAATTCAATGGGATCAAAGAGTCAGGAATAAATTGGTAATACGTAGTATTTTTGAAAATTAATCAAAAATGGAAGAAGCAACTGAATTTGCTGGCAAGATGGGAAGGTTTCAAGAACTTGAGGGGTCTTTCCAGTGATGTGATTTAGTTTCCAATGCAATGCAAGCCAAAAAAATCACCAATAGGTTCTGCATCAAATGCATAAATCATTTACTATGAATATTTGTCACTGCTCTTTTTGCCTCTGTCTCTATAGCTTGCATTCATCTCTCAGATTTCATCTCAGATTTCCTGTGAAATCATCTCTGTACTCACTGTTCTCCCTGTCTCTGCTTCATCAGTTCAGTTTTTCCGATATGACTCTGATGGCTGCATATTTTAGTTCTCCCCTGTATACAAAACCATAGCTGTCTGCAATTCACGTCACACTGACTCCCAGCTTGGAGGATTAAATTTCACCTGGTATTTTGGGATATGGAAAGGCATACCAAGAACATCCAAAAATCCTTCACCCCCTGTCCTTTCTCTGTTGTGGAATGATGTGTTCAGCCACTCCTGCAAGCTGGCCCATGGTACCGAAAGGCGCAGTCCAGACAACTGCTGAATGTGCTCTGAAATGTATACTTTTTTCAACTGAAATTTTGATGAAATGGACAGTGTCACAGGATGAAGAACTGGAAAATGAAAAATTTTGAACACAGGTCTAATTACTGAACAAGTCAAAGAAATCCTCGGCCTTTCATAAATTCTCATCAAGATCTTCCATAAAGCCTAGCTCTCTCCATCTGCTAACTCCTCTCTGAAAAAGCCAAGTACTAATTAGAAAGCTTTGAGACTGCGAATGACAGAGCACCGAAGTCAGGGCCAATGTTTCCACTGACTTTGAAGGGAGTCGAGTCAAACCTTGAGCTCCGTAAAATCCTGTCCATTTCTATGCAACTACATTGGCAATCACCACAGTAAAGATCTTCCAATCCTTTGAGCCCTAGGAGTGATAGTGAGATATTGATAATGTGATTTAAGCAGTAGTAGGTATCACCAGAAATTAGAAGAAACTATAAAAGCTAATCAAAGATTTCTGATGTAGCAAAAAAGTTCGCTGCTCAAATGCACTTGAAAAAAATAGGAGGATTGATTCTGATTAACTGTAAAGCATGAGGTCACCATGGCAGTGACATGACACCAGTCACAGGCAATGTGTTTAGTTATCAAAGTCCTGCCCTTAACTTGAAGTCTTGTACCCAAAACTTTTTACCCCAAATGTGAAGCCCTATTTCCAATCTTTTTCTTCAGTCAGTTAAATAGATTATTTCTGGAGGCTTTTTGGCTGAAAATGACTACCTAGAGGACATTTTCAGTGTTTGTTTCCTCTCTCTAACTTGATTACCTACAGAACAAGAGAAGCTGAGACACTGATTGCCTTACAGTCTTCATTTAGAGGAATATATTTTCAAGATTGTTTTTAAGGCTTTGGAGTAATACTTGAATGCTCTTCTGTGTATTGGATTGCATTTATCTGACTATATTTCATTGCACAGCTTTATACTAAACAATATCTATTATACATACATATCTGTGTATATCTGTATATATTTACTCGTAGGTACTCTGTATGTGACAATATAGGCATACTAATATACTGTGTTGATAAATCACATGTAATTAGTGTTATCTTGAGAAAAATGAAAACAAAATGCATTAGCTTTATACTAGACTTGGTAGAACATTTGATTACCACTAATACTTAAAAAACAAAGCACACCAAAACCCAAAGATCCTTACTGTCCATTTTCACAAGTATTCCCCCATACTAAAGAGAACTTTCTCTCTTTCTGTGTGTGTAGCTTGTTTGCCTAAAAGTGGGGCTTCATGTCGCTTAAGTCAAGCCAGCTGGAACTTAGATGCCTGAGTCTGTCCGCAAGCTCGCTCAGCCAAAGTCCTAGTTATTGTTCTTGTGGTGCTTCCACCTCTTCCCAGTGGTATTAAAGGAGTCTAAATGAGTAGCTTTACACAAGATTCTTAATTTAGGTAGATAATTTTAGATGATTTATATAAGTTCCCCCATCAAGCCTCCTTTAATAATCAATGAAGGCAGACAGGCAATTCCAGGGAAAGATTCCTCCTGCCTCTCTCAGACATCTCTATGAGGATACAGCGACGCACCCACTATACAGGAACCTGTCTCTCTCCATTAACTTCCTCTGGGCTAACTAACTGCCCAAACAAACTGATCCTTCCACACTTCCAATTCCATATGAAGGGGATTTCAGGTGTGCTGGGCCTGGTAGGTAGTGTTCCTCCAAAGCAGATTGGCAAACTGTAGCTATACTAGCAATTTAGGCACCCACCTCTGTTTTTTTGGGGGGAATTAAGCACCTAGCCACGGATTTGGATCCATGTTTCTACAACCACAAGAAATGCTGTGTTAAAGCAACTGTATAGCTCAGTGATAGCCCATTAATGTTTCCATTCCTGCCTCCATTCCTTAGCTTAGACAGAACCCCTTCCCCAGAATTGTGAAAAGCTATTAAATGATCAGAGAAGAAGACAGTTTAGCTTAGTGGGAAGGATAGTGAATGCACAGTCTCTTTTGTTCCCCACCCTTGGTTTCTTGAGACTTCAAACTCTTTAAGACAGGAAATGTCTTTTTTATGCATTTCAGCACCCACTTCTCCATTTCTTGTCACTTACAAGCAAATGGTAATTTTTAATGTCAAGGGCTTTATTCTGCAAAGGCACAAAGTATATCCTGAAACATACAGCTCCCCGTGGAGCTGATAGGAGTTAAAAGTGCCTGATTACACAGAAGAAGTTTTCATGATGACTCTTCTGGTTTATTTTCACATCAGAATAAAGAATTATTTGGAGAATCTGCGTTAGAATTCTTCCTCCACTCTGATGCGCTCCCTTGACACATGAAAGGACTATTTACTCAGTACGTCCTGTGTGGGTCACTGGCCCTCCCTGACTTTCTGACCTAGAGTACAAAGCTTCTCATCAAACCTGGCTGGAGACATTAAAACCACCAATGCTTAGAGCACTGACTCTTACCAGACAAGCAGTTGGAGTTCATATGTAAGCAACAGCTTGATGCTGAAAGCTATGTGGATCATGCATTTTGAAAAGCAGGAATTTCTCTTCTCTCATCCCATCTGAAAAGTATTTCATTATGGACATGATCTGTGGCAGTATGCTAAAATGTTAAAACGGTGCCCAGCAGCCCACAGTTGTGTATGATACATCACCTCAGGTTAGCTCCACTCTGCAGACAGCTGCAAGCATGGATATGGCTATGCCTCTGTAAGGAGGTTGGTCCACATGCCAAAGTCACTCTACCTGTAGCAGCCTAAGACTCCAGCCTGACTAGTTTTCCCTGGAAAAAGGGGATTAGTCATGACAATAATTGTATATATCAAGGTTTATATGGCAGAGATTTATATCCTATCACTTGCAGATAAAGTTGTATAAATACAGAAGAAATCCAGAAGTCTCAGAGGTAGAAAGCCAGATTCCCAGAGGATGCGAGAATTCACATCTCCTATCTTTCAACTTCTAAAAGTTAAGGATCAAACCTATTCTGTTATCATTTACACTTTTGTTATCACCAACACTGGAAAACAGGCCCTAGAGGAATATTCATCCCATCTATCTTTCTTAGGACAAGGCAAAATGCTTCCCTAGAGGTGACTTTCCCCATTTCCTACAGACGGTATCTGAATTCCAGCCTACACGAAACACTTAACTGTGAAATCACTAAAGTTAGAATTATGAGTCCCCAGAAATCACACCCATAGGAAGGTTTCCAAACAGTTCTCTAAAGCTGAAGATTAGGGGAAAGAGGAGCTATGACTCTACTTATACCTACACTACCTTTTGCTATCCAGCCCAGGCAGCACTAGCAGTGGATCGTGGGGCTTGGATTGCCTGTCTGGGCTGATACATCTCCCCTAATCTTTAATGTTACAATCTCACCTGCTGCCTCCAGTGCATAGCAGACATAAGACAGTTCATGCTTCTGCTTGGTGACATTGAAGGCAGCTACCTTCAGCAAGTAAAAATATCAGTGCCTTCTCGAAGAGGCAAAATGTCCCAAATCCATCTGGAGAAACGATTCCCTTCCAGATATCCTCCTTCTTCAGCAAAGTTGCCTTTCTCAGGACAATGAGGGCAACAAGCCATCCCCTTCTGTCCCTCTAAATCCGTACTACGGCTACTCAGTCTAGGGATGCTTTTCTGCCCATTGAAAACTGCAGTCCTAACGAATGGAATGACATTTATTAATAGCATCTGAGGGCTGGAAAAATAATAAAAATAAATAAATAATAAAAAAAAGAAAAAGATCTCGGTCAAACCTCTAACTCAGAAATTTTTCTTCTTTCATTTTTTTTTCCCTCTTTTTTTTTTTCTCTTTCCTTATCTTTCTTTCTGCCAGTCTGCCCCCTGCTCTGGTGGGGCTAAGAAAAGTTGCCGTGCCTCCGCGATCCCCCACTCCCCCGGACCCTTGCGGGCAGCCCCCGCGGGGCAGCGCAAGGACCAGCCAGCTGTGGCGAGCCAGATGTGCGCGTCGCCTTCTCCCTCCCCACCCCAGACCCAGGGGTGGCCCCTTCCCCCCTTCTCCCCCTCCCTCCCCCCCCAAAAAAAGCCGGAGGCAGCTGCCGGGCACTCACCAGCGGCAGCAGCAGCCAGCGCAAACTTAGCATCCTCCGCAGCAGCCGCCGGGTCCTCCCCGCTCCCGCTGCCTGTTGTGAAGCTGCCAAAAAGCCGAGGCTCAGCCCGCCCCCACCTGCCCAAGACCCGCCCCGCAGGAGCGCCTTGCACCTCCCTTCCCGGACGCCTGGGTCCCTCCTGAGGGAGCCCGGCAATTCCTGCTCTCCTCCCGCCACCTTCCCGTCCCTCAGGGCCAGGCTCGCAGTGGAGGGAGGGAGACGCTCCAACATCTCCCACCCCAAGCCAGGGGGTTTTGAACCCACCTCGGAGAACCTGGCTGTCCTCCGGTCGCCCGCCTCCAAAACTGCAGGGAGCCAGAGCGCTGGCTGGTCTTTGTAGGGGGTGTTTGGAGGCAGATGCTCTCTGTGTAGGAAGAGATGCTGGATTCATCTCTCCCTCTGCTTATGGTCCCGTGCTTGTGGCCCGTGTCAGCAGGTTTGCAAAGGATCTGGGTTTCCCCTGGGTCTGGGAATGGTATTCCTTGGGGACTCTCGGAGATGGAGTTTCTGGGCTTTGGCATCCGCTTCCCCTCAGCTGGAAAACTTAAAGCAGCAACCCTTAGAGCATCTCTTCTCCAACCCACATAAGGTCTTTCTGGCCCTAGTGTTATGAAGATGCCTCAAATGTCGCTTTATTTCTTTGACAGTTGTTTTGGTGCAACAGGTAAAGGCTGAAACCTTTCTTTGCTATGGCCTGGATTTTGTGGAAAAAAGGCACTCGCTCCAGCAGGTCCATGCCTTTCTTGTACTGGGGAGCCCAGCACTGGACACAGCACTCCAGATGTGGCCTCACCAGTGCAGAGTAGAGGGGAAGGATCACCTCCCTCCACCTGCTGGCAATGCTTTTCCTAATGCAGCCCCGGAAACCATTGGCCTTCTTTGCCATGAGGGCTCATTGCTGGCCCATGTTCAACTTGTTGTCCACCGGGACCCCCAGGTCCTTCTCTGCAAAGCTGCTCTCGAGCTGGTCGGCCCCCAGCCTGCAGTGGTGCATGGGGTTATTCCTCCCCAGGTGCAGGACTCGGCACTTGCCTTTGTTGAACTTCATGAGGTTCCTCTCTCCCATTTCTCCAGCCTGTCAAGGTCCCTCTGAACAGCAGTTCAACCAGCTGGTGTATCAGCCACTCCTCCCAATTTTGTATTGTCTTCATATATCAATCTGTCTTCAAAGATCTTCAAATATCAACTTTTTCCTTCTTCTGTATTCCCTCATCTTTCTAAAAAAGTGTGTAGATCTCCTGTAATTCCTGTGTTGTATTTGCCAGCTCCATGAAGATATTTCAGATATACAAGGGCATCTTGAGTGACGCTCTGTATCTATGTTTAAGCAACTGAATCATGCCAATGATATGCATAAATTTCTCTCTCAGCTCCCTGACTGTGCTGACTAGATCACTGTCTTTTATAATGGGAGTTTAGACACCTACAGCACACATGGGCAGCAGTATCAAGATGCTGAAATTTGGGTGTTTTATCTCAAGATGTACTCTACCTTAGACTTGCAAATCGAAGGAGTTTGGATCTAAAATTAGATAGTAGCCCCAGGCTCATGCTAGAGAGACAATCAGTTCTACAACTTGTGCAGAATAGAGGGGAATGAAGGCAGGGATTTGTGGGATAACATCTGTAAAATAATTCTCATTTAATGCCTCTTTTCTAAACGCTTGTTTTCCATTAGTCCATAACTGCATCTGACTACTTACCTGTACAGAGTAGCCTCAGACACTTCTCCAGAAAGTATATTTATCATAAAATCCAGATGAAAGCAAATATATATATATATGTTTTATTTATTTGTGTGTATATATATATATGTATATATACATATAAATTGGATTTTGACTTTTTTCCTCCTCTCTAATGGATGAGTTAAAGTTGTTGCCAGCTCTCACAAGTCAGTAAGGTGGTTCTGGCCACACTGACACAACTTTCAGGATCCCACTGCACAAAGCAGACATCACACGGTATCGGGCAGTTCCTAACTCTAAGAGCTGCAAAGGAAAATGGAAAGTCAAGACCTACCAAATATCCTCAAGATAAGGACAAATTCTAATTCCTGCCGAACAGTATTCGACCAGCTTAAGTATACAAGATCAAAGAATACTACAACAATTTAATTTGGAAGGGACCTATGGAGGTACGGCCCGCCCACTCCCCCATAACAGGGCAAATTTCAAAGTCAGGTCATGTTGTTCAGGGCCCTGGTTGTATTTCAAGAAATATCTCTCAAAAATCAAAATGTAAACATGAAAATACAATAAAGTGAATATTAATATGACATTCCAGTCCACAAATTTTCAAAAACATTCCAATAATTAAGGCCCCTCATGTCACCTTGATCTTTTAGGTCATCATAACCAGTCTCTCAGTTTGGACCAGGACCAAGAGAGAATCTGGTTTTCCTTTGTGTAGTTTCTTGACATACATGGTCATATGCAGCCCTTAGGAGAAGGCATTGACTCTTTGAGCAGAGGTGGTCTGTCAGTGCTTCCTGTCTTCAAGATTTTCTCTCCTCTGCCTGTTTTTCTTATCTGATCAACAGATGACCTAAAAAATGGGCCACTTTCCAGTCCTTGAGCTTTAAAAGCAGCTAGCTGGAAACTCCTTTTGTAAGAGTTTTTTATGCGTGCTAAGAAAGAAAACAAAGTTTAGCCTTGTTGGATTTGTATAGTATCTTTGTGTAACTAATGTGGTAAACCTCACCTACATTCAAGTCTTTGAATTTCTTAATCTATTTATTGCTCTTCATTCCTCAAAACAGATCTTTCTGTAAGCCAAAACTTTATTTAGAAATCTAATTTGGTTATCGTATTTATTAACTGTAATCATTCCACTCTGTTATTTCTGTGTAAGTATCCAAAGAAGATCCAATAATGGAATAATGTAGGAAAGTAACTATGCTTCTACTAATCTCGTGTCTGCTGTGATGGATTTTGTTATATTTTGTCACAAAATAGTTCCTCCTTTGATAAACTGACGATAACTAAACAATTTCTCCCTAAGCAGCTATAGGATAACTAATCTGAGATAAGGACTGCCTCTATTTTCCTACTGCTCTACAGAACCAACCTGGGCCCAATATATAACACTGAAAATAAATGTTCTCGTATTAGCATTAATGAGCAATCTAACCATTACGACCATGTGAAACTTAATCAATGAGGCAATGGACCTGGGATTCTTGCTAATCCCTGTCATGGATGCTCTGAATCAATTGATGCCATTTAATGAAAACGACTTGACATTTACTGAGCTGCTTAGAACCTTTGTAGGAGCTGGAGAATGGTTTGGGTTTTTTTCTTTTTTTCTTTGATACCATATGCTACCTGTATAAGACTTTTCCATAACAAAAATCTTTCTGAAATGCAACTGCATTTCCTCTGAGTGCATATACAGCACCTTAGACAGAAATATAGTGCTCAAGCACCACACTGCAATATGAGCTGTCAGCCAGAGAATAATGGTGAATTTACTGACATTTCTAAACAATCTTTTGAGGAATTTGACTAAAGGCACAAAACAAAAAGCCCTGGATGGTTGGAAAGAAGGCTGCAATTACTGAAAGCACATAACCCAATGGTTAGGCAGAACATGACATTACAGAGCAACATATTGCATCTATAATTAAAAAGAAAGCTCCACTGTATTTTAGAAATGGAGTGTTTATAAAAAGGATGAAAGCTTTATTCCTGTTGGTGATCTCTGTGTGATGTTGTTGCGAATGGGGAGAAAGCGGGACATGAGACAGCCGAAAAAATGGATTGCTGTGGAGATGCTAAAGAGTTATGGCACTGTATATTGGAAAACAACTACTTAGAGCTGCATGAGGATAATTTGTCCAATTCATTTTCTGCTTATACTCTAGCTGTGTTACCTACTTCCTATTTTTCTTGGGTAAAATTGACTTCTGTTGTGTACTGGGGCTCTGGCTCACCCATATTCCATTACCTCTGCCTGGCCTGACTCCACAGACACCAGAGAAATATAGGTAGAGATGAGGTCCAGTTTTGTTCTCTCTGCTTATAATTAGGGCTTAAAGAGTGACTATTGCTTGCCACCCTGAATTGTGATTTCTCTTTGTTTTCCCCTGCCCTATTCTTTCCATCTGCATTGGAGCTTGGCTTGCTCTTAGAGTATAAGCTTTTGGAGGCAGGGGATCAACTGCCCTTCGGCTGCAGGAAGAAATTCCTGTGCTGACAGATCCTGGTATATGAATGAGGCAGGAGTGCTAAGTATTATTATAATATAATCTACTACTAATATATTATCACAATAGGGAGAAACAAAAGCAAAAGACAAAATAAAGAAAAAAAAAAAAGAGGGAGTATTGCATCCTGACTATAGGACCCAGTTTGGTGTACATGAAAGCCTGCACTGATGTTAAAAATAGCAGTACTCACATATCCTTTCTTATTCCCACTGTTGTCCTCCCTTTTTTTATGTCATGGCTGAGCCATTTCTGCAGCCATGAAGTGAACTAGATTTTGGAAGAAGCCCTGCAGAAAAGAGGTTTTCCTTTCTAGCATGGGATTTTTCAGTCACATCAGTTAGTCTGGTTCCCCACATAGTCCTACAAACACCTATTCTGGCCAAACACAGTGGTGATTTGAAGATAGAAATGAGTGACTGAAAGGAAGGGAATTGTTTCCTTTGACGATGGCACTAATTTAAATGAGCACTCAACCACAACATCAGAGGGCTAAAAGAGGAGCTGCCAAAACTTAGACAAATGACCAACACCAAGTATTGTGTAGCTTTATTTAGACACCCAGCTCTGGATGTGGAGTTCACAAGCCCAAAGCGGGTGTCTAATGGAGCCCGAATTTGTGTCCATTCCCAGCGAATGAGCAGAGCTCAGTACTTCAGCCCTGGCCAGCAGCCAACTTTTGAGCAGGAGGACACATAACCAACCACAAAAAAATGCCAGACCAGGCCACGATACCAGTGTAAGTGTTATGGTTAGTTATGACAAGACTCATTGTGTCCTGAGCTTTGGGAACAGTTGTGTCATGTTCCTGTACATCGTTGTATTAGAATAGGCCCTCCCCTGCTTCCATTTAAGATTCTCTAGGATTTGCATCCGTCCCTCACTTGCTGGCCCAGAAAAACTCAGGCAGCCATATATCTTCTACTGTATCTGCAAGATCCATGTGAATGTCTTGGGTTCCTGAAGGTGTGTGAAATGGTATTAATCATTTATATCTGTAGCAACTGTCATAGAAGCGGGTCACTTGGCTCATGTGAGTTCCATCCCATATGTTTTAATGTGTAAACTTAATTCCATCCCAAGTATCTAAGATGCTTTCTGAATTTGAAAAATATATCCTATGTGTATCTATCTACTACAAAACTACTATTTAAATTCTTTTATAAATAAAGTCATTTAATCTCTCCAGTATCTCTTTTTTTAAAAAAAATCTATCAATAACCACTATTTCTATGATATCTTATTTGTTGAATAGACAAGTCATTTTTTCAAACCTAAGGGAAGTTACTTTTCCCAGTGACACACACTGCAATCTTCATTCCTATTAATAGTCTCTAAAGAGTTGACAACCCAGCTGTTCCTGTCCTCAGAAATAGTTGTATGCATTATATTATTCATTTGTTTTCTTGCTTTCCTCTGGCTGTTTCTACCCAAATTCATTTCTGGTTTTTTTTTGTTTGTTTGTTTTTTTCAAGATAAGTAGAATGACACTGATTTTTATTCCCTAAAATCTGGCTTTAAGACTAAACTCACTCCTTTCATGGAGGCCAAGAAAAGATTTATGCTCCTATTAGTTATTGGCTGAGTCTACAAAATAGCAGATAGGTAAACACGAGTGACATAATTTTAACAACACAGGAGTTAGGCAACTAGTCTAAACTTCTTGTCTCAGTTCCCCTTATGTTTAACAGAGAGAGAGAGAGAGAGAGAGAGAGAGAACATCTTGTGTCCAGGCATTTCTCTCTGATGCCTATTTCTCCATTGACTGTAGAGGGAGCTCAGACAACTATCTTATCTTAGACCTTTACAGTAATGCTCTTGTCATCTAACTTCAGACATTAATAGTGTAAATGTGAACTGACTATTCAAGGCACCTTCCGAGTCACAGACACTTTTAAATGCAATTTGTCTGACATAATTTAGATGTCTACAAAGGACGAGATAAATCATTTCGCAGAGCCTGCTCCTCTCCACTGTTTCTAAAAGGGGGATAGGATGATCACTCAAATATGCTTGTGTACTTTAGGGGTGGGATTCCACATGCAGGTTTGGACATCTAATATGAGTGTCATCTGCTTGAGTGAGCTGGAAAAGTGAGCTCCCACTGTGGTCAATAGCTAGTCTAAGCTAATCACCTAGGCTTGCTTTACAGTTAAGGGGAGGAGATGGGATGTTCCTGCTCAAAACTCATTCCTCCTATGTAGTGCTAGGAGGAACTGACTCCTAGAGCATACTGTCTCTCTGAATGACTTTAAAGGGAGATGAGAGGGGGAGCTCATTTCAGACACTGAAAAGTTTAGGTATCAGCATGTAGGTTTCTAAATGGGGGTTAAGTGCTTAAACTTCCATTAGGGTCAATAATCATCTAAAAGCAGGCACCTTAATTTAGTCAGTTAAACAGTTTTTTAGACTCCGTTGGCTGTATTGAATAGGTTCCCATTCACTATATTTTGACTTTAGACACCTTAAAGCTCAGTTAAGTTTCCCAATAATAGGTGTCTAATGCCAATTTAGATGCCTTGGTACATTTAAGATATTCACAGGAGGCTGGCAGATATGAAATAGGCCCTTTTGGTGACATGGACACTGAAGGCATGGCAGCTTGAGGCTAGCTAGGTAAATGTCCCTAGATTCCTATGGGTGGGCAAATGAATCGAGCCCTGAGATAAAATAAGATACATCCCAGCCAGACTAGACATCTGATTTAGGGTGATTTTTAACTTTCATCTTAGGTAAGATGAATCCCACACCACATGCTTCTCAAAGATAACTTGAACTAGAACAATGCCTGACCACACTCCCTTGCTTAAACCTGATTTTCATTTTGTCATGGTTTTGTTCCACTGTTTCTCCTTAGGATGCTAAGCTTCTTGCATGGATGTATCATCCGGTCGCAGTACACCTACAGATGTGATTTTTACTTCCATTATTTAAAGCAGCTCCTTCAATCTCATATACAAACATATATAAAGTCTGAGGGTACATGATCATTAGATTTTTATTTCAATTTATTTCAATTTATTTCTGTTCTTTCAATGAGACATGCCACTACATATGCCTAATTATTCCAGTACATTAAGGCTTATTGAAACTAGCTTTGGAAGAAGAGATGAAAAGGAGAGCAGACCTGTCACATGAGCCATAGCAGGAGGTCTGTGGGCTCTACAATACTTTCCCGGCAGTGGCAGACCAGAGTGCTCTGCCATCAAAAACTCTAGCAGAATGCTTGTTGCTGTATCTTCCTGTGTTATTCTTCACATTAAACAACAGGCAATGTAGTCAGCTGCTTTGTGCATATACAGCAAAGACACAATCCTTCTTCTGAGCTATGCACAGAAGACGCTGCATCCACTACTAATTTTTCTAAAAAAATGACAATCCCCCCCCCCCCAAACCTTGTGTTCTAGTTCGTCCTGTCCTTCTTAGAGTTCTCCTTCTAGCTTCCCAGCTTTGTGGAGATACTGTATCTCACTCAGCTCAAAACACGCGTCAATGGAGAGGGCTTTATGAGGGTTGGATCAGGTCTGAAGCTTACATCTGTCCTAGCAAATCAAAAGGGACAAGGGTCCATTCTGTGGCTGCACGAGCAAGTCGTAGATATAGTTCTTGTCCATATGGCTAGCCTCTCTTTCCCTCCAGCCTCATCCGTACTGTCTATTGGAATCAGTCTCTGGTGTGCTGCCACCTGAATTGTGCCCAGGCATAATCTGGAAGAGTGCTAGATTGAAACCCATGTGAGACAGTATGCAAATAATGAAACAATATAGACCTGCACAAAAACACCAGGGTTTGTCCATCCCTGGCCCTCCCTAGTTTACTGTATTCACACCATGCAGATAGCCTTGCTCTGAAGAAAATGCCTTTCCAACCAGACTTGGGCAGAACTGAGGGCAAAGATTCAATGAAGTGAGGGTGAATCAAATGTGGAAGTGAATCAAAAGCTCCTTCAAAGCCCATGGATGTGCAGAGAAGACGACAGAGCAAGCACCAGAGCCAATGGTATGTGCTGTTTTTACCCAGCCAGTTAACTCAAGAGATACAAACCCATGAATTTTCAGGACTAAAACGGGTAGTATGTGATATGGGTGCAAATAAATTTATGGCAGATTTTTAGTGTCTGGAAGAAGCATTACTTCTGGGAGGGACAATATAAAATAAGGTGATACATGGTTGTGACACAAACACCTTATGCATGAGTGTGATGAGCTGGCCAATTTCTTAATGGATGATGTAAGGAATAATGGTTCCTTGGTAGGATGAATGATGAATGATGAATGATGAAAGTAAGAACCGCACACTTAGAACAAGATCACTGTCTGTAAACACACTGATTTTATCTAATTATTGGTTATTAGATAAATAATATAAAATAACTAAATAGCAATAGATGCTAGGACAAAACTCTGATACATATTCAGCCACCATTCCTAGCTAATGAATTTATCTCTGATTCTAGAAAGTATGAGATTCTTCTCCCCTTCTTTAAGTTTCTACACTGTAGATGTCTACAGCTCCCTTTATACTAAAAGGAGAAAAGCAGGCCCTCTTAAGCATCAATCTGATCTTTTTCTTGTATTTTTATTTTGAGATTAGACCAATCGGATCCTGCGTGCCCCTGATTGTACTGATTAAATGTATCCCACACAGAAATCTTTATGTGATCTATCCCCTAGAGACTCATTAATCTGGAAGCTGGCATTTCAGAAAAGAAAACTAAAGAAATATTAAATCATAACAGGAACTAGAAGCTTTCCTGAGAAGGAAACTTTTTGTGCCCAAGGCCAAGCACTGCAAGCTATGTGCAGGGGGAAATTGGTTGACTTAATTTCTGGGAGTGCAAAATATTCTAGTTAAAGATTTCTGAGTCACAACCCTCAGATGGGACAGAATCAAACCTTATAGAGGTGAAACTTTCTTGTAGGTCTCCCAGCTGAAGCTGTAGTCAAAGAGCACTAGTATTTGGCCAAGTTTTTTTTTTTTTTTTAAGTAGGGTGCCTAGAAAGCAACTACCACACGAAAGCAGGAGGGCCATCAATTTCTAGGGTTAAATAAAATATTCTTTCTGCATCTATCGAAAACATGCAAATAACAGCCTACCCTCTTCTGCATACATATCTGTTTATGGAAGGAGAACTTTCGAATACTAAAACAGAAAAAGTTACAAGTGCTTTTAGCTAGTTTTATAAAATGACCGAAGTCATAAGTATGCTCATTTTTTTTGCATGTTACTCCATGTAAATTATGGCCTTTAAGGGATCTGCAACGTGAAAGGTGGGTAGCACCTGAATTCTTGGACTCCAAAAATATTTGGTTCTTCTCCAGGCCCTTCATGTAATTGCTTCCTGGGTCCTGGACAAGTCACACGGGGTAAGATTTTCAGACATGCTTTTGTGACATGGGCATGGGCCTGAGTACTGTATATATATATAAGTAAATCTCAGAGGCAGAATTCCTGCCTCTGTGGTTGCTGGATGTGCTCCATGGTGTGGCTCAAAGCCTTGGTACCCTGATGACCTTGGTATCAAAATTATATTCTTGAGATTTCGTCTCGCCTAACTTCAATATTGGGGCTATCTCTTGTGATGTGGTTGGACACTGGAGCCCGGATTATAGAAGGCTTTAATCAGAGGCAATCATACCTCTAAATTTTCACAGAATCATAGTATTGTTGAGGTTGAAAAGGACCTACAGAGATTGTCCAGTTCAACCCCCCCCTACTCAAAGCAAGGTCAGTTACAGCAGGTTGCCCAGGACTGTGTCCAGTTGTGTTTTGAATATCTCCAAGGATGGGGACTCCATAGATTCTCTGGGTGACCTATTCCGGTGTCTGACCATCCTCAGGGTAAAAAACTGTTTTTGTTTTTATGTTGAAATGGAATTTTACATATTTCAGTTTATGCCCATTGTGTCTTCTCCTTTCACAGAATGCCACAGAGAAGAGTCTGGCTCTGTCTTTTTTACTCCTCCCGTCAAGTATTTATACACATAGTTAAGATCCCCCTGAGCCTTCTCTTCCCCGAGCTGAACCATCCTGGCTGTCTCAGCCTCTTTTTGTATGTCAGGTGCTCCAATCGCTTAATCATCTTCACGGCCCTTTTTGTTGGACTGTGATTTTCCATCTACATCAGCTGGCGGATGCAAGATACTACTTCTCTTTATGCACTTCCATTTTTAATGATCTCGGATGAAAGTCTTATATTAGTTTCTTCTAAAGAGATCCAGTCCCCCAAAATGCCAAAGTTAGGTTTTGCCTCTGGAAGGGCATTTCTCTCTCTCTTTCTCTTTTTCTACTGACTACCGGGGTACCTAGGGAGAATGACCACTTATTTAGCGTATCCAAGGACTGACAAAGTGAATATCCCCTAGAAGCTGCCTTGAGAAGTACATCTAAGTAACTGCTCAATCTAAGGTACCAAACATTTAAGAAACAGAAATTCTTGCAAACTCTTAGGAGTTGAAGTGTTTTCTGTTTCATTAATATTATCTGACAGGCTAATAATGAGAATGAATCCAATATCAACAAAAAAAAGCTATCAGCTTTGACTGTGAAAGCTACTACAGGGAGCTCGCTCTTTCTTTATTCCTCTCTTACTTATTCCCCTTTCCCTCCCTGCCTTTCTTTCTCTTTCCTTTTCTAGTATCATTTTTTTTCCCCCAGAAGAGATTAAATATAAAAGAAAATCTTATGGCTGTCAAAGGGTTTTCAAATACCTCCTCTTAGATATTTGATGAAAAAAACACCTTCCAAATAACAACAAGTAACAACGAATAGTAATAACAACAGATAATTAATGAACAGGCCATGTTAGAGACAAAACATCTCTTTATGAAAATTCTGTTACAAAAATATTATAGAATCCTGTTATTCTTGGAGCTAAGCTTTTATTCAATGTTAACACATGTGTGGTGGCACCAGGTAATTATCACTTTACCCTCTGATTCATAAATGCAGGAAGTAAAATCCACAAACCTCCTTCAGGAATAGACCAATGCAACAAAGAGGAGTTTTTTATCCTGCAACATTTGTGAGCATACAACAGCTTAAGTAATTTACAGAAAAACAGTAAAAATTAGATTTTTTCACTATCCTGGCATTTCCAATGAAATTAAAAAGACATCCTGGTTTGACTCAAAGTGAAAATATTGTTTAAACTTTTGGCAAATCAGTAAGTCAAAATACCATCTGGGATGTATGGGGAGGTGGTCAATTTTAAGGCTGTTGTCATTGCTTAAGTGAGATTCTATTTTGAGCAAACTTAGCATTTCAGCTGTACATTTCAGAAGAACAGACTGTGCATTTTATTGTTCTATCATCTGCTACATTTTTTGCTGTTAAACATTTTTTTGCAGCAGCACAGCCATATGACATGTTGAGGGTAAGCGAATGCCATTGTGAGTGCTACTTGAACATCCTGGATATGTTTTATTAAGAAAACAGAAGTAGCAGAAGCAGAATGCCATTCGATCTAATTCTGTAACGCGGGCGACATTACCTGAATCCTGTCTAATAAATCAACCATTACTCGATTTAGTAATTTCAAATGATAAGAAAACTAACTACATTATTTTCATGGGGAAGTATGTGGCAAAGATGCTGTTTTCTGATTATGCTTCTGGGCAGTGCTTGCCCGTTGTTACTTTTATTTTTCTAGGAACCATCACACATAACAAAATAAAACTGCGTGAGGAAAGGATTCAAACATCATTTTCTTTCCATTACAAATTTCATGTAATTCAACTGTAAGGTTTTCTGGAGAGAACTGCACAATAGTTAGTGCAATGCACAATTATTTTCTGAGAATTAAGTTTTTTTTCCCCCACAGCATTAGCTGAATAATGCAAGAAAATTCTTACAGTCAATACATATGAAACATAACTACCTGAAAACCAAGTCGGCATTAGGATTGATCTATGCCCAGGAAAGCAGTAATAGAAACTACATAAAAAACAAGCCAGCGTTATGATTGATTTGCACCCAGGAGAACAGTAATAGAAAGCACTATATGCATGCAATGCAGCACAGGCAAGCTCACATTTTGGAACTGTGAGTCTTTAGTTTTTCAAACTTCATGCTGTATGAACTCATTTATTTGCCCAAAATGTCATTTCTTTTAAAGGCAATTGTAATTGCCTTCCTCTGCCTTCTCCCAGAATGTTTCAAAGCTAGTAAAAAATCATGAACTTATAGTAGTTGGTCCAGAGAATATAAAACTATCAGGTTCCTCTTAAACAGGGATAATTCCATTTATATTGGTAACAGCTATTTTTTACTGCTGAAGAAGGTGAACAGTTTGTCGTTTATACATATTCACTGAACCTTTTTTCTTGCTACTTAATTGTTCATAAAAAGATTTTAATTCTCCCTGATTAATTATTCAAAAGCTAGTGAATAATTCTTGCATTCTGACCAAATGATTTTGACTGGAAGCTTAAGGCAAATGACATGTCTCTGTTCTCAGATCAGACTAGCTTAGCTTCTGGTCTTAGTTTGCTGACATAAAGAATTATAGTGATTATTTCAATATTTGCTTTTTTGTGTAATATGTAACATTCACTTGATGATATTTTGAAGGTGATTGTTTCCCCACTTTTTCTTACTCTCCCAGGGAAATACATTTGCGGAGTGTGATAATAGAAAGCAAGTCCATCACAAAAGCTTTAAAATAGTGTTGGAGAAAAAATCTTCAGTGTTACTCTGATCTGTAGGAAGAATTAACATTTACACACGAGCCAGCTGAAATACCAGAGTTGCTTCCAATGACACAAAGAGATGAAAAAAATGCCATTGTGCATATCACCCTTGACAAATACCTGTTTTTACTGCCAGCCACTTGTCAATTTTTAGGGGCAAAAATGTCCAGCAGTCATTCAGATGTTACCAGCTGAGCCTAATAACTTGTGCTTGAAGTGATCGATTTGTGTAACGAATAATTAAGCCATTGACCCCCTTGACCCAGAACATTTTGCAGAAGTCGCTGAGCTGCAAATTGCTGGAAGTCGGCCAAGTATTCCTGGAAGAGTCACTGCACAGTTGCTTTCTTCTTATGCTTTTCCTGAACTTTCTGCTATGGCCAGTGTCAAAAAAAAGAAAGACAGTCAGCTATACATGCATTTGCTCTGAACTATACCGCTGTTTTTTTATGTTCTTAAGCTTTAAAATATATATATATATTTTTTTTTTCAAATTAAATATTTCAGCGCTGGAAGGTTGATTCCCCCATTTAAATTGAAGCTCCTTGTACAATCGTGTTTTAGTATAATGCTCGCCATTAAGAGGCCCTGAATTTTCTCTGAGAAATTCTTAAGCAAATAATGACACAACAGTCCCATTTACACGCGCTACTAAATCTGCAACTCGTGATGCAAATGTTCTCCTGCAAATCAAATGAAGTAGAAGTAGAAGGTAAGTGAAGGAGAAGGTCCTGAGCAGTCCAAGCCCTTCTGTAGTGCATTGTTAGTTTATTCTTAGCACTGCTTTTCAGGCAGACATATGCATCCTGAAAAGATAAATGATTACATCCTTGAGTACAGGTCTGGCCCAGGAACTCAATCCTCAGATCTTTTCTTGGAAACATCACCACCTTAATTCAGGTTGAAATGATCAGGTGATTAGTAGGTTAGTTCTGCAGCCTCCCATTACAATGGATATAAATATCACTTGTAACTACAATTCTAATTTGAGAACAATGATAACAGCTCCTGTGGCCTCTGCTAATTAATAGATGGCAGCGAGCTTTGTATCAAGGACTGAAATGTTTCCTCCTAATGCCGGGTTTGTTGTTATTATTGTTTCTCCTCTGGCAATGGAGGGCTTATTACAGGGGAAAAGCAACTGAGATAGAATCACCATAATTAAAAAGACATTTCAATAAAGCATGAAGCTGCAACAAGAAGACTGTCCTCTTTTGTGTTGGCTAAATATAAGACTACTTAGTGGCTTAGGGAGTCTGAAGGGCTGGTGGTATGTGACCAAGCACTGTTTGTTGTGGTTTTCTAGTTGCAACGGTGAATTAAACAAAAAGAGCTTTATGTGGCAGAGAATCCACAGTTCTAGTGGGGAAAAAGAAGGCAAAAATTAACTGGCGACCTTTAAAAAAGTTGGGTATACAGGCAGCCCATACATCCTCCCTCGATGCTCCTCAGTGTACTTCCTTCCCCATGCATTGTCTTCTGCTGTGAGACCTGACAGTAGGTGGGCCAGCCTCACCTCTCATTAACAGCTTTGTGCAGTTTTGCACTGATCTGTTTGTTCAGAGATAAAGGTCTTGCCTCTGACAGGTAGCTGACACATGAATTTCATTCTGGAAGCGAGCAAGTGCTGTGGGTTAGGAAGAAAAAGGAAAAGAGTGCATGTCAGGGAATTACTGAACTGAGATTTTGTAACAGAGGAGCGGGAGTAATAGACTTTTCAGCTTGCCATTAATTCTTATAAATGGAAAAGACTGACTGCTTTGTTTTCCCCCCCCCCCCCTCTTTGAAGTATATCAGCAAAGCAAAAAATTACAGGTTAAAAAAAAAAAATTATGAGTAGCAATAGTTTGTTTAGGTTTCATTAATTTTTTTATTTTTTAAGTAAAGTTCATGGAAAAATCTCAATCCATTTGGATACAGATGGAAGAGCGATATGTTGGCATTAAAAGATACTGAAATGGAAAATTTAACTTCCTGAGAATTTTTAAAGTTGTTTTTGATATTTAAAACAACTTGGCAAAATCGATATGGATTTGCAGGAAATCTTGGCTGATATGAACCTGTACGTTCTAGTGAGCACTTTCACGCTAGAAATATTTCAATCCCTAAGTGGTAAACAGTGATGTACCATGACTGCAAAGCCAGACAAAAGAACCTCTTTAATATATTTATCACCTTGGTTTATCTCTTCATATCTTTGTAAAACGAGAACAAGAAAGTATGGAGCAAATACTTTGAGGCGTTAGAAAGTAAATGCTACATGTACATGCAAAACTGAGGGAAGTCAAGCACATGGAGAGGTGCAAGCTTGGGATGCTGCAAGGAAAGATGCTACGTGTAAGGGATAGTTAAACAATTTCTTAACATGCACTTGCTAACTGAAATCACATGGAGTAATTTTAAAACCAATAAACAATCATCCTCATTATGGACCCCCTTAGGGAAATCTTAGTTACATCAGCAAAAGGTGTACAAATCACCAGGAGAAACAATTAAGTCTCACACATTTATAAACCTGGTCAAGGTTGGTACAAGCCCAACTCTCTAAGGAACTGCTGGCACATAAATACACCTGCTAATTAAAGACAGTCCTGTGATCAAGGGAAAAAAAGAGCAGACAAAGTTAAATCAGAGATATAAACATTCTAGATGTTGACTTTTTTGAGCAGCGCCAAGCAACAAGCAGCCTGATAACAACAACAAAAAAAAGTCATCAGATTTTATTGTTGTCTGGGCAGTTGGTTTTCGGAAAAGTTGTAGGAATCCCATCCAAGAAAAGCATTCACTCAGACTTTGAATCCTGCATTGGTAAACAGACCTACAAGGCAATATCTGGGGAGATGGTCCACAGACTATTTCTTGCTCAAAATTGTACTTTAAAATACAGACTTGATTCTACAGCAGAATCTGAAACTACATCCAAAGACAGAGGAGGCTGGTTATTTTTTCACTGAACCCAACAGAATGCCACCATGGCAAGGCAATGAGATATTTTGCCTGTAACTTAAATTAAGCGTCCCTTCCTCCCCTGCCCATGTCCACACAATCCTGAGCCAAGAACTGTGTTTTAAAATAAAGTTAGGGATTTTCCAGCTAAATACAACTTCCCCTTTTTCTTTTCTTTTTTTTTCTTTTCTTTTTTTTTTCCAAAATAATGTTTATTTGGTTTTGGTTTTGGTTATGTGATTGCTGTAAAAATACGGTTCTTTCTTTGAAGGGAGATCTGTACCCTCTCTCCCCCTCTGCATCCTGAACCATTAGGTGACCTCAGAGAACATCTACAGGCTGATTAGAGACCTCAGGAAAGGAATCAAATAAATGTCAGTCAAGGAGCTTTCACGTTTGGGGTCTTGATTGGACATTACTGTGAGGAAGGCTAAAACTCCCTCAGCATGTGAAGACGAAGGGCTTCAAAGAACCAGCAGAATAATTTAATGTCAGAAACTCTGGTGTTTATGGAGTTCAGGCACATTCTGCACAACAATTTTTAGAATTGTAATTTGGACTTTGGTGCCCGTATTTTTACAGTTCTGTTTTGAAATGCAGCTTTGAGTAACAAACCCAAGCCCGGAGAGGGAAAACCCAAGCGCTGAACCTTGCTCCCACTGAATTCGCATGCTGCGCACTCCACCAAAGGACCACGGGCGGCCCCTCAGCTCAGAACGGCTCAGCCCCCGTGCGCACAATCCTCTGCAAGTTACTCAGCATCTCCAGTTCCCGGAGACATCGATCATCACTTGCAAAGATGTGAGAAAAAAAAAAAAGAAAGAAAGACGTGCAACTGCAATGTGCTAACATGCCAACCCTTTCTGAAAGAGCGAACACCTTTCTATTCCTGCGAGCGTGTCTTGGGGAGCTGCTAGCAAGCGCGTTACTAGCCGAAGAGTTTCCCTCCGGTATTTTCCCTTGCTTTCTGTGTATTTGATAAATCGCTGGCCGTTTGGCTGTGCGACACTAGATGGAGCTGCGTATCTGCTAAAGGCACCGGCCCGTCTCTGCTTCTGTCCGCAGAGGGCAGCCGAGCTCTTCGCAGGTCTGGTCATCCTCTCACCGTGGGACCGCGAAAAGGTGAACACAGCTCTCTGGAAAACTAGTCAGGGATTTATAAGAGTTGTGCAGGGGCATCTGGAGGGTTTTGGAGGCAGCTACGGGCAGCAAGTCTGAGATGATGGGAATTTATTTTAAACTGTCTTGAGCAATCCAGGGTCTTGAGCAACCCAGATTTTTGGAAGCAGGCAGAGAGGGGTACGGTCGGCAAAGCACACAGCAATGAGTCTGTGAATGAAATGTGTTTTTGATAAGCATGGCCTTATGGTGTTTTCCCAAGTTCAAGAAGTCAAGATGGGAAAGCAAAGACGGGGGGTCACAAAAAGCAGAGCTTTTGAGAAGCTGCATCTTTGCAGAATCATGGAAGGCAGATTAATGTCACCTCCCTGCTTCCTACCTTCAGCAGACAGTGCGGCCACTGGGTGAATGGGGCAGCATGACCTGCCATGCTGACCTGCCTGCTTCTCTCTTGTGCACTTATTTCTCCCACCTGCAAGGAGCTGAGGAGAAGGCAGGAAACACAGAGAAGCTCCTGCTTGAACCTTGAGGTTCCCATCCAATCTCTTCTCTTTGTCACTGGCCACCAAACTACAGAGACAACTCATGCAGCTGTGTGGTCTAGTGTTCCACCACAGCTCCATGACCTGTGCACAAAGTCTCCAGAAGTCCCAAGTGATCACCTGAAGATCTCCTAGCCAAATATTGAGCGAGTCCAGAGCTGCTCAGCTTCCAAAAGCAAGTGCGTTTGGCTGACCATAGTCGCTCTATCACTCAGCTCCACTTCTAGCCTTCCTGCCCTATTGTTAATGGAATGGGATAAAAGATAGAGCTGCTTCAACAAAGGGACCACGAGACGGTCAAAGCTTCAAGGCACTGCCATAATAACATCCCAGATGAGGATGATAATATGCAAAATGGCAATTCTTCGACAACATTTAAAGTTTATTCCCCATCTCAGAAGCAAATTAGAGGTATTTTCTCTCTCTCAGATACTAGAAACACTGCGAAAAGATTTAATGGTAACTTAGTAGTTCGTATACTTTGTGTAAATATACTATATACATTATATATAATATATATGTGTCTGTGTGTTTATGTACATCTATATATATGTATTTGTATGCATTTGCCTTCCATTGATTATTTCTATGTTTATTGGTTATTCACTCTAGGAACAGCAGCCACTGTCATAGAAGGTATATTTGTGGGAGAGAATTAATTGTCTTTTTACTGTTCTGCCTGTCACAATAAAAAAGCTAGACAAATATGAGACCTGTTAGGGATTTTTTTTTTCTTCTGATCTTTGTTGTAGTATGATTCTAATTTAATTTTTGGAATAATATGTAGGAACAGTCCGTATGTAGCAGTGAGGACAATTTTTTTCCAGTGACTTCATATACAATAAACTTCTGTCTTAATGAGATACATGGGCCACACTTTGAAAAGGTCATATTTGTGAATAACTTTGGTTCACATGTCCATAATCTGCTTCATGTGTGATGGCAACATCAAAAATCTGACCTTGTTCCCAGCAAGTCAACAACAAGATTGCTTCCAGCTTTAATGAAGCAAAGTCTGGAAACAGAAGTGATATATATATTTTTTTATTAAAATGACAGACACAACTGGAAAAAGCAAAAAAGGTTTTGAGCATCCTTTCTTTTATTCAAATCTGAAACAGCAGTAATAACAAAGAGTTTGGGAACAATTGGGCTGTTTGGGTTTTTTTTTTTTAACCTTAGTTGTGCTACTCAGTCTTAACATGAGCAGAAACAGGCCCTGAAAAAAGTGAAAAAACATAATTCTATGCCTAAAACTGTAGCTAATTATTTACCTGCTTGCAGATAAATTAGATGCCTGGGAAGTTTTTGCTAAAGTATGCTCATTTTCATTTTGCACCTGGGAGAGATAATGCCATTAATCTTTTTAAATTGACTCAGGCCAGGTAAATTGGATGCCAGGCCAGTAGAGCTGGTTTGTGCTAACCAAAGTTATATTTACCTTTCCATTATGTAAAGTCCTTTGAACAAGGAAACAATGAGTCATAGAAAGAAAGTCCATATAGAAAAAGGGGGAGAGAGAGAGAGAGAGAGAGAGAAAGAGGCAGAATGCTTTTAAGTAGAGACTCCAACAAGCTATTAGGCTAATTAGTTATGTTTAACTCTCCCGCTCCCTTATTTTTTCTTGCTGTTTGTTTATTTTGCTTTGTTTTGTTTAAAACTTCAGATGCAACATAGAAAAGTCCCATGCATTGCCAAAGGCACCTCAGCAGTGCAACCAAAATTGGATATCCCGTCCCTGAAGCAGTGATGCCAGATGACTCTTTCTAGGGGAAAGTAGAGTAGGAAAGTCAAGAATCAGGGTGAGGGAGCTTCAAAAAAACCAAGTTTTTTATTCCTCTTGCTCCTGGGGAGTAGGAAAGGTGCTTCTGAGCAGGGCTGTTGAAACGGGCCACCTCGCTGCAGTAGAGCCTGTCCTGTACCTCCAGCTTCTGCCCTTCTGGGGCACACTAGGTAGCAGAGCCTTAGCTTTTTTTTTTTCCTTCTTTTAGACATTGTCTGTCTCCTGGCCACTTTCCCTATGTCTTTCAGGTAATAACCTTCAATAATGTTTGGAGACTGTTTGATCCTCCCTAAACATCACAGATTTTTATTATTTTTTTTTTCCTTTTCCCCAGTGAACAGCTTTATTCTTGTAATTGGCTGAACATAAAACATGAAATCCAGCTCTGACCAGCAAGTCCAAATGTGAATTCATGCTATCAAGTTAATGAGAGAAATGATTTCAGAAGCTTATGACATGTTCTAAATACAAGGATGCTAGAGACTTTGGGGAAAAAAAGTCCATCAAAGAAGTTATGCATCAGGGAAGATGATTTGGCTTATTGTGCTTCTAATGGGCACATTACTGCTTTGAGCTCTGTGAAGTGACTCTTTTTTAAACCTTCTGTCTGATTGCTTTGAATATCTTTTATACACCTGCTAGCTGGTGAAGTAGGAAAATGCATTGTTTTAAGTGTTGTGTTTCCTTGCATTAAAAAGTCATTTCTGTTCTAATCTAGGATGACCACTGATGGCAGAAAGAGTTGAATTAAGCCTGTAATTAGAAGAACCCCATGCTGTTACAGGCACTAATTTCACTTGCAAACATGTTTCTCTGTTTTATCAGTGTTATTATTATCATTTTTTTATAGAACTTGCTATGAAGTGTTTCTATTTAATCATAATTATTTTAAAGGATCTTTTATAAACACAAGCAATTTTTCCATCTTGCTGATTTTTTTTTCTTCACATCTGCCCTGCACTTTCAGGATTTTTAGGGAGAGGTAACATATATTACTGTAGATGTTGATATAGAAGGAAAAAAACCCTTCTGTCATATCCCAAGACCGTCATGGCTACAACACTATACTACAAAAATGGGTCATCCCAGCATATTATGTCTCCTGCTTTAGTGCAGTCCCCTTCAAGGTGCTGCCTGGACATTGCAGGACCTTAAGATCCCATTGATATCGAAGAGAGAGTCCCAGGTCCAGACTTGTCTTCCACATCTTTATTTCTCACTGAACTGAGGCCAAAGGAACCTAAATGTGTCCATACAGCCCATATTTTGCAATGATACAGGGATTTTTTTTTCCAGAAACGAGCCTACATCTTTTGTTTTTTTGAGTAGAAGAATGGAAAAGCAAAATTAATACATATGGCAGCCCTTTCTAAAAGACAGAGGAGTTCATCTTCTCCTTAGCACCAGGCAGAGGAGATCTCAGAGTATTCTTTTATCTCAATGTTTTGGTTTGGTTTCCAGTTGTCCTACTTTCATATGTACTGTCTCTCTTGTGGATAGTTATTGTATCTCCTGCTTAACATGACTCAGATGTTTGAAGAACATGAAAGTCCACATTCATGATTCATACCAAGTCCACCATGTGAAATGACCATCAAGCAGCTGCTGCTGTTTCAATACAAGTATGAGTTCCTTCAGTCCTGGAGAGTCAACATCAAAGACAGACAGGAAGCTGCATCAGAGTTGTCACCAAAAATAACCCAGACACCTCCCACACAAGAAAACTTGGGAGTGGGAAGGGTGGGAGATCACTCCCAGTCAATGTCTTTTTTTATTTTTAGCAGATTTTGATTTTGTTTTGTTTAAATATTGTTTTTGATGAAGCCTAAAAAAGTAGGATTGCAAAAAAAGAAGGCATTTTCCATCCAAAAATCACCAAGGAAAAATGTCACCTGCATCTACTCCCATATGAATGGAATGAATGAGGAATATTGAAGGACATACTTCAGCTCTTTGCTTTACACAGTAATAATAGTTTCGGAGCAGGGATAATATCTGGATAAAAGCAGACAAGGTATTTAGGGAAAAGTAGTGTCATTTTTTATCCCAGTTGTCTATTTTTTTTCCAGCTACATCAGCTGAAAATACTGAATTCTGGAAGGGTCCTTGTCCAGTTTTCATACCCTTTCCCTATATAGCTGCTGTTGGAAACAGGCTACTGTGTTAAATGAATTCTTGGTCTTACTGTAGTACAGACATTTTATGTTCTTATGGTCCTTCTTGCATGTTTTATTTTACATAAGGACCACTAAATTCTGCAGACGGACAAATCCAAGTGCCCTTGAAATCAAGCATGTCCAAGAGCACCAGTGTGTTTCCAGTAGCTTCCAATTCCACACTGCACCAAACATCCTTGCAGATCTCCGTTTTGAAACCTAAGTGAGATCCTTCTCATTGCTTTGTTAAATCCAAGAACAAGTGTCCAGAGAGGATTCCTGCAGGAATTTATTAGTCTTACCTTCCTCTTCCACTGACTGCAGACACCACATGTCCTTGAACCAAGCACAGTGACACAACACACCAGAACTGGAAGTATTAGGTGCCTGCTCAGTAGCCATCACTGGGGATGGATTTTCCCCAGTTACAGAAACAGACATTCAGCAGCTCAGGGTGAGTGTGGAAATCAAAGCACCTTAGGACAAAATCAGAAGGTCTTAAACCCCATCTGTCCTATGATTTATTTGTTTAGTTTTTTTAATGAGGTGAGGGGAGAATTTACTGTGTAACTGTGTGGTTTCAACTCTCCTTTTGAAGATGAAGTTGAATGAAGAAGATTTGGGGGGCTGAAAAAACAAGTTGCTCAGATGCATTACAGAGTCCTCATGCTTTTGTGTGCCTGGACAGTAATCCTCAGTGGGGGGTTTGCTGGCTATCCCCAAATTTGGCATGTGGGCTGAATGCGAAAATGGGCAGGTAGGAGAAAATTACAAGATCGTTTGAAAAGTAGTAGGTGATTTATTTATTTATTTTTTTGGTTACCAGCTTCTAACAACTAAACATTCTTGTCTTGCTAGTATTATCTTGATATTAAATAGCCTACAATGTTTCTGTTTGGTACAGTATTGTTCTCTTAAATATCTGTTGCATTATATTCGCACACACACACGTCTACTACAGATTTTTCTGCTGAGATCCCCACTAGCTGAAAAGCAGTGGAGCCACTGAAAACGGCTATGTCCGTTTTTGTTGTTGTTCTCATTCAGATAATTCCTGCTCCTGTGCCTTTTGCTCTACAGCATCCCATCTGGTGACCCACATTAGCTGGCTTTCTCCCAGGCTTATCTCACTTCTGCCTCACTTGCCTAAAATATCCGGTTGTGCTAAGAGCATCTTCTTTTTCTCCAAGCGCACACAGAAGGCTTTTGCTGAGGGTTGCAGTAACTTTCCAAGATTAGCCGCGTTTTTCTCCCCAGACCAATTCTCGAAGCCTTTCTATCTAACCCAGCAGAAGGGGCAGTAAAAAATGAGGAATAAACATCAGGGTGCCTATTGATACAAGACTCTACACACACATGTACGACTTCATTTATGCTCAGTGCAAGAATAAAAATATACATGGGTCTGTCTCAGCTGGGTCTGTCCTGGGGTCCTGTCCTGGGTCTGCCACTGGCTGGGTCTATCGTAAATGCTAGCGCCTTCCTCAACATCAAACATACCAGCCATTCACATGAGAAAACCTGTTAATGAAGCCACTAGTACGGGCAGAGCACACTCTCACGACTTGTGGGACTTCAAATCCCTGGGTGCATGGATGGGTTAGCACAGTCAGCCCGTAAGGCAGGTTGCTCTGGAGCTCTTGGGCAGACACAAGAAAGGAGGAAGCATGGTCAGCTTATGACTGCTTTTAGAGCCATATAGCTGTGGTCCCTGAGAGAAAATCATCCAGGAATCCTTTGGAGGAGCCACTAGAGGGAGAAATCAAGACTTATTAGGACTGGTTGAAAGTCATGTTGGTGCAGGAAAAGTTTTATTCAGCACCTACCTTGCTTCACACTGATCTCCACGGTGCTTTAGCATGTAAATAACGATATTAAGGAAACATTAGACCTGGTCATCTGCACCTGTCTCCTAGTGAGATGGAGGGAAGGATGGTAATGGATTTACACCATACCACTGCAATTTGGATATTCCTTCAATTCCGTACATGGCTTCCAAGCAAGCAGAGTTTCCAAGAAGACGTCCACTGTTCTATGCCAGGTTAAAGGTCGGCTCCCCACATCCATCTTTTGGCATTTAGATCTCAGCCTTTGCCTGCCGCGTGCTGCCATTAATGTTCCTTTAACCCTGCCGTTCTCATTGCCACCCACGGCCATCCCCTGGCAGCTGTTAATAGGAATCTCGGCTGTGGGGGGAGGCAGGGGGTGATTTATCAGGCCATTAAGCTTCTGTTAGTGAAGCTGTTTTGGCTATGGGATCTGCTGTATTTACTGAATTATCTCCAGGCTTTTGGTCCTACTGGGTTAAGGCACTCAATATTTTAGGGAGAGGAGGAACATGCTGAGCTAGGAGACAGATGTAATTACCACCATCGACACACAAAATCTTGCTGGAGGGTTTTATGGTGGGGAGGAGGAGGAGGAACCATCAGCTACATATTATCATAATCACAGTTTCCTTAGCCAGCTCATTTAGCCTATGAAGTGGTCTTTGCTGTCCAGGGGATCTTAATAACGTACTTAATATCTGTTCCTCCTTTTTTTTTTTTTTTAATTAACTTGCTGCATTTCCAGCTATTTATGATGTTTCTTTCCTTCAGCTGCAAATTGTCTTTGCATCTCTGATCTAAGAATCTTCCAGTTGCCTCTCTCCTTTTTTAATCTCAAAAGTTTATATTCTGCCCTAGCCAAAAGTTGAGCTAGTTTCCTTCCTTTCAGATTTGGCCATGATTCATAGTTGCTTAGCACATTGCAGAAACAAAAATGGATTAATCATTGTATTTTCCTATTTACTTCTTGAGGCACTGTACAAGGAGCATATTTACCAACAGATATTTACTGCAGTTGGGTTTTTTGGGGTTTTTTTGTTTTTCTGTAGTAGCTCCCGGTGTGTGTATTAAATGTGAGGGCAAAACCTCATATCAATCGCATTAAGATCCCCAAGGATACAGAGGGTCAGACCATGGCCAGGAAGAGTAAAAAGTACCAGTCTGGGGCATTGGCTTAACTTTTGCTTCCCACCTAAAAAACTTTTCTGGTCAAGGTTCCTAATAAGTTTACAATATAGCATTAAGTTACCTTATTCCAGATTTTTCATCTTATTGGGGAAGAGCACTTATTTTTCTGGAATAAAAATGGCATTAACTCAAGAACTTAAATGCTCATAAGGAGACCTACTCCAAATAAAGTGTTCTGGCCAGTGTCACGGGGCATAGACAAGACGAGACTAAGCAAGGTGGTATTTTCAGCAAATAGTGTTCTCCTGTCAACTTCTGCAGAGAAAAATAAGCCTGCAACAAGCTCTCCCGAAGCTGAGACCCATTGATAAGAAAGCTATTATTAAATTCACTGGACCTATAGGCACAGGTGCACTCATCAGCACTTTAAATGATTTACTTTGCAATCTAGCTCGGCCAAGTGGGGGCCTCACTCGGCCTGCTAGTCCTGGTGGCTTGCCTCTAAAACAGCTCTTTTGAATTTTATTTTACACTTTTATTTCCCCTGCTGAGACAGTGACCTGCTTGGGAAAGAGCTCCCAAGTCTCTGCTCAGCATTTTTGTTTGTTTGTTTGTTTCTGATTTGCCATCCCTTAACATTCACTCTAATTAGTGAATTTTAGCTAGTTTGCTATGCTTGGCTTTTTGTAGAGCCTTTAGAAATATTTTAAGATTTTCACAGATCTGTGGACTGCAGATTGAAAGTCACTGCTGCGTGTACTTATAGCTTGATGGACTGTTCCATGACACTGTAATACAAATGTTGAAAGAAAATTCACTAATTATTAATGAATATGGCAACAGAATTGAGAGCATGGAGTGTCAACTCTTCTTTGATAATGTCTCAGTTGAGTGCTTTCACCCTGATCCAAACACAAACAAGTTAAGATGTGAGCAAAATTCTGACCAAGGTAGTCATACATGCCCCAAAGGGTTCTTCATCTGTGCCATATTGCATGGAAGGATGGAGGAAGGACATGAAGAGTAGTAGTTAATAGTAGCAGGAGATGAAGTGTGGTAGTACTGAGTGATGTGCAATGTGCTTAAAAACAATTTTAAGAAGTACTAACTCCTTTGCCCTTCTCCAGTGGTTTCCATTTGAGGAACTCAAAGCAATTATTCTCCACGTTTCATTACTGGGAAAATCTACAGGTTTTTTTTGACCTTTCGCTAATCAGGCATTCGAATTTGTTTGGGTTAGAAACATTGATCTGCCTTGGATGATCCACACAAGAGTGCTGAAATGCATGCCAAACTTTATATGCTGATACACAGAAACCCATTTCAAATCAGACATTTAGACATTTAAAAGTACAGGAGATTTTTCCAAAGCACTCCCAGCCACCAAATTTCTATCACAATTTGGGCATTTATAGGTAGATACATAAAGGATTGAGGTGCCTATACACGCTGGGAATCAATGGGAGCCAAACATTACATGTTGAGAGGGGGGAGAATTTTCTATTCTCAAACAGAAAATTTATTTAGAAGTCATAGTGTCTATGGTGTTACACCTGTGGTTTGTAGGCAGAAGGTTTATTTTAGGCAGCAGTAAAATTTTAGTAGACTAGATAGTACAATAAGGCAAAAATAGAGATGCTCTTCAGGGCTTGTATGCTTTGGTCTAATAAAAAAATATTAGCTCTATAAACAAACTCCTCTTGCTTTAGAAGTCATGGTTTCTACCTCTTCACTCTAATCATGAGAAGATTTTTATTTCATTTTATTTTATTTTATGCTATTATCCAAAATCACGCTATGTTATGCCATCAAAGAAGGAATGAAAGAGGATGTCATTGGTAGGTACGTGTGAAAGTGTTTTATGTAAGAGCTTAGTGCACTGATCCAGGAACCGGGACACATAGGTTCAATTCTTTCCCCCTCTGAAGGGGTTCAGACCCAGAAGATGACATGGATCTCCAGGCAATAGGTAATTGTATGTGAGCATCCCCTCTCCAGCTGAATCCCAGTCACTCTGTAGGAAGGAGTGGAAGGGTTGTGCAGCAAGGAATACGAGCACTGTATCTTCTGCTCCAAGTTCCCAAGTCTTATTGATTTCATTTTGTTCAGAATCTTTATAGAATTTCTTCATTGTTACATCAGTTAAGTCACAAAGACGGGATTTAGACCAAAGCATAGTAAGACTGTGGACAAACTGCCTAAAAGGTAAAGTAAGAGAAAAATAGAAACCTTAACCGTGTGAAAGAATCTGTGGTATTGAGCAAATAACATGCTTTTTGATTTGTTTGCCTCTAGGCCACTGTCAAAATTTCTAAGACAATTATATTCCTTCCTGCTGGTGTTTTATGTCTAGTCAACTGTGCCTAATTAGTGCTTTGCTGAAAACACCAGTAGCCTTTTGCAGATATACAGTTTTCTAGCCACCGTTGTAAGGATCGTAGTAAGAAACCGAACAGCTCTGCGAGGGAACCATTTCAGCCCCTGACTGATGCAAATTAAAGACAACAGGATTGATTGTGCTTCCAGACATAACTGCAAAGATCAAAGGACCTTTCAGAAACTTGTGCTGCCTGCCTTGAATAAATCTAGTGTTGCAACTCTGGCCCCATTCACAGGGGGAATGTTACACTGTCTTATGCAAGGAAAAGTTTGGATGGTGATATATTCGCTTTTTATTGGACCATCCGAGATACTTGGGGAATACAGACAAGGTGTTTGACACTCCTGCTTTTCTCCAGGTCTCAGAAGCAGCAAACTTCAAGCTAAGCAATTACTCTGAGTTTAAATTGGCTGTGTTAGTCCATCAGACATGCTGAGGTGAAATAGTGGTTGATATCTAGGGGCAGAGGTATAACACCCAAGGCAGAATTAAACTGTGGAAAGAGACAACTAAGTAACTGTCACCTCCATAAAAGCATTTCTGTGCTCTTTCTTCTACAAAAGGTGGGAAAAAACAGTTACGTAGGTTCAGTCCTGTCAGAAATCAAGCGTGGCATAAATTGTTTGTGGTCATGTGGGCAATACCCATGATTATTTTTAGGCATGTGATCAGTGAGGACTACTAATATGCTTTTGCCCTTTCGCAAAGTTATGTAAGACTCAAGGGACGGCTCCAGAATAGGACCTGAGTAGAACCTGGGCGCCTGCATTTAAAACTGGCATCCTCAAAACACCTGCACAGCTGCCACTTAACCTTAATCTACTTTTCAATGCTGAAATGCACGGACACCTAAACTTGTGGGCTGTCTGTCTCTGAGCATCTCAGTCTTGACAGTGCTAAGGTGCCTGTCTTATATGTTTCCAACATTTTTCTTCAGGGTGTACTGAGCCTTCCTCTCCTTCCCTGAGCAGCTCTTCCTGGCACGAGCCAGACTTGCCACTAGTGGAGGAAACACAAGGCTGTGAGAAGGAAACAACAGGCATCGTGCAAATATATATATGCAACTTTGCCTTGTTAAGGGAATGTAAGAGCTTTATTTCCAAAATTCAGCTAATTTTCAAAATGATCTGACTGATGAAAAAGGAATGGGGAACAATTCATTGCAGAGATGTCTCCAGTGCATCTCCTCCCCCTGCCATCCACATAAAGCCTTCCTCGGAGAGGAGCAGCAATAACTGCCTTTAATTGCTGAACTCAATTCCTAGGCCCTGGAAGAGGGCTGAGTACAAAACCTATAGAGAGAGGGAGGGAAGTGCTTTATGCAGCGACACAGCCATTCTCCACACCCTTGCTTCCCCTCTTGACTAACCTGTCCCCATTTAGAGCTGGTTTGAAAACACTGAATTCATATCGCTCCCAATTTCCACTGCAAGAGCAGAAAAGAAGTTTCCAAAATCCCAGCGCTACCTGAAAATGGCTTTAATTCTGAACAATGTAATGGTGCATAATTTAAACTATTTTGCAATGAGCCTTAACAGGGTGACTTCCATAGGAAGTGGGCACCCGTTCTTCTGCAAGGCAGGCCAGGCTGGAGCCCCCAGTCTGGAGCACGGCTGGAAAATCTGGGCCTCCCCTCTCATAGCCAAGCGCTTGGAAGGCCATGGGCCAGACACCTGTTTGCATTGGTGTACTCCTCGTGACCAGTGTGTCTCAGCAGCTCCTCCACTGTCCTGTGCATATCCTCACAGCAATCCTGGATCTCGGTCTCTATCCCACAGTGTCTCTTTTGGCCAGTTCTATGCACAAAGCTGCAGTGAACTGGGAACCGAACCACAGTCATAGCTGTAAAGTTTTACAGTGCTATTACACTAAGTTGTCTACAGTAGAGATAAATGTATGCCATAAAGCCAAAATCAACAGATTTTAGGAGGCGAGATTAAGGTGGGGAAACAGTAGGAATTGCCTCCAAACTCTTACCCCTCCATGGAAGGGAAGAATTAAGGGTCAAAACATAGTTTCCTTACCTGAAGTAATCAGAATGGCCGCTGAATTATTCACTACTCCTTGACATGATTGCTCTTCTACTTGGAAAAGTGTTCCCTTTGTGGTAGCTTTGAACTGACCCTATATCAAAGATGATTCCTGGTTTTGCTTACCCAGAAGCAGATCATGTTCAGGACACCTATATGTTGCTGTAACTCCATTGGTTCCAATGGGAAACAGATCTTAGCTCAAGGCTTATGTTGCTTTGCAATACAAATCCCCTTTGCATTTTCCTCTAGTATTAAGGACACTAGTTCCTTGTTATGTAGCTCTAGCACTGTAGACAAATTTGGAATTAAGCTTTCAGAGTGGCTTAATATAGCTCAAACATTTCAGCCCTGAAATACCTTGTGGTTCTTCTTTTTGCTCTTAAGGGACACCTCCATCTTGCCATGAGGCTAAACCCTGACTAAGCAATTTGATTCTTCTTTTAATAACTTTTTTCGCTCTACCTGTCTTCCCAGACACTCTCCTTCTTTGCCTAAAATAATTTCCTTCCTAAATAACAGAGCTAACAAAGCCCAGGGTATCATGATTCTGTCTCCTAATCCCAACTACCTACAATTGTAATAATACCTACTTCTCCTCTCTATATGTGCCTATAGGCAAGATTATAGGAAGACCTACCCTCTGCTTCCTAAACACTAGCAAAGGGCAATACACACTCTGCTTCATTCCAAGTTACATATGTACTGATTAGCCTGCTAGCACCTGCAAATTGTTTGATTAGATCAAGCAAAATAAATAACAGCTGATCACACAGGCTTTTTGTTTGGTTGGTTGATTGGGGTTTTTTGTTTGTTTTTGGCTGTAAGAGGTTAATTTGAGCTTTTGTTCTTTACTCAGTTTTTTTATGGTAGTATAATTATCTTTAAGACTACAGGAAATAGGGTGAGGTTTCTGAGTCCTCTGAATGGATTTAGTGGTGTTTGGGAGGTGGTGCAGCATATTACAGACTGAGTGTGACTTATAGTAACTGTTTGTCCTGTAGGTGCACTCTGGCCTTTATATTTTCTATATAGCTTTGTTTGCACGTTACCCTTTTGGATGTTGCTTGTGGCATGTAAAAAGCTGATATGGTCTAAGAGTTTGGGGGTGTGCATGTTGCTGTCTTTGACTGTAGATTTAGTAAGGAACTTCAGGTTTTCAGCCTAACTTATAAACCTAGGTTCTTCAGTACAGCTAAATACATCTATTAGCATTAATAAAGCATGGTACAGTTATTTCATATCTTTTTCCTCTGGAAGCTTGCAGAAATATTTATGTATTGTTGGATCTTCTGGGCCCTGCGGGTGAAAATGCTGGCTGTCAAAGCTGAGGCTGCTCTTGGTGGAGATGAACTGAATGAACTTGACAGTACAAAAGGCTCAGAGATCTGAGTGCTGCTCTTGTTCTTACAGGACTTAGTTTATTGCTCTCACTACCCCACTTCCCTCTCGCTCCACTGGAGCTAACAACCTCAGACTTTCCTGTATTACTACAGCCCCAGAGGTACCAGGCACTTTTTTTTTTCTTTTGAATCAACTAGTTAGAATAACTGAATTGTACCTCCAGCAACTGTTCTCAGCATCTATTAAGCTTGAAGTGTGTTACTCCTGTTTCAGACCGACTTCACTTTATAAAAAGTGAGGATACATAAGTCATTAAATTTTTAAGTTTAACTTTTTAAACAAGGTTTGGCTGGTTTTTCCCTTTTGTGAACTTTGTAATGTTGCAAAGGAGAAGTTACTTTTTTTTTCTTCTTCCTCTCTCTCTCTTCTGTTTTCTCTTTTATTTTAATGTTGCTACTGACACTGGCATTTAGTCAAGGCATCTAAACTCAATTTGGTCTAGCTAGATTGATTTCTCTATTTATTGAAAGTAAATATCTGTGTAGCTTAAATGGATCTGTAGGGACATGCTGGAATATCCATACAATCTTTATACAGTTTATCAACATCATCTGTTCTTCTATACAGTTCTGACACTTTTACAACCCCATTATTGAAAGATCTGAGCATTTCAGTCTTTTATCTTGCCAGCTCCCTTAAGAGATAGGGACATATTATCATCCCTCTGTTACAGCTGGCTGAAGCCCAGAGGATAAAGCCCAAATTTATTTCTTTCTTTTAAGTGATGTTCTGTCTGTTCTGTTTCTCTGACTCAGCCATTCACTCATTTAGGGACCATAGCTCAACCAAGAATTATTAAAGGTAAGTAGATTTGTAAAGATGCAATACTGAAATCCTGTTTTAATCCTGTTTAAAAAAAATCAAGTGTATTTGGGAAATGGTATTTAAGCATCATGATTACTCTGATCTTTTGATACTGTATGAAGATGTATCCTATATTCTCTTAAGTCTGGCCCAAAGTGACTTGCGCAAAATAATGTTGGGAACTGCATTAAAAGCAACTGAACTTGAACTTTCAGGTTAACCACTGTCCCAATCTCTATTCATATGCATCTATCAAATTGTCCTTGGTGTGTGTGTGTGTTTGGTGTGTGGGGTTTTTTTTTGTTTGTTTGTTTATTTGTTTTTAAACATATGGTACAACATTCCCCCTTCAAAAATAGGGAGAGTAGAGAAGAATATCAGGCTTTCCTAGTCGCTTGTTCTTTTTGTGCCTTCAGGAAAAGTTTTTCTTGTCCCAGCCGCTTCTTTCCTTTAGAAATCTGCATGGGCTGGAGAAACTTTCTCACCTGTCCTTGTGTCTCCTGGTCTTTGATCTCATACAATGAAGTGATGCAATAGGGGAATATGGAATATTCCTGGTCACTTTTGTTCTTTGACTTATAACTTCTCTATCTAACTGTGCATGCAGAATAAAAGACCCACTCTCTTCTGCGAGACTTCTGCTAGCACTTTGGTACCATAGGCTTGTTAAGATCATTACCCTCCTTGATACTAGACAACTGGTTTCGGCTATACTTTTTGGGTGATGGAACTTAGGTGAGATGAATCCTGCCCTAAGAATGAAGGGAAGCAAGATATAGTAATTATAACAGACTGTACTGGTGGTTGTGTAGATGTTTTTTTACCTCATAACTTCTGCTGAGACTTCAATTTTGGTTCCATAAAAATTCTGCAAAATGATCAGAAGACCTGAAATACAATGTTTGGACACCCTCTCCTGAACAAGCAATCTTTTTCTCATTATTAAAAAATAAATAAAAAATATGGGGGGGGGGGGGGAAATCACCTCAGATGTTCTGCTAAGCCGTGTGATTTGTGGACTTCCCTCTGAAGCGGCAGCAGCATTTGGTGCACCAGTATCAGGGTCAGCCCTGTGCCTGCCTTTGCTGAGGCCATGCACCCCTTGTTGTGGAGAATAAATGTAGTACCTCAGAGGAATTGAAGGAGTCAAGTCACTCCTAAAATCAAATGAGTGTATGAGGTACAACTTAAGCTTCTCATGTGAGAAATTTGGTTCAGAGGAGAGCCTTCGTCACCACTTGTATTTCGGCAGATGCGAACATCAAAAACTGCTTTCTCTGCCTTGCTACACCAGTGCGCAACCACTGCTACTCAGTCCCTTGATAAACAAGATCAGGATTTACCAACTACATCTCATCTTGCTCAAACAGTAGTTACTAACAACTTAAACCAGTTGGCCATTGACCTGACTGTAGTGAGTACACATTTCTTTTTCTTCTACAGCCTTGTCTCAACTAATATCTTTAGGCTGCAAACTTCTGCATTAAGAAATGCTTCTTGCCGCCTGTCTGCAGTACTTTGCGTAGTGGAGTTCCAATCAAGGCTGGATACCTCCTGCAAATCATCATCATTGTGGTGTTAACAGTGGAGATTTGATTGGATCTTTTATTTCTGGTGAGGAACTTTCACTTTTCTCCATATTACTCTTTTCATTCTCCATGTTACAAAATGTACTTAAACCCAACCTTATAATTTTGAGTAAATTGAGATTATGCAGCTGCTGGAGCTGACACAGTGTCTGACAAATTCTTCTCCTTCGGGGTTATGTCAATTATGTTGTTACAGAACATGCTGAGATTTTTTTTTTTGATGTGTCACTAGGAATTGTCATTTGCAATGATGGATGAAATGGTTACATTCACGGCAGAACTTTCTAAAGAAAATAGTCCTTCCTGGAGAAAGATAAGTGTTTGATAGTAGATTGGAACCATTTTAACTTTTTTCTGCTAAGCAATCTGATCATTGAATAAACATGCCTCTTAAAGAACACCTAGGACAGTAGGTTGTTGTAGCAGGCTGGATGCCACAAATCACATCGCAGAAGCTTATTTCTTGCCACCATTTGTAAAGGGAGTCAGGTGACTTCCTCTCATGTTGCCTTCTATTTGGAATTGGAGCCATGGACCTTTAGGAGTATGTACCTTGGTGGCAGGTTAACCACTTTGTTGCAAAAAATCCTGTTAGCTTGGATTCCAAAAAAAAAAAAAAAGGATACGTACCTGAAGGAGTCTCTTAGAGTCTTTGTGCATTCAGTTTAGAAAAAGGCTTAAATATTTTATTCCTTCTGGGCCTCTGATACCATTCTTAAAAAAAATAAATAAATAAAAAATAAAAAAAGTAGACCCACACCACCAGAGTGCGAAGACAATTCACCAACACATCCAGTGAGAGTAAAAGAATAATTTTTGCAAAATGGACAGATATTGGATTCAATCTTATACTACAGTTATTAGTCAACTCCACACGTAAGAGCTTATAGGTAATTGTATTATTCCTGTGCCCTCTTTAGATCTTCACCAGATGTTAAGGTTATCTTAGGTTCCTGCATTTTAAATTCCTGCTGAAATACATTGAATCCAAAACCAATGCTGTATCCATCCATTCCTTAGCACTTCTTTTCCAAGTGTGAGGTATAAGGGTTCTACAACTTCTCATGACACTAAAAGCATATTATTTAATGTCTCTGTTTATCTGATCTTTCCTATTTGTTTGTTCATTTGCTTTGTGACCTATATGATGGCATTTAACCCTTCTTGGAACATTAAGAGTCTGATGAGATGAATGGCTCTGCTTTGGTTTTGGTTTGGTAGCATAAAACTGGCTCCTGATCTAGGCAAATGTCATAGTCATTTTGGATGTATAACTTCTCCTTCCTTGTTACAAGAAATAATCTCAAAATGTGGTGTTCCTGCTGAAAATTAATATTTGGGATGGTACAGTGACAAATCTGTGAGAACACTCTGAATCTCACATCAATCTGACATTCAGTCAATCGGACAAAAAGGCAGATATGTCTAAGCAGCACAATTTTCAGGTCCTGTTCCTGTGGAGCAGAGAACATTTGTCCTTTACATAATCTGGGACTTTTAAAAAGCTTCATATCAACTTCTTTAGGCTTAAACTAGTTTTTGCTACTGTATTCCTCTTTCATCCTTCCTGTGACACCTGACACTACCAATACCGTAAGCCTGACTCATTGTTTTCCTTCTCTTTTTATATTACCTTCTTCAGATGGAAAACCTTTTAACACATAGACAATTCCAATTACTCTATGCTACCTCAACAGGAATACTAGCTTCATCATAAGTGCCCCCAGGAGTTTCATAAAAGACTTTGCCCCATTACACATCCCAGTGTAAATCAGGATAAATGACTGGGAAGGCCTAATTAAAGAAGAAGAACATGGGTCTTTAATCATCCACACATACGCACTTCTGATCTTTGGGGCAACCCATAAAGGCTGGTTTATTCAGGCTGGATTATTCACGAAAACCTGTACGTGGTGATACATATAGCCTCTCCTGTTGCTCTTGGATTTGTACGTGCTGGAAGCCTGAAACACAAGCTATTATTGCAAAGAAGGAACAAGAAGAGAAGTGGTGGTTCTTGGAGCAGAATTTGTTGTAATGATGGAACCAAGCAGGATTTAAAGAAGTATAGCAGAGTAGATGCTTTATAACTCTTTAGCAACCAATCTGTGAGGACTGGCTTGGAATGTGGCATCTTACTCTGCCAGGCTGAAATAGTGTGTATTTAAGTACTGTCCCAAAGGTGGGACAACTGGGAGTGATGACTGGCTGTTGGAAGAAACTGCCACTCCATGTACCCCAGCACCTATCTCAGCAGTGGAAATAACCCTATTTTGCTTTTTCACAAGCAAAGCTGGTAATTGGGCCATGAGCATTTTACTGACACTATCTATTCTCTTAGGCAACAGTCTGCTTTGCCTGTGCCTGCAGGCTTTTTTGGTTTGCTGCTATGCCCAAATTAGTGAGGCCTGATGATCAGGAGAGTATATTAATCTGGCCATGGGGCTGTGGTCCAAAATAGAGCTAATTCATGTCTGACCAGCTCAGAGTGCAAGCGGAGGTGCTCACATCCCTCTGCTCCTGCCTATTAAGACCTATCCAAAGGCTAGCCCGGGGACATTGTACCGCTTACAAAGTGCAAGTGCAGTTTGAAACTCGATTAAGCTTTGTTATCTGACACAGTTGCTGTATTCATCAGCTTGATTAACATAAAGATAGAACCTGAAAATTAAGCTACTAACAAAGGCTGTTGTTGTTGGTTTTTTTTTTCCCCAGTCATTACTATTCCAGATAACTAGATGAGAGTTGTCCAATGATTTCCACTTATCTATATTCATAGAAAACTGGCACCTGCAGAGAAATCGCTTTGTAGTATCTATATCTGACAACTTTTCTAGCAGAGTACAAATCCAAGCTTTGCATAATGAAGCCACTATTATGAGATAGCAGACTGCATACGACTTGAATGGGCCATTTCAAGTAAAACTGTATGATTGCCTTAAATATGTGGCATGCAGATGTCCTCAAATGGACTCTGAGGCTACAGATATGTATTAGAAATTGGCCCAGGGTAAACCCATGCTTAGCTTGCGCTGACACTGATCCTGGTAAGCAAGTCGAAACATTGGTGAGAAAAGCTACCGTTTTCTTCCAGCCTAAGTGGAGCCAGAATTAAGATCCTATCTCTTCCTTGTGACATGGTGTCCTCAGTAAATCCTAGAAAATGTTCATGAACTGCTTCATCTCCCTGGTATCCTTGTCCTTGCTCCTTCAGGTATAAGCTGTCCTAAGCATAATTTTAGGAAGAGGTAGTTGGAGACTGTGGCATACTATATAAATGTCTGTTATGCCAAGGGCTGTTCAGGAAAGCTCATTGACAATGTAAATTTTGAGGTTTAAACGTTGTGGGTAGAATTTGTCTCACTTAGCTTTAGACACCTACAGCTGGTAGCTCGGCTGGTCCGCTTGGGAGTCTCTCTGTTGGCAGAAAGGAATGAGCACTTCCAGCATGCTTCATGGTGCCTTTCCAGATGTGCGTATTATGGTGAGGTGAACAGTACTCCAGATTTTGCTGATGATGCTGATTATATCTCCATTGAAGAGAGCCCAGGATCCAAACTTAATTTTAGAGCTACATAGGCACCTGTTTAGTCCAATGTCTTTATCTGTTAATTCTCTGTCTATTGAAATGTAGAACATACAAGTGAGAAGGAAAGACGGTACTGCTTCATGTTTTCATGGGTGAGTTAGGTCAATTACCTCTGAGATCAGAGAACCAAATTGCAGTTTATTTTAGCAGGTATTTGACTTTGGTTTTCCCTCATAGTTAAATGCTATGATTATTCAACTGTAGGCTAGTCTTGAGGATGAGCTTTTGACCAGAAAAATCCATCCTACGTACCAAAACTTATTATAATAAAATTTTTGAGATGGAAATGGTTTCACACAAGTCTGCCTTTAGCAAAACAGATGTTTATGAAGGAGGTGGGGGACCTATTTGTGGTGCTCTCTAGTTGCTTCTCTAAAGTGCCCAATACAGATATGCTATGATATTCTGAGTACATATCTATGCATTAGCACTGGAATATCTATATACGCAAAAAAACCCTTACAGTTGACCCATTTAAGATTTTGATTTTACTTCAGTCTTACTCAAGCTCGGTGCTATTAGAAGACTTGAGGATGTTTATTGTTTTATAGCACAGAAATAATGAATGCTTGTGAAGGAAAAAGTGCTCAGCTGAGCCCATCAGTTTCTACTTTGATGCTTACAGCTTTCAGTCCATGTTGCAACATCTTATTCTAGTTCACCTGTGGAAAATTACAGTGAAGGAAGGAACTATTCCACAGTTATAACTGTGTTGATATTTGTTTAGCTGATATTTGCTCTGTAGAAAACTTTCAGCCAGATCCTTATCAAGTACAACTAAGCATATCTCCAGTTCATTCGTTTTTCTTGTCAAGTTGACATGATGTCTGAATCTGCTCTAGTGTTAATTGACTCTTTCCTACATCAGCATCAGTTATTGCTTAAACCCATGCTTTCTTAGCAAAGACTAGTTAACCAGTCTTCAGGTGTATCTGGGATGTTTGCTTAACAGAAGGTCTTCTATAGGTTTTCAGTGTCATATATTACATCTTTAAAGAAAGAAAAACAGCCCTGTGTGGTAGTAAAGGAAAAGGTCTGTTCTCTATCAGGTCTAACTTGATTCAGAAAAACATTCTACAGCAAGAGAGGTGTGTCTGCTTCCTTAGAAAGCCAAATTAATCCCTATAAACACAACAGAAGGTGATAGAAATCTGTTTATTCTTTATAAGCCCCTTCAAAAATGTTGCTTGCCTAGATCTCAGGCAATGACTGCCCAGTTAACTAACTGAAACACAAAATTAATTCCTATAAGTAATTTACTCAGTAACAAGTTGACTTTTCAGATGAGCCACATGAGTTTGATTAGCAGAGATCCAATAATTCAGCTTTTTGAACAGAAAGAAAAGGGGGCTTATCAAGCTTGAAGCATAGTTTTCCTGTTCGTTGTGTGATGTGGCAATCCAGCAGTTTCCAGTTTCTGCTCCTAAATGAGTGCTAGATACTGGAAACTTATTACAGCAACATGCTTCTGTGTAGCTGAGACTAGAAAATTTTCCCATAAATTACCATGACGGTAATCTGAAAGAAAAGATTCATGGCTCAGTCTGCTATGGCTTTTGCGTCATTCCTGACGTAGAAAAATAGAACAGAGTTTTTTGGAGACTTGGTCAAAAACGTAGCACAACTGCTTATAAAGTATATATATGCTCTAATTATAGTTATATCTATGCTCTAGTTGTGCGTAACGAGAGCCTTGATCTGTACTGCCACTGTTCACCATGCTTATAGGATATGTCATGCATAATGAATGAGCGTAGGGACCTTTTTACTTTCACATGCTGTATATAGGCATATACTGGGGCAATGAAAGCTAGAGTTAGGCATTTACCTCCTCATGCTCATCCTCACGGATAGCTGACCATAACCCCCCCCCTCACAGCCTACAGCAATGGGGAAACAGGGCGTCACAAGACAGCCCAAGGGGACCACAAGTCTGCTGAGCCCAACACAGTCAAACGGCTGCGTGCTGTAACCTGCCCTGTCTCCCAGGGGCTGTACTGAGTCGCTAACGCACCCCATACCTGGAAATCCCAACCTGCGATTTTCTTTGGTACTGAAGGTTTGCTAGGTAGCTACTCAGCTCACTTGCCCATTCAAGGGGAAGTGACTTTAAAAACCCCTCAGCGAGTATTTTGGGACTCCCGGCTCTTTTGGCCATGTGCCCATAGTGTATCAAATGAGCCATTTCCATTCTGCTGCGCAATCAGCCTGGAGAGAGAAAAATCCATTGGGGATAAGCTACCTCCTGATTTTTCTGAGCTGCCCCATCACAGAAACAAACTTGGCAATCGCCTAGCTTTAAAGACAGATTGCTAGAGTCAGTGCTGTCTGGGGAAAAAGACAACATCATTTTCCAAACAATGAAACACTCGTGAGATGTGGAAATGAAGCTGTGTAGCCAATTTAAAGTTTGCAGAGCTCTTGCTTTATCAGCCTCCACACTATTATCCTTTTCACCGCCGGCTAGAGCCTGCATTATAGACTCGTCGCTCCTGCGAGGACCTGGAGGGATTATATTAACTCCTGGGCTGCTGCCAGGCTTCCCACTGCAGAACTCCTGTTGCCCGAGCAAGACAGAACCAACCTGGCTTTTCAGCTGCCTTTTGCAGTTGTAAAGGCAGGCTCTGCTGTAGCTAAAGAGATCTGCCTTGTCCCGTGTGTACCACCTTTGTGAGAAAAGCAGAATCAAAAATCAGATTCTAACTTAATCTGTATTGATGTGTTGGTGTGATTTGCTGCTATAAGCCATTCCCACTCCTCTAGCTTTTCTTGTCTGCCGTGCGTTACACTGCTCCTTGCTCCTACCTATGTCTGCTCAAACATCTCTTATGTGGACCTACCTCTATGGTTTCGATTGCTACTCTAGCTCCAGAAATGTCACTTACCATTAATAATATTTCAGGTGATAAAAAGAAATTAAACTCTCAGGCCATGGGAAACTCTCGAGCCCCCAATTTTTGTGCTACTTATCTTGAAAAATCTGCTTATACAAATCGATCTGTTTTATTCTATATTTTATAACCTTTGAATCTAACCTTTACATCCCTGTGTTGGCCTCATAGAGTGAGTGAACAGTCATCTCATGCACATTTAGACAGTGAAAATTCGTCCAGACTTCTAAAAGTTATTGTAATTACATAATAGTTAACACACTTAAACAGAAATACCTTTCCAAACTAATAACACTGCACATGTGAAAAAAAGTTTCTTTTTTTCTTTCTTTTTCTCCACTTATTTCCCTTTCAATGTACCAGATGTCAACAGAATATTCCTCTTTGCATGCTCCCAACCTGTAGCTCTTAGGTCTGCTTTCTCTTTCGGCATCAGGCTTGCGGATGGCTATCTGCTCCAAAAGATGCCTACAGATTAGATCTATTGCCAAGTCAAGCTCCAGCACAAGATTTGTAAAACTGCCTTGGCTGTAACATTTGGTCCCCAAGCCTGGTTAAAGGGTTGAGGAAAGGGAGATGGAGGAAGATGCACGCTTGAAAGCTGACCGGGAGCAAACAAGGTCTGTGTGCATGGAGAAGGCTGGAAAGATGCATTAGCATTGGTCTGCAGAGATGGGTAGTGGCTGACATGAGCAAAGCATTGCTTTTCTTTTATGAATTCAAAAACAGTCTCTTGGATCTGAAAGGATCTTGGCAAAATATCTTAATATGCAGTATAAATGACAGATAAAATATCACTGCAGTTGGCACATTGGTGGCTGTATTTCCTGGTCCTTCTGGAAAATTTTTGTCTTCCTGGGAAGATGCTTGACTTCCCCATGGAGTATAGCAAGTCTTTAGAGCAAATGCAGATGGTAATGACGCCCATTAGGAGACTCCACTGTATGGTTGGGGTGCAGAGAGGTAGCCAAGGTGGTGTGTAAGAGCAAGGGTATAAATTAAAATAAGGGGTTTTGTTCAAAAATGCCATTTGAAAGGGTGATTCTTTCAATTATGATTAATCCCATTTTTTTTAAGTTGAAAACTTTCTTTTTAACGTTTAGCTCATTCATAATATGTTGCGCTATATAGACCATTATCTGTCTCCTTTCACTGATGTTCAGGACAAAGTGCTTGGAAACCCAAAGCACTTATCAGCCTCTGCAGACATGTCTGTTCTTAGTAAAGGGAACTGATTTTAAAGTGAAGCATTTCATTAGCTGATTCTTTTTATTATTTTTGTAGATGACACAATCACTTATTTTTCTCTTGTTTGTGTTTCATTCCTCTTCTTCTGCTTGCAGAACCTAGGACTAGGATTGGCAGTGAGCGGAAAATGCTCACAAATGCAACAGCTTGATACCATTAGAATCTGTTGTCTATATATAGACAGGTATTCAAGACCCTGTCATTTCCATGCCCTGTCCCCAGTGAAATGTCATTTTGAAGTAGCTTGTTAGTGCTTTACTGCAGAGCAAGAAGAATTATTACCACCAGACCATTACTTTCCTTATGCTGGGCTTAGTAGTCTGATCGTAGGTGTGGTTTGAATGAAAATTTGTAAAACTTTTGATCCCACAACTTGAGTTTGATTGTATAAAGATACTATAGGGTATGTCTACAGTATGTAATTCAAAGTCATGCAGAGATATCCTTTGGGCAGACGAAGATGACGAGCTCAGAGGAAGACACCTGGTCAGATGACCCCAGCCTTGACAAGTTTGGCTTCCCCCCCACCCTTTGGCTGCTTCAGATGAACAGAATGTAGCCCTTTTCCTGTGGCACCGTTTCATTGCAAATTTGGTCATCCTTCCAAACTGGAAATGCAGTTCCCCACTGGTGCAAATCATTACAGAGTCACTCAAGCAAGCAGGGCTCTAGATCAGTGTCAGCTAAGGACATGACTATTTTCCTTCTGAGCCTTTATATTTATCTCCTCTCTCATTCAGACCACTTTAAACCAGTGCTGATCTATCAGTGTTAACAGTTGTGCCTGATTTATAGTGTTGACACTAAAATCAAGCCAAAAGCCCATGAAACCTTTAATCATTTTAACATGCAGTAATCAATGTAACCTACTTTCATGACAATTATTTTACTTAGAGAAATAGATCATCGTGAATTCTAATTTTTTCTTAAAGATAAAAATGACTGTAAGCTATTTACTGTGTGCCCACAGCACTGCAGGACTCTGCAACATGCCTGTATATTCCTTATTTGCTACAACTGCTTGTATTCAGACTTTTTGTACTTTCCACAACCTAAAACTGTTCATCAGAACAATGTCATCAACCTGAATAATTTTAACTCCATGTATCAGCCTCCATGGTGTTAAGCTTTCAGTCCCACTACTGACTCCAGTGTCCCTGAGCTTCTCAAACGGAGCACCCTGCTCCCAGGGAGAATATTGCCTGCCTTTTGCTTGCTTATCTTCCTCTTCCTTGTCTCCTAAATCTTCCATCCTTTGCTGCACCACACCACAGCTTCAACATGAGAGGTGGTAGCTCCTTCACTCACAAAACCCTATAGCTGAGAGTTAAAACAGTCTCCTGGGGGTGGAAAGCACGGGTTTGTGTCTCTTCAGGCTAACTAAGGAGCTGAACCTCAAGCGTATGACTTCCTAGGCAAGCGCTCTACCCACTCAGCTATTAGGCAAAAGGCCTTGTCTGGAGTCAAGTTGTAAAAATAAAGGTGTGAGCATGTTTTACGAAGAATGATTCTGCTAGGACATAGGAGGATGCTTACTGGGCCAGATTTTCCGGCTATTTTTTGCACCCTTGTAGAATTTAGGCAGGATCTAGATGCCTATCTGATGACTGTGTATGAGGAAGAGGAGATCTGAGTGTTATAGCAGAGCTCACAGCCCACAGCTGAAGGCTCCTATGTGTAGATATCTTGGTGATCTGGGTACCTAGGCTCCTTTTATTCGGTTGGGAGAAAAAATAAATAAACGCTGGCTTATTCTAGACTGAAGAGCTTGTTTCTCCCCTTTGGCTAAAAAGGGAGGCAAGGGCTACCAGTTCACCAGCATCTCTGTCTCATCAGAGACATCTTTTGGAGGTCAGCCCTCACATCTGGATTAGGCTGTAGATGTTTTATAAAACCTCCATCTAAAAGAAGCACATGGCTGAGCAAGAAGTCAGGGTCATCCTTTGTCTCATACCCACCAGATCACTTTTTCCACTTACAGCTGATGCTGAATGGGCTCAAGTCTCCCAATCTCTAAGTACACCCAGTCTCTTAAATCACAAAAATAATCCAGATAAGCTCAGCTACTGAGCTTATTATGCCATAAATTAGTTCTCTATCTTTAGGGATCTTTTTCCCTCACACATGAAGGATTGTTTTTCCTCAGTAGCACCTCTGTATTGCTTCACCTTAGCTAGTGAAGCAAAGCCATTCATTTTGAGCAACTAAAAATATCCTAATAGATCAGTTCAGAAAAATGTGCATTATTAAACTATGACAACTGGACAAACTCTCCCTAACCTCTTAGGGAGAAAAGCCAGGAAAGACATGAATTCCTACCTCTTCTTCACAATTACAATTAGATTGGATGCTTTATTTTGCTTCCTCAAAAAAAGAAGCTTGCAAGTTGCCTTGCCATATATAAATTGCTGCTGTTAGAGTGACTGCTGCAATTTTTCCTCCATTAATTCCACTCTGCAAATCCCTGCTGTAATTTTTGTTATTACTGTAATTTTTTTCACCAGCAGGCAATTTTATTTTCTCCTTGCCCTGTATGCACAGACTGTGGGAAAACATAAATAATTGTTCTGGAGAGTCTTCTCAAGCCATGACACTGCATAAATGTCATTAAAGAATGTCACCTTTCTAGTGCTTATGCAAAAATTAGGGTCTGGCATAGAAAGAGAGAAGCAGAAGATAGCAAAGCAATAATCCAGAAGAAACTCTGCTTATCACACTGGAGTTATCTAAACCCACCAGCACCTTGTTTGGCTCTAAAATTTCCCATGTACCTAGACTTCTGCTTCCAGCTGAAACCATCAGTGCTTCACATGCTTGGCACATATCTCCTGCCTAAGTACAAGGGGGATTGCAAAGCTACATGTCCTTCTGCCCCTGTCATAGCCCAATCCCCTCGTTATGCATAAAGCACATCTAAAACCAATCTTTCAAAATTGGACTGCCCTCAGATAAATTTATGGCCATTTTATTTTAAAATATATTCAGACTGGCATATGTGCTTACAGCTTAATGGCTAGCAAAAATGATTAAAAATGGGAAAGATTAAAGCTCAAGTCTCTTCTCTCTCTGAGATAGACAGATTTGGGTCAGGCTGCAATTACTAGGCTATGCTTATATTGCATCTAAGGTAGAGCCTTCCTAGCCTTTGGGGACAGACCCTCAGTCACACTACACCTTAGCGGTGGCTAAGGAGCCTTTTCAACGTGGCACCATCACCCACTGCCAGCTGAAGATTTTCTGCAAAAGAGGTGGTGTGATAAAAAGTCTCATCTCCACAAAGACGAAGGAGTACAGAGGCACAATGACAGGTGGAGGAGCCCCAAGAACCTCATCAGAGAAACGAGCACCCTGTCCTGGCTGCTCCCAGGGCTCTCACAGGAGAGCCACCAGCACCATGGGCCGGGTGTAACACCCACCAGGAGGAGTCAAAGGGAGAGGCTCTCTGGGTCACCCTTCAGACTGACAGGTACAGGGTTACAGGACTCATCATGGGATGCAGGGGACGAGCATCTTGGGATGACGCGAAGCTTTTATTATGAGGTGTTTAGAGGAAGGACCAAAAGCAGGGAAGGATATGGACTGAGGTGGTTTGGGGAAGAAGAACAATTGTGAGGAAAATAGAGGGAAAAGGTGATAAAAGGTGACACTAGTGTGTAAACAGGTTGCTTGGTCAGTACACTTGCCTGGCCATGCCCTGTATCTGATCAGCGCAGTCTGTCCTGTCTCCTCATTAAACTCCATTTCTAACTATTTTCCTGGATGAGGGGTTCTCTATTTTGCACTGTGTGTGTGTACAAGAAGATCCGAGTACCAGCAACTGGGATGGGGCTGTGGGTCTCGGGGACTCATATATGCAGGTGCCAGCAGCTGTGGAGACCAGGAGGGATCCACGGCCAGCCACTGGGTAGGTTGCACCTCTTAGCCCAGCTACCAGAGGGATCCAAAGTGCATATACATATATATATATATATATATTTCACACTGATAGACCTTCATCCTGATCAGCCAGAGAGGGGAACAGGTTGAGGCCGTTGGTGGTGTTTGTGTTTGCATGAGCATTGCATCGTGTTTTGTGCATTGCGTGAGCATTTGCATTGTGCGTGCGCATTGCGCTGTATAAGCATTTGCATTGTGTTTTCTGTCTGCGTGGATCTTTGCAGCCAGCTGCATGTATACGTGTACAGTATATATATATGTGTGTGTGTGTGTTTGCCTGCCTATTGGCAGCACATGCTCAGCCTCGCCACTGCCTGGACCTGGGGACATGGGGCTGCAGCAGCCTTGCCTCTGTTGTGCACCAGATTTAGCTGCTCCCCAGCAGGTGATACAGCTGTAGTCAGTCGTACTTATGGAGCGGTCCACAGGAGGCTGTTGCATATACTAGCAAGTAGTAGCAGGCAGAAGGCAGTCTTAGTTTGGACCAGATTATTAAATTTGAGGGATGCAAATATTGAGAGAAATCAAAATGCAAATGAGCCTTGATATATTCTTTTGCCCTTCTTCTGTGTCACCTGGTATTTTTTTCCTGTGAAAACAGTCAGAAAATTAATGTCCCAATGAATAACAAAAGGTCATTTCATAACTATTAAGAACATTTTCATTAAACTGCCCCTGTCTAAACAACCCTGATGTGATTGCTCCAAAGTGAATTACCTTTTCTAAATTAGTTCTGCCAAAAGCTATATAGACTCATTTAAAGCCAGAATGAAAATTAATATTAGCAGAGATTTTATATGGATTCAATACTGTTGTGATCAACAGTTTGGGACAATAAGTTCCATTTGGACCTGTAATATAATTGTAAATGCAAGTTTTATTAAAAAAACAGGTAAACAACTGGCAGTCCAGGGAAGCACTTCTCCATCCTCTTCTTAAATCCACCCCTTATAAGATGCAGTGCTGTTCTGCATTAATTTACACTTTACTGGGAGAGAAAGAAGGAAAGCTGCATAAGTGGCAAACTTTTGGATGAGTGTATTCTTGCAAAGTGTAGCTAAATTCAGATGTTGTAGTAAACAGGAGGTAATAAATCTATAAACCATATGGGAACTAGGGACCAGGAACCATGATGAGAGCCCTGTTATTGTTATTACTTTTTCTAGCTGTAAGAGATCACAAGCATTTACAATTTGGGCTAGAAGAAACATTTACAAGCTTACGCACAATAGATGTGGCTTATTCCCCATGTTCCAGAAGTAATTTTCCCTCACACAGGCACTCCTTGAAAGTACCTATATTGCTATAAGGTGAATAATGCAGTTATATGCTGGTGAGCTGAGACACAGAAACTAAGCCTACAATAGGCAGTTTCCAAAAAATATTCCTACTAGTGAATTCAACAAATGTCTTTAAACAAATCTCACATAATTCCATCTGTTCAGTAGTGGATGCCCAGGTAATTAATTATTTTCACGAACACTGGTGGAAAATGTCAGCAAACTATGATAAATCCCAGCTGACTAGTGTTTTTTGACAGTGGTCTTCATCAAGGTTCTTTCTTCAGATTCCCATGCAGCAGACTCCAGCAGTAATCACCAGGATGTGTTGTGGAGCCAGTTAATCTGTTGTCTCCTGAAGTAGGTGAGGATGCTTCTCCATGTTTTCTGAGCTCCCTTACTCTTTATGGCCCCTGTTCTTCTGTTGGCTAGGATGGCATCACTGGAGTTGGTCCCCTGAAGTGGACAATTTATCCCAGTCTTTCTCACCAGCTGGGTTCACTTCTCATTCTCCTGCCACGCCTGCTCTTCAACAGTTTTTCAGGTTCCCAATAACTGTTAGGGTTTCCTCATCATTGCGCCAACCTTCCTTAGAGAAATGTTTGAAGCTAATGAAAAAAAAAGCAAACCAAAATGTTTTGGTTTTAGTGCATTCCTGCAAACTCTCTACCTTTGTCTTCAAAATGCCAAGACAGTGCTACCACTTGTGTGTGTGGGGGGGGAACTGCTCTTTTTTACCATCCCATTTCTTACCATTATGCTTATATTAGCTCTTTACTTTTCATATTCTGCATCTGTTTCTAAGTCTTTTTCTTTTCTCTGTCATTCTCATACAGCATAGCTTGCACTTTTTGTTTGATAACTTTATAATCCCAGTGTTATTTTTCATAAGAGACATGATCATGTACCTAATCCTTAATTGCTGAATTTTTGACTTCTGTGAAGATACAGCTTAGTTATTGACTTCTGTATTAGGGTGATGCCCTCTGTTACGTTCCTGTTCTGCCAGAAGGCAAACCATTTGCCATGCATTGGATTCAGGCATTTGCAATGGAAGTATAAAATTGATTATGCTGCACCATAAAAAGATATTAATTATCTGCAAAGAGTTTTCACTACATATTACTGATGACCTGACTGTCGCATTTTCTAAAAGCATTATGCAATGCTGCAACTTCTTTATCTCTCTCTCTCTCTTTAAGAAGTATCTGAGAACTCAGATGAGTGAGAGAAGTAACACTTCAGCAGCTTTTTGCTGGGGTGTCCTATATATATGTAACTGGAGAGGTGGACAGATTTCAGAGGTTCTCAGCTTGTACCTCAACATGGTAGATCTGTTTGAGATCTCCTTGAAAATACCTCTATAAGATATTGGTTTCCATGGCTATTGACCCCTTGTGGGGGAAAAAAGAAAAGGTTTTCTCATGGTGAGAAAACCACTGCATTTTACCTATTACAGGTTAATGTCCAAGTGGGACCAAGACATCTGTGGAAGATAAAGATAACCCATGTGAGGCAATCCTTTGCTTAAAAGTTTGATTCCTCTGCTCTAGTAAGGAGACCAAAGACATCCCATCGATATTCATAGGCTTTTATTTTGTAAGAGGGGAAAGAAGAAATGAGTCTGAAGGATGTCCAAGAGGGATTTGGGAGTCAGATGTCTCTGCTGAAGATAGGCATTGAAAAGAACAGACTCTTCCAAAACTGGGCAGGTGGCAGACCAAGGTTTAACTTTTACTTAGTGGTGCAGCAATAACAGTATTTGTCCATCAGTCGGCACGTCCAGTTCATAGGCATGTCATTAGTGTTATCTACATCCAAACGGAGCTAGGGAAGCCCTTCTGTACAGCTTTTCAGTCATATTGAAAATAGCTTATTTTGAGAACTAAACAGCAGAGAAGAGCAGATTTTGGACTCAAGGCGGGGATATATACTGATTGCAAAAGCTGGGTATATTTCATATAGGTGAAAATTGCTGTTCAACACAGATCCTATCTGTAAATTACTCTGGGTCTCTATTGAGCTGGTTGTTTGGCCTGACTCCTTCAGCAAGGCAATAGAAAAGAGCACGCGAATAAGCACTGCATTCTCCTGCAATGCATTGCCAAGTCATTTCACTTCACGCCGGTGGCTCCGTCGTGCACTTTCGAACCACAGCACATAAGCCACTGAGTAAATCTGAATCACCGGGGTTCAAAGAGCCAATTCTGAGTCAGTTAAGAGTGGGAGTTTTAGAGGACCATAAATAGATGAAGAAGCCAACTTCTGTGGCTATTTCAGGGGATTTTGAGACTCTGAAATTTCCAGACTGGGTAAATGAACACAGATATGCTCCAGCACACCTCCTGTACTTCAGCAGAAAGCTGGAATCATCTGTAGTGTAATAAAATGCTATGAAATGTAATAACAGCATTCCCATCTCCTGCAAAGCAATCTGCTATGCTGCGGCTGTTCTTGTTGAGCAAATTCTCTCTCACTGGACTGTTTAATTGTCTTAAAGCCATAGACAAGGATAATGCCCTTGCCCTAAAATAACGGAAGGAAGACTTTCATTATGGTCTTAAATAAATGTATATCTCATACTGGCTGGCAATTAATTCTCCTGAGATTTTCCTACAGGCAGATGACTTTACAGTCCTATGAGTCTTCAGTTTTTGAAACAGGTTTCCCAGCTCTAAGGGTGACAGAGGATGAAGCCAGCTAAAATAGTGCGTGTTTAATAACAATGTTTAATTTCCACAAAGGTATATACTTTGTATTCTACAGCTCCCTGAATATTTCCTTTAATTGATTCCATATCATCCACAGAGGTCAGAATATTAATTTTTGATGACCTACTATAATACTCCTGGCTGAATAAAGTAATGGTGCTTTGGTACTTTAGTACTATGTTTGTGTTGTAAAATTTCAGTCATCCTTTTCAGTTTTTAGGTGAACTGCTTGGCTGGAGGAGGACTAATTTCTCTAAATCCAATCATTTTCTAGTAAAATCTATAGAAACAGTTAGGGATGTGTACACTTATAAAAGGATTTCTTTTTCTTTTTTTTCTAGCAATACACAGTGACAGCAGGATTTCATTTGAACCCTAGAATGCAGCAGAGAAAGAATGAAAATATCAATAATACATAGAATTTATATTGCACTTGTTGTATCCAAAGTGCTTGGCAAATTTTGCAGCTAATTAAATTCATAATACTCTTGTGGGGTTAGGGAGTAACAACCGTTGTTCTGAGGATGTGTGTGGGTACCTGAAGGAAAGATTAGGGGAATGTTGCTGGAGGAGGTCTGCGCCCCAAGCCTGAAATCACAGCACTAATGTGTCCTTCTTCCAGTCAGGAGCAAGTCTCGGGAAAATAATTTCACAGTTCAGTGTATAGAGCCTAGTTAAACCTGGATAATAACTGCATTTCATTAGAGATGCTCGGCAGCAGCTGAAAGGAGGAGGAGGAAGCAGTAGACCCCTGCAGGTAATGAAAACTGAACTCCTTCCAGAGCCCGGCTATCAACCCAGAGCAAGCTCATTTGTGGGATAACCTGGTCGTCTCAGGAAGCCAAAGACCTCAAGGTGGTGATAGAGCTCAGTGCTCAGCGTTGGAACGAGGTCTGCAGTGAGCATCAGTGCAAAAGTGGCTAAGGGGAGAAAAATCATTCAAGATCGTATTTGCCTTGGAAACGTTAAGGCAAAAACTTACCCTAAAGTTAGCAGAAATGACAGCACTCCTAAAATGACAGCTGCAGAGACTTCTTGGAGATTCCTTTTATTTGGTATGTTCACAAATTTTATTCAGTTACGACTGCTAACTTTGGCCAGAACTCCCTGTCTATCCTCCCTGTACGTGAAGCATGGGTTTGCAGTAGATACGTGATTCACGCATGGTCTGCAGACTTCACTTGATCCTGGGCTTCTGTCGACCCTCCACAGTATCAACTGATGCCTACGCAGCATTATAGTTCCTTCCCAATGTGGTCCAGTGTTTCCGACAAGCAGCCACACACTAAACTCAGTTCTGCAACTTCTTTCCTAGTTCAACTCTGGGAAAATTTGGCCTAAGGTTTTCTCTGAGCTTGCAGACAAAGCTCTCACTAAGCCAAGGATGTGTTGTCAGAGATTAAGCATTTCATCTTCACATCCTACGTATTTTCTGCAGAATTAGATTTTCCCCCTTTTTCACCCAACCCAGTTCTATGGGAATGATATATTTATTTATTTATTTATTTTCTGGAGAGGCTTGGAGATCTAAAGATAGCATAAAACTTTTTTCTTTTTCTGTTTTCAGGTGCTTTTTCATCGTATCTTATGCTTTCTTCCCCTTTGTCCCTGTTTTTGGTTTGTTTTCAAGACCTTTCTAGACATGTATTGAATTAGTGTGTTGCATGATTTCCCAGGTGTAATTCTGCAAGGCTTTTAATTACTCCTTGCCACAGCTTTCAGATATTCTTTATGTAGGTACACCTATCTCTGCTAAACACTATCATTAAGCTCACTGCTAAAGCATGTTCCTGTAGCGAATTTAGTTCAGTCCACTGCAATGAAAACTGTTAGCTCTCTGTATGACACTTTTCCAGTAGCACCAATATCCCACTAAAAAAACAAGAAACTAATACAGCACAAACCCAGCAACCTTCAAGCTTAATATATAAATTTCCAAAGCCTTCAAAAAACTGCATTTATACTAACACATTTGAGGGAATTTCTGCTGTCTTCATTTGAGATCAGTTTTAAAGAACATTATTCCCAAGATCTAGTTGACCTGGAGATTGATCATATCAAGGGACCCTGCGAGCTGTAAATGTTATAGTACTGTTACTGCTTCAACGCATAGGTGGAGGGGGAAGCAGGGAAAGCTGCAGACAGGGAATCTTCTTGCACAGTTAAGAAATAGGACTGCTGGCACATTAGACTTTCATACAGTTCAGGGCTGATTTTTTCAAGCATTCAGAGCCCTTTATGTAGCCTGGAGAAGCAAAACAAATTTGCAGACCTAGGTTGCTGTGAAATGTATATATGCTCATTTACCGTTGCTATATATTACTGGAAAACACACAGAAAAATATTGACAAATACTTATATACAGTTTGGTCACTTCTTCAGCAGGAACTGCCTGAAAATCTCTGGACCACTTTACCCAGGATGTTAAGCATACAAATTGGACTAGGCTCAGCAGGACCTGCCTTAAGGGAATCTCTAGAGCTGTATAAAATTCCCACCTGCAGAGCTTCTGTAATAATCAGTCAAATAGTTAATCATGAGGGTGGCCAAGAGTTCAGTCAAACTCCCAGTTTCAGTTCTGTCCGTTGTCTTAAACCAGTCTGTTATCTCATCCGTGCAGACTAGCCGGGGAGTTCCTGGACCACCCAAGGAGTTAATGACTTAAGTGCACAGTGCGAGCAGAGGCACAACCCTGATACCCAGCTATGCTACAATTGAAAATGAAGGACAAATTTAATTTTCATCCTTACAAGTCACTTATAACTAAAGTCCCATAGCTCTTGGCACATTGCCAAAACCAAAGCAGGTGAATTGCATTCAGAAAGCCCTTCTTTTTCACCACATCTGCTAGGGAGTCCAGAATGACTGCATAGCTGCAGGCATTTCCACTGTGTGTGTCTCCACTTAGTCTGAGTCCCAGACACTGTGACTTTCAGATGTGACTCACTGTTATCTTGTGACAACTCTGAACCATATGCTAACGTCAGCTGGAAATTAAGATGAAAGTATGAAAGTTTTAAACAAACACAGAATGAAATTTTTTGGAACAGCCTTGTGATCAGAACTGTGCAAACTAAAGAGCTGACTAAATTCTCATTCTTATTATGTGATGGATTTTTATTCATTTTTAAGGCATGGTTGCCTATGGTAGGAGGAGACAGAATGTAATTATTACATCTATCCAAGTAAAAAACTGTTTTGAGCCACGGGGACATGATCATCTGTGTTGCTAAACTGCCAGAATGATTTCTGCCATGCTTTCCTCCTGGGCCAACTAGCACTCTCTTAAACAGTCCCCAGGCACAAGACTCAAAATCTGTGTCTACATTGGCAAGTTGTGCCTCTCAATAGAAGTGGTTACGTAAACAGAAGCAGTTGGTGATGGGATTCAACAACCAAACCCTTACACATTTCAAGGGGGTTGCATTAGACTAACTCTAGTCTGATTGCATTTACTGAACTGCCATTTAGCAATGGCAGCACATTAGTTGTGCTCTTGGAGTCTTCCAGTTTAGCTTCATTTCTAAGGAGCGCTGTTCATGGGTTTCAAGACCACTCCACAATGGAAAACAAAGCACAGCAAATGGGGTGATCAGAAAATTTGCTTCTAAAGTAAATACCCAATCTGAACTAAAATATTAATGTGGACACAGCCATAGAGTTCCATGAACCATTACTAAAAAGCAGTCTGGAAGAAATCACCCTATTTTGGAAGCTAAGAGTATCTACCAACATAGATGCAAGCACTGCTGTGCCAGGTGATGATGATTTGCAAGGACTTTTCTCAGGCAAATTCAGTATAGTAGCATAGATTCAGCCACTGCTTTCCAGTTTCAAATTTCAGATTGATATAGGCTGAAAACTTGTCTTTTGACTTCTTAATTTCCATTATAGAAAGTATCAACTCACATACGAACTTCTGGAGGCTCTCAAAATGATCCAGGGTAGATTTTTGGTTGAAATCCATTTTAATTTTGGCTTATTCTCCTCATTTAATTCTCTGGAGGGAAAAGAGAATAACAATATTCCATGTGTTCTCCATTTGAGAAAAGAGAATCACAGAATCACAGAATAGTTGGGGTTGGAAGGGACCTCTGGAGGTCATCTGGTCTAACCCCACTGCTCAAGCAGGGTCATCTAGAGCACGTTGCACAGGATCATGTCCTGGTTCTGAATATCTCCAAGGAAGGAGACTCCACAACCTCTCTGGGCAACCTGTTCCAGTGCTCTGTCACCCTCACAGCAAAGAAGTTTTTCTCATGTTCACACAAAACTTCCTGTGTCTCAGTTTATGCCCGTTGCCTCTCGTCCTATCGCTGGGCACCACTGAAAAGAGTCTGGCCCCATCCTCTTGACACCCTCCCTTCAGATATTTGTACACATTGATAAGATCCCCCCTCAGCCTTCTCTTCTCCAGGCTAGAGCAGTCCCAGCTCTCTCAGCCTTTCCTCGTATGAGAGATGCTCCAGTCCCTTAATCATCTTGGTGGCCCTTCGCTGGACTTGCTCCAGTAGCTCAAAGTCTCTCTTGTACTGGGGAGCCCAGAGCTGGTCCCCGCACTCCAGATGTGGCCTCATCAGGGCTGAGTAGAGGGGGAGAATCACCTCCCTCGACCTGTTGGCAATGTTCTTTCTAATGTACCCCAGGATACCATTGTCCTTCTTGGCCACAAGGGCACATTGCTGGCTCATGGTCAACTTGTTGTCTACAAAAAGACCTCAGGGAGTACAATATCGAGGCGGTATTGAGAAAAGACAAGGAAGAAAAAGGGAAAAAGTGTCTCTGATGATAGTTTTATTTGTAACTCAGAAGAATGCAACAAGAAGCAGAGCTATGAAGGCTTTCAGGACCTAGACACAAAGAGGATAGAGAGAAGGAAAGCAGAAACATGACTAATGATGTCTAATTAAATATTCAGAACGAACTGAGTAGTCCTAGACTGATAAACTCACAAAGTTATCAGCTCAGATTCTCTATTGTGCAAGTAATGTTTTATCAAAAGCCTTGATAGGGTCTTGATATTGCAATCTCTATTATTAGAAAACAGACTTAACTTGATGGATGTTGGCTGCCTTTCATTCTGTCCAGGCATCCTTTCACCCCCCAGGGGGATCAGTGATAAATAACTTTCTACAATATAGTGGAATGAAAACACCTTACTTTTTCACACTCCAATTTTCTCTGCCTTGTCATTCATGTATTGCATGACATCCAACGAAACAGCCACTGTATTATTGGTTTTTTTTGTTTCTTTTTTAACAAGGTTTTATTGTTTTGCCCTAAGGTCCAACAGGACCAGAAATAAGTATAGAAAAAGACTAAAAATCATCCAAGTTTGACAAAGACAAGGAATATATAAAAGTGCTGATCAGAGAAAGTCAGGTCTCAGTCTTCGATGATGACAATGAAATAATAGTGAATCTCATTCTCTCTGGGGTTACATTCATCATTTTAATTCACGTTAAAGGAAGATACATGGAGATGTATTATGTCTGGATTTGCCAATTCAGATACCCGAAGCTGAACAACAATGCCAACACTCTCCCGAGACTAACGGGGTTAATGCTTCTTGAATTTAGTCCAGAGACATTAGAGGAAAGTTTGAGCCACATTATGTATGAGTATTTTGTATCCCCTAGATTTGTACTTCCTAGTTTTAGGCATGACCCCAAAATTCAAAGCAAACTCCAAGTAAAGCTACCAAGGTTTACCTCATTTCTTCTTCAAACCATAAAGAAATCTTGAGGTTCTCACTGTATCCTTAAAGATAAATCAGTTTTTCTTCATATTAAGATTCTTTTATAAATCCTTATTAGGCATGAATGCATATTTTAGTATATGATTAGCCTTTACAAGCCATAGCTGGCTAATAGGCCATGTCATAAGATGGCCTATTATCAGCAGGGATGGCCATATATCACCATGTTATAAGAAAGGCTACTGAGAAGGGAGAATAAGCAGAAGCTCTCCAAGGATCCAAAAATAGTGACAGATCCAGAAAACCTAAAGTGGACTGCTTGCTGCCTTCAAAAATGTTCTGCGGTAAATGGCACAAGTTCTCTAACCTCAAGCATTTCTCCAGATCTATCAAGGAATGATTTGTACTTATCAGTAATACAACTATAACGCTCATTTACTTCAAGAGACAGCGGTTTTCTCAGATCAACGCTTTGAAAATGTGAAAAGCAAGGTGAACTATGAATTATATCAGAAAAGTATAGACAGCCAAATATGCTATGGCTGGGTATAGATTTTCAGTGCATCGTTGCCTCCAGGCTAACTATTGGTGCACGTGCTCTTTATCCGACATCAAATATGAAGTTGCTTCCGACCAGTGAAAGAAAGAAAACTTACTTTTCACTCCAACCCAAATACCGTAAGAGTGAGCAAATCACTTCTGCCAAGTAGCTTATGGGCTTTACATTCACCTCTGAACTGGTCTTGCAGCAAATTGTTTGGGGGGACCCAGACTCTTATGTTATTGGTACAATGTTTTCAGACCTCGCTGTGGAATCACTGAGTGTGTTTTGGTTTTGTCTATTTTTATAAGGTTAAGAAAGAAGCAGAAGGCCACAGGCAATGCAACTGAGGGTGGTTATGTTTCCTAGCGTGCTGATTAATGGCCTGTCCAAATAGTACTGGTCAAGTTAACCTTCCTCCTTCATTCCCTTGCTGGTTTCTTAAGAAAAAGTGTTAGTCAGGTATGGCTGAAGTGACTCTCATGTGATATCTTCCAGAAATCCTCTCCTTTAGTTTGCTCCACCCACAAACTAGAGTCTTCAAACAAGGTTCAAATCAGAAGCAAGAAATGCAGATTTCCAGTGGATATCTCTGAATTAGCAGAAAACTTTCCAAAATTTCTAGGAAAAGCAGCACCTGACTGGAAAGTGGGGTAGGTATTTCATGCAGTCCTACTGTTTTTTGACTCAGAGCAATGCACTGTTCATTTTCCCTTGTCACCAAATTTTTGAAAGAAGAAAAAATGAAAAAGAAAGGCTTGAGAGCTTTGCCTTTCCCTCGAATTCCAGATAATGATTTCAGTAGAATCATGAGTAATGCTTGTAAAAAAGCGGAGCAGAAGTGTCAACATCTCTAATGCTAGTACTGTGATAAGCGTTATCACGAGGCGTTTTTCTGCTTTTGTAGCAATATTTTGTACTCTGAGATGATGCCACGATGCCAAGTGAGGTGGAGCGGGGAGCTTTCTAGTGAACTGCTTGTGGATTACATTATATGTACTTGGGAAAACCTAATTATGTTTTAGGCAAACAACACGAGGTGAGGTGCCTCTGTAAAGCGAATGGCACAACACTTACCTCTTCCATAACACGGCTTGGTCTTTGCCCCCAAAGATGACGTACATTGCATCAGTGTCTTTTCATCCGTCAGTCCATGGGATGACAAAGCTCACATACTTAGTCTCTCATTCACGATTTCTCTTCCAGTGCAAGCACAAAAGTGATGTAATAATGATAAGTTACATTACAGGAAAATAAGATCCCCTATGGGTTAAACTGAATTATTTCAGCTCATTCCCTTTCTTTCTTTACTGAGATCATACTTATTCAGGCATGGAACAGAGATATCAGATGACTGGAGCTAGCTGAAGATATTTAATTGAAATCACTGTACTGTGGAAAACTTTTCTTTTTTATAGTGATACAGTATCATTCTAAAAAAATGAATACATAGACCGCTGTCTTCAGAAGTGAAACTTCAGACTTCATCCAAGAAGAAGAAAAAAAGTCTGAAAACTATACTATTTCTGTTATGTTTTTGGTAGGTCTCAGGTAAGGCAAAACAGTGAGGAGAAATGAGTTTTATTCTGAGGTAGCCTGGCCTGAATCAGCTTTGGTCCTAAAGTCGTGTAGCCATGTCAGCTGTGCTTCCGCTGAGCTATTACACACTGTCCCTCAGCAGCATGCAATAATGTTCTTCTGGTGAGACTCCAAGTCCTTTGATTTATCATGGTCAGAGACAGTTTAGCTGCATCCCCACTTCATAAGAAAGAAAAAATAAATGTTGTACCACAGAAGATACAACATGCAGGAAGTAATCTTGCCTGTTACAGAAAAAAATCAATTTTGGCTCCCATGAGGCAGCAAATGCTAACTTGAATGCTGATTTGGCTCTCAGAAAATATTTTAATTCAATATTTAAGCAAGAAGTCAGTAATTTCTCTCACAAAGAAATGCCAGCTTCTTACCAGCTTTTCCCATGACAAAGATAACCACATGCAGAGCCACTGATGATTAAAGGCTACATTTAGCCAGCTCACGTCATCTTCTGAGCTAGTCATTTTTTGGAAGATGCTTTCCTCAAATGTTTGTAAGAGGTTTTTGAAAGAGGATACAAATTAATTGCAGATGGATCAAATGAATCTGTACCATGTCCAAGAAAAAAAAGGGGCGGGGGAGGTGAAGGTAAAGAACATGCCATTTTCTCATCTCTGCTGGGTCTTAGATTCTGAGCAGAAAATAAGTATTGGCGATTTTTGATGAATTTTCTCATTTTGGAAATTTTAAAACAAATTTATGTCCATGGCCTGTAGAAGAATTACAGGATGACTCTTACACTGGGTGTCATCCTGCTTTTCATAGATTGATCCTAATCTAACAGATTTTTTTTTTAAAGTTTTCTTTTACCTCTGCTTATCTACTGGTATCTTTCACTCTTCCTGTCATCAGATTGTCGTCAGACTTTACAGCCATCCTGCATTTCTTCAGCCTATATTATTCCTTTTTACAAATGGCAAAGCATGCTCTCACCTTTCTCACATGCTTCTTACCGTAACATTAAATTTCTGCATTCTATATTTCAGCAAATCAAAAGGCTTTAACTATTTTTTGTTATACCTGAATAAACTTGTCTTCCTGGGCTCTTTATTGCTCATTTTATTCATTCAGAACTATGTGTTTCAAACTAGTTTATTTTTATCACACTCAAGTACATGTGCATTTAATCTTAAAAAAAGAGCAATTACAGCTCCACAGTTCAAGTTTCAAAAAAGTTTTTGTTCAGATTCTGACACATTAGTCTTCCCTTTATAAAATGCCACTCACATTAACAATTGACTTTTGCTCATTCTGCTTTAATACGTCTTCATTCCTACCAATAAACCCCTGTTCACTTTCGTTAGAGACGGGCTGTCACATGCACTGGTAATTCAGCTAATGTTGACATTGGCAATCTGTTGACTAGCAAAAGATGAACTTTAGGTGACTGCATTAATAGAATGGGAGCATAAAACTTATAAAGAAACAGCGTTACTTAATAGGATACAACTGGGGTTTGCTAACTGTTCAGACAGGAACTGGAGTTATTCAAAGGCCAGTAACGTCCCTGAGGTGTGTTATACTGGGTAAGCGATAGCTCTGTTTCCGATCTCTGCACGAATACTGTTTCCATTCTGCAGACCTCCCAAACACAAATGGGACCTCATACCTAATATTATATGGTATTAAAAGTTCAAGTAATTTGCAGTGTTCTGTAATACGGGAAAATATCCTTAAATAAATTGCTGAGAAATCTGCATAAGTATAATATGGCACTGTCGTACATAACACATATTCTCATCCTCCTTTCCAGAGCCACCTAACCTAGGCTCCAGCAATACCCAGATGGGAAACCATCTCTGAGTCTTGAATGCTGCAGATACAAAACAAGAAATTCCAGTCAAGCGGCCGGCAAATATCAATTGCTGGAGTCAAATGACTGTAAAAATTTAATTTCACATTATCATTGCTATTCAGCTGATGGAGAAGAAGAAAAATGTGGATTATATATATGGAACTAGTCACCCTTGGCTCCCATTACAATCAGTGGAGATCTAATCAACAGCGAAGCACAGGGAGCAATACATCTCATCCTAAAGCAGTGCCTAAGACATTGAGTAGTATGCTGAAACAGACTGTTTTTTCTCCATTAATTGCAAAGGGACACCTGAACAGCTAGTTCAGCTGGAGATGTCCACACCGGGATGGTCTAGCATTGGATGAGGAAAACGTCACACCCAATTTAATAAAGCAACTATTCAATATACAACCTCTACCTACGTTCAAACCCGGCCCAGACTGGTTTTCTACATAGCAGTTTCTGCGGCCACAGTGGATGTGTCTAAAATTAAACATCCTAATTAATAGTTACTTATTAACTATTCATTGCTTGGATGCCAGATAGTGACAGACACAAGAAGAAAAGAAAAAGAAAATATCTGTATGTTACACCTTTTCTTTGCCTGTGCTTTACAAGTCTTATACTTCAAAATCTCCTCCACATGCTCAGCGTTGCTCTGTCTTGGGTAGAAAATTCTTTATTCCTCATCGGTTGAACCCTGACGTGTCTGCCTGAAATAATATATTTCTTTTTCCCTTGTTAAAACCCTTTCATATTCAGAATGTGCTTGGCATAATCTCACCAAAAATTCTAATGAAAATAACAAAAACAACAGTAAATGTCCTTTTCTTTTTACAGTGGTTCATCTTAATCACCCATCACTTACCACTCTAAACCCAGTTTCTTAAGATGAGCCCAATATTCTTAGCTCAGTATTCATCTGACATGAAATGTAAACTCACAGTCTTGAGCTAAAAACATAGCAGCATGTGACCATTGCCATGAAATATTAATCAGGGATATTTACTTGCTCCTCTGGACATTTTGACTGTGCCTGAGGTTACAGGCCAAACTGGAATAACTGACAGCAAAGACTTCCAGCTTGGTCGGAGGAACAGACAACTTGTCCGAAGTGAGAGTGCATAACAGCTTGACTTGTTTAGCTTTGCAGAATGAAGGCTGAGAGGGAACAGGCTGGGGTGAAAGCAGGGAGGAGTGTGATTTGGGGGTTGGGACTAGATGATCTCCAGAGGTTCCTTGCGACCTCAACCGTTCTGTGATTCTGTGATTTATTTGGGGTATGAATACATATAAAGGTAATTACATAGCACTGAGGCTTTGATAACCAGACATGGAACTGGATTACTTAGAAATTGCCTATTCTTATCTTCCCATGCCTTCAGACCAGGCCATCCCAGAATCATTTAACTGCAACTAAGCCACTGGACCTCAAGGATAAATATATGCTTATATAGAGAGTGCCTAGCACATGTCTTATTAAAAAAAAAAAAATCAACAGAAAAATGTCTTAAACACTACGGAAAAGTAAGATGTTATCCTGTCATGTCATATATCAGATCATTGTGCTTACTTTCTAGTTCATGTGCACATATAGTTAAAGTATTCACAATATACAGATGGAAAGATAGAATTTCTGGTGATGATACAGGGCTTCTAACTTCATAAGATTTTTTTAAAAATTCACATACTCTGAAAAAGAGACCTGGTAATGGCCACACTTCCCTCCTATTTCTGCTAAGGAGACGTTAAAGGACTCACTATTCAGTTTTAAAGCAAAGCATTAGAACCTGTAGTAGGCCCAGAACTGTGAATAAGTAGAAAGAGATGAATTAAGGAACGACAAATTGATTTCATTGTAAGGAAGGTCCTAGATGTACACCACAAGAAACCTTTGAACAGATGTGTTTTAACCACACTTTGACACATTCTAGCCTGAAATGTTAACCATCTACAGCGTAATGATGTTTGATAACAGTGATACTGTGTTTTGACATAACATATCTCATCTAACAATTGGAGAACGTTTCATGCACAGTTGAATGGGACTCACCATATACCTAAGAGGTGGGAAAATATTTTCAACTTGTTCATAAAATGTGGGATCTCATATGTATGTGCATAGTATTCAAATAAAAACGGAGTCAAAAGTAAGGAGACAGATTCAACCACAATACTGCTATGGAGTCCGGATTTAATCTGTGAACTGTTCCAGTCTCACTAAGGCAAAACCTAACATGAATATGCACCGGGCAGAAGATGGTGCAAGGCTGACAGTTTATAATTCACAAATGAACAGCAGGAAAGGAGAGTTGGCGTCCAGTAGTCAAGTTGGAGTACAAACATAATTATTAAAAACATCTTGCTGTTTGCAGGAAATGTAAATACTTCAATTTAGAATTGCTCTCATAGTGTCTTCTTGAGGATTGCAATTTAGAGGTGTCATGCCACTGTTCTTCTCAATATGCCAGACTACATCTTCCCTGACCCATAAAAATACTTAGTCTTGAAGAGTCCATCATCCAGGGAAAACCTGGGCAGCCAAGATGCACTAGGGGAAGGAGAAGTGAGGACAAGAGCAAGCGTTAGTGGAGAATGAAGTCTTGAGGCAACGGATCTACACCTTCCATGTGGCATCAAGGTAGTATTTCATATGGAAGTTTGTTGATGTGAAATAATGATTTAAAAAATAAAAGTAATCATGACCTTAATTTGAAGTGCCTATTTTGTTTTTAACACACAATTTCAATAGGAGGGTTTTTTTATATGGTCCTACAAAGGAGTTTACCTATCAGTTCTGGGTGGAACAATGTTCAAAACACAAGGAAAAAGTGACTTAAATATAAATTGTCCAGCAGCACTTCTTGCTACATATTCATCTTTCCCAAAATGAATTAAGGATTGTCACAGTAAATGTACTGCAGCTGAAAACAGCTCAAAGCAAATCTCGGTCACTGATTTATGGAAAGATCTGTTTTGTGTCTGCAGGTTTTTCTGGTATTTTTATAAATAACTAAGACTACAATATTAAAAATTGCATATAGATGAATAGCTTATAGATGAAAGCTTCAGAAATCAGGACTAGCCAGATGAAGGGACAATTTAAATACAAGATTAATGCTATAGGTAGAAATGAGATCTAATTTAGATAAATGTAAAATATTCAGCTTTGGAGCAAACACTGACAAAGAGAATATATTAAACAAAAGAAGATGCTGAAAAAAATGATTACAGAGTGCTATAGAAATAAAATAAAATAAAATACAAAACAAGAACAAAACAAGACACTGCATGGATGGCTGCAGAAAAAAATATAAAGTAAAAGGTAAATACACTTCTATATGAAGAGAACTGAGATGGAAAATCATGAAATATATTAGAACTATATTCTGCTTCTGTAGAAATCAAGGTCAAAACTAGTTGACTGGGCCAAGAATAAACTATATAAAAAAAAGGCTATTTATAAATAATTTATGTGCTTAATAAATATAGAGTAATTTCAAGAGGAGTTTTGATGGGAGATGAGGGAGTTGCGTAGGAGCATATATTTCAATTAAAGGCAGTAACAATCCTTACCATATCAATCACTTTTGCAAGAAAATGTTCTGCTGCCAGCACCGACTTTCAGCTATTTTAGCTGAGACTAAAAATATCCCTGTAAGACAATATTCATTATAGCTCTGATGTATGTAGTTTCAAGTTGTCAAACATTTGTTTTCTGTATATTAAACAGCTAAAGTTGCTGTGAACTCGGGGAGAGAGCTGCCATTTTGCTTTGAGCCTGCTGCAGCCTGCTATAAGAGCAGCCACGCGCACATGCTGTGCTCCTGAATGGTCACCTGAGTTTTGGTTTTTTTCTCACGTTGCTCCCTTCAACCTTGAATATCTCATTTTAAACTTAAAATGGGTCTTTCTCTGTTGGTCTCTATCAGACCAGGGATATTCAGAGGCCCAGTTTTGTACAGAGGGTCATCACCAACAACTCATGGTCAGGCATTCTCATGGCTACACTTCAAATAAACGTCATGGGCCATTTAAGTCTACCGAATGAGGTACAAATAGGTATAACACAGGATATAGTAAATTTTCCTTTTATCATAATAATATCTTTGTGCTCAGCACCCTTTTTTAACTCTATCATGGATCTTCTTTTTTCCAAATCTGAATGAGATCCTCACACACACCTGAGAAATAAATTAATGCTCCTCTCTCCATTTTGCATGTAGGTAAACTGAGGCAGAGCCAGATTAGACAATTTATCTGTCTTTGCAAAGGCAGTGCCTAAAGCTGTGAATCTCAAAAACAGTTCTCTCCTGGGGTTAGGTGCATTCCCCGGCTGCATCCTATCCTCAAATCTGGAACCTGGCGCTCACCATCCTTGCCTCCAGTCCTACTCCCTTCTCGTGAAAACGTAATATAGACCAGAAGGAAATCATGGGATGCCAAAATCCTGGTTTGCCCTGTGGTTTGAACATATCCGCAGAAATGCAGACACAGCTCCTTGGGGTTTTCACTTATCTCTCACCTTTCATAGTAGACCTTTAAGAATAGATGCACAGAGAAAACTGAGTTTGGGACAGCATGATTTTGACTCCTGCCTGAGACCCAGCCTCTGTACTCAGCATGCCAGTTTAAGTGCAGCATAGCAGCACTGAAACTGGAGTTACTTCAGATCTGCAGAGTTTAAGAGTGTCAGGAACAGACAGGAAGTCTAGCAAAGTAAATCAGGTTATTCTCTCCTGTGCATAAGAGCTGAGAGTCTGCCTACAGCAATATCCAGTTCTGAAAAGGATCAGAAAAAGATGCTTTGTATATGAAGCAGGGCTGCTTGGATCAAAATACATTGGGAGGCAAAGTGACAAGGTGTTTTCTCCTCTACCTTTGTTTTCTTCATATCCTGTGGTTTTTTCCTTTCCTTCTGTGCATCTTGGTCAGGACAGGCCTAGGTGCTGACCCAGAGACGTTGGTGCCAGGTGATGCATTTCAGATTGCTACGGATAACAGACAGGAATGGAGAACTTATTTTGATATTTTTGAGACTACAGATAGGAAAACCACCCATTAGCTGTGTCCTATTAAGTGTATACCCTCTTATGTGGTGGGGGATGGACAAATTCACCACCTCTACATATTAGTACCTTAGCACCCATACAGCCCCTACCTAGGTGTGCCTCATGAATGACTACTTTGAGTTACACCTTTTATATTCCTGAGCAGGTTTAAAGTTATAAACATTGACTAATTTAGGCTGAAAGGGACCTCTGGAAATCATCTGGTCCAGCATACCACTTAAAGCAGAGCCAAGCCCCAATGCAGTTCCTAACACAGACCCAGGATAAAGATTCCCTACAAAAGGTAGGAGAAAACAGTAATAATAAAGTAGCCTACTAGATAAGGGTGCGGTCTAGCCTGAAATGTGCAGTGGAGTTCCTTTCACTGTCTGCAGCAGAGAGAGGTGAACGAGGATGATGGCATCTCCTTCACTCATGCTCTTCATCTCATGGCCCCAGCTGAAGCCAGTGGCACTATATCTTGTGAGCAGGGATATGCAGAAACTGTCAAAGAAAAGAACTAGTCCCAAACAGTGGGAGATGAAGGATCTGTCACTCAGTCTAGCCTGAGCTTTTGCATTATTAGGCCAAACAGACCCCATAAAACCCGTCTGTCCAAATCCCCTTCAGTAGGATACGTTCTTGTGCAGTTTCATAGGCCAAGAGAGCTTTGCCCCTGCTCGCTTGGAACAGAACCTGCTCCACAAACAGTTCCTCTGGTTCCTGTGGGGTTGCTCACGGAATAAGCTGTCACTCAGTTTGCAAAGGGTGACAAATGCTGGTTCAGACTCTACAAGGAAAACAGCTGAAAATGAGGAGATCCATTATCTGAACGTCTCGATCCCAGCCTTGTGCAATACCTCTCTGCCTCTGTGCAACACTGGTGCATTATATGTGGCTGGGAACAGTGTTCTGCTTTTCTTTGAATCCAATAAGAGATGATGTGAAAGTTCATACTGAAGGTGAAACTCATTTAGGTATGAAAAATAAAAGAAAAAGGTGTGTCTCTGTGCTTTGAAAAGCAAAATGGCTTAAGCACACACATGCATCCAGAATAAGCAGTTCTGGTCAAAAAAACACCACTAAAAACCAGAATAGCCCCTTGTGAGGAATGCACGGAGGAGGTTTTTAATTTCTTAGAAATTTAACCTTGTTGCATTAAATAACAAAGGCAGTGGGAGGGGGAGTTAGTGCACCCCTCTTTTGTGTCTCTCCCTAGATTTGAATTCAGTGATGATCCATTCAGTTGTTTGCAGAATAGAACAATTTTCTTCCAAGATTAAAATAGCTTGAAGCAAATGGTAGTGTCAAAAGTGAGTCTGATGTTATGTAAAACGGAATGGATCGGGATGCTCTTAAGACTCAGGTAATTTTGAGAAACAGAGCAGGGATAATCTAATCGCTATGGGGAGGACCGAAGGTCATTTCTTTGCCTTCCTACATGTTCTCACTGATTTCTCACAGACCGCTTAGTTCCGGTTCCTGAAAGGCATTTAAGCGCTTGCTTCCTGTTGGAGTACGTTAAAGCCAAGCGGAATTAGACACATAAATTCTCTTGAAGAGCTGGGACTTTTCTCCATTTGAATAGAAGGATAAGAACTCCCAGCCTCTCTGAGATATGTCAGACTGTGACGTGATTAAGTGTCACAGGGGTTTTGCAGAATCCCAGGTTGACAGGTGGGCAACATACAGAAGGATGTGTGGGTTGGGCGAAGCTAAGTTCAAGAGATGAAAGGATGCCCACCAGCGCATGCGTGTGTTCAGCATTTTCTGTTTCAACATTTTGTGCAGAGACAGCAGTTGAAAGGGAGAGACTACCATTTTCCAAGTACCTCCCTCTTCAGACAAGCAGCACTCCTTTATAAGGGAATGAAATGAATTTTAGTATTTAGAATCATAAAATAATTCAGGGGAAGGGACCTCTGGAGGTCTCTAGTCCAACCTCCCGCTCAAAGCAGGGTCAACTATGAGGTCCAAACAGGTTGCTCAAGGTTTTATCCAGTCAGGTCCTGAAAACCTCCAAGGATGGAGACTGCACAACCTCTGGGCAACCTGTTCCATTGCTTGATTCTCCTCATGGGGAGAAAGGTTTTCCTTATATCCAGCTGGAACTTCTCTTGTTTCAATTTATGCTGGTTGTCTCTTGTCCTACCTCCATATACCTCTGTGAAGAGCCTGTCTCCATATTCTGGATAACTTCCATGTAGGTACTTGTGGGCTGCTATTTGGTCCTCCATCCCCCCAAAAGCCTTCCCTTCTCGAGGCTGTTCCCTCAGCTGCTCTGCACAGGGCAAGTGCTCAAGCTCATGCCTGTCATGGTGGACCTCCATTAAACTCACTCCAGTTTATCAATGTTTTTCTTCTACTGAGAGGCCCAAACTGAATGTAGTATTCCAGATGTGGTCTTAGAGCTGAGTAAAGAGATCCTTTTCACAGAGTTGCCCCTCAGTCAGTCAGTCCCCAGCCTGTACTACTGAAGGAGGTTAGTCCACCTTGGGTGCAGGACTTTGCATTTTACTTTTTTTTGAATTCTTCTAGCCTGTCCAGGTCCCTTTGAGTGACAGCCCTGCCCTTAAGCACATAGATTGCACCCCTCAATTTGTTGTCATCCACAAAACTTGATTTCAGAAATTCAGTCTTTAAATTAAGCCATGTCTACAGCAGGCTTGAGTCATGTAACCTGCATATATGTAGCCTTGCATAATCCTTTCATTTTACAGATTTTCTTTCCAGGGATTGATTAAGTTGTAAAAACAGTGGAATATTTTCATATTGTTGCCTCAGGCAAGTCTCCACTTGCAACAACCCATTCCTCTGTAGTTTAGAGAACCTTGTGATTTATTTTTGCTTTTATATTACTTCTGAGAAAGTACCCACAATTTTTTTTAATCATATTCTTCTAGTCTAATTTTAACAAGATTGTTGAAAAATTAACTCATTGACATGCCAAAAGAAAAATAGATGGAAGAAGAATTTCAGATATTTCACTGAGTGGTGCCATTTGGTTAGGTAAGGATGAACCATATTTTAAGAAAGGGAGGTGTTACAGAGACAGTTTTCATGGCCCAGAGTCTGAATGAAGTTTAGAGAACACGAAATCATAGATGCCACCTATTTCCAACACAGTTTCCTCCTACCAGTTGAACAATGCTGTTTTCTGGGGGGAAAAAAAGAGGAAGAGCAAGAAGAAAGAACAAGGCCTTTTGGAGGCGGTTCAATCTCTGTCAACACATTTTTCTGAATATTTAGCTGTGTCAGTGAGGGCACCATTTTTTACGATGCTATACACATACATTACAATGAGAAGATTTCATCTAAACTTGTTTAAAATTTTTATGTTTACATGTAAGCAAGGTCTTCATGTCTCTTTTTAATCCCTGAAGAGAAATAGACACCTCCGAAATGAAAGTCATCTTACCCTAGAAGAACTCATGGACTGAGTTAAGTCCTGATAGAGGTGATTGAAGAGCTGACAAGGGGAGATACTCTGCTGGACCTGATACTTACAAACAAATAAGAACTGGTTGGGAGTGGGAAGATCAAGGGCAGCCTTGGCTGCAGCAACCATGAGACAGTAAAGTTCAGGACCTTAAGAGGTGACAACAAGGCAAAAAGCCCTGAGGCAAAAAGTCCCTGGACTTCAGGAGAGCAGGCTTTGGTCTGTTCAGGGACCTGCTTGGAAGGACCCCGTGCAATACAGCCCTGGAGAGAAGAGAGGTCCAGGGGAGCTGGTTTATTTGCAAGGATCATCTCCTTCAAGCTCAAGAATAGTCCATCCTGACAAGCAGGAGAACAAGCAAAGGCAGCAGGAGGCCTGCATGGATGAGCAAGGAGCTCCTGACAAAACTCAAACATAAAAATGAAGTGTACAGGTGGTAGAAGGAGAGAAAAGTGATGTGGGAGGAATATAAACACACTGCCTGAGCATGCAGGAATGGGGTTAGGAAAGCCAAAGACCGTTTGGAGAAGTCATTGATTATCTTGGTCTATGGGTATGATTCACCTCAGTTAACTTAAGGCTTAGGAAAACTAGATGTCCAATTCTGGGCTAAGTTTCCAACCCTGAGCCAAGTCTCCCTTAGGTTCCTTTTAGAGTAAATGAGGAAAATAAATACTTCTCCCAGCTGACTCTGACTGATAACTTTGACATCCACATTATGCTGAGATGACTCTCCCTCCAGTCATGATAGAAGGGATCCTGTCTCAGCATCACACCTGCAGACATCTAAAGTAGGGGTAGGCAAACCTCACTTTATGTCCCCGTTCTAGAGTGGAAGAGCCATAGCTGCTGACACAACAGCAGGCCATTAGGAAAAGAATGCATAGATAAGTCAGAATTCCAGAAAGACATTCTGGGGGAAAACATGTCAAGAAGAGGAATGGAAAACTTTTTTTTTTTTTTTTAAGAGATTTTATAAAGGTCAGCAAGCAAGGTCTTCTTGGTCATTTCTGTTCTTCAGATCAAATAGAGGTGTTGTTTTGCATTACCATTTGACATAGGACAAAAGCCATTCACTATCTTTCCTTTGCTCTCAACAGCTTACCACGTCCTCTTTCAGTACAGAGAACATACAGGAAATACTATAATAAATCATACTGATAACAGCAATCCAACCTAAAATTGGTAAGTTGAGAAATACAAGCATTTTTCTCTGCATTCCCCTTAGCTGTCTATCAACATCATTTCTCATGCAATATTTTGGTTCATGAAGCTTTATGTTCCAGAAAAAGATGAATCTTCATAAGTAAAGAAATTTAAAATTACATCTTACCTTCTTTAAAAAAAAAGACTGTGTCTTTTCTTTTATTTTTCCCCCCAAAGCAACTAAGGGTATATTGGAATTTGCCTCCTAGCAGCAGAGGCTGGACTCTAAGTCTGAACTCTAAGGGTGAAATTCATTTCACCTTACTTAGTCATCTAAAAGTTAGATGCCTTGCCCATGTTACATACCTATGCCTCCTGTACAGTTAGTGGAAAGAAGTGGATATCTCTTGCAGTTCTGTGCTCATCCATTATCAGTGATAAAACACCTTCTGCAGATATTTATCTTACTTTTTTAGCCATTTTTGCCATTATTATAAATGATTAATCAGTGTTTCTGAAAGTTGGGCTTCATAAGGGGTTGAAAATCTAACAAAAGCTCTGAATCTATGAAGGACTCAGTCCCCAAATCATGATCTGCTTCCACAAAGCAGGATGTTATGTCAGAGGGGTACTGAGCAAAAGGAAGAGGGGCTATAAAAGACACTGAGACCCCTGACCAGAGGGCCAGGTGGAAGTTCCAGCTGATACAGATCTGAATAAATAGCCAAGTATTAAAAAAATCCTTTCTTTTCCATCTAAAAGGGATGTTCGTCCTGCCAACATCTCTGGAAAACATGCGGTAAAACAATATTTCATCAAAAATTTGAATTAAATCCAAACATTTCATGGAATCACACAGATCTGAGAAAAGTGAAGTGTGAGGAGAAAATGCTAAAGGCAATCATTCTGGATTGACTGTTTCTATAATGTCAAAACATTTATGTTTCATTTTAACTGTTACCTTTTGGATATTTTATATAAACTTACACACTGTATGTTATACCTTTTATACGTATCTGTATATCATTTTATGTCATAAATTGACATACATAATGTTTCGAACATTATAGTACTTCTGAATCAAAATGTTATGGAATTAGTTTTCTATTCAAAATCCATAATAATCACCTTTATATTTTTGTTCAAAACTCATCTTGCTCTCAGAAATTCCAAAGAAAAGAGATTTCTGCTTCCAGCTAGTCCTTATGTAAAACCTCAGCTATGACTTCAGGGTGCTAAGTACAGAGCACTTTAAAGCACAGACAAAAATGGATTGCATGGCATTTCATTCCATTACTGCTGAAGTAAAATCTTTATTTTTAGCAGCCACAGAGACCTTCCCGCATCCTTAGCAAACACTAAAAGCAGCTGTGATAGCAGACAGTTAGGCTGAAGACACTTTAACCTGAAAATAAGTGTAGCTACCTCACAGGCTTATTCTTATTTCCCTAAGATACTTGCTTTCTTTTAGTTCCTAAAAACTGTGTATTGAGTACATAGCTCATGTGCTCAGGCAGTCACTGAGGACAGCACAGAGATGTGCGGTGTTGGATGCAGGCATAAATACTCATGAAGTATAACATCCCAAGCAGCGATACTGTTGGTTATTTACCTTAGAAGACCCATTTTTCTGCTTTTTTTTTTTTTTAGAATTTTTATGGACTTATTAAAAAAGACATCTGAAATGCCTTTTCTCTTAAAAATTATATTAAAACTAATTATTTCTGTGTCTACCTTCCCTTTTTGCTTCCTACCACTTTGGCAGTTCACTCTTGCTTGTTTAATATAAATTTTTAAATAGTTTCCATTCCAGCATGCCTCAATTAAAAAAAAATCACCCGGTTCTACCTGCAGTTCTTCAGTTAAAAAATAGCAAAGAGAAAATGGCTCAAGAAACACAGCTCTTATTTAGACCGACATGCTTTTCTTATTTTCATGGCCACATTGCCCAGGGTGAATACATCAGGTTTGATTTACTGTCTGCTGCGAAGTAGTGAATCAGTCTCAGAGGAATTGTTCTCGTAGCTTCTGGTCTCCTACAAAAGCGTTTCTAAGTTTGTGGTAGTGGCGTGGGGAGTTTGGCGACTCTGGGAGCGTATGTGTTCAGAAGAAATGGCATCCAGCTCCCCAGATTAAATACCTTTCACTTGGTTGTGTGACTGACAGGTAGCAGACACAGATGACACCTCCAAGTCTGATATTCCTGTCATATCTAATACCATTAGGTTATGTGATATAAGGTTCATCTCCATCATGACAAAGAAGCATCGCCCAACATTTGTAGAAAGGGCTGCAGTTGCCTCAGCTCACCTAGTAAACCCAAGCCCATAAGGTAATTAAAATTGTTCAAAGTATAGTAAGAATGAAAAACCATGTGAGCAGTAGGTGATCTCAGGCTGCCTGGAGCTAAACCTTTTTTTTTTTTTTTTTCACATTTGCTAAACTCCCTGTTTCATACAGCAGGGACCAATGCAGCCCTTCACCGGTGGCTGCTCCCAGGGCTGTCATGGGAGGGTCCACCCATGGGACGGGGGTGACACCATTCACCAAGAGTCAACGGGAGAGGTTCCCCAGATCGCCTTTCTTTAAAAATTCATTGAATGACAGTTTCTCTGTGTTTGACGCAGAAACAGTTGAAGACTGTATAACATGAAGAAGTTGCACCCGGTGAAGCCAACTGGACATGCTCACAGTACATGGAGCTTGGTCTCTGTTTCTTTGGGGTATATGCATCACCTTTACGCAGTGTAGAAGAGTTTGACTCCTACTGACAGAACAGGAAGCAAGGCAAAAGGATAGTGTCGACCAATCCATGTAATTTTCTATAGGTTGACTGGAAATAATAATAAAAAAAAGGAATTGAATGGGGAGGGATGCAAAATATATGCTGTCATAATAACCACTGAAAAGTCTTGTTATTTACTGCAGATGTCTGAACTGATTCTAAATCATGGTTTTAATCACCACACATATAAATGATTCACTGCAATATGACAATGTTTTATATTAAGTCATGACAGGAGGATTTTTATATCTCTTTGATTTTATTTACAAGTCACAAAAGCACAGAACTCAAATTTATTGGCAGCTTATACACAACTTTCCTGTTTATTGGCTTTCCTGGAAATTCAGAACATTTAACAGTCTCAGAAAATGTCTTTGGGACTGTATTGGATTGAGATGTTAGATTTTTGAAGGGGAAGTCCTACTAGTTGTTGTGTGGACAAGAAATGTTCCTCTGAACGATTGACCCTTCCAGGGAACTGATAATGAATTAAGTTCTAGGAAAGAATTCAGATCTGTCCTGCAGCTGTGAATAACGTATTTCTATAACCAAGATTTGGTTTTGATGACTTCTGTGGAAAGAACTGATGAGGTCAGCAGAAAACTATTCAAAAGACCTGCAAAATGCAAGAGTCCACATTAATTTAACTCCATTGCAATGTAAGCTAACTGCTATTTTTTTCTCTCCATGCTAAGGAATTAAGAGTTACTGGGGCTAAGCTATCCTCCCTCTCTCCTTCAGAGTGAAAACCACAGAAAACAGTGAGTCTAGATCCGCTCAGAGAACTAAAACCAGTCCCATAAATCAGCAGTACGAGCACAAAGGCTCATGTAGTTCCTTGGGATAACAAATGCAATAGGCAGAGGACAGGGGAGATAAAGAGTTAAAACAACATCCCTGGAGGTGAGTACTGGACGAGACCTTCACGTACGATGTCCACAACACTTCATAACTGACTCCCTTATAAGACTGGATTGAAAGGGGTGATATAAGGTAATGACGAAGAAAAAAAAAAATGTTGAAGTTTCTGGGAGAAAGGACTGGACTTTGCAGATTTTGAGGGAAGAGAAGTGATAAGGCAATACCGAGAAGCTCTGGAGTCCTGAAGGGACAAGGGACCAGAAATAGGCCTTGCTTTCTCTATGTAGAGGTCAAGGTTTTAGCTGCTTTATTAAGCTTGTTTGAAGAGTGCTTATAATACAGGGTGAAATTCTGGCCTGCTGAAGTCATCTGTAAAATTTTCTGTGACTATAATAGAAAAGGGTCTCATTTCACCTTTTTTTTTTTTTTAAGGGTTATTCAAGAACTTTGAGTGTCAGAAGTCATTAATCTGCCAACCCTGTAAACAAATCATATTAACAAAGAGTCACTGTTGTAATTTTGCTCTCTCTCTGCAGATAAAGGCAATAAAGAAACAGAATGCTAAAATAGCAATATATGTTTGGTTCTTGACCTCTGATTTCCTTTTTTTATTAACTATGTGAAAAAAATATTTTTGTATCTGAAAAATAAAAATACTCAAGAGGTTGCTAGGTACAGATACTACCTTCTCTGTGCATGGGGTACTATTTGTTCCTTATCTTAAAACAAATGAACAAACCAAAAAAATCCCTTCATTTCTTTTGGGACAAATTGATGGTGAAGGGTTTAAGAAGTCATACAGAAGTCTTGCTGTGTGAAATTTCTGTCCCCCCATGGGTGGTAAACCAGGTCATCAGTTAAAATGTATTGTAGGAAAATACTGTGAGAATAGCAAGCTTCTAAGCCCCTACACACAAGGCTTATTTCATGCTTTCGAGGCTGTAAAACCTACTTCTTATTGCAAGGTATTATCAGTTTGGGGAAGAGCACTATGGTGTTGCTAAATATGTTGATTAGGATTTATAAAGCTTTGTATAGCTTTTTGGTAGTTATTGGATGGGAACCCCAAAAAACGTAGGGAACAGAGTGCAGGGGAATGGGTTTGAATGGAGACAGACCAAGAATGAACTGAGAGGGCAGTGGGGTCAGGGTGAGGTGGAAAGAAATGTTGGAGCTACTGGAAGAGACCTTGTCCTCAGGATTTTGTGGTGAGGGAAATGATGATACAAATATGGAAGAAAAGGAGAGAAGGAAGCCTTAGAAAAAAGGCTGAAAGCCTGGATAAGGTGAGATGGATCTGTCAAAGTAAGGTTGCCTCCATAAAGAGCAATCCCACCTGATATGGCAAATTTGGATTAAAGATGGAGCAAAGCAGAAATGTGGTGGTAGAGTTGGTTAAAACTCCCTTATGCTACATATGATACTGAGCAGCTGGCTGGGCACAAGTAGTAGCTGGCAGACAGTTAGCTGCATCTGCATTTGAGCCAGCCGTGAAGAGTTATATACATATTATAACATCTAGTCCATGTTTCAAGCACTTTCTCTGGTATGAATCAAACTTCAAGTTTGAGGCCACTTCCCGCCTTGTGTGAAGGACAAACATAGAGCACTTCTGTCCATTTTGGGCTTGTTATGGTCTCACAGGGGAGTATCCTGAGCAGAATTAAGTCTCACTTCACTTGCACTGCTCTCTACCAGCTGAGGCTCTGGGGCTGTCTCCTCATGACAGCGGCATTAATTTCAGTCCTAACCACATTTGCTTATGTCCTGGTAGAGCACTGATGTTTTAATCTTGTGAAATGTAAATAAGCACATGCAGCAGAATTATTATTTGTGTCTAGTGCAGCTCTTCATGGTTTTCATTCACTTTCACCTCTCGTATTCCTGCTATTCAAAAGTTGTATTTGCCTTGTTATAATTGAAGGGCCTCAGTAAATAAGTAGAAAGAACTGGGGAATGGCAGGGAGCCTTGGTCTCTTCTTGAGAGACTATGAAGGGGAACTAATTTGTTTCTATCATGGAGGCATCCAGACAATTCTGCCATGTCTTGATCCAATTATGAAAGAAAAATGAGAACTAAATCCACATTTACTCAGAATCAGAGATGTGTGCTGTAATTCTGACTAATTCTGCCAAGTGCCTTTTGACAGCTAGTGAAATTATTGCATTTTGTTCAGTTTTATGTTGGATGATACTCAGTTCTCTAGAAAAATGTTGTACTGTTCACTTGGACAAAATTCTTGAGTCTTTAGGAAATGGAATAGTTCCTAGCTATCTGTTTCATAGGCTATGTCTCTAGTAATAATTTAAATGAGGCCATGGCACAAGATCAAGAACTAATCTGTGATAGTCTATACTGCCTATATGTTAGCATCCTTCTTGGCCTCTTTTCTGCTCTGTGCCCACCAATGTCCCAGACCAAATGGTCAGTTTGCATGTAACCATCCTGTTTACAAGGAGGGAAGAATTTAGTCAAACGAATGCCTGGATGTACACATACAGAACTGATTATATTCTAACTGCAGCCTGCAGAGAAATTGTTTGCTTTTTTTTTTTTTTTTTACTTTCCCCTTCATAGACTTCTCACACTCCTGAATCCTTTTTCTGGCAAGGTCAAACTTATTTTCTCCTGATTCTCATGGCAACCAGAGGAATTATTTTCTCTCTGAGATCAAGAGACAGGGAGTAGGATATTGCTCTAATATATTTTCAGTGTGTTTAATTGGAAAAGGAAAGATTAGTATGCAAATGTCATTAAGTTTGACCTTCCTTAATAGGTCAAATGGTAGGTATCTTTTGCATATTCATGCTGTTTAATATTCTAAATTACTTTCACTTCCTTGTCTCAAGAAAGTGTTTGCACATGGCTCATTGTTGCAATACCCAGAATGCATTTTACCCTTTTTGACAGTGACATCCAAGTTTACTAAAGTGAATGTTTCTTTCATTATTTAGAATACCTTGGTTGATAAAGAAACCCTTCACCTCTATAGCATAAATACCTGTCTCTCAGCAAGTCATTCCAATGGATCTTTATAGCCAAGAGTTCTAGCCCATACAAGCAATGGAGATCAAGCTGTGATACATCTTACCTTTAAGTAAATATCTACCATAGATCAACTGAAATAGGTCTAAAAGTGCCCATTTCTGCCTTCTGGTGGCAAAACAAACTTAAGAGTTTCTAATCAGTTGCAGATGCCAAATTTTGAGTCCTGATTCTCACCACGTGAATACTTATATCTTGGCTTACTAGCTCCAGCTCAGTGTAGCTCTGCTGAAACTGAGATACTTCATGCATGTTGATTTCGGTTTGTCTTGCATCACCCAGTTCTCCAGGATCAAGATAAACGTAGTACTTGGGATAGCCATTGCGCAGTCAACTTCGATTCAGTTTTGCAGCCAATTTCACAAGCCCTAATGAACTTAAGAAGGCTCAGCTTGGATGTCTCTGCATCCCTGACACCATTAACCTACCATTTGGATAATCAACCCACAGATAATGGAGAAATGACTGTAGAAAATTATGTTTCAGATTGCAGGGCTTGTAATAACAGACTTTTGTTCATTTGCCTTTAAACAAGGGAATGGTGCTCTTTATGAAGAGAAGAAATATATCAAAATGAACAAGTAATTGTCATTTTGAACAAGATGGTATTAATATTAGTAATTCCAAGTATCTTCTCCTTTAGCTGGATGTGAATTTGGCATGAGGAGGGTGGGTCAAAATTTGAGTAGATTATGAAGCACAAATCAAAATTGCATATTTGTGTAGAAGTCAGAGAAGTAACTCTTTGAAGAAAATGTTGCAACTAATAGTGTCAACTTAACTTAGTTTAACATGCTGATATCACAACCTTCATCCATCTAAGTCCTGGAAAAAAAAACAAAAATGACCTGATGAATATTCTTTGAAAGTACTTTGCTTTTATTAGAAGTGGCAACATTCATTACTGCTCCTCATATACATCACTTTACACATTAACATTGTACAACCAAATTGCTGCTCATTCTCTCGGAAAATCATTAGGAACTCTCTAGATAATGATGTCTTCGTTCTTTGAAACAACACCTGTGTCACTTGTAAAGCTTTCTAGAAACTGTTGAAAGAAAAAAAGACAACTTTTCAACTCTTATTTGCATACAATTTCCATAAGATAACTTGTTCTGCAGGAATTCAGTTGAAATATAGCAAGAGAATGCCTTAGCTCACAAAGCTTTATTGGAACTCTCTTTCCAGTTGTAGGAGTAATAACACCATCCATATTGCACTGCTGAATACTAAAGATTTCCTTCCACCATCCTTTATTTTGTTTTGTTTTATTCAAGTTTTGCGGTAGAAAGAAATCTTTCCACAGAACATCAACATGCATATCTCTGCTTTAAAGTTCTCTTGGCTTCTAAACTGAAGTCCTCAATCTGGCTTCTATTTCTGAAAACTTTGAAGAACCTGACTACAGAGCTCATACAATAAGTATAAGCTTATAGCTAATTACCAGCATATGGAAATGGTGTTAGGCCATCTTCTAATTTCCTGGTTGGCTTTGATCAGACTAAGTTGTGAACAAAGCTAAGTTCTGCTTGTATTTTTCTTCAGAGATGAAGACTTCTTACTTCTTCTGCTTACAGACCCATGAGTGTAAATATCTGTATAATCACGCTCAAGCCTCACAGTCAAAATGAATTAGGTTGTAAACAACAACATGTTATTGAAAAATGTTAACGCTAATGGAACCATTGTGAATGAAATTGTTTAAGGAACAACCACATGATCAGTGGAAAGGGCAAAAAACTTTTGGCCAAAGGTGCTGAGTGGCAGCTGGAATCAGGATGGGGGTAACAACATGGATGAGCTGCAGCCTCTCTGATTCCAGCCTCGCTTAATCCTCTGATAATTCAAGGAGCTATAAAAGAGACTTTAAATTAATATGAGTCAAAAAACAACAGTTATATTTCACACGGGTCACAGGTATAAAAATACTCATTCTCATCCCAGCAGCCTTTTCCTTAGGTATTTCCAACCAAATATCCCCCTTACATGCATAAACATACAAGAAAATATAATTTCAAAAAAAAAAAAAAGAAAGAAACTTTCATTCAGTTTTTCTTTTTCATCAGATATAAACAAAATGCAGAAAGTATTCTTTCCATTGCAGCTGCTTTTCACCACTTACATTATGATGGGAAAATAATCAATATCTTTGAGATGCTTTGAAACACTTGGATGAAAGGTGCTATAAAACTAAAAAATATTCTTACAGGTATCCCGACACTAAAACTTACCCTTAAGCTTGGACTTTTGGCACAGTTTTCAAACTCTGTTTCCGTTTAAGGAAAGCAATAATACACAACTTTCTGGCAGGAAAGGAACTGAGTGAGTGTTCTCCATTCAGCATTCTTGTTAGTTATACATTGTTCCCTATTAACATCTTGACCTTCTGAAGAGAGCCACAGAGACATAATACATTAGAATAATATTTCATACGCTTCCGTATAATTAAGATTATTGTAAGAGGGAATAAACACTTTCAAGAGAGAAAAAGCAGATGCTTAAATGGCCTGAAGAACATATCACTAAACATCATAACATTTTCTTCTTATCCCTTTCAACCTACCCACAGAAAAAAAAAAAGAAAGGTATTTTATACACACGCGCAATGTACAAGTTAAAAATAAAGACAGAGATTTTTTACAGCCGCTGATCACTCCTGAGTATATGGAAGAAACAGGTCTAGTGGTGAGAATAAATAGCTCAGCTGGGATTTCTGATTTCTGCCACTGTTTTCTTACAGAATTATTTAACTTCTCTGTGCTCCAGCTTTCCCATCTGAAGAACAGTGAAATGAGTCTTCACCACTTGGCACTGGTTTTATGAGGCTGGTTTAGCATTTCCACGGTGCCCATCTATGGCAGGCTCTTTATATGCAGAATGTTTTCTCTTGTTTCTGACTCATTTTGTTAATACGTTACTGTTTCACCTCTTGATTCTGTGTTTTAACTAAACTAAACTTGCATCAATTTGAAATCTAATACGGTTTTAAGTACGCTAGTTTTCAAGCTGCTTGAAGCACGCACGTGGGTTTATCAGGATTCAAAACTCATCCTACTAGCGGGAGCCAAGCTGAACTCCTTTGTGGTTCAGTATCACTGCCCCAGTTAAACATAATCTTGTCTAAGACCCCATGTTTTGTCCTTAACTTTGTCACACAGACTCAGTCAAGATGAACCCTCCTCTGATAATCTGCCACTTCACAGAGACACTCGCCAACCCCATTGCTTCTTCCCTCCTCAAAAATTTCTCAAATCCATCCATCTCCACAGCTTTGCTAAGCCCAGATGTGGGTTTGTTGTCCTTCATCACTGCTGTCTCAGGCCCTGCTTTAATTATGTTTAATTGTACTCGCTGTCATACCAGTTTCAGAGTATTTGACTGCTAGTAAAATACTGCAGCATTGTTTCTCACCCTCTGGCCTGAAGAAGTGCAAATGGAGGTGATCAAACACCACAGTGATGGATTGCACAGCGATAACGGGAGGAGAAAAATGGGTGGGTGATGGGGAAAAGCACCCATGTGCAGCAGTGTCGCTCCCTTCATTCAAGCCCCTTCCTTTCGCCCTTTGCTTTGAATTCAAAGCATGGTAGCTGCACCTCCAAATCTCACAGCCTTTCCTCCCGCTCCTTTCTCTCCGTTTCTCTTCTTTCCCCTGCTCTTTGCTCACATACCTCTCAGAACTCCCATGTGGAAAACTTCCCTGGTAGCTTCCTCCTGCCTCCCGTCTTCAGGCCTTCTGCTCTGGGAATGTCCCCATGTTCCAGCTGACTCCTGTGTGCTTCATGTCTCAAGCAGAAACTTTAAGTTAAATGAGGTTGGAAGGAAATAGAGAGAAGTGGGGGAGGGAAAAGGGGCTGAACAACCATGCTACTCCAGGGTACGAGTGTGCTGCACATTGGATAATGCTAACACCCTTCTAAGTCCACCATTGAGTCATGTTTGTCCCCAGGTGACTACACACTCTTCATTCAAGCTATGACTGAGACATGAAAAGCAATCAAGTCCATATTATCAGCTAACCTCTCAATGCAAATTCTCTTTGCAGTATTTTCCTCTGGCCCCAGCAATTATGCCCCAGTTTTGATCACTACTATCTTTAGCTTCTCTACCCAGGCAGGGAAAGGAAATGCAATTTTACAGCCAGCAAAAGAAGGCAGAGAGGGGCACCTTGAATCCTGGCTGTAAGGAACTGATAAGGCATTCATAAAAAAGTTTCAGGGCTGTAGTCTATTTGCTAACTCCAAATACTTAACATATCCAAAAGAAATGCAAAAGACTGTTTTAAAACTGATCTGGTTTATGGCAAGCGGGTAAGTCAAACTGAATGTGATGCTTCTTGGGTGGCTTCCACAGTGGTGAGTTTTTCAAAACTTTAAAGTACGTGAGTGAATATGACTTTTCCTCCCTTAACTGGCAATTAGGGATGCAGCTATAGAGTGATCAGAACAGTCGCTGCTCCAGGGAAAGCTTCCGAGGGACAGTGAACAGGTTGATGGGCGTTTAAAAGAAATAACAATGTAAAGGGCGAATCTTTTTAAGCAGGGAATCTGGCAGACCTTTCGCTGGTGAAAGCATATGAGGCTTTCACTGAGAAACACAAAATCAGAAATGCAAACCTTTTCTCCCTCTCCTTGTCAACTGCTTTGTTCTGCCGAGCTTATGCTACGGATATCGTACAAGATGCTCTTCATTATGAAGGAACAAAGCAGCAGAGCATGGCTCTGGACACCGGGCGAGGTGCTGCTTTTGCTGCTGTTTGTGGCCTCAGATGCTTGCAGCGAACGAGCTGCTTCGCCATTATTTGCCGTATAAATTCACAGCTTTCCTCTGCATATCACGGTAGAGCCATGCTTGTTGTAAGCATGCCTTCGAGCATCCTGGGACATAACAAATATCCGGAACGCTTGCAAATTCATACATGTTAAATGCCCCACAGGTTGAGTTGAAGTTAATACGCACAGTGGGGGAGGCATATAAACGGTGGGGTTAATATTTTGTGAGACTTAGATTGCCACACTGTGACACTGGCCTTGCAATAACATACCAAACCATTCACAACCGGACGCGAGTGAAGGATCCATAGACTATATCTACAGAAGTAAATTAAACAGGCCAGAGCCCATTCTATGGCCTTGAGAGCAAGGAGCACATCATGGCCAGTAACACATATGCGTGGCTAAGCTCATTCTGCCCCAGAACTGGATATGTTCATATCCAACTCGCCTACCAGGAGCAGTTCCTGGGCAGTCCTATTCCTCATGCTGTGCCTGGGTATTGCCTGGGAAAGAGCTTGTTTCTATGGGAGAGAACCATGCTGGAAAGCAGGATGGGAAATTAATATTATTGACTATCCTGTGACAGTGCTGAAGCCTAATGCTATTTAGTTTGCTAGCTTTGCAGTAGCGTAAAAAACAGAATCTCCTTCAGCGCACACCCCTCTGCCCGTGCATAAATATGATCACACTAATCTTTGCCAGCGTGTCATACAGATTTCTCTGCCATGTCTCCATCAATCATGTTCTAATTGTTTTGCTAATTAGCCTGCACCAGCTCCTAAATGCATTGGTATTGTATTTCTCAGTCATACTTGTTTTCACATAGTAGAGAAGACTAATTCTACCCACCCCAGGAGTTACTGTGCAAAATGCTTCAGCTTGGACTCAGCCAGAGTTCAGACTATAAGATTGCAGCGGTCCACTGTGAGCCTGCAAATACAAAAAATCGTCACCTCTTGAAATGGCCCTGCAGAGTCTTTCTAATTTACAATCTATTGTAACTCTATTTTGTTACTTTACCATCTCCGAATTTTATTCTTCAGGATAAATTTCCTTTATAGTAATAGGGGCCAATGGTCAATGATAGAACTATTTACAAAATAGTTTTTTGTGAAGAATATCAGTAAAAATGTCCTTGGGTTAAAATGGATACTTGTTTATTATCACCCAGAATGTTTTCATCTGACATATTAGGGTGAAAAGCAGAATGATTTATGGTATATAATCACTAGGTACAGTAGATTATCTCAATTTGGAATAATAACAATAAAAAATGAATAAATATATGCAATATTTTGCAGCATAATAAGCGTAATAATACTATTTAAATACCTTGATTTAATCAGGCGTAGGCTATCCTGGTTGCAGATGAACACTATGTTCTTTCCTGAGGCACGTTTAAAAACAAACAAAAAAAAAAAGTCATGTAAAAAAATGAAACAGTAAAAGCAAATCTCTCTCCTTAAGCAAGCAATTTTACTGTCTCTGTATTACTTACAGTCAATTTCACATTTAGAATTATACTTAGCCATTTTATTTTGGAAAAAAAAAAGCTGAAATTATCAGAGCAAAATATTTAGGTTAACCTGAATGCTTTTTTTTTTCTTTCTTTTTAAGATTTCGCAGATGAGAACCAGCAAAATGTCACCTTTTTTTGTCCAGATTTGAGCTGAGAAATGTGTAACACTTCCAAATTTTGTGCAGAGAGAAAGTTATTTTCCATAGAATTAGGCGAAAGACTGCTTTGCATTATAGATGCAATGGAAATAGTCTGTTAGCTATAGCAAAGGTAACTTCAAAACCTGCAACAGTTTGCAGTAGCTGTGCAGATTTTCTTGAGGTGCTAGTTATCATTAGTAGAGCACCTGAGGTGAAAAAAGGGTGATGTTTATCTCACTAAAGCTTGTCACCTAAATTAGAGCTAGTGACCCCAAAGGAGAGAACGAGGACCCTCCATAGGGCGCTCCACTCAACCCATCTCAGATGCCCATTTTAGGTGAATGTGAAGAGATGTCACCTCTGGAGGTGTTTCTTCCTCTGCTTCAGGAGAAAGACTCCAGGGGTGACTATATCAGATTGCAGAGCTTCTTTTAGACACCTATATTATTAATGCAGCCCATAAGGAAAAAGTAGCAGCCTCTATGTGCTTGAAGCATGAGTGTAATTTCTCTTCCTTCATGGTGTATTGGATATTTCACACATATATAATTGCTTATATGGGAGGAAATAATATGTAGGGGGAAGAAATAAAAAAGCTGTTATTCCAAGGTTTTTCTGCTGTTGAGATGCATCTGTCAGCAGAATATTCACCTTGAAGAAGTAGGAGTCCACTTTTTCTTCAGAACATTTAAAACCGGACCAAAAGTAAACGTTGAATCATACTGGAAGATACAATCAAGCGGCTGAGAAGCTGTGGTGTAGATTGCGAGCAGATTATTTGGAGGTCACCAGCAATCTATTTCAATGCCAGCAGTAGGACCGCTATGTTACATAAAATGCAAAATGCCTGAAATAGCACTAACACAAGGACTCCGCGAAGCTGTTGTATGGAGAAAGCTATATAAAGGCAAAGCACCATCTATTTAATATGCTGATTCCACTTGTTTGGTTGGTTCCCCCCCCCCCCAATTTCTTTTCAAAATTAGGACAAGAAGGTCGATTCAAGAAAAAAAAGCAATTCAAGATATTTACTCTGAAGTCCTCTACAGTAAGCTGTTTGTCTCCCATGCCAAAAGTGCTGATTTGTGCTTGTTCTTCATTATACAGAAAGTCTTAATGAGATTTAAAGCATCTAACCCAGTAGCATTAGCATATAGTGCTGAGATGGGCGTAAGTGTACTTGAATGTCTTTGCGACTAGTGTGGCTTTCACTAAAAAGCAGCAGCTGTTTTGTAAATAGCAAGCTGAAGATGAGCTACAGTATCACACTTATGGGGGGGTGGGGGGAAAGACAGAATGGGGTGAATAAACCAGACTGTGACCTGCAAAACATATGAAATAATCTTTCCGCTCTTCTCAGCTTGGGGCAAGACCTCTGCTATAGCGTGGGGTTCAGTTCCCAGCATTGGTCTTCCAGAAGGACATAGACTGAGTCCAGAGAAAGGGAATGGGAATGCTTAAAAATCTGGACAATACATCCTGCTTGGGAAGATTGCCCAAATTGGGGTCATTTAGACTGAGAAAAAAAAAGTGGCGGAGAGGACAAGAGAGGGCAAAGAGTAATGGACTTGAGTTGAATCGACGATTTAGGTCAGCTGTTAGGTAGGTCTCCCACACTGTAAGGAGAGTTAAGCACACATAGATATTACTTAAGGATGTGGTAAGATTTACGCTACCAGGTATGATGAAGAGTAAGTCAAAAAAAAGTGTCAGGAATGACACATAGTTTATTTGATCCATCCTCGGGTGAAGAGGATGGAGTAGACAATCGCACCGTCTTGCTTAAAGTATATTAAGTGTACCCTGAATGTGTCTGATCCGCTACACAAGCCCAGGATATGTGCAGAGCACACACAGAGGAGGAGAGCTGGGCAGGAACATCACAACCGGCAAAGTCGCAGCAATCTGCCGTGCTCCGTGAGATGAACCGACGCTGCTGCTAGGAAGCCAGCCTCTTCTCAGAGAGTCAGCCATCTCGATAGCCTCATACTCTCCTTTTGTTCTTCCTCCTGTTGCGCTTTGGCCCTCTCTACCAGCATCATCACAAGATTCAGATCGTGATCAGTTTAAGGGGATCTAAATGTGTTCTGTTCCCCTCTCCACCCGTCTCTGCTCTCTCCCTGTGCTAACAGAAGTGCTTTTGCTTCTGGGAGGGATATGCCAAGGAAAAGGCAAGCTCGGAGCATTTTTGAACAGTGCCAAAGGCAAGCAAGAAGTCCAGCGAGCAGCAGCACCAGAAGAAGAAGATGATCTGTGAACTTCTGCCTTGAAGTAAAACCCCAGTGTGGATTCTCTTCTACTTTCTGTTCATGGGCTGTGCTCATGCAGCAATCCTACTCCCAACGAGGGCATTAGTGGGGTCTTTATCTCACCTCTACCCACATGCAATTGCAGTTATTATTGTAGGAATTCACTGGTGTTTAATTCCTTGTCAAACCTAGTGGAAATTAGCCAACAGGTTCAAAAGGAGGAGCTGCAGCCTTGCCCGTGCAGGACCCATGAGAAACCCAGCCTTTGAAACACTGAGCTTTAGTTCAGCTCCAGAAACTATATTGTCTTTGAGGAAAGCAACTTTAAAGATTCATTTCTGCAGAGCTGCTGGAGTGGTCACCAGAAAGTAAAAACACTTTGTGGATAAATTGTGCCTAGTAACTTTACAGTGCTCCCAGCGGAGTGAAGGAGAAAGAGTTTATCCAGAGCACAAAAGCAAGATCAGTGACCACGACTCACAGAGCTCAGTTCTCTTCAAAGCAAAGAAAAAGCTGAGGATTAAAAAAAAAAAAAAAAAGTTATTTTGCTAATAAAAGTCCTGGATAAAGACAAAGACCATTTAAAAAAAAAGTGTAGAATTAAGTCATACTAAGATACTTAGGAGGGGGAGTCATCTCACCTCCTTGTAGGTATGTGCGGCAGAGATGGTTTCAGCTGAGTCAAAATTGAAAAGTTTGTCAGTCTCTCTGGAGTTGGTACCGAGGAATAGGCACCTTTAAGGTGTGGTTCACTGAACCCGTTTTGGAGACCTACTTTAGGATCAGCTGAATCTTCCTCCACCTTACCAGCCGAATTCCAAACTGCAGGTGTTTAGAGAAGGTTCTGACAAATAATTTCAAATGAGAAAACATGCTGGAAAAAACAACTTCCTTATAAAATACTGTTGTTTGCTTTAGGTTGGTTGCATCAACAAACAAGCATGAAAAAAGTGTTAATAACAGACTGAATCATAGTTTCAAATGAGAACGGACATCAGTGAGTGCAGCGTCTTCACCTTCCAAACACACACACAGTGAGGCAGCCAACCCAGAAAGAAGACAATTGGGTAACAGCTTTTTGAGGGAATAATTTAAAAAAACAGCAAACCTCATGGTCTTCCCAATGTTTTAGAGGTCCAGTCTGGCAGGAGCTGGTGATACATTCTCCAATAGTGACAAGGAGGGGAAGCAGCAAGCTGTTAATAAAGTGTACTCCTTCCTTCTCCAGATTACAGCATTCCTGGAATCCAAAGACTACTGAGTCTCAGCTATGAATCTGCCTTGGAATTAATAACAAGGCCTAAACAGACAAGACAAAAGCCGGAGGAAAAGAGACATCATGTCTTTGTCTCAGATAAGGAGCTGCAGCACCTAGATAAAGAGATTTTTCCAAGGACAAAGAGGATCTGGTTCTTCCACCTGCTTCGGTCACTCCTAGAACCATAAAGTGATGTGAAGACTCTACCGCACTTCAGGCCTTGGAATAGGTGGTGTGTTGGGAAACAGGACAAACACACCAGGTGTCATGGAAAAGTTAAGTCTTGTTCCTATGTTTAAATGCTCAGCTCTGAGAATCATTGATTCTTAAAAATAAATGATTTTCCCTTCCCATGGCTCTTTCCTTTTCTTAAGTGGCTAATCTTACACTACCAGTTAAATTTGAATAAAATTATTGATTTGGATATTTACAGGTCCTGATCCACTTAAATTAATTTTTCTCCAGGTGAAGCTTGTGTGTCTCAGGAGTAACTTCACGTTAGTTAATAGACGTGAATAGTTGTGGGATGGAGGTAAATGAGGATCAGGACTGAAGAAGTAGTCACTGCCCATGCTGGATCCAGTAATGATCTGAGATTGCCCCTGCTGTGATCCAATGCGCACTTGTCTGTATACAGAAACTGGGCTTAATTTTCAATGAAAATTGCTTTTAACATTTTTATTTTATTGCCTCAGATGGTTTTCCAAAACAGAGTACAAAAACTCGTACTAGTCCCCCTATAAATTTGGGGTAGAGCTTCATAGCTGAAGTACTCATGTCCCACCATTCTGTCGTAACATCTATAGCTATAGTTACATTCAGATAAATCTATATGCCTATATTATATATATTATCTATATGTACACAATATTTGAGGACATGGAGTGGCCAGGGCCCAATCTCTGTCTGTGATGCCAGCTGGTAAAATCTGACCAATTTCTTAATCTGAAATTCTGTCAGCCTTAAGGCTTATGCAAGGAACCATGCTTACAATTTGATCGCTTAGACACTTGGCTTCCAATGTCCAGGCTGGTGTTGTTTGATTTACTAGTTATAAACATATCCTTTGTCTACATAATGGCCAATCCTTTGTTCTTTTATTGAGGGGACAGCATAAATTTATTTCTGGAAAAGCAAAAAAAAAAACAAAAAAAAATTGAACTAAATGTTTTGTTTAGTCTATTTAATGAATTATTGCTTAATATGTAGCTTAATCAAGCATTTTGTTTCTGCTGTCCAATTTCAAAATACCCATCCTGCATGATGCAGCTGTTGAGAAACAAGTTTCCTGCTGCTCTGGATCTGGTGTGCCTCTTTGAGGTTGCACAAGTAGGATAAATTAATCGTTCCGCATTCAACATCAGTTCAATTACTGTGCACACCGCTGCTGCTGCAGGCAGCGCGCTCTCGTGTGAAGTCAGGATGTATGGGTTTCCATGATCCTAACTGATGAGTTCGTGTGGCTTCAATAGCGCACTGAGAGTCTTCACTTCCTGGAAGCATGCAATGCATCTTCCTCCTTTACAGAACCTCAGCTTAATCTAATGTGACTCCGCTGAAAGAAATAGCCTGATTTGCAGTAAGATGGACTTTATACTGGCCTGCCTATTGGAACACTTTCCTTATGACCATATTGGTTTAGTTAATACTGTTGGGGTTTTTGTTGTTGTTTTTTATGGGAAAACAGATAAAAAGAAAAAGAACTGAGAGCCTTGCCAGCACATACTTGAGTTGTTATGAGAGAGTCAGGTCCAAAAAAGTATTTAGGATGAGAATCATCAGCCTTAACTTAGGCGCCAAGAGCTTATGGGTCAGATTCAGCTTGCTGATTAAGAAACTTAGGTGTCTTCATGTAGGTGTCCACATGAGAGCTGGCTGTCAGAACAGTCAGTGAAATTTAAAAAACAATTCAATTCACCCTAAAAATTAGACAACTGGAGCAGGATTCAGTTGCCTAAATATGGCCATCAGGTGTTCTTTTAGACGCTATGGAGTATCTTACTTGTTCCAAAACGGTTAGGGTATAGATGACTAAAGCCATCTGTCCCTGATTCAGTATTTCCCTCCCAGTCTCTCTTAAAGAATCAGGACTGTTAAGACATGTCACTGTGATGAAAGTGAAAGCAAAAACTCTTTTGAAGAATGAACAATGTGTCTCATGGTGGGTCCATCTCATGGAGATAAGATTTCTTAATGTTGATCATTCATTGGCACAGTAGTCTTTAAATCCAAAAGAACTGTGATTCACAATGACAAAAAACCTGCTTTTCTCTATAGTGGTGATTTGAAATCAGTCATATCCTGAAACTATTATTTACTATTTTTTTCTTTTGCCAATGGAATAAAATGGAAAAAAAATACACTGACAGATACTGAGAATAAGAATTCAAATCAATTGATAGAAGTTGTGTTCCATAGTATAAACACTGCTATTCATTTTCCCTCCACCATGAAACGGGGAAAGATCTGTCCCCCACTTTAAGCTCCTCAAGCCAAAAATTATTGGCTTCAGAGTGTGTGAGGGGCATGCAGTATTCAAGTATGATTAAGACACTCAAGCAAAATGTGAAGCACATGTAAAGTAGAAAAGGAATTTTTGTGGCCCATCATCCAAATCTGTGGTTATATTGGCAATTTTCTTTGTTTAGCTCCCATTTACATCCATAAGCTGTTACCTTCTTGACGACATCATTTCGATGAGCTGTAAACTGACTGTATCTATTCAACGTTTTTTGCTGCTGCACCAGTCTTGCAGCATGGGAAATCATGAGGATGAACAATTACTTTGACCTTACTGTGCTAGTGGAAAATATGTCAAATGTATTGATTTGACTGCTTTCCTCTTACAATTTCAGGGAATGAGCCAGCCATTGCAACTGTTTTTTAACTGCACTAATAGACTGTACGCTAGGTTCTAGTATTAAATAAAAGCTTTACCTATTGTTATACTTGATTGCTCATCCTGCTAGATGCAATCAATAATAGTAGGTGACCGGTTCTCATTTTGACAAAATCCACAAATGTTATAGAACATTCAAAGTGGTCTAAAACCATTAGCTAATCTCACCACAAAGCAACCTTGGAGGAACAGTGTATAGAAATGTACCTGGGAAAAATCTGAGACAAGAATCACTGTGAGCATCGACTCCAGCAGCACAAGGGCAAGGACAGAACACAAGTTGTTCCGGTACCCATGCCTGGATGCAGACCACCGCTCTGAACCAGACCACTTAGCCTGATTAGTGTGAATGCGAGATGGCCACCTAAGAGGCTGTGATGCTTCAGAGGCTCAGCTACTGTAGTACTAGAAAGTCTCCTGACTGACACTACTTTCAAAAACCTGGAAAAAGACTGAAAGGTGCTGAGGCATGCATTAATATCTTAATGCCATACCTCAATTAGTTTTCTCCCTTATAGCCCTGATGTTATATCCAGCACAGAATTAGACTGACAGTTCTCACTGGAAGAAGTCTGGTCCATGGGATGGTGTGGTCCATATAAAATAAATTGAAGATTTCTGCTCACTTACTGTTGGACACAGAGGAAAATGGCCAATGAATTCTAGCTGGTGCTTGAGTTTGTAAAGTCCTAATATGGTCAAATTTTGAAAATAATGTTATCCTAATCCTATCGGAAAGACCATTAGTGTTTAGATGTCCAAATGGAAGGAAGCAGAGGATCTTGGGAGAATTAAAGGACAGATAGAAAAATTTTGTGAAGCTGCACCAGTGTTAGAAAAGAATGAAATCTGAGAAGGAACACAGTAGTGAAACACACTGTGCTCAACCTGGAGAGACTCCTTTTCATCGTGATAAAATGTCACATTTATTCTCTTTCAAGTGACTGCAATTCGTGGGCTTTCAGGAGTACTATTAAAAATATTTTGCAATAATACTTCTGGCACTCTGAAGTACTGTAAAAGAAAAAAAAAACAACAAAAAAGCAAAGCTACAGAAATCTATATTGCTCCTTTGCTGCTAAGAATCAAGTGCTGTATCAGGCGATCTGTCAAGAAGAAAAAAGTGAACAGACATAGTTATGGCCTATACTGAAGATATGTGAGAGACATAACAGCAGATAAAAAGGTCAAAAGTCCTCCTGAGCATTATTTATTCAAGTGAAGGCATAGCAACATCTATAGTCAGCAATACTCTAAGGGATTGATGCAGTCAGTGTAACACTTAGCCACCTTTGCCCATTGCCCCACTTCAAATGAGCAAGTATCCAGTCATAGTTAGGTTGGCTGAACTAGCCTTTGCCATAAATCAGTGATTCGAACTTGGTTTAAATTTGTATTTTTGCACAGTCTGACAGCTTAATCACCACTCCCTCACTTCCCAGTGAGATTCTGAAAGGCAGGAATATTTTGATATACCGTAAGCAGGTAGATAGTAGATCTCATTGTCCCAAGAAACTGGCAGACAGAAGTTTGTAAGAATCAAAAATGAGCTGGAAGGATACATGGTTCAAAAATGTGCAGGGTTCTCATAGTGAGCAAACTGTTGGTTAATTAATAGTGAAGTATTAACAATGAAGAATAGATTTAAGAATGGATAATAAGCTGCATGTATCAGGACTTGAACTTCTACAGAGACCACAAGTGGACCTGCTTGTGGAGACCCCCAAAAGACCTGCTGCAAGGGGTAAAATATACCCAAGGTGCCTACCACAGGGTGCTTCCCCTGTATACTGAAGGAGCCAAACCAGTTTCTGTAGGAGAAAGGATCTGAACAATGTGGTCCTGGCTCTGACCCAGTCCGGTAATCTGTTTTCCTAAGAGAGAGAGCCCTGCTGAGACATAATCATACAAACATGGCTTAAGATGGCAGTAAAAATTAATATACATTAATATGCATCCCACATGGTAGGATTTGGATGACTAAACACAAATGTCTTCACGAGCTGTCATTCAGGTGTCCCTGCACTGTAGTAATATAAATAAATTAGTCCCAGGAGTGTATGGTGCAGTTCGTTTTATCCTGAGGTAGACTTGTAAAAAATGCCAGATGAATTTCACCCTAAAAGTATCTATTTCTGACCATTGGCTCCCAGTGAGGTGATCCAGGCAGAAGTAGCTGGCTCACAGGCAGCTAGACTGTAGGTATGTAAAATAAGATTGGGCAAATCCCAAAGCCCTGGAAGACTTGGCAGTGCCAAGCAGGGCAGAGCTGGAGGCATGTAGATGAGCAGGTGAACGTGTGAGATGTAGTTGCTCAGAAACTCGTGTGGCTGCTTCCCTTCAGACAGCCAAAACACCTATGCTGTTGTGGGACCCGCTAATGGAGTCTACAGCACTGCTTCTTCTCTTTCCCATTGCACTTTAAAATGCTCCCCTGCAGCAGCGGTGGCAGGGCGACAGTGGGATGTTGCCTCTTCCACTTGCAAATCTTGTGCAGAGTTCATGTCTGCAAACGGCAAATCGATCTGAGCTATTAACAGGGGAATGTAGATTCACATCATTCTTTTCAGCAGCATATTAAGTGCATCTCCACTGAATTCCTGCTGCTCCTAGCTCCTCTCTCCTGCAAGAGTAAACTGCTTTATACGGTAACATTCAAAATCAGAAGACCATTAAGCATGAATTTAAAAATTAACGAATCAGTTCCGATCTGGTAAGTGTCAGTGCTGAATGAGATGCATATTCTAACAAAACAACAAAAAAAAAATCACTCAGAACTTATTGTAAATGTTATACCAGCAAGCATCTGCTGAGATGTGGGGGAGAGATTGCATGGCCTGAGTCTATTCTCTCATCTTCAGCAGCTTGAAAGGCATCAGTGCCTCTTGACACCGACAGAAACAGCTGAATGGTGAGTCACTGAAGCTGAAATTTCATAGCCTAAGTAGCAGGGAGCATGTTACAATGGAAACTCTCTCCCCTTCACAGAAAATAAAGAAAAAAGGGAGGGGGGGGGAAAAAAAAGACTTGCAAGTTTTTCCATATCAAAGTGCCCAATTCTCATTTGAAGTAAGACCACTTAGTATCAGCCTTGAAGGATGAAGAGATTTTGTGAGAACATGAATTGCATCTATGCTAAAGTTAAGGCATCTTTAGTCAGATAGAATATCATCACAGAGCCTTCTTGTGACTGAGAATCAGTGTCCATGGTTGAAATACTCACTTCTCGCACCACGCTCTGGGTCTCCAATCAAGAGGTCTTTTAGACCAGCGGTGATGGGGGAGCATACAGAAGCCCAGTTCCTCCAGAGGTGCAGTGAGGTCATGGGCACCACTGCCATGATGACCAGCTTGTAGTGAAGGCCAGTGAAGGTAGTGACCTCACTGTGGAAATTTATGTGGGATGGTTGCGCCTAAACACTCAGAACGATGGATGCCCATCAAGGGGTGGGAGGCATACAGAGCCACCAGAGATGATGTGCAAATCAGTTTGCCCTAGGCCTCCAGTCATAAGAAGTTAGAGAAAGCCTAACTTGTGACATTAAAATAGTATATCAAAATATTAAGAATCAGCCATAGAATACATCTCCATTCATTCTAAGGTTGTGATTCAGTTGCCTAAAATAGGTATCTAAGTGCTACTGGAAATCTCCTTGGATAACTTAAGCATCCACATGGGGGTGGCAGGTAGGGGACAGGACCTATGGGAGCCCTGGAGCCTTCTGGCATGGCAGTTGTGGACCCAGTGGGATATCCTAGGGCATCTCAGATGGAATTAGATGCCTATTTTAAGTGAATGGATATTTCCAGATGTGTACGCACTTCTGAATTAGTCAACCTACCTTGCTTTAACTGTAAAAGTTAATGAACACAAATTTTAGGTTGTGGTTTGCCTGCTATATTTACGTGTCTACTTTAGGATGAGATGAGTCCTGCCATCAACCTGACTGTACTGTTTAGCTCTCCACCGGCTCAGATGGATATGTCTGCACTGCAGTTTGCGTATGTTTAAGCAACTGAACACCCAGACAGTCCACCAGAACCTTGGTGCACTCCTGGTTATACTGAGATGATTAAGACAACTGCCATTAACATTTCTAGCTCCAGAAAGGTGACCTTGCTCTTTAAGGCAGACAATCCATCTTAAGTTCCAAAAGGGTGTCACCAAATTGGTGACAACTGTCTGGGGCACAGCACCACACAAAAGCATACAGCCAGTTTCAGTCCAGTACCGGCTTCAAGCTGGTGAGTGCAACTAAATCTGGAATGAGGTAGAGACATCTGAGAGTGTCCAGGCAGAGCTGACTGATCTGGTTGAACTCAGTTCATGCTCTGCATCTTGTGACTATGGCTATACTGCTTGGAGACACGGAAAGCTTCTGGAAATAGGACAGCCACATTCATGCAATCCTGGGTCACAGTAAATAAACACTGCTGGATTCGGGCTGCTTCCCACAGAGTGAATTTGGAGGTCTTTGGATGCAAATGTACTAAAACAACTATAGGAAAGGTGGCAGTATATTTCTTGGCAAACTATATATGAATGGAGCTCTTAACAAGCCATTCTGTGGTAGATCTTCTATACCTTTCTTTTACTAGATGATATTCATCTTTGTCCAAACAATGCTTAGTAAATTCCTTCTATCAACATCTTTCACATTTCTGAATGACAAAAGGTGACCTTTTATTTTGCATGAAAATATGTATTTGGGTTAGTTTGGAGGCTGATATTTCATAACGGAACTTAAATCTTTATTAAGTCTACCTTAAATAAAAAAACCTCTTCCAGCTGCAAGACATTTCGCTCATTATTTCACTGCTAAGTTGCTGCTTAAGAGGTTTTTTGTGTACTTTTAAGACAGCTTTTCAGTGCTGGCACAGAGATCTCAGGGCATTCACATAACTTATTTAAAATAATGAGATTGGGCTTCACTCAAAGTCCACCAAAATCAATGAAAGGTTCCTCTTGTCTTTTAATGAACCAGGGATCCACCACAGAGTTGACAGGTAACAGATGTGTCCAGGCAGCAGAGGGGAGAATTCAAAGTTGTAGGTGCACACAGCTCTTTTGACAAAGAGCTTCTTCATGTACTGATTTTTTTTTATGGAAGTTGGAAGATAGGATGCTATTTCTCCCTTTCTCTAAGGAGGTGATTGTGATTCTAGCGGAAAAGGATTTTTAAAGTGATTTAGGAACTTAGGGAAGCAAAAGATAGTCATCTAGCACTAAATCACTCCAAATAGGTACGGCAGTGAATCTGTATCACAGTTCACATTTAGTGTCCCTAGACAGTGCTCGAGAGGGTTAGGTATCTAAAAATGAAGCCAGCATGCAGATTAGGAAGTCACTTGAGCTATCCAACAGCAAATATGTTCTTAACCCTGCAGACAGAGGAGAAAGCCTGACTTCATCTTCCACACTCCCCTGTGATCAACGAAAGTCAAATCAGCATCTCACACCAGTGTCCTAGCCAAAATATCTGTCTTCTGAGACTGGGATCTTTTGTTGAAACTGTGCATTAATGGAGCTTTACCACTGAACTATTAAATAGAAGAGAAAGATTGTTTTGCTGTATTTTGTGCAGAGCTCCTTGAAGAATACCTCCTGGACAAATCACTCACATGTGGAGGAAAGCCCATCCTGCAGATCTGAACTGGTTATAGGAGTGAGAAAGCAGAGATGCTTTGGTTTGTCAAGAGCAGGACATTTGCAAGCCCACCGAGAAGAAAAGATCAGGCACCTGCCAAAATTTAACACTAAAAAGCTGGGCCCTTTGGACTTAGACACTTCTGTGGGAGAGTAATAGTTTGAGTGGGATTTTTTTTTTTTTAAGGGTTGTTTATACTTTTAGGGATATGAATCCCAGCTACATTCCACTGCAAAGAACCTACTGTTTTTGTGAATTCAGTCATAAGCATCAGGAAGGCTTTGAAAAATCTCAACTAATTTGCATCTTTAAACTGTTGCATGTTTATTAATCTGACCTATTCTATGCCTTTAAATACACACAATCTGTGTCATGCAGGAAAAAAAAAAAAAAAGAGTTTCAGTTGGTCAGGTGGATAATAATCCCCAATGCTTTCAGCAAGCTAAAGATTCAGTTCTCAGTGTACAATAGCCCATAAAGCAGCAATGTAATTTCATGGTGTAATAATGTTGTAATCATATTTTCCCTGTTTATGTAGTTCAGGGTGAGTTATCCTGCAATTAAGATACAGTCACCATAATAGCTAAAATACAACACTGCATTTAAACATTTATAATAATATTCCATAGTTACTCACAGAAAAGTCAACCTCCAAGAGTAACTGAAAAATTAAAATCATATTAAAATGTACCTTTCATTTGTGTGTTTATTTAAAAACAAAAGAATGTAAAACTAACGATCCCTCTTCTCTCCTGGGCATGCCAAAAGTACCTTTAAGTACAGCAATTTTATTAGCAAGCAGGGGAAAAAAAAAAAAAAAGCCGTAACTATTGAGGTTATCTAGATTAAAGCAAGAACAGGATAGAAATCTGTTCTAAAATGACTTTCTCAAATCTACCCTTTTGGATAAAATTACGCTTTTTGCACAAAGCGGAGATAGTTACTAATCAGAATAACTAATTCAGGTGTATGGTGGACTTCAAACATACAAATCAAGGCTTTTTTTGGCCATCAGTTTAACGACAAAATGATGTATTTTTTTCCCCCTCATAGATAAATAATAATTGAACAGGAGTTAATTAAGGAAACATCAGTGGTATATGCTATGTAGAAGCTTAGATCACATGACTTGAGTGGTCATTCTGATTTGATAATCTGTGAAAAGATTATGCTACATGCACGCCGTATTTGGAATAGACAAGCGTATGAGATAACAGCAATTCAAATAAATGTTTCAGCACTTCCTGAGGCTAGAAAATGAGAGCTCATAATAGTATGTGTTATCTGTCACACTACCTGGCATGTCAGATGTCTACACCCATCACATGCCCCAGTATGTATGTGTTTGGGGGCAGAGGTAAAAGGCTGATGTGTCCGAGATTTGCAAGCTGCTTCTCTTCTTCAAATGCAAACATGATAATTCAAAGTAAGTATGTAGTGAAGGCAGTGGGAAACAGCTGAAACTGTTGCCCAGCTCCGCTTAGAGTGCCCCTAAGCGGAATACTCAGATGCGGTAAAACATACTGAGAAAGGAGACCCTACAATAAAAAGCAAGATTGAAAAAGCCTCAGTTGCTTTCACCTCTCTCCCCTGGAAAACAGCAGAGCACACTCACCTTTTCCTTCCCACCGCAGAAGGATCTCAGATTTTCTCAACACCTGCATATACTACCAAAATGCTGCTTGAAATCAGTCGTGATATATGTTTCACACCCAGCCTGTCTGTGGAAGAGGCAGACCTGGCCCATCCTACACTCAGTCTCCTCTCAGGTATTTCCTGTAGCAGGTGATAGTGAACTCTTTGTAGCACCAATTTGAGCCTGAATTTCAGTGTGAACATCTTCAAACATCCTGGCTGTGGAGGGTTAATAGCTTCTGCTCGGTGCAAAATGCTGCTGCTGGGAGTGAGCCCAGATGAAGCACGGCTTGGATCCCCATCCCTCATTTTTTTGCCAGTTGTCATTTACACGTTCCTCTTGGTTTATAATTGTGCCAAATCCTGGCATAATCCTGGCTTCTGCCTCTAGGGCTTCACTCCTAGGTCCTGCTGCATCAGCTGAAGCTCTCCTGAAACTTGGACCACTGCTGTTGCCACTCAGCACCCTCGGCAGCTCTTCCAAGCACAGGCTGATGCTGCTAATGCCAAACTGCTCCTGACATGCAGTATCTTTATTTGTATAGCTTTGCCTCTCCTCACTCATTTCTACTTAGCTCTTATGATTTAAAGCCCACTTAGATTTTGATATGAGTGACCTCAGTAGCCCTGTAATGTCCAAACTGAAACTGCTCTGATATGTTTTCCTGTGCTTTCAGTCACTGTTTGCTCAGCAGGAGGCAGTAACGGGGTACTTAGTTCTTTGCATAAACAGCCTACCACAAGTGCTGGTGATAATAATTAGGGTGGAGGCCTAGCATAGGTCATTGCAAGTCCCTAAGTGCATAGATTTCTCTGTTTGTGAACATCTGTCTTTGTGTGGAGGCAAATCAATCACCACCGTGGGCTATCAGCCTAGTTTTGGAAGAGTTTTAAAGTCTTTAAGGAGATTTTTTAAAAAAGGAAAGACTGAGAGAAGTTGAGAAAAAATTTAAGAGGAATTTAGGCACGAAAGATGCATTGCAGAAAACCCTATTTTGCTTCTGCCTAGCACCACATCTCCACATTTTTTACTTCCATTTTCCCAAGACCTGCAGAAATTCTCTTTTACTCTGCTCAGTAGCTCGCCAGTGTTGAACCATGACTGCAATTCATGTGTTCTTGTATCTGAACCATCTGAGGAGAACTCTTCCTATGAAACAAAGCATCAGCCTTTCTTCCTCACTTCTTTTCAAAAGAAGTGATCTATGGTTTCCTGCCTCTCAGTTGCTATAGAAGAGAGGCACCACTGCCACCACCTTTTCTTCTGAGGCCCTGATGAGTCTGTTCTGTCTTGGGCTGAATGCTGTCAGGATAGGGAATGTCCACACTGCCAACTTTAGCATCTATTTTAGCTTCAATTAGTAGTTAATCCTTCCAATCAGCTCTTCCTTTTGCATTCCCTAGTGTTCAGTTCTTGATCATTTAGTACTCATAATTTAAATCAACCCTATGTGCAAATTGCTGTGCTACTTTATTGTCATGAAAACATGGCAAACGCTGTAAACTGTACAATATCTCTTTATTCTGATTCATATTTACAAAATATTGCCTGATCTATACAGTTTAGTGGCTACAGCAACACATGTAAATTTAAAATTAACAATCCATATCATATCTTTCTGGGTAGAGAACAGCACCTGATAATTTCTTAAATGTTCTCTGTAGTTAAACGTGAAAGATGAGCATCTCTATAAGGTGGTTCAGAGAACTTGAGCTGCCAGCTGGGTAGAGAGAGAGCCAAGAAGGATTATTTTCCTAAATTAAGTGTGAAATGAGACTGAAGTTAGGTGACATGAACAGTTCCCATCCCCAAGATGGATTGGAGACCTCAGGGAACTCAGGCTGAGAAACCTAAATGGACATTAAGTGAGTAAAAGTAATCATTTGTAAAACCTAAGTGGACAGGAGAAGATAGTTTCTATCTGGTGAAAATGCAGGCCTCTTAACAACTTTCAAGCAGGTGGGAGCTTGGGGACTCTGCTTTTCGTTTGCACTGTGTTCTACCTCACGTTTCACAGTGGTTGCCCCCGTTCGTGTCCTCTTTTGTATATATGCATATAACACCTTTGCCCTCTGCATACTTTACGAAGAAATGTCTCTGCTGGCACAGACAATCTTATTGTTCTCATTATTGTCATGGAATTCTTTAGAAACCCAACGTTTTAGCGGGGTGTTTTCCGCATACTCTTGTGACTATATGTTATATGCTTTAGTTTTGGTATAAAAGAGACATTGCAACCATTCAAATGCAGGAGCTTTCCTCACAGCATTCTGTCACAAACATTTCCATCCCTACCACGTAGTACGTCAGGTACTAACTGATGTCTGTCTGCAGTGCAGATGTTAAGGTATTGCTAATTTGTTTGAAATGCTGACAAGGCAGTCTCTGTAGGCTTTAGCTTAATTATTTCATCATTTACTAAGAGGTCAACAGAGTAATTTACTTTTTTGTGTTGATTGTATATAATAGCACTTATGCAAATTTTATAGGGCAAAGTATGTGTCACATCTTCAGAAGCTGAGCCACTGTGAGATAAAGCCCAATACTATTGCTAGCTAGAAATGTTCTTTCTACACAAAATGGTGTTTGGAACTGGGGGATCTAAGGGATAATAAATTTTGATTACATAATAGTTGTAATCATTGTGTATTCATATATATACTATATTTTCAATTATATTGCATGATGTAAACATTATTCTATTTCTTTTGACTTTGGGGATTTTTAAAGGAGTTTTAACTGGAGGATAATGGCTAATATTCCTCTATTAGGAACTGAATTGACATCAGAGTGTTTTTCCTCAGAAGGAAAATTTCTATATTTTCTTTCCATGCCATGTCCCCAAAGATCTCCCATACTGAGCTATTCATTCACTAGAGGAAAACTGCACAGTCTGCTCCAAGAGACCATCAGCATGCAGCTGCACAATCACAAGGTCTCATTATCTGGAGCTGAACTGCAGGAGGCCTTCTGATTAACTCTTTAACCTGATCTGAGTAGAGTAAGGACATTTCAGTCCTGTATACCTAGTAGGAAGCCAACAGCAGTCTAGCATGTGGAAGGGTGGGTGAAGAGTTGGTGAAAGAGCATCACAGTGAAAGGAGTGATTCCAGGATACTCTTTAAAAGATACTCCTTAAAAGAAGCCACTTCATGAATTCAGAAGTTGCACTTTACTGATTAGCAGTCAGGAATTTGCTTGCTCATTCCTCCCACATTTTGCAGTGCTTCCACACAGATAATCATTAAATGTGGTGTTTAATAGAATTAATGCCAAGCTGATGCTTCAGTGCAGAGCTACTCATCTTGTTTTGTTCTTCACCTAGAGCAGAAATAAATTTGAGTTGATCAAGGACGGACACCATAGTGAAATGCAGGCAAAGGGAAAATTTAATTTCTGTGTTTAATTATTAAAATTGATGTACATTTAAATTGGAAGAAAAGGGCTTTGTTTTCTTAAGGTTAAAAGAGACATCAACACAGCCCAGTGCTCTTCTAGTCCTCAGATAGTTTTGTTGTTTGGCTTCAGGTAAAATGCAAAGGATGAAATTAATCATAACTGACTTTAGACATCTTCAGTGATGATATCTACAGCTGAACTTGTCGCACTGGAAACCCCTTATAATCTTATTATTAAGGTGAATTTCAGCTTATGTAGATTGGACATCTAACTTGCAATAGGAGGAACTCCGCTCTTCCTGTGCCTATTCCTCTCTGCTCGTGAGAAGGAGATCCAAGTAACTAGTCCCATGACAGATGTCTATGTTGAAGATATCTATATTTGGTCAGACGGATGTCACCCTTTTCTCTGTAGCTTATGCCTCTTCAAAGGGGTTTAATGAATACAACTGCATCTAATTGACGGACAGACGCTACCTATGCTCTTTTTTTCTATCATATCTCCCCTTGGTCTTTGCTGCTTTTTCTTTTATATGTCTCTTTATGAATGGAACAGCCTCACTGAATTAATTTAGGTCACAGACCTTTCCCTTTCAGTAGTTTTCTTTCTGCTGTTTTGCTCTCAGAAAGTTAACAAGAGCATGTGTTGACTGTGTTGGGAGGAAACAAAGTATTTTTACCCTAAACATAATACAAATCACCACTTTCTAGAGTCACCATCAAGGTTCATCACACATCTCTGTAACTAAACTGCTCAGAACCTTACATTTATTTTCTGTATCTTGTTCCCTGGATTTGTTCCCAAGTCCTGTTCCTGCTATCAGTTACATCTATGTTTAACTCTGTGTAGCAGTGTAGTCCAAATACTGTCAATGTACGAGATCTTCAACTGCTGAAAAATACCATACCTCCATCTGTGCTGTCTGCTAAACCACTTGAATACCTGTCTCAGTTGCACTACATCCATTTGTAAGTGATTGCAGAGGCTGGCCATTGGTTTGTAAGACTAGTATTTGTCATGAACAGGCTTATTGCGTATGAGATTCACCTCATCCAACCAGATGTCCAAATATCAAACATTCATGTCTGAACCAAGCACTGTAGTCTGCCTTTTCAGTTCATGGAGAGAAATAATTATGTCTAGAAGGTAATTCACCTGACCTATTTTAGACCTGTATTTTAAGATAAGATAAATCACGCTCTAAAGATACCTGTTTCTTTCCATTGACCATAAAAGGAACCTGGGGTTGCTAGCTGAGAGCTGGCATTTATCTTTAAAATATCTATACTAGACTAATCACAGTCTAGCTCTATAACCTGCTTCTCACATTGTGTGTCTTATTCCCTCTCTTAGCACACAGAACATGATAATACACTTTCCATCTTTCAGTTGGCAAGTGTTTTTGCATTACTATCAAGGACAAAATACGTTGTAAAGTCTTGTGCTGGATACACATGTAGGATATCTGAGCACCCCAAAGACAACTTGACATTGGGTTGCCAGATGTTCAGAAACCTTTAACAGCTGAACAGACTCTTCCAGTTTCTCCCAGGCAAGATATTGAGACGGAGTGGAAAAAAACAAATTTTCTCAAGAAATAATGACACACGAGATACGATTCATGCACCCCAATTTATTTATTCAGAACAACAGCATGATCTCACTGCTCTGCCATGACTATTCACATCAATTACAGAAGATCAACATGCCCTTTAACATGCCGGTCACAGGCGGCTCCCAGAGTGGGAAAGAGCCCTCAACACCATGCTGCCCTGGGCAGCAGAGGTGGGTGAATATTTCGGAAGGTACCTCAACAACAGCCACTGACTTGTAGGCTTTACCTCACCCAGATTTAGATGCCTGAGGTGTAGATGTCAACAGCTGAGCTAATAACCTTATGCTATCTTTCTAGTCATTGGAGAGAAACAAATATTTTGAAGCATGGGTCATCTGTCCTGTTCCAGACATCTGCTTTAGGATAAGACGGTTTTCATCGTGGACTCCACAGAATCACAGAATCACACAGTATGGTTGAGGTTGGAAGGGACCTTGGGAGATCATCTAAGTCCAACCAACTTGCTCAAGCAGGGTCACTTAGAGCACGTTGCACAGGTTTGCGTCCAGGCAGGTTTTGAATATCCCCAGAGAAGGAGACTCCACAACCTCTCTGGGCAACCTGCTCCAGTGCTCTGTCACCCTCACAGTGAAGAAGTTTTTTCTCATGTTCAGGTGGAACTTCCTGTGTTTCAGTTTGTGCCCATTGCCTCGCGTCCTGTCGCTGGGCACCACTGAAAAGAGTCTGGCCCCATCCTCTCGACACCCTCCCTTCAGATATTTGTACACATTAATAAGATCTCCTCTCAGCCTTCTCTTCTCCAGGCTAAACAGGCCCAGCTCTCTCAGCCTTTCCTCATAGGGGAGATGCTCCAGTTCCTTAATCATCTTTGTAGCCCTTCGCTGGACTTGCTCCAGTAGTGCCACATCCCTCTTGTCCTGGGGAGCCCAGAACTGGACACAGTACTCCAGATGTGACCTCACCAGGGCTGAGTAGAGGCAGAGGATCGCCTCCCTCAACCTGCTGGCAACACTCTTCCTGATGCACCCCAGGATACCATTGGCCTTCTTGGCCACAAGGGCACATTGCTGCCTCATGCTTAACTTGGTGTCCACCAGCACTCGCAGGTCCTTCTTGGCAGAGCTGCTTTCTAGCAGGTCAACCCCCAACTTGTACTGGTGCATGGGGTTATTCCTCCCTAGGTGCAGGACCCTGCAATTGCCTTTGTTGAACTTCATGAGGTTGAATATATTCACTGAATATATTGATTAGACCTTCATGAAATGGAAATGAATATTAGAGCAACTAGCTCAGGTGGGTGGCAGATGACACCTACACTACCTACCCAGTATTTTTTTCCTCTGAGATGATCCAGTTCTCTCCTCTCACTTTATACTCCTTCCCTGTACTGAAGCAGAAGAAAAAAGAGGTGTGAAAAATGATGCATAAATGCAGCATATTGCTTTTAAATGTCTCTAGAAATAGAATAGGTATGTAGAGTAACATGTAAGTCTCTTGGCTGAATAGAGATGAATGGATTGTTAAAACCTCATTAAATGCAACTGCTTGTAGCAAAGGGAGGGTCAATGACTGATTTACGTTAACAGAGATCTTCTTTCTCCCACTTCAAGTGCACATGCAGCTACCATAAATCTAGACAAGAGACAATTCATATTTTTTGCATCCTTTTTGTCATCTTTGTGTTGATCATTGCTTCCAGTCAGTGTTATTTTATTGGCTCTCTTTAACTGTTTGCAATTGAAATTGCTCTTTTAAAGCTGGAAGTTGGGAAAAATGTGTTTTATTCAATTTTACTTACTCATCTGAAAGGACACAATGATAATAGTATTATACTCTTATAGCCTTATTATACCCTTAATAGTAGTATACCCTTAAGTACTTGTTTTATCAGAGGAATACAAAGGTCTTTACAAAAGAATGTAGGAGTGAAATGACTTGCAGAAGTTCACTCCATGGATTAGCATAAGAACCAGAGACAGAGGTCAGCTCTCCTGCATCTCAGGCCTGCAATTGTTGACCACTCTGTACCTATATGCCCTTAAGTAATATTTAACATCCTGAGATAGTTTTAAGTTGTCTTGTACTTCTCATTTTGAGCTTTTACTCTCAACCAACCTTCACTCATGTCATACCACAGACCTACAAGACATTTTATGACAATCTTCAGCCTGTTCAGGAGCTGAAAAATTAAGGATGTAGATTACACTGGCTAGAGAAACTTCAGGACCATGAAGTGGGTAGGAACTTACATGTAGGATACCAGGGAGGAATTTTGGCAGAGCACAGTAGCCTGTGAAAATATTGAGTAAATTCCACTGAAATTTGCCCAATACCTTTAACACCTTCAGCACTGAAGTTTCTACCTTCTTCCTCAGGAGTTATCAGGCTTGAAAATGAAGCACAGCTCAATTCAGTTGGCTATTTGGGGGTATAGATGGCCACCAGATAAAGGGTAAAGTCAGTGTTACCTGTGGAGTCTACCTTGCGATCAAGACTGGTGGGAAAGGCATCACACTGCTGAAGGGAAAATCCTCTAGATAAAACAGAAAAGTAGGTCATTCAGTGTTCTGAAAGTTTCTGCGATGGTTCCTTTATTATCAGGAGCACCTGCCCACACCTCCATGGGAATTTCCATTAGTCTGAATTCAGCTTTGCAACAGCAAGATGTAAAGGTAAGAGTAAGAAACAGAAAATTTGAAGCACTCAATCACTGTGAAGAGATCTTTGACCAGTGATAGTCTAAGTAAAGGACAAGAGTTCATAGCTGCTCAAAATAAGTAGCATTAACAGAATAGTTGCTGATTTCAATTAGACCGTCCATACATCTGGGCATAATCCAGCCTGCCTTGTATAACCCAAGAAGATAATTCACCTCCTTCTTCACAAGAGAGTATGAATTGCAATGTCTAAAAGAATCAATTCTTCATTAAAGGGCTGTGTTTTTAAACTACATTGAAAGAGCACCTAATCACATATTTAGCGTTAGAGACACTACTTATCATATGCCTATTCATCAAAGCCTTTCTGTTTACATCCCACTAGCCACACATCCCTGCATTGAATTATTTTGCTGAACAGGGACTTGGGTATAAGGAACCTTAGTTCAAACCCTTCTGACTCTCTCTATATGCAGACATCTTTTTAAAATACATAGACATCTTTTTAAAATACATGGGAGTTATTCATTAAAAGAAGATTGTTATTGAGACCAGCTTGTAAAAGTGGTGGGGGTTTTTTGGTTTTTTTTGTTTTTTTAAGCAACTCTAGGGTGTTTTGGGGAAAGTAAATGATTAATCTTCTGAAACCCTCAGGATCAGCTGAGATGAGGACTTTTAAGAGCCACATTCCTGTAGCAGAACATTTAATGCTATATTTAAGCATGATTTTACTAGTAAAGTATATTAATTAGTCCTGAACCTTTTTACCACAGGCCTCTAGACACTGAGAATGGGACAACAGTGTGAATTCTCAGAGCAATAATATTTTCCCATTTCACCATGGGTACTGAAAACCTGCAGCCATATTCTCCACTATTTTTAAACGTTGCAGATCCATGGCCAGAAATGCTAGCTCTAAGACTATATGAGAGCATTTATGCCTTTCCGCTGACTTATGTGAAGATGTTGCAAGCCTGTCTTGTTTAGGCACTCTGATTCTGATGTTTAAGATCTATAAATGCTCCAAATGTTCTATTTTAAGATCAATTCAATTTTTTATGTAAATCAGGGGGCAAGCTGACCTGAACCACAGTTTTTCTCATTATAAACAGACTCGCAGTTTGCAAGCAGCAACCATGAGAGCAGTATTTGGCACCTCTGGGACCCTGCTGGGAGGCTGCTCTTTCCTCAAGCCTGCCCATGGAGCTCTGTGCATGACTGCTTACTAATCCACTTCAGCGAGACTGAGCAGACCAAAAAGCAGGTCTCTGCTGAATCATCTCATCTTGATTGAAACAACCTAGGGAATGCTTAGAGAACTAGACCTGCTAAAAGGGCAAGAAAACCTGCAGAAGTGGAGCTCTGAGATGCCTGATCACACATTCACTGATGGTAGAGGGATCGTAGGGATCCTAATTTAGGCATGCAAAATTGGATATGGAGAGGAGAAAGAAAGGGAAAGGAAGGGAAATCAGTCCATGCCATCTATATCACTACCACATTTCCAAACGGACCTGGCCTCACACTGTTTTATATATATAACATTGAGTATTGAGTAGTGTTCCTAAATGCAGTGTTGCATTTCCTTCCTTCATTTCCTTCCAAGTCTTGAGCTGAAGTATATGTTTTTTAATGTTTTCCAGTTGCCCAATCCTGTTGTCTGGTAATGTCTACAGAAAACTTGTTCCAAAAACCTGTGTTCCGAAACAGAAAGCCAAACAGAGACTATTGCAGCTGTCGAGGAATTAGAGTACTTTAACTGGTGGTGACTTTTAATCCCTACTCACTTATTATGCAGTCACTGTTATTGCTGGTATACAGAACACAGCTACACAGCTTTTATATCCAATACATTATTTTCACTTTCATGCAGGCCTCTAGGAACAGAGTGTGGGAATTTTCCTACTCAGATATTGGATCATTAAATAGATCATAAAATAGAAGCTACTGTAGAACTACTTAAAATGCTTCTGCTGTGTTTCCTTGTGACTGTTAATATGCATATTATGACCGTAATAATTCTTCAGTAGATGAGTTAGCAAAGAGCAGAGGAAAAGATGTGGGAAAGAGAGAAAGATGTGTGTTAAAGTCAAACTGGCTGCTAGTGTTGCACCAGAAAGGGTGTTTGGAACCACAGTGTTCCTAGTGATGCTGCACTGAAACCTCATTTTCTTAAAGGACCAGTTACTTTTGCCTCTGTGCTCTGCAAATTGTGATCAAGTAAGGAATATTCACCAGCATCAATCTCATTAACCATCCAACTTGTCCTCATTAACTCAAGACAGTTTTAGTTGGTGTGCATCCACGTTTTTTCTCCTAGTCCCTGGAATCTGCATCTTCATGCCATTTCTGTCAGCATGGCTTTGATTCCCTCACTCCCCTCCTCTAGCTTCCGCTGTTTTCTTTAATTTCAAAATTTATTGGCTGATGTAGAGAAGGATGAATACTTTTAGACACACTGAGCAGGATGCCCGATTTGCAAGCTAACCTAAATCCTTGTTCCCAACAAACGAGATATCTGGCTGATGGAGAAAGCAAGCCAGCAGCACAGACTGAACTCCTGTCTGGTACCTCTTTATTAGCTCAAAACAGACAGTAGAGTTTTCAGACCTGATAGAGATTCTCAGTATAGACTTTAGGGCTCTTCACTGTTATTGAGTATTGTCCCTGTCACGTTGATGGCCTGAGACCAGAAGAGAACTTGTAAAAGGAACTGAAGGAACTATGTGCCCCAAATCTGGTCCAGATGATCTGATTTACAAACCTCTATTTGTTATTTGTATTACAGTTAGAACTGGGCAAGATTTTTTTGGCAGATAGTAAAACAACTGAAAAATGTGATTGGTAGGAGAAGGATGAGACTTAGACAATTTCTTGATTTGTCTAAAAAAGTGAAGTAAGTGTCAAACACTTGGAAAAAATATTTTGTTTTGACATTCTGCAAGAAAACAATTCTATTTGGTTTTAAAGCCATTATTTGCTCAGAAACACATCTTTAAAAGAGGGTTTAATCCTGCTTTTTTAAGATTCCATTTAAAGCTGAGTGCTTCGTTTTGGATGAAGTCCAACTGCAGCTTCATGGTTTTATATATATTTTGTTTGTTTCACAACAAAGCACACAATAAAACTGTTCCTTCTCTCCACTGCAGACAAGACAGACTAAGGGTTGGGGAAAATATATTGCAATGATTTTAAAGAGATTTAGGACCTAGAGCAGTGAACTAGAATTAACAAATAGAGAACTGTCTGACTAAACGTAACATCTACAGTGTGGACGTCTACTGAAATAGTCACCCTGGCTTCCATGTAGAGTTGGCAGAGAACAAATCACTGCAAAAAATGCTTCCTAGAGACTGGTGTGCCTCTTCCTCAGGTAGACCTAGCGGTAAGCCATCTAATGAAACATGACCAGCAGATGAGGAATATTAAGGTGACTCTCAAGCGTGAGAGCCAGGTTTTTTGTAAGGATACGGTTAAACAAGAATAAAACACAGCCAATAAACACAACAGAGCATCAGGAGGTGGTAAGATTGAGGGTAACTAGCCATTGGCAACTCTGGAAGGCATACGGAGAAACAGAGTTTGTCTTTGCTATCTGATTCCCTCAACAGATGTACCTTGCAAAACTGTACGGGAATCAGGCTCCATCGAGTAGAAATGATACATTTAGGAAAAGAAAAAAAAACAAATCTCCATCATTGATGGAGAAAGTAAATACATTTTACAGGAAATCTTTCATCTTTCCCCATGCAAGACTGTGCAATCGTGAACTGAACTGTTTTTACAAGGCATTTGTTATGGTTCATTGTGAGTTTAAAGACAAAACTTTGATTCTCTGAGGTATAAATGTATTTTCAGGAACTGTTTGCTTGCTGATGTTTTATGGTCTAAATATGTTAGAATGATTCAGACTTAAGATATTAGTTTCGACAGACAGTAACTTTTAGTAACATTTAGTATTTCTTTGACTCTGGTGAAAGCTGGCTCTTCAATACCAGAGATGTAGAAATGGATTCACATTTAATAATTGATGGTAATTTCTAATAATTAAATATTAACTGTATTTTCTGAGCAGTGTGTATATTATTGAATGCTATACATATTTATCTCAAAGTATTAAAATGTATTAGCTTCCATTTTCCTAGATTAATTTAATCTGTTCTTTCAGGGGTCTTGTCAATGTTGTAATAACATGACAAATTAATGCATTTCTTTGCTAATGTGTGTTTCATATCAGAAATTATTTAAAACAGAAAGAAGCTAGTGGATAAGCTTTCCAAGTTTCTCCATCACATCTAGATACATTTCTTCCATCATGGCTGATATTTCAAAGCTGTCTGGTCCAGCCAAGAATCCATCTCCCACTCAAAAACAGCAAAGGTAACATCATCCTCACCTTTAAACATTTGAAAATTGCATTTCCACTGTATCTTAACTGACATTTTCCTGATTGAATATCCCTCTGCTTGGTCAATTAATAATCATTTACATAATTTTCATTTTTAGACCCTTTTCTGCATATGTCTATTTTGCAGGTCACGCTACTTCACAGAAAATTCCCCTGAATTTCCATTGGACACTGTCCCCCCCATTACCAAGACAGCATCTCTTTTTGGTGATAGAGTAGTGAAGGGGTGTTTTCTCCTCGTCTGACAGCAGTCCCTCTACCCTCGAGATCCTTATCCTGGTGAAAGCCAAATGAAGCTCAGGAGATGAGACACTCAGGAGCAAATCACTTTATTATCCCTTTATGGACAATATACAACTATGAAACATAGTTACTGAAGCCCTGTACATAATTAATTAGACCCTAAACTAAACATCTAAGATAGAGCAGGTGAACTGTGCCATAAAAGTACCGATTTCTTTCTCCTAAGTATAAAGTGAGTTTGCACTGACTGGCCAACCTACAGACATCCCTACGATAGACCTCTCAAATCAGGCGAGACTCCCAGCCAGATAGTGTAAGGATGGTCAGTACCAGAGTAGGGCTCAGCTGCTCACACAGTATTTGAGATAAAATACTGTACCCCACTTGGCCTCCAGGTGCCAGCCCAGAAGTGGATGGATCTTCTGAAGCTCCTGCATCACGTCTCCCATGCAGATGCCTCAGATACCGTAGGGCACGTAAAGCAGCACCAGACATCTATGCTGAGCTGCATAAATACCTGCCTTTTCAAGTCCACTATCAGACAGATCTTAATGGACCTAGAAGGAAAAGTAGGAATAACTGTTTCTGGGCTGCCTCCCTCAGAATATTACCTTTAGAAAGCCCTCTCAGCTTTGACCATTCTTCTCAACAAAACCATTCACAGGTCTTTTTCTCTCCACTTGGGAGAGGAAGGCAGGGAGAGGAGGGCAGGGAGAAGAGCACTTTTCAAAAAGGGCTGCTTTGTCCCAAATATTTTCTTGACATAATTTGTACAATCTCTCAATGAAAGATATTTTTTCCCCTTTGAGTACTGTCAGCCATGGAAATTACACTATGTAATAGAACTGACTTTACCGAAATTACTGATAGAATGCTGCTCTAAAGAACAGTTGGGTTTTGCATCTTTTATATTAGAAAAACTTACGGTTGCAGTCATTGAATAGTGTAGGTAATAAACAATGGAAAATAGAAAGTCAGCAATGTGAGCAGAATATTTAATATCTGAAAAAGGAAAGTGATCTATTCTAAAGAATTCCTTTTTTTTTTTCTCTTGCTGTGCCTGATTCTATTTGCATTTCAATTACTGCTATTATTCTAGCATGTTATATTCCTAGATCAAGGGGATTTAGTGAATTGTATTTGCCCAGTAAGTGTCTTGACAGTTATGTGTATTTCACCCGAACAAAAATAATATTGGACAAAGGCACAAGGAAAGATTCCCATATGCATGCATACTATCTCTCATCACCTTATATGTCATGGGCCCAATCTTATTCCATTTACTCTGGAGTAAATTTGTTATGATGTGTGAAGCTGTTCTGGTTCCACTTTGCTTCACAATTGATCAGGATTTTATGTCTCATGGCTCCATGCCTCTTGTCTGAATGTTGTAGGGGAAAAGTAGTTTTAAAAATGAGCTTAACAGCTGCACAAAGCTGAGGAAAGTCACAAGTTACGATGCAACACTTTATATTCAATTGAATTCATGCACAAGATGTGTGTGAGAGATGAAAATTTTCCATATTTTGTTGAAAAATAGGATTTCTTCCCTTGTTTTTATTTTATACCCCAACCTTTTGTTTTCAGCAGCTGAGAATCACCAAGTTTTTACTGTAAAGCAAAAAGACTCTGAAAAACGACACCACAGAGCCACAAGAAGGAATTTTCCTCAAAAACAATTGGAATGCTTTTGCTGAAATGCCATTTCTGATATTTTAAATTCACTCCACTATGCAACCTTTCCAAGCTGATTTGCAGAAAATAATGATTCCAGCAAAACCTGAAACCAGGAGAAAGGCATGTGATTTGGTGGATCTTAATGGAGGGTTCTTTGAAACATTTAGGGAAACAGAAATAACTGAGCAAGAGTTTTCCTGTGTAGTCAACAGAAAAGGCCAGCTGCCGTCAGAACCTCCTGCAAGCTTTCTGAGGTCCTCAAATTTCCAAACACACACTGCAAATTCAAGGCTGCTGTGGCATCACTGCTTACATTTGTGCATACAAGCAAGAATTTCTACCTGTCCCAATAGTATGCTTTCATATGGAAATAGCTGTTGATGGTTGTCAGCACAGCTTTCCTCCAGTACACACAGGAAATACCTTACAAATGTGCACTAAATGACTGGATTTTGTCTCTCTACCTTTTTTCATCAGGCAGAAAACTCTGATAGAAGCCAGTCAGCAGTAGGTACATCAGTTTGATTAGTCTTATCAAATTTGTCCTTGTATTTGAGAGCACAGGGTATTTTCTTCATCAGAGCCCAGCAATCTGTCTGCAGAAGTTGCTGCTGACACAACAGCAAACCCATCATGATGACAAGCAAGCCAAAGTTCAGAGAACTAGCTGTCAAATATAGTCATCACACTCGCACTAGTTTGCTTCCAGGATGAGGAAGTCATCTGAAATGGCACCTACATATTTGTGGATCGTTATTCCCAAGATGCAAGTCAGTTATCCAGGAAGAGTCGCACAGCTCCAATTACAAAGACATCTACCTGAGCTTCCTTCTACTCATAGCAAATTAAAAAAAAAAAAAAAAAAAGTGTTTCAGCACTGTATGTGGTATTTGTAGATAAGAGGGGTAATAAAAAAAAATGTCCATATGGATGGATGCATCTCCTCTTTGAGCATTACAAAGCTAATTTAAACTGAACAAAAGTAGAACTAAATTGTATGCTGGATTAAGAAATCGGGTGTTGGAATTCTCAGGAATTATAATTTACCCTTGCAGATGCCCATCAGGAGTTCTGATCTTAACCCAAAGATGTGTCCCCTCCCTCTGAATATCTACAAGCTAAGCATTTACTCAGATCTGTTTTTCTAAATTTCCTTTATAATCAGAGGTAGTGGCATTTTCAGAAACAAATTTCCATCCTCCCAACAAACGTATCCTGAACAGGTAAAAATCACCTTTCAGAGGTACCTAACTCTCTTCTGTATACAGAAAGCTGAGACAGATAATTTGTACTAACCACCTGGCTTTTATATGACTCTTTGTTGTTGGCTAATACATTCATACAAAACTTGTCACAAATCTGGATTAAAGTCATAACATTTCCACTCTCCCAAGGGAGAATCTGTTTTACAGCATTATCTAGACCTCCTGACATACTGTGTTATCATCCACCGTCCAGAGTTTATACAATAACTGCTGAAAATGTTAGCATTTTATATAATACCGTACCAGCGATGACTGGATAGTCTGGTTACTGTTTTTCTCAGAAGCTCCTCTTGGCAGAGAAAACCACATAGGATTAAAATTAGAAATGAGAGAATAATTAGTAAGAATGATTATTTATTGAAATGAATCACAAAGGAATTTGTGGATTTTGTTTCTCTTGGAGACTTATGCCTTCACTTGAAATTCCGTAGAATTTATGTTGTAGTTACACTCTTATCAGCTGGCCCAGCAGAAGAGAAACTGTGGGATTCTCTTTTCTGTGTTATCCAGAGGACTAGACGTTTCAATATCTTTTTCTAATCTCACATGTGATGACACTGTAAATTCATGGATAAAGGAATCACACTCCCTCTTCCAATACATAGAGAAAGCTATAGGAGAATTTTGCAATGAGTACACTAAATATAGTATAATATCTGTTAGAAGGGATACCGATAAAACCCCTGCTAGAAGCTACAGGAATAACTTCAGATGGCTTAATTTTCAAAGAACTGAGCAGCTGAAAAACTCCTACAAACCACACTGAATTTAAAGGGAGCTTAAGATAATTAGCTTGACCTACGTAGGAGAGGTGGATTCCACACTTTCTTTCCATCATGATCCTTCTATTTTTCACTCATTTCACCCTGGTTTCATTGCTGAGATCAGCTGCTCCTTCCAACATGCAAGTGCACCCAAACCAAACTTAGAGTCAGGACCCAAACTTTTCAGACTTCTTCTACTCCATGTAGAAAGTAGCACCTTAAAAGAAAAATGCACTAAGCGTGTTACAGACACTGATGCCTCTTCTTGGAAGTGCTAGCATCCTCACCTTGCTCCACCTTGGCCCTGAGGTTGACTCCATACTGTAGTGTCTTGTCTCCTCGGTGAGGGCTCCAGCCCACAGGCAATCACACAAAAAGCAGAACAGCATTGAGAGAGTCACCTTGGCCCTGTTCCTCCTCTCTGTCATCCATCTGCGGGTCATTCCCGTGGCCGAGCATACCGGACCGATTTGCCCTCGTATCGTGCTCCGTTTGGATGTGCCACTGGCTCCTCGCCTGGCCAACCAGCAGCTTTCCTTGGACAGTGTTGAAAAGTCTGCTCTGCATCCTGGCCAGTGAGGACTGGTCTTCAGGAACGTTTTGGGGTCAGTATTTTTTATCTTTTATTAATATCTTGGTTTCTCACTAGTGCATGGAAATTGAGTACTTTGTATCCAGTATTCTAATGAAGCGTGGCAGAAATTTATCTGATAAAATGGCTTTTTTGTTATTGTTTTTCCCAGACCTATTCTTCTATGTGCAGGAGTCTTAAATGGTTCATCCACTCCACTGTTACGGTTTCAGTGGCTGTTTTTCTCAGTGTTTTACCTTCTGCCGAGGAGGATTCTTTTTGCAGCTTGTCAGAGACAGTGAGATTGCATGATTAAATAAGATGAGAAATTCATTCTTCCTTCTCAAATTTTTCCAGGAGTGACGGTTCTGAATATACTATCTCAATGTGCTCACAACCAGGATCCATGTACTTACTTTTGGCTTCCTGTATTTAGGTTATTGGATACAAACTTTTCTAATATAACTAGGAGGGAAGGGAGAAAAGGAGGACTACTCTTTGAATAAAAATAATGATAAAAAAAACATCACTAGAGAGATTTTCTGTGAGTTTGCCTCACAGAAAATAAATATTTAGTGGTCAGTAAAACACAGATAAGCTTTTGCCTGAAATCTGGTTTTCTCTGGCATTCCTTTACCATGTGTTCTTAAAGGCAGTGAGTTCAAAATGACAAGTCTCCTGAAACATGAAGCTCTTAATGGGCATCAAAAATGTCAAATCACGCTGGCCCACCTCCTGTCTCTCTCAGTCAGAAGTCTCTGAGTTGCATTTCATTTCATTTCATTACAGTCCAAGAGGACCATCTCAGGGCAGTTCAACAGCTCCTCCTGTCCCTTTGTTGTGTAGTCTGCTGGCAAAAAGTCTTCACTGAAAAGAGGTCTCTGCACCAATTTTCATTTATCACACTGATAGGAAAGCAAGCACCGAACTTGCTGAAATTCAGATAATGTTATTTTACGCCAGTGAAGGGGTCAGGAGGAAGTCTGAGTTCACTTTCAGTGAGGCTATTTGCAAAGGCCAGAGACAATTATCTTTTATAAGTTTGTGTCCTATAAGCTCCATTTCTCCTCCACCATCTTGGCTTTCTTGTGAGCATTAAAAGTCATAGTTTTCAATCCTTGCAAAATGTGCCCCAGGTCATTAAGATAAGTCAGTGAAATAATTTGTCCTTGGCAGCTACACTTCAGCTATAGAGAAACCATCACTCAGAGCTAACATCCAAGAGGTAATGATGTACTTCTGAATGGAAAAGACAAAGTGAGATAGGTCGATTCCCCTTGTGTGAGAGCCATCTTACATATGGAGTGCTTGAATGACTGCTGCCTACGTCCCTGAGGAAAACTGAAAACGAGCATGAGTAACAAGTGCTGGAAAGAGTCAGTATAATTTTTTTTTCATTACAGTTGTGGAAATTTAATTCTTGGGCATGAGAAAGTGATTTAATTTAGCATTCTGTAATGATCAATGTATTTTCTGGGAATTTTCTAGGAGTCTACATGGAAAGCTTCATTAAATGCCAAAGCTTTGGCAAAGACTCATCAAACACAGAACTGAGCATGGCAAAAAGATATGTGTTTTCTGGTTAAAAGCACCATGGAAAGATTTCAGATCCATCAGGAATGGAAGGACGACAAACTAATAAGTTCGTTTTTTCACTCAAGGTTTGCCTTAGATTTAACATTCAATTGGTCAGATCAGGGACTTTCCCGGAGCATGTCCTAGCTATTCTTAGTTTCTTTCTCCAGAAATCAAGAGCAAAGAAACTGAGAACACTGATGTCTGTCCTGGTATTACTTAAATATGAGAAAGTCAGTTCATCAAATTAGATAAAGCTAAAATGAATCAAACTGTTAAATATTTGGAATATGTTCTTCCAACAGCTCGGTGATCTTTGTTGCTTGGAGTAGGACTAATTGCTCCATTTTTTCACTCCTGCCATGCTTCCCTGTTCTGTTCCTGCAGAACAGATTCCTTTCGTCTTCCTTTTATTTTTTTCTTCATAGCAATGCTTAGTTTGACTGTCATCCACGGTGGTATGTGCAACTCCCATAACGAATTGTAAAATAAATAAATAAATGAATCCAAATGCATTTAGAGCAGTAGATCAAAGGAAGTGCAGGGTCATCTGGAAACCAACATGTGTGGCACCAAAGGAAACTAAGACAAAGGCAGAGAAAAATTTCTGAATGCAAACTCCTCTGCTTGAACAGCTACACAGGAGGGCAGATGCAGGAGTGATTAAAAACGGTCCAGTTGGCAGGGAGTGACTGCCAGAGGAATCGAGAAGAGAGGAGACCTTGTCAGAGGGATGCTGGGTGAGACAGAATCCATGAGGTTGAAAGGAAAGTATTCTGCCTGGAGTGCATCAGAGCTCAAGTATTTGTGCATAAAACAGTGAGTATTTGTTCTCTGTGCATGCAGGTTGCTGCAGACCCAGTAAATATGATATTCCAGGAAGTATTTGAATCCAAGCACATGGGCTCCGTACCAATTTTTCATGCCCATGCAGTGAATCCAGCTCTTTCCCCTGTTCTTCAAAGCAGTAGCATTTTTTACCTTATTTCACAATGCCTGTGGATCGAGTAGAGGAGACAGCCGGAGTGTGAGTCATAGATTAAAACACCTATTTGTAGGGTCCACATGTGAACTAATGGTATAAATTCCCATTAGTCAATGGAGATTTAGGGGTCAGTTCTGTTGCACAAATACAGGCACCAAGAACCATTTGAGATGAGACCATTAAAGGTATCTGCAGGGGGGTGGCAGATATGGGGTCAGACCTATGAGAGACATTTGTTCTTTGAAAGTAGCAGCTGAGGACAAGGATTTATACCGACCCGAGGGCATCTACTATGGCACTTGTGTATGATACCTTTGTGTGGACAGCCAAATCAGGATGGTTACTGTCGGGTGACCTACTGAGTGCTTAAACATTCAGCTAACATCTAGGCATTCAACTCTAGGTGACTTTTTGTGTAGGCAGAACCACCTGCTGAGGGATCTTTCATATTGCCTTATGGCAAAGACAACATGTCCCCAAAATCTGAGCATAAGGAACTATTTTCATTATCTTTGATTCTGACATCTCCTGCTAGTGCCAAAAGCTGTATTCAGCTCCTACAAAGCAAAATCAAAGTTTTAGAAAGCGGTAGCCTGTTAGCAGAGTGGTGGGCACCTGCGAGACTAGCAGAGTAGGTTGAATGAATATTCTTCTCCCAGTAGAGTTGAGCTCCTGTATACATTTGCTCACAACACAGAGATACAAAGTCATTTGTGTTGTTAAACTGAGACTTCATCTCAAGTGTCACTACTTTACTAATCAGCAGAAGTCTCTTGATATTTGAGTTGGGCCATCAGTCAGTCATTTTGACTGACATGCAGCGTTCAGCAGTCCAGGTGAAGACTGAACAAAAAGATTTTTCAACTTGTTTCCATTGGATCAGTAAAGAGAAATAGTTTTAGGCTAAAGTGTGAGACCTTGAGCCTGAAAGATACTCTGCAAAGGCATTGACCACCAGCTCTTCCTTCCCCACCTGCACTAAAGTCAATAGGACTGATTCTTGTGAAAGAGCTTGCAAAGTCTGTGTTATAGACTATATTTATTATGCTTTTCCTTGACTTCAGAACTGATGTATGGTATCTCAGAGAGAGACATCTCAGGGAACTCTTTTGAGTTCTCTGACATGAACCCATCTAGCTTTCTGTTTAGGAACTACTGAGGTAGATTAGTTTTTTCTCATACTTCTTATATTTACTGTCCTAGCCTAAATATTTCTCACGCACTCTTATCACAATACTCAGAACTGAAAATGTTGTAAAGACTCCTTAGACCAGAGGTGTATCATTTATCATGGTCTTCCAGACTACTTGTCATCTTTGGACCTTGTATGGGGATGTTTGGTCTCCAAGACAGATGACTACTGTAGTGCTTGTATTTAGATGAGCATTCAAGTGCTAGCATCACTTATCTAAGACATAATTGCAGCAATTTATGTGTTTCCATAGCACCTGCTTTATTTCAACCATGAAACTTCTAACATAGAAACTTCAAAATCGTGACATCGAGGCTGGCCACAGAAGTGAGGTAAAATTTATCTAAAATATTAACGAACATTTTAACACAATCAGAACCCTACCAATACACAAGTGCTATCTCTTTTCCTGATAGCCCAAGGTAAGGGATAGACCCCAGTCCCAAAGAAAAGTTTCAATTCAACCTCAGTGCCAAGTGCCTGTTCCTCAAACATATCCAGGCACAACACAACCAGTGAGACCACTGGATATTCATTCCTATATGTTCCATGGTGTGGAGAGAAGGAGGAAACTGCATGGCTTTGAGTAACCTCCTGTCCCACCAATGCTTTGGCCTGTGCTAACCCTCTATCAGACAATGTCTGGGCATGGTTGAGGAGCAAGCACGCACCAAGAACCATTCCCAACAGGCTGTTGCAGAGGAGAAAGGGGAAAAAGATTTGAAGCAGATGGATGCAACATTCCAGTGTCATTTCATCCTAGGGCACAGAGCAATCCCTGTGTCAGGGCCAAGAGCTCACCACCCCTGTCCTGGGAGTACGGCTGGCTGGGCACAAGGCCAGCTCTCTGATAAGAGAGAGCTGTTTGAGAAACCTCAGCCAGCTTTGGACCTCTTCAAGAAGAAGCTGGAAGAAGCCTTGACATATTCTCCCCACAGCACCTCCTTAGCTGTGCTAAGAATCCTCCCCTTTCTCTCTGGAGCAGCTTTTAAGGTGCTATATAGAAAGACACAGATGGAGAGAGCAAAATTCATATTTAGTCCAACAATTGGGATCATCCAGTTTAGGTATTAGCTTTCAAAGACTGGCCAAAATAGGGTGAGGCAAGTGCCTTAACTGAGATCATACAAACCATCCGGTATCACCTCTTGGCGTCCAAGGCCTGCACATTACAGTTATGGAAAGAAAGGTGGAACAGATTATGAGACATTCATGTGGTTTTATTCAGGGCAAGGTTTAGCTCACCTCAGCTATCTAGCAATTAGATTTCTATTATATCTTAAACTATTTAGGCTGCCCTGCAGAAACATATGTATTTCCTCAAAGGGAATCATTACAGCGTAGGCAGGTGTTGAGAACATGCAGATACTCTGTCCTGGCTGATAAGGGGGACTAGACAGTTTAAGTGAGACGTGATGAAATTCACCTTTGCGATTTCATCCTTTTCCATGGCAGCCAAAGGGCCATTTGCTGTTAGATCACAATTTTTATTGTTTTAAAAATCTTAGCTTTTTTTTTTGCCTTTATGACTGTACTAACACCTTTGGGGTTTGTTCTGCTTGTCTTTCTTCCCTAGGATCTTAATCGTATTTCTTTTTGTTTCCTTGCTTGCGTCTGTGAGTAAAATAACAGGTTTCTTCTTTATATGGCAAATAATTGCGGAAAACGTAGAAGAAAATGCCAGCTGTAGAAAACCCTAGTTCTGCAACAGTCACTCAGTCAATGCATCCCTTCTATTATTCCTCAAATGAACGCGGATAACATTTTGCAAAAGACGGAGCACAGTACCTGCTAGCAGGCTTCTTTTTGCTAGGATCCAAGAAAACAGTTTTGAAAGCAAAGTAACAAAAAGAAAGGAGTCCTTTTAAACAGATGCTGTGATAAACATGGCTTTTGTTCAGCTTGGAACCCACAGGGCTTAATCCAAACAGTCACACAGTGATTGTCAACATAAGCCTGGCTGAGCAAACAGCATTGTAACAGTGGTTTTCTTCTTCTTTTTTTTTTTATTCGCAGAAATGGCTGCGTGTGTATGAGTCTGTGCATGTGTGAGAGAAAGGCTTTCCCTTCTCTCCTTGTCTTGAAGTGTTATCTTTTCCAGCAGTTAAAAACAACTTACAGGAACTGTACTATTTTTAGTTCAGTATTTTGAAGCGTGTAACAAACTGGAGAATGTTAACTCTTAAAGGAGTAGAAGAGGAATTTTTTTTTTTCACTTGTATGTTTGTTTTACCATGGGTGGGGCTGGGTTGACCATTTATTATTACAACTGCTTGACACTTCCCTTTATAAGACCCAGTTTTCATAGCTTATAGCTTTGCCAAACTAACCATTAGGGCCTGAAACTGTCCAAGCCAGGTTTCTGGCTCATGCTGATTTCTCTCTTTTTTAATTTTAGATATAGACAAAACATTTAATCCACCTCCGAGAACAACAGTAAGAGAAAATTAGTTGCTTTGCTCATGTTAAAAAAATTCGAATAGTCTTCTGCCTTTGCTTTTTGACCCTCTGCTGCTGGGAAAAAAAAAAAAAAAAAGGTATTGAAAACTGGCAGAGGGCGTAGAAGGAGAAAAGGGTGACTTTTATATCAGACACATGCTTTTTGTCCTTCTTTTGAAAAGCATTCCAGTTTAAGCAACATAAAAAGCTCTGAAAAATCACCAGCTGCACAGGGACAGTTGAAAGTATTTAACAATCCACTTAGACCCCTTAAATACTACAGCAGGGGAACTGATGGCCCTAAATTCAGGGGGTTAATTCCATGAAAACTCACCTGAACTGGCTTAGCATCTAAGGTGGTCTGGACACTAGAGGAGGAGTCTGGTCTTCTCCAGTTTCAGCTCTCTCAATGCTGTTCTGCTTTTTTGTGTGATTGCCCGTGGGCTGGAGCCCTCACCAAGGAGATGAGACACCTCAGTACAGGGTTGACCTCAGTCTGCGGGATTCAAACCCACATCCCAGGCTTTCGGAACAGCCGTAGATGAGCACGTGCCCCAGCCCTGCTGAATGCTGCTGTGCAGCCAGCCATGAGCAGATCAAGGGATGGAAGAGACCAGTCAGGAGCAAGCTTCAGCCTCTGTCCTGGTGATTAGGCCCTTCAACTAGGAGGCAGTTGTAGAGCTGCGGTTCCTGCAGTCTTCGTTATTTGTGGTTTTTACCCAGCGACTGTCTCAGGCAATGGTAATACATAAGCAATCCTTACACAAAACAGGGGTCTCGGCTCTTTGGTAGAAGAGACATTTTGTTTTCTGAGCTCCACTTTCAAAGAGGCACCAACTCCTGTTGGAAGAGAGATCAATAGTCATGATAGACACAAAATGAGGGTTTGTTTGCCCTTGATGTAGGTATCTTTTAAGAGCCTAGACTCCCAGCATTGTCTCTGGAAAGAGTAGGTGCTTGCAGACATTGATTTAGAGCATGAAAATAATTCAGGTTCTGTGATCTGTCCTCTGGAAGAACGTATAATGCCTCTTGAATTAGAGGTATTGCCATTAGTTGCCCAAATTAGACAGCATGAACATTCCCCAGAGTCTCAGCTTCTCTCCAACTTCTGTCTCCAGCCCTGGGGTGGCCTAGCCCCATCATGAACCCAGCCAAGGAGCCAAAAACTGTCAGTGCAGAATGTACAGTGTTGGACCACACCTCTCTGCAGCGGTATGCTGGGGACAACCGTCTTTTGTCTGGTTAGACGTAAGTCATTTGAGCAGCACGTTGTTAACATCACTTTCCAACACAGGGGTGTTTCTTCTCTATCTCTTGCTGTCAGTTCCTGACCTGACCTCAATTGGCTTATGAAAGCTGAAAGATGTTTATCTGTCTTCTCAAAATGAGAATGTATTTTTCTTGAAAGCAGACCACGCTTTTCTCTCTGTTTTGGTCAGAGGTCCATACCCTGACATTAAACTGTCCATAACCTAACAGCTGTCTGAGATGGCAGAGCTCACATGCTGCGACTCAAGAATATCTTACCACAGCTAGGTTAAGGAGAGGATAGTCAGAGTTTTAGTACAGTTCATTGCCAAAAAAATACATGCACATAAGCCTGGACTTTCCTGAAAAACTTTATTTTTCAGAGGTAATCTTATATCTCTAGCTGAAAATTTACAGAAGGGTTATTATATATTTTGTTCGAAACAAAGCATCAGTTTTTCTACCATTCGGGGTTCTTTTAAAAAGCCTTGCTTATGCTGTTATTATAATGATATATACGTATGACAAGTAGCATTTTAATACTGTTCAGTAGGAACTTCCAAAGAACTCATTACCAAAAAAGAAGTAGAGGAAGAACAGCAAGATTTTAAATTTTTAAATATGCTGTCTTTTAGAAAAAAAAAAAAAAAGATGGTCTTATGGTTAATTTGTGACTTGGGCTTAAATAATTAAAACACATTTATACAGTGACTTTCTAAAGTGACAAAACAGATTCATTTTAGCACTCTTCATGCTCCTTGACATTAGGGCTTATCTACTGTCTCTATTCAGCAGAGACAGAGGCTCCTGCAGGTGAGTCAGAGTTAGATGAGTGTCTATTCAGATTTGCTCTCTGAAGGACCCTCTCTTTCTCCTGCACAGACCACGCAGCTTAGCCATCTGCCTTGGGCTGCAAAGAGCTGGGGTGAATATTGCTAGCTGTCACCATGCAGGAGGACTAGGTTATTGTGCAAGAGAAAAAAGAATGATCGTAAAACACTGAGAGCTAGAAAAAAAGATGGCAGGCAAGCTGCAAAGCCGTGCACATTGGATAGGGCTCATATCCTCGCGTTGGAGCCATTTAAAATGCTCATATTTAATGTAAGCTGGCTGTCTAGGTGCACTGCACAGTCAACAGAGAGATAGGACCTCTAAAGGGGGATTCATCTCTCCTGTTATAGACATTTATATAAGACTGAGGTAAATAGTCTTGATTACATCAGCACAAGGAATGATCAAGGATCGGGGCTCAGGCTTGAATAGTGCCCCAAAACCATCCATGTCGCTAATGTGCTGGAAGAGCCCCAGTACAGTTTTGACCCTTGTCTGCTCACCTGCTCCAACATAGCTTAGGGGAGATCCAGGGCCAACATGCAGTAGGAGCGAGGTCAGTGAATTTTGGGAGGAAGCTAGGCAGATGCAAACGGTACTGTTTCAGCTTCTCTCAGTTACCTCGAAATGGCACTGCTCCTTTTCATTTACTTGTACAGAACAGCTGTTGTGAATATGGCAATGAAAGAATAATAAACTCTAAGTTTATTTGAGTCCCAGGATTATTCATTAACCCACATTACCGGTTCTTTTCCACCTCCTTATAGTTATAGTGGCTTGGTAGCAATGTGAGGAAGCAATAAATTATGCTAAAATTACTTAATAATTATCAATAATTAATCAAACTAACAAGCTATTTTTCCAAGCTCCACTGGACAAGCATTTAATCCCTGATGGCCTCATTCTTCTTTAAACTGGAAATAGAATTCCTTTCTACAACATACTTCCTTTCTGACTTCTGTAAACAGTCATTTTTTCAGAGCAGAGGCAGGCAGCGCCTGGCACAATAGGGACGTGGAGGTCAGTTTGCTTTTCTAACTACTGCTGCAGTATAGATAAATATGCAAAGCTGGACTAAAAATTTTCCAGATGGGGCAGATTTATCCTTTATTATTCCATTTGCCTCATTGACTTGTTAAACCTTGTACCAGAAATGCAAACTATAAGAAGATTCACACTTTAACATAGCATAGGGAAGTTCTTGATCCTCACAAGCATGCAAGTTTAAGAAGACCCCTGGCAGGAAATTAGTAGCCTAAGTATGTTCTGGCTGAATGATTGGACAAAAGCTCAGAAAACAGTCATGTCTGGTTACACCTGTGGTAGTACATTATGGATACAACTCTTCTAGTAAATGAAGTAGGACCAAGGCTCATTTTCTGGTTCTTAGGCCACCATCATGCAGAAGCTTGTATCAGGTCAGCTGAGTCATGTTCTCCAGTAAAGTCAGTCAGTCTGGACAGCTCACAACAAAGTGGTGGGATACCAAGATAAAGTATTACAGATCCCAGGTATTTTGATCCATTAATATGTAATTCAAACAGGTCTTGCTTTTTATCCATAAAAAAAAAAAAAAAAAAGATAAAATTAATGGCAAATGTTTTGCAAGCATATCCTGGTATACAGGTATCACAAAAGTGCCTTACCTAAGTGTTCAGACATAGCAGCTGAGGGCTTTGATGAAGAACAGAATTCTCAGCAGCTCCAGGCTGATGCTAGATTTTATGCCAAGCAAAGGCAAAACTGCAAAGCTTGCACTTCCCAAAGTCTGAAAGAAGGTATGGCACACAAGTCAGAGGCAGAAAGAAATGAATAAAATGGAGCATGCCTGCACCTCTTGCCATATTTCAAGCAGGCCCAGGTTTCTCTTTAAAGATATAAACTCTACTTCAGGCATAAGTGAGTGAGTGCAGTCTGCTCTAGATCAAAAGAGATGACTGGGATGATCTTAGTATCAACAAATCTTTTAAATAAATGAAGCTTTCTTTGAGGAACTTTTGCAGCTCTCTCTGTCTCTCTCTGTCTGTATATATAATGGCTAGTTATAGGTCCAGCCAGTTAGTGCCTATTCCATATGTTAGATTTCCTATGCTGATGTTTAAAACTATATGTTTTAAAAATACATTATGGCACTTCTAACAATGCCCCTAGGAGACTTAACAAGTCATCGTGTTAGGAAGTTGGTGGTCATTCTTTTGCCCTTCTTATAGTCACACTGTGCTTCCCTTGACTACAATACTGCAGTTGTTATGTTGTGTGGAAGGTATCTTTTCTTGTCTAGTTTTGAAAGCTAAGCAGTCCTGGATGTACCTTGCTTCTGCAGGAAAGACTACAGGGAATGCAAGACTCAAGAAGCACAGCTGCATTAATCTCCCCTAACTTTAGATATTTAAATTTAAGCTAGTTACAGATGTTCTTTCTATGGTCAAGCCACTGCAAAAAGAGATTGGCCTGTCTGCTAACTTCTGTCTACTGACAGTCAAGGGCACCTTTGGTGACTACTTAGATTTAGATATGCAATTGTTAGATACCTGAGTTAAGGTAATAAGTGCCACCTGCAGTGAACTGTAGATCCCAGAAAGTGGCCGAGTTTGAAAAATGGCTTTTTATAATTACTGGACTGAGAAAAAATGAGGAGAGGAGAAAGAAGAAGTGTACTGTCCTACAGCTTCTAGATAAAATCCTTCTTCCCTCTTGCCTGGACTTACCCCTTATTCTTGATGTTTCCATTTTTCCAAACAATTTCAAACCTTTTTGTATCTTCTGTTTTCTTTCAACTAAGTTATGACTGTGCAGCTTGAGAAAACAGGCATAAATACAAGTCTCTGAATTTCTGAGATGTGTTTCTATCTGAAATACATGAGGTCAAAACTTTACTTTTTTTCATGCACTTCATGAAAACCACTTCATGTACTTAAGGAAGTCCACCATTTTAGCACAAGCTCCTCTAGACAAGAGCACGATCTTTTAAAGAACGTTATCCACTTCGCTATTCAGGAAGATGACACAGTTTTTCACAGGATCAGAACTGGACATGAAGGACAAACAGCACAGTAAATTCACCTTGCCAAGTGTCTTCCAAGGGAGTAGCTCGGAAGAAAATTTGGAGGAGATTTTTTTTTTTTTCTCCTTAAGCGTAAATGATCAAGAAATGTAAATGATCAGGAAAGTCTAGAACTGTTTAAGAAGTGAAAGAAGTAGAAAGAGAAATTATGCAGTTGCTATTTTTTCTACTGATTTCATTTTCCCAGGACTGTAACCGTATGAGAGATGGAAATGGAGATAAGAAGAGAGTCAGGAGGTACCCAGGACCTTGTACAACGAGTTACGAATCTTGTCTTAAGATGACTTGCAACTAGAGGTATACCCAAGACAGACAAGCTGTATCATTTTTCCTGAGTTTTGCATGGAGGCTAAGGAGATGGTTCAAATCGAGATGCTCAGAAGGAAAGTACAGACAGAAAACAAGTTCTGTGGCAAAAACAAATGTACTTGACTTCATACAGAAGTGGTTGTTGTCTGGTTTGAGAATCACTGTAGCACGGCAGTGTGTTAATGGAACGTGGACACCAGATGAGTCAATGCTGAATTTTTTATTTTACATAAATTACCAAATGGGGGAGAACAAAGGCAGGCATGATATATCTGCTTTTTTTCCAATGTAAACATAAAATTATGTCACCCAAAGGGAGAACTTAAGGGAGAATTTAAAAAAAATAGGCTCAATTTAGATGTAATTGAGCCTTTTTATGAATTTTAAAGAAATCAACTTTTACCACTTGCTCATAGAAAACTCAGAGACCATAAACAGCTGTTGCTTTCTTTATAATGTGCTGAGAGGCATCTGCTTTCTCTGGGTGGCATCCTTATTGCATTTTACATGCTATTAAGCATACAAAAGGCTGTGCATTTCAAATGATTAAGAAATGATATTTAAAAGTTAGCACATTTATTTTTAAAATAGAAGTGAGATCTTTACTCGTCAACTTGTCTGTAGCCCTACTACCTCGATCTGTCATGTAAGAGTATATTCATCCTATAGTAACTTCTAATTAAATTTCTTTTCAGTGTGAAACTCTTCAAACCCATGCTTGTGCTTAATCGTGTCAGACCTGCCAAAATACATGAAGGTTTGATGGGTTTAAATCCAAAGTAGCATTGCACAGAAAGATGTGTCGCAGCTAGAAATTTATTTCTTCCTTGGAATATGGACAGAAACAAAACTCATTTTATGGTGACACCTTGCAGTCAATGCTCACTGAAAACACCTCTTAAGGTCCAGATATGCTTATAATTTTTTCTTTTTGACTGAATAAGGATTTTCTCAATATAAATATCACCTGTTATTTTGCATCTTCCTGTTTATGATGGCATGGAAATTATTTGGAAAATAAAAAACAACAAAAAATTGTGTTTACAGGAAGAATTGGGGATGATGAGGATTACAAGCAAAGTGCGTCTCTGGGACCAAAGCAGAGAGGGAGAAAAGACTCACTGAATCCTCAAGCTTCATTTCTCTGCAATTTCTCCTACACTAATGTAAAGGTGGAGGAATGGGACTGTTTAATTCAGACCTTGTGAAAGCAAGACAAATGGAAGACACTTCATAAAAAGCAGATTAATCGAAAAGAATACCCACTGGAGGGGGAATCCTGATTCGGGTCTACGGTTGGCTTTGAGAAGGACCTGCTGAAGAAATTGAGATTCAGATATTTAAATGCAGGTGTCCGCAGATGAATCTGATGCATAAACTCTAATTGTAAACAGCGGAGATCTAATCGATGAGTTCAATAAGGTCCAGAGAGCTTTTCAGTTTGATCTAACGCAAAGTGGCTTGTTCAGCTCATTAGCTCTCTCCATTGACTGTATGGTCTTGATCTTCACTGACGATAAAGGCCACTTTTATACTTAGCTCAAAAATGGGGACCTACATATTAGACATCTAAGGCTCGGTTCAGTTGTCCTAAGCACAGGGATTTGGGATGCCTCAGGGCAACATCTGCATGAGTTTGGCAAGGAAAAGCCTAAAAGGAAAGCCTTTTGGCAGCAGGGCATGGGTTACTCCAGAGCATCCCCAATGGTCCTAGACATCTGTATGAGGGAAGAATCAAATACGAGTGGCTGAATCTGGGACAGGTGACCAAACTTCACCTTTCTTTTCACCCTCACCTTGTTTTGCCCTATCTGCCTGCATTCAAAGCTCCAGGCTTGCCCTTGCTGTGTTTGTAGAAAGCCTCATCTAGGGCCAAGCTCATCAGCTCTTTGGGGCTCTATGACACTGTAAAAAAAAAAAAAAAAAGAAAAAGAAAAAAAAAAGAAAACACTTGGTCTGATTCTTAAGAAAAATATGCAACTAGTGATATTTTTCTCCCAGATGAAATTCATGAAAGGCATTTTTTTTTTCTTTAAGATTGAGCCCAAATAAGGAAAAGAAAATTTCTTGCAAAGGTCAATGCCACTGTAGCGGAGAGTAAGTCACGGAGACTGTCAGAAATGAAAAGGCTTGCAGGATTATTTGCAAGAGCTTCTCAGCTGATTTGCTGACTTGGGGTGTTTTATTAATACAGCTGCAACGTGATGCTCCTTTGGCATGCAGAAAACCTCAGGACAGGCACTGAGAACACGGGTTAAGAACGACATTGCAATTCAGATGCCTTAAGCATCTGCTTACACCATGCTTGAAGGCAGATACTCAGTTATTCAGTTTCTGCACAAATCTTTGGTTGACATTAACAGCACGTATTTATTTTGAAGCTCGTGTGAAAGGCAGACACTTGCATGATTTTTCTGAACTGTTTATGAGAGCAGCCCAAAAATACATCCCGATCAAAGACAAAATTAGAAACCTGGGAACAATTATCATTTTTCCTCTATATACGGTCACCTCCAAGCCAAAGTACATTTTAACCTACACTGAGGCTGTGTGCTATTATTATTTATTAGCTGTACAGCATAAACACCTTGAAACTCCAGACTGAAGTCACTTGTGCTAAGTGTGGCACAAACATAAATTAAGAGACAGTTCTCGTTTCCAAGAGCAAATCATTTAACAGAGAGATATCCCAAATGAAAAAAAAAATGCGTGGAGAGGAAGAGTAATTAAGGAAGAGGAATTTAGTATTTTTCCTCAAGGTGACCCAGCGGTCCAGGAGCAAAGCCAGGAACAGAACCCAGATGTCTCAAATCCCTGAGACAGATTTAGACCTGTATCTGTTCCAGGCTCTATCAGTTCACATTACAGTGGATCAAATCACTTGAGCCCTTCATGGCTTCTCTGTATGATGTAGTTACCTGGTCTTTTTCTTTTCTCCTGGAGCATTAGAAGAAATGGTCCCCACACCAAAATGAAAAACAAAACAAAATCTTTCCTGAAGTTAGATAATATCAAATAAATAAAATATTAGCAAATATTTTATTTTAAATGTTACTAATATTAAAATAAATAATGTAATAGTATTCAATTTATGGATTGTATTCCCCCTTTATTTCAGGCAAAGGACCGAAAATTCTGAAAAACAAAGGAGAACAATTTTTAATAAATAAATACATATATATATATATGTTTTAATTACATGTATACTTGATATAGAGAGAGACAACTGTGTAGCAATATATATATATACATACAGATCATATATATAGCAAACTATATGTATGCAAAGATATACATATAGAGAAAAGAGATTTAAAAAACCTCAAAAAAGTGTTTTCACTTTTTTTCTTGCAAAAGTCAGACCTTTTTGGTAATTTTTTTTTGCAGTTAGTTAGAGGAAAAAGTGCCGATGCATTTTGAGAATTCTACTTAGCTTTTTTTCCCACCATTTTTTTGGAAGGAACAAGGGGAAGAGGGAGCCTTTCCAATCATGAATTTGAAGTATAATTTTAACCTGAAATGAGCAGCATCAGGCTTTGTTTGGGTTTGGTTGGTGGCACTTTCCATAGGTGCGATGAATGTTTTCGATCAGATAATGTCATTGCTATGATAACAAGGACTCAAAGAGGCGTGAAATAGCCTTTGGGGATTTAAAAATAGCAGCAGTGTTCTTCCTTTCCAGTTTCACTATTTTACTATCAAATTCAGGCAGTTCTTAAATGTAAGCAATGCTACAAAAGATTAAAAATCTTAAAGCATTTTACAAGCTGAAATCAAAGGGATAGTTATCATTCACAATGAGTCTTCCTTAAAATGATCTGAATTTTTCCCTTCATTTTCAAAGCTGGGTAGGAATTTGTAATTAGGCTATGACACTTAATTAATCGTTAGATCAGCACAACTGTCAAGACATAAAAAGTCAGGGTTTTGAGTTATCTCTGAAAATCAATTTTATTTTTGTTGGTACCAGAGAAAAATCAACACTTATTGCATTGGGTCGGTGAATTACAACGGTGTCAAACTGGTTTGAAACAAAATATAATCAGATTCATGAAATCAGTCAAGCAGAATAAGGAGCCAACCTCTCCTTAAACTTCCTCCTGTTATATCCAGTCCTTTTAAAATTGTATAACAATGATATAATAAGGTTAGAAGAAATACGATCATCAGAGTAGGAAAAATATTGACTCTTCTTAAGTGTTCTATTTCTGGTTGGAAAGAGGGCAATTTAGAAATATTATAATTACTAAACTTAACTAATGCAGCCCCCAAAATTCCCTAGCGTAATGACAAGTTTTTGAACTGCAAAAAATTGCTGTACATTATATTTGCCTTTCCCAGTGGAGGTGGTAAATCAGAAAGACAACTTTTATTGCAGAATGAAACAGAAAAGCTAACAGAAGCCTAATCAATCAGGCAAACCAAGAGCATACTGATCTTATTCCCCTTAGCCTACTCTCAGATTGCTTAAGAAACTGCAAAAATGTTCCACACATGGATAAGAAGCTTTATACAGCACTGCGATGGTATGGATGAATAGAGTCCACAATCCACTTGTTATTCCCCTCAGATCGATATATAGGGAAAAAAGTTTGCGTCATCACATTAAGCACCAAAACCATGTTAGTTAGAGATGGATGGATACAAAATAAGTCACTGAGATACCGTGCATTTTCAGAAGGCTGAATTTAAATGAGCTAAAGCCATGTGATAATCTAATTTTATTTTATTTTTTTCTTAGTATGTCCTCTAAAGAAGCCTGCATAAGCAGAACATTGCTTTTTGAATTTTCTTTTTCTTCTTCCTTTTTTCAAGAAATTTGATAGCTAAAAGGCTGGAAAAACTCAGTTTAGTCCACAAAGTACAGATAACACTAAATACTTTATACAAAGTTTAGGAGTTTTACCTCATGCCCAGTATTATAGAAATACAGACAATTAAATAAAGAAATATGAATATAGAACATAAACAGACTATAGAAGGTTAATATAAATAGAACATAATATAGAACAACCATGTATATTTAGAGAGAGAACTCTGATATAGAGAACAGAAAAGTAATATAGATCAAGGAGAAAATGTCATGACATGGAGACAAAAATTATTATATTAAATTTTAGGAAAACTTTATAGCTACCAGGACATTTAAGACAGGATTCAGCCATTCTAACTTCAGAGACTTAAAAATTTAATGTCTAAGTCTGAGCTAGTCACCCACACACCTTTAGTAGTGAATGGAGAATAGACATTATATTTAGATCGATTAATTTCTATCCCAAGTGTCCAGATTCCAGATTTTCTGAGGTGTCGGCTCAGAAAAGCTCAACTGCATTTTTCTGAAATTAGGAAGGAAAAAGATAACATCACTAGCCTCAGAACCTGGCCTGCAGGACTGAACCTGGAAACTCGCTTAAAATACTAGTTTGTTAATCTTCAGATTTTTAAAACCATCTAAAGTGCTGACGTTCAGCAGGAGTAGACTGTCAGACTCTTACACAAGATTACCAAAAGAAATTAAGATTCTCAGCTCCTTAATTCACTTACTGATGCTCTCTTATTCGCTATATCTGACTCATGCTCTCATCAACAACCATTGCTCATCACAAAAACATCTCCCCAAGAACAGGATGACTCTTGTCTTGTCTTCTCTTTGTGCAGATAACAGAATGCAGAAATATTTCCAAATATGTATTTTCAGCAGAAATCGCTGTTTGGCCGCTATTTCTCAGGCTGGGGTATGTGCTTGCATTTTGGAGAGAAATCCTTTGCCAGTGTGGGAAGGCCAAGGCACAGCCCTTGGGAAGGAGACCTCTGAGGAACATGATTAATCACCTTCCTCTGGCTGCAAACGCGGGAGCTGAAGCCCCTCTGGGACGAAGGCTCAATTTGACTCGCCGGTGGATGAGTGTTTGCTTGTGTTACTGGGTCAGGAGAAGGTCCATGACTCAGCTCCTAGCCCCACCATTTCCTTGAGCTTTGCTAATTATAGGACTGCTGTGTTTTAATGTCTCTAGGCTTCATGCTGGCCTTGTTTATTTTTTGATATATATCAAGAAAGAGCCGAACTGCCCTTCCTCAGCACCTGGAGTAAAACGAGCTTTGCTGGTGTAAACAGGGTTTTGTTGGTAAGCAAGAGGGCTGGGGAGAAAGGGAGAGAGCCATCACCAAAGCAACATCCTTTCTGTACCGGTGGGAAATGTAAATTCAAGGAAGGATTCCTCTGCCTGCACTTTGGTGTCTGAAGCTTGAGGTACCTGAGTTAATCTCCCTGGGGTCCCTTTGTAAATCAGAGGTGAGATTTGGTACCCCCAGAGCATGATTCACATAAAGTGAAGTACCCATCCTAGGAGGAGATCAGTTGCCTTTTGGGGGGTCCCATTTCTTTGGGTTGACTAAGGTCCATCAGTTTTAGACATCATATATTTAGGCCTCTAATGGCAGCACAGATGAATCTCACCTTGGGTTTATGCTGGCACTTCCTCTCACTTCTTCACACTCACAGTAGCAACCTACCTCAGCAGAAAACTGTAAATTAGATTAGACCTAACAAGTGACATGTAACTCACCCACTTGCATGGCAGCAGTTGGGTCTGGCTCCAGTGGAGCTTTTTTTTTTTCTTTTTTCTTTTGTGTCCCTCACTCATGGCCTATGTCTTCATTGGTGGTTGAGGGTGATCAGTTTGTCAGTGCACTGGGAAAGTAGGATGGTTGGCCCATTGCAGACATCTGCTTTCTACAGATTAGGTGAATGTCCCTTGCTCTGATGAAAACATCACCCCACAAATACCCAGCTGTTCATGCTGGACTGTACATAACTCCCTGGGAGTGAAATACTTGTGGGTTAGTACACAATTATAATTTGTTGAAAATGAATTAAAAATTAAAGGCCTGTTTGAAATAATTACCTCTAATTCTCTGATTTGGTAAGGTTTCGTGTTAAATTTATATCATGCTAATTGGCCATAACATATTAAGACAATTATCCCTTAAAAAATGACCATCAGCTAAAATGATTGATATTCTTGAGCTTACTGACATTTGAGAATGCTGAAACTAATCCAGAAACCTCTTTTTCTCTAGTAGCTCAGCATGTTGACTCACTTCACTGTGTCTATAATTCTGACAATCTGCTAGCAAACACTTCATACCTACTATATATGTTACTGAGAGAACTGGGGAGCTTTTATTGCCTTCACTGGGCTTTGAATTAGAGATTTAAGTAGTAGAATCCAACTCACATCTGCCAAATATTTAGTCTGGTCCGAATATTCCATCTGTTTTATCCAAATTTTGGCTGGATGATAATCCTTTGAATTGAAAACACACTTATGGGCTTTAATTATTTACTCAGAATCCCCAAAGAGAAAGACAATTTAATCTTGAAGAGTCTCTGTGGACAGTTAATATGTCCAGGAAAATTGATAAAACCTGATCAGAAACAATTTTCCTGTAGCTAATTGGATGGTTTTGTGGATTTGGGTTTCTTTATATATATATACATGTGTGTGTGTGTATGTATGTAATTCACAAATAGCAGATCGTTTTGTTTTGTTTTAACTTGGCAGTCAGTATGCAAATGGGAAAACTTTTAGTTTTGGTCACTCAACTCAACTTAGGTAAAGTCAGTGATAAAAGTTTTTATCCCCTTTTGGGCATGAAATCAGTCAAGAGTTCAATTTTTGCTCCATCTGGACATGCTATTCCCAGTCCTTGCACATTTTATTGTAAATCTTATGATTGGAAGAGACGGAAAATGAAATTTCTCTCCCAAGGCAAATGCTGATTATACTACATTTCTTTATGTGCTAAGTAGGCTTTTTATTATTATATTTTTTTCTAAAATGAACATTTTCTTAAAGAAAATGCTTATCATCATTAATCTCCATGGATTTACAGGAGGAAAAAAAAAAACTTTTTCACTCTTTTTCTTTAAGCGAGCTACTTATGGTGTACACTTTATCTATAAAATTTTATAGGATCCCACCAGGAAGCTTCAGTACACTTCTACGCTCATTCAAAATGGCATAGATAGACAACTCTACACATTGATTCCTCCTGGACGCCTACCTTGCAGCAGGATGAATCGCTCCCCATTATTAGAGCTATAACCGTTAGAGATTTAATGCTAGGTGACAGAAAATGCCTAGAGCCAGCACCCACAGATCAGATAAGCCAGTTAAAATCAGTGTTTTCCACCGGAAGAGTGATAGCACTAAACGTTGCAGTCAAGATTTCAAAACAGCCTAAATTCTGTGTTTTTTTTTTTATCTTAGTTTTCCAAAACAGTAATTTTCTGAACTGAAATTACCTCCACACGGTCTCTGACTGAAAGAGTTCGACTTTATGTTTAATCTTGAGCAAAATCCCTTCAAACCCTTAGAGGCTGAGGAGAAGTGACAAACTAATACAAGTTCCCCATTCTCATGTAAAAGCATTCAAAGCACTTTTTCCTTCATTTGTCCAAAAATAATGGTTCTTCAGGACTTAGAGGTCTGTAGGTGCCTGAGACTATAGAGCATTGCTCTGCTTTTGAGTTAGGGCATTGGCACAGAGACGAAGGCCATGCAATCAGAATATATCATTTATTAGGAGATTGTGTTTAAGCCCCCACATTGAGACAGGTCCTCTTTGGATTTTGGACAAATACTTAAAACCAGGCTTCTCCTCACCTAACCATAATGGTCTAAAAGTGGGTATTTAAGATCTCTGCCTCCCAAAAGAAAACTCTAGCAGCCTAAAGAAGGTAATTCATCTCATCTGATGATAGATGAGTTATGTCCTGCAGTGCTTGCCCCCTGCCTTGAGTAGAGTATTGAGACTCTCTGCCAACAATCAGCTATTGGGTGGCCTGAGGTATCTGAGATGAATCTCACCCTACAGCAAGGATTGGGAGAAGACCTGAGCTGGCCTTCTCTGCACCTAACTGGAGCCCAGGGATAGTAAGGGAAAGAGAGCAGGCACCTCTGGACACGAATCATGGATCTGAGCGCAATGCACAGGCTCCATGCCTATCTCTTCCTGCAGGAAGAGCTGGAGCGTAGGCAGAGCCATCTCCTGACACATGCAGCTGAAGATGAGACAGTTCCCACTGACAAAAACTGCTGGGCACAGGAAAATGGCCTTGATAGAAGACCACCAGGGTCCTTCTGGACTACCTCTGATAAGTCCCCAGGGTGGTGAACTGTGGACCTACAAGCTCAGAGCTTACCCAGACCAGCTCCATTTCACGGCATGGACCTTTGCTGCCCAGCGCCTTGGTTCTCCAGAGGAGCAATGTGGATAAACAGATTGAGGAGCCTTGACAGGACACCGAAATGAGAACCTCTGTGAGGATCTGTGGCTGATAAGTATGGAGCTACTGGAAGGATAATAAAGCAGGAATAGCCAACCCAAAAAGCAACAGATTTTACTACATGTTTTCCCCAAAAAGGGAGGTCAAAATAACAAAGCCTTGAAGATCTCCACTGCTCCATTTCTGTCTGTTCCTGCCTCCCCCTCTTTTTCATGAGTCTTCCTGGCAAAGAGGAGCCCTAAAGGTGCCTTTTCCCAAGCTTCCAGTTATTTTATATAGTTTTCAGTTTAACCTGACTTCTTGCTTAGGTAGTTTTTATCTTCCTTTAGCAGTTATTTTACAGTTTTCAGGGCAAAGCTCATTACTAAATCAGTACAGGGAAACTGGCAGGTGTCATGTCCCCACTCTTCTTGGACAGAGCTTAATTCTTTCCTGCTGTTATTTTTGTCCTGCACACTACCAGTGGCAAGTTTTGTTTTGTTTTATTTTTCTTTTTTTCTGAGAGATGCAATATGTTGGAGTGTATTTATTCTCAACATTGACAGACAACTGACACCTCTTAGCACTCCTATAAATCCACAGAGCTTCATGCAGTGTTAGTATTGCCTGGCCAGCACACCTGATCTGTCTCTCTGTCTTTCTAGCCTGTTACTTCAGTGTCACACTTACCTTTTTTCCTTTTTTTTTTTATTTTTTATTAGACTATTGGATTTAAGGATTAGTGGAACTGAGGTTTTGTTGCTTTTTTCTCCAGGGAAATTTACTCTTTTTTTTTCTTTTCCTGAGGCTCAGCTTGGGATTCTGTAATGACGCATGTGTTGCAAACAAACAAACGGGCAGAAAAAAATCCCTGAGAAAAGTGTTCAAATAATCACTTTCCATGACTGCTTCCATCGTTTCTCACGTTTGCCCCGACTCTGTTCTCACTTTGACAGAACTCACATGTCAGCCTTTCCAATTGACGTGTTTGGGGTTCATTAAGTGAAGAGACTGAGTAGAGAGATGTCAACAGCTCCAAAACTGCATATCCTATTCTCATGGCAACTGAAGGAAACAGCTGGAAATGGCACCATGGAAATACATTGTTTTCCTCCCTTCAGTTCATATTTCTTCCTCTCATGTGTTCTTAATGGCTCACATGTCAGCTGGACATAACCATGCACTCAGATAATGTTTTAAAGAATGTGTCGGTTTATAGGCAGAGTTTCCTGTAAAGGGATAAACAGGGCTATTGCTTCGAGTTTAAAGCCCACGGAAGGGGAATTTGGGAAATACTTAACTGAGTTAAGTAATAGGGTCAATCACCGTATGTGCAGGTAGGAGAGAAGAGTTTCCATGCGTTAGCTCTGGCATGTGTGAGCTACATCTCATCTTCACTCTTACAGCAACTTCTAATAAAACTCCAAGAGTCAGCAAAACTGAAGCTTTATTTTGTTAGAGTTTGTTATGCTCACATATTACAAGCAAAGGTATGTGATTTCAGGGCAATTTTTTCTTATGCCAACTTTTGGTTTTAGATTTTATTGTCACCATTGTGAATACCAGAATATCATATTCTTACAACATTTTATGGTAAATACAGATGCTTTTAGTCACTACCCATTATCTCTCCCCTGACAATCTAATTGCCTAGAAAAGCAATTTATGCTGACACTGTATAATAATATTCACCTGTTCTGTCTTTTACAACATAGAGGCAAATTTTGGTTTTATAGTAAAATAAAAAATGTTCAAATTTTAAGCATTTCAAAGGTTTACAATTTGTATTCTTTTCTCTCATTATTACAAATGCAAGAGAAGGCAAGAAAATTTCAGAAAATTTCTGAAGTACCTAATAACAGAATTAATTATTGTTACTCTTTCCTTGTCTGTGACTAACCTGTGAAACAGACTTTGTTTTACCTATAGGGATGAGATGGGTCAATTGCTTTGTCCATAAGCTAGCTCAGAAAAGTGACATTTCGATATATCCTTGGAGCATCACCATGATGTGAATAAAAAAACGAAAATAATCCAATGCATTTTTCCTTCTGTGACATTTAACAGGGAATAGCATTAAAGTGGATCATCATCATTTGCATATTGTAATTGTTTTTTGCATAGGTTTGGGAGGGCTGAATTAACAGGGATCTGTCAATTATATCAGCTTTTTAATTAGTTTATTTCACTACTGTTCTTGAGTGTCTAAGCAAGTGAACTTTAACTTCAGAATAGATTCGTTCATTCAACTAAAATATGAACACAATAAGCTATACACCAACAAAATAAACTACATGTTTCTTATCCCTGACAGCACTGCTCTCTCCTCAGCTGCTCAGATTTCACAGGTTCCTGAACTGAAAATAATGAAAACTTACTGGCTCGTATTCCTTCAGCCTAATAATAACCAGGGCAACTGAAGGAAGGATTAATCTTAACTGACTTCAGTCCATTAAAAGTTTAGACATAAAATTTGGACTAACCATCTAAATCCATCCATTTCTTTCTGAAAACTATAGGGTGAGATTTGGGTGCATAGTTCAGATATTTAATCAGATGAAACACACCCTGTAAGTCAATGAAGGGGGAAGGGGAAGGAAGGGGAGGAAGGGAGAGGGAGAGAAATCTAACGACTGTGATTTATAATGTCCATCTTATAATCTCTTTTTGGACGCAGAATCACCTCCTGGAAGGACCCATACCTCTCATTGACTCTAGAAGAAACCTCTATAACTAATTTATATCAGATCCTCAATTTTTAGACAAAAGAAGTTGTCTGAGATGAATCCCAGCTTATGATCAGAGTTTTGGGGCCTTAACCTTGAAATGTACTAAGTCATTTTTCTAAGTTCAGGAAAGTGCAACAGATAAATACAAGGATGATCACAGACTAGTCAATATTTATTTCTTCCATCTTTCCTAGAAAACTGTCCTTGAGTGTTGGATCCAATGAACACTGCTGGCCAGGGGTAACACTGCACGTCTATTTGGCTGGAAAAAGGAAAAGAAACATATCAAACTTTTGTTTAAGCTATTGTCAATGGTATGAAAAGATTTCTCATAAAAACTGTGGGCTTGATTGCTAAAAAAACAAAGCAAGTGCCAGGAAAAAATGACAAAATAAAAGCATAAACTATCCAGCATTGGAGACAAAGGAGACAGTAAAAGGGAGGAACTATTAGAAGAGACTAGAGGTTTATCTGGTATTGGGTGATACCAATAGTAATTGAGTGACACTCAAGAAGAAGATGGGAAGAAGCAAACCAGTATTCCTTTATTGTTAAAACATGTCCTGACTCTATACTTCCATGAAGAGAAATAAAGATAAATATGGACAGCTTTATGGGACCTCCTCTGAGCACAGTCTGGTCACAAATGCTACATACTTGGTGTTTCTCTATGCTAAATGTGGCTGCCTCAAAGGAGCCTCTTTCCTTTGTGCCTGACATCTTCCTGTGTCAGTTAGAAGAAGGTTGTCCACCATCTCTAATGATTCAGAATGGGTCAACTGAAGAAGCTACAAGCCCTGGATATCCATCTCCACCCTGCCCTTCTAGAGTCCCTAGAGGAGTGGTGGCATAATGAAAGGCATGTCTATTCTTTAGCTACTGCATTTCGTAGTCCAGAAACCAAAACCAGTGCCAGAGTAGCATCCCATCCTGCTGCCTCCATGCTGGGGACCAATCCACCTGCTTGAGGCATAAAGCAGGCTGCTGGTAACTGCAGTGTCATAAATGACATTAGGATGAGTTTCATGATATTGTAAGTCGCAGTCCCCTCAAAGAGATATTCTATCACATTTACAATCATGTGTTTAAGCCAGAAAACACCTTCTGTCCTTGTAAAAACATGGACATGTCTGTTGTGACAAGACACCAGTGGGGTTACAACAGCAGCAAACGTGTCTTGTCCATTTGATATTTATGGCTCTGTCATTTGTATGCTGGAGTTTCGCTATTCGATTGAGTCTCATCTAACGATCATTTATGCTCGCAATGCAACCAGACAGCTCTCTGCCTGTGCTTCTGTCTAAATACTCACAGCATTAGCCAGCCTCTAAAAGGTACAATTCTTAATTGCTTGGCTGAGACTGTACTTCTTTTATCTAGATCATTATACAAGGTGAGGCGAAATTAATTTGGCATCCACAAGAAACCTTGAAGACTGCCAAGGGTTCAGGAGATAGACCATGTTAAATGGGAGGGGATATGAAGTTGTTCCTTTGTATGTTTACCAGAAAGGTGTTGCTATTTATTTTGCACTATCTACTGGTATTTTGACTCATTCTCTTCCTTCCTGTTCACAGACTGCTCTTCCAAAAGTAATGAGTGTGTTTGGTCCCTCATAAGAGTTGCTTTTAATGGTAGTCTGGAGGTTCACTCCAAATGTTGCTTGATTACTCCCACGCAGTCTCATTCCCACCATCTTGCTCTTCCTTTGCCCAGCCATACAGTCTCTAGAGTGTGTTGCTATTGTCCTGTTAAATTTATCCTGATGTGAGTTTTCACCCACGTAGCTTCACTTTGGCTCTTTCCACTGCTTCTGAAGGTTCTTAGCTAATGTTCACTCCCCTTCTGTTTTCCCCCAAAACGGGTGTCCTCGGAAAGACAGGCAAGCAGAGACCAGACAGCTTGCGGGAGTGGAGGAGGGAGAAAAAGACTATAAAAATAATACACACATGAGATACACAAATGTAAAATGTGTTGTTTTTTTTCTTCTAGGTAAGGGTAAACAGTGCATCACAGGAACAGGCACTGGAGACAATACAGGGCAGATATTCAGTTCTTGAGTTCTTAACAACAGCTTTATTGCTTGAAGGATTCAAAGCATTCCTGAAAAACATCATTCTCTGCTATACAGACATGCAGGTTTGCTATGGGAGCTCTTTATGGAGTGCATTGCCCTTAAGTACACAAACATATATTGTTGTATGGAACCTTGCTTGTAGATCTGAAGGAAGGCACAGAACAAAAACACCTAAACTATGCCAAAACAAAAATCCCCAAACCTCTAAGGCAATTTCAAATCAAATTACTTTGGAGTCCAGCCACAATACTTTAGATATTTGAGGGGTTTTGAGTGAATAACAATAAAGAGAGAAAAACAGCAGCCCCATTAACTGGAAAAAAAAAAAAAAAAAAAAAGAACTATCTATATCTACCTCTCCTTCCTCCATTTTTCTAAAAAACTTTCAACCAGCTTGTCAAGTCTCATATTTCTACTGTCTCTAACCCAAATCTATTTAAAAAAAGAAGAAAGCTTACAACTGTGGTCTGGATATCTTGCTAACTTCAGGTTAGCAAGAAAAAGTTGTTCTAACCTTTTTCACCATTGCTGTTGGAAGCCTCTAGCACAAAGATTTTGCAAACTAAATAGAAAAGAGAGTAACAAGGTGAGAGAGGTCACACAACAGCACAGTGGCACAACGGGAACAGAAGTCTGATGACCTTGATTCTGTTGCAGGAAGTCAACAGTGGTGAGATTCATCTCATCTAGCTTAAGTTATGTCTGAGCTAGCCATAAGACAGACATCCAAGAGCTCTAAAGAGCCATCTGGGAGAGAGAGGTGTCTCCAGAGAGTACCTGAAGGTAAATTGACAGATATGAAAAGTGTGTTTTAGGCCGAACTGTCCAGTGGAAGTGTGCATCTCTTCCTTGATTACAGAAGACTTAGGGCTCAGTTCAGATGTCACATGTAGGTGTCTAGTGCCATCTGAGATGCCACAGGGATCCCACCTGGCTTCCAGCTGCTACATGGTTCTCCAGCAGGTCTTGTGTCATATCTGCTAGCCCTGTGACTTTGTAAATGTCACTGATCCATGGGGGCAGGGAGGTAGCTGAACTAAGCCTGAAGGAGAAGATTCAACTCAAGCTTAAGGCATCCAAATTGAGGACTCTGCCTGCAGGTTTCTCCATGTGAGATGAGTCTCTGAGCTCCCCTTACAGTCAGTGGAGATTAAGTCAGTGTTGTTGGTGGAGGTCATCAACCAGAAAGGGTGGGATTAAATTGCCAAACACAAGCATACACAATCTTTTTAGACACTGTGGAGTGGGTACCCACCCGGCCTTCAGCTACGACACCAGAAGGATGGTGGAAATCTCTCATAAAGCCTGTGTAACATCTGCTAGGCCTATGCAGATGTTTTGGGAGCTCTGCAACATTTCAGATGGCTCAGAAGTTAAGGCAACTGAATTGACTATAGTGGGAGAGAAGTCACCCTGGTCACATGTAGACATCTACAGGTAGAAGTTCAAAATCAGAACTCTTTATCTTAAACTAAACTTTGCCCTAAATAACTGTTGACATTTAGGTAAGAGGGATTCTGCTGCTAGCCGCAAAACCATGCCATCTCCTAGAACAATTATTCCATAATTCATTTCTTGATTTCCTTCCTTCTCTTTTTGCCAGACCCACAAGAACATCAACTCTGAGAAGACTAAGTTTATGCTATTTAACATTGCAGTGATAATGTTCAATTAGACTTTTCTTCAGTTCACATCTGCAAAGGCCAATGCCAAGTTAAATTACTTCAATCTACTTGATGTTCTGCGTCATGTAATATTCAGTTAAGAAAAAGGCTGGAAGCATGATTTTTTCTTCAATGGGCACAATTAGAAGTGTTGAAAGTACTCTCTAAAAGAATAATTCTAGGTGTTGACTCCTGCCTCTTTAGACAGAAGAGCAACGTAGCCTAGCAGATATGTGCCATGCTTCATTTTTTATACTTGAAATAAAAAGTGCATTGAAAGTTTTGGGGCCTTTGTGAAGCTTTCTTTTTAATCTCAGCCAAATTTAATTTAAATCAAAATGAGGTTCTTGCAGACTTTCCTTCTCTCTTGAAGTATTTTATTTATTTACTTATCCATTTCACTTCACCATGAAGCAACATGAAACCTGCCATATGGAAAGTTCTAGCTGCAGTGCAGAGGAAAACACCATGATAATGATAACCATTGAGTAGGAACAGAGAAAAAGACAAAGAAGTGAGAGGAAAGTAAAGGTGAGAGAGAAAACTCTTGATCTCCCTCTAAGTTTACTATATCTGGCTTTCGATTTTAATTCACATAATTTTCACAAGAAAATCATTTGTAAACCTTGATAATCCCTTGGAGAACTGTTGAATAAATATGTAGAGCTGTATAGATTTAGGCATTTTGAATTCCCCCCTTTAAAAGTAAAAGAAAATTCTCTCCCTCTGAAAAGTCATCTGCAGAAGTTGTGTCAGAATCCTCTTGATTTTGTTCTGTTCTTCAAATTAAAAGCATGTCATTGCTAGATCTAAGGACTGAAGTCAGGTCTTCAAAACCATGAAGCTGGATTAAGACCAAGGAGATTTTAGAGCAGTAATCTTTTATTTACTTCCTTTACTTCCTGGTGTTCAGGACCCACAACTTATTCCTGTTGTATTTTGTCTGTGACCAAGAGATCACAGGGACTTTCTTTAGACAAAAAAAGTACAGTGAGACTACAAGACGAGTTTCTCACACATTTGTATTACTTGAGAATCTGATGTTTAAAAATCTACAGATCCCTTCAAACTACCATTAAAACCTAACACTGAAAGGCCTTAATGATCTCAAACTTCTTGTCATTGACTGACTGATTGATCAATTTTTATTTATGGCTCATTCAAAAGGCAATAATAAGAATAAAACCCAAGAAAATGCGAAAGAACATTTACTAGAAAGTGACTCTTTCATAAGCCTACACATTTTCTTTAACAGTTTGAGATGTGATGGGGATGATTAGGTATTTGTCTTATCGTGAGTGACTGCCAGATGATGGGTTATTCAATACAGATCACCAATGCTCTGAGCTCATCAGACGCTTGCTGTAGTTGATTGAAGAGCAATAACTGAATCCACCCGTCATGTTCAAGAGAAGTTCATTGCAGCTGGGGAAATAAGATCAAGATGCCCTCTATGTCAATACCAACTTTGGAGCCTGCTTATTAGAACAGAAAAAAAAAAAAGTGTATTAATTAGTATTGTGACTATTATAAGCAGTCTAAATGGTTTGTTCTCATTTTTGCTCTTAGCTTATGCATCCAGACTACAGGTTTAACCCCTAAGCATTTTGCCAGAAGCTGCAAACACTAAGAAGAGATAAGATAAAGTCTCGAAGGATTTCTTTTAAAAACACCAACCACCAGCAATCAGGTCTGACACAGACAGATTAAGGGAAGGTAGGGACCATGGCCAGCAAGTCTTATGCTATCACAGAAGAAGTCATCGTATTTAGGTAAGTGGGTTAAGAGTGAGCTTTTGAAGCCGACTGAACTATCTACGGAGAACTGCACAGCAAATTGGCTAGAGTTGAAACTTGGCTTTGCTTTTAACGTATGCATGTAGGAGGTTTTCATCTGGCATCTGGCTCAAAGCCATGGCACTCCTCCACCGCGTGTCTGGATGCATCGGACACATTCGCCCGCTGTGTGGTGGGACGCACGACCATCTCATGCACTGGAGCAGAGGAAACTCCGGACATCTACAGCATCACAGGGAAAGTGAAATTTTCCAAAAGGAAAGGGCCACCGAGCTACCTTCTTCTATGAGTAAAGAGGAAGAGGCAGTTATCTGTTGAAGGCCTGAATTCAGTTGCCATAAAGGTTAATAAGAATTTTTCCATTAACTGGTGCAACCGGAGAGTGCCTTAATTGATAGAGATTGCCTGGTGGTAATATGGGAAAAGGCCACAATGGCAACAGGAAGAAAAGCATGGATTTGTCCCAGGTGTTAACTATTACAGAAGACATAACAAGTCAGAAAAATAAGAATAAGAAATAAGAATAAGCCTTATTAATTGTTTCATAAAACTAGGATTGCACAGAGCCCTGGAGGTGTGTTTAGTATGGAAATAACATACCGAGAACAAGCAAGCTTTTGTAATTCTTTAAGGATATTCACATATTCCCTTCCAGCACACATAAATAATGGATTGTCTAAGGTTTATTACTTTTTTGGCATGATTTGTCCTTCTGTCAGGTTTGCAGTTCTTAAAATGACATTTGCAATTTTACCATTTTCCACGGCAGCGCTGGTTCCCTCCTCCCAGCAGCTGGGGTTTGCTTATAATAATGTTTATTGCAGAGTCCTTTGGGCCTATTTTCTTATGCTCCCTGCAGCCTAATGAATGATCCATGGCATTATTACAGGCTCACTAATTTCCAAACAGCTATTGTTCCAAGAATCAGTGCATTCAATGCGATGCCTGAGCAGGCAGTTCCCCACTCCTAAAAATCTTGGTTCTGATGATAATGATTTTCACCCAGTTCAACATTTCAGAAGAGTTGTAATGTAGCTGAGTCAGCACAGATGCCCTAATCTATCTAAATCTATCTGAAGGAAACATAGAAAAAAAAAGGTACAAAGAAACAAAACTGGAAAATCATCACCTGTATTGCAAGGGAAAAGGGATCTCAGTGCAACAATGAAGCAAAACTACACTGAAATAGTTAAGTGACAGGAATATCCTTGCTGATTATACTGTTATGGTCCCATCTTCATATTGGCCATCAGCCAGACTTTGGAAAAGTAAACGTCTTTCTTCCAGCTTTCTCCAAATTTGAGGAAGAATTTAAACTCTTTGCAAGACATATAAATAAGACATTAAAGACATATAACAACATACAAATGTTCTTTCTTCCTTAGTATTGCACAACCCCCTGAATTAGTATCCATGGAGGACCTGGGATCTTGCAAAAGAAATGTAACCACAAAACCATAATAACAGACAAGTATTCCCACACAGTTGTCAAGAAAGGCTGAGCAGAGACCTGGCTGCAAGCTTTCAGTACCTAATTTAAGTCCAGACTATAAATAAAATTAGAAGTGTATAAGACAAAAATATTTTTACTCAAATGCTAAAGAAATTCATCTCCCCCACCTTATCTTGCCTTCCACAAACACACTGAACCACCAAGCCATAGAAGAAGGTCCCTGGCTTGTCTGGGTCAGAGGTTAGGTGTTCCTTCAATTAGACATAATTAAGAAATGCATTCCTGTATCATGACATGTTCCTAAGGAAACGTCATGACTTTTTTTGACTGCATTTACTGAAAATAGCATTTCTTTTTCATTACAGCCATTCTTTTTCCAGATTAAAATTAAGTGCACATACTGAAGGCCAATGATTAATCTCTTTGTCTTTCAAGATAGGCTGCACTTAACAGCACTGAGACTTAATGGCAGAGGGGAATTTTTACAGCTGGGTTTTCTCTGGCACTGTTCGCATGGAGAACTTTACCATGCACGGGTGAACAGGTGGCACCAAACTGCTAATGAGACCCAACTGCCTAATTTCAATAAGCTCCTCTGGAAACCTCTGAGCAATTGATCATACTTTCGTAGCCCTCCACCAGCCATGAACAGGTTGGCTGTTCTTGAATAGGCATTTCAGGAGCAACTGAACAGAATTCAGTGTCGCACTATTGTGTTTCCTTCTATTGTCCTAGGATAGTGCCAGCCCATGTACTGAAAAGCTTTTGGATCCTTATGGGCTACTTATATGGGAAAATGTTTAACCCATTTGTGAAATGCAAATTGTCTTTTTCTGAAGAAAATTAATCCAGATTTGAATCTCATCCTGGAGAAAATATCTGCCTGAAATGCTTTCATCTGTACAATGAAATAATATTGAGAACCTCCACACTTCTGAGAGTAAAAATTTTCAAGGTACTTTTTGCAGGAATAAGAGTAGGAACCTAAGGACTCTGCTTTGAATCTAAAATAGACGACTATAAGTTGCTTTTTAAATCCTTGATTTTTTTTCAAGCTGGTACACTGTTTTTCACTTTTGCTATGCAAACATTAAATAATTGGGATACTCACAAAGTGCTGTTCTCTCCAAGAAAAGCTGAAAGCTATTGCCTGCTTTTTTGGGCTTGAATGTGCAACACAGTGATTGTTTTTAACTCCAAAGATTGGCAGCCCCGTAATTTAGCATTGTAAATTTTAATGCTTGTTTCTAACATATGGAAATCTTCATCAGTTTCTAGCTTGCCAGGTGTGCTCTGGAATGTCAAAAAAAAAAAAAAAAATCCCCAAAACAAAAAAATGAACATTCAACTGCTCTTGCAAATATTGCAAGAGGCCTGGATTAAGCAATGCCTTTTGTTTTGAAATAGGAAGTCAGTGAAAACATGCATTGTAGTGCTGCCAGAAGAAATCTTGAAATGGTTGTTGACAATGCAAACAGAGCAGAGCTCACCTCGATAGGCAGACCATACCGTACCTCTTCAGGAAGATTTCATCAGTCTGCAAGCACTGATTCACCTTTCAGAACAGGCATGAATTAGACCTTTTGACCTAATACAGTATTTTTCCTAGGTGACAAACTAAGCTACACTATGTTGTAAGACTCTGAGTGTCCATGAAAACCAATTAAGGGAGAAAAGTTTGCAAACCCTATTGTTTGGCCCAGATGCACATGAAGCAGAGCTCATCCTCCAGATATCTAGTAGAAGATATACCAATAAAACCTTTTCAGAGGAATCATTCCCCTAAGAGTCAGCATAGATGGGTAAATACACATGCCCAAAAAATTTCCATCCAAGATTTCCCAGATATGCACATGAAGCAGTGGATCAATTTGCACAAGATATGCAGGACCCGTAGGCAACAAGAACTTGTTGCCTCCATAAGGAATGACACCAGGCACAGGCTGACTCCATAACGCTCATGGAGTGAGCCTGCTGCATCTGCCTCTGGTCCAGCTGGACTGCAGGATGTCCCAATAGCACCAAAAAAATGTTCCAGAAGAAGTAGGATCTCAATAACACTCTATACTAGTATAATTCTATACTAAACGCATTCACTACTCTTCTCAGTGGTGCCCAGGGACAGGATGAGAGGCAATGGGCACAAACTGAAACATGGGAAATTCCACTCGAACACAAGAAAGCGCTTCTTTACAGTGTTGTTGGTCAAACATTGGAACAGGTTGCCCAGAGAGGATGTAGAGTCTCCGTCTTTGGAGATATTCAAAACCCACCTGGGCATGGTCCTGGTCAGCCCGCTCTAGCTGATCCTACTTGAGCAGGGGGGTTGGACCAGATGATCTCCAGAGGTCCCTTCCTGCCCCAACTATTTATTCTGTGATTCCGTGAAAACTGGTAGAATTGGCAGGTAGGTACTATATTCCCCTGTTCAGAAGGCTGGTTCCTAGGAAATGGGGCATCCTGCTCTGGTGCTTTCAGAAAGTCACAGACAACATCAAATAATGACTGCTAAGTGTGCTTCAGATTTACTTGACAATTAATCACCCTGCAATACACGAGCCTGGATAACTAGCCAACGGTAGGTCCAGTCGGCCTCTTCTCTCCACGGTGCAGAATATTTGCTTCTCAGCAACTTTTAATAGTGAGGGGAAAAAAAAAAAAGTGCTTTTGCTTCTGTTCCCTTATATTCCCCCCCCCCCGGCCCTTTTATTTTTTTCTTCCTTGGCACATTTTTGGCTCCCAGTGGCATGATGAAAAGAGTAAACAGACCCCACCCCAATTAAATCATTCTGCCTTGAAATGGCTTTTGTATCACTGTTCCTAGCAATTACATCTCCGAAACAAATATTCTTAATAATTTTACATAGATACCAATATACAAGATAATTCTCTACTAAAATTCAGGGGTGCTTTTCCATAAAGGGAGTAGTAAGAAGTGTGTCAAAAGAAATATCCCTCCAGCAAATATTTCTGTTCTCTGAAATGTGTCACTTCCATAATTTATTCTGTGCTCTGGGTAATACACATGACTGTACTGGAAATGAGCATTTAATTAGTGCTCTAGTATAAATACCAACCACCTCCTGTGTTAATAACTAATGTTTGGAGCTCTAAATGTTTATCAGGTAAATATCATGTAATTATAAGGATCTGTCTGTCCTCAGGCATGGAAAATGAGTGTGATGGATTTGCTGGCTACATTACCCAGTGAGCCAGGGAGATCAATCAATGGCATAACATAGTGCTAGGAGAAGGTGCCAGAGGTCAAGGAAAGGCCACAAATGGATTCATGGGGGAATCTCAGACATGGCATTGACAAAGCCCAGAAGTGATTTGTATTCAGGTAAAAGTCATGAAAAAGAGATTTGCATAATCACACAGTGATTTTCACTGGAAACATGGTGTTGGCTAACTTCTGTGAAATAGCTGAAGACTCAGTGCTCTCATCCAAGAATTGGGAGACATGGGCTCACTGCCCTCCCACAGATGTTCAGATGTTCTGATGTTCCACAGAGATGTTCAGTGTTTCTGGAACAACCCTTTTTTCAATTGTGACTTGGATAGAGACCTGACCCCACCTTTTCTGTCAAAGCGAGGTCCCTGCACAGAGAGGAGTGCAAGGTTTAGGAGGACACATGGAGAATATGCAAGAAGCAGTTTGCTTCTATGCCAAAAAGAAAAGAAGAGAGTAGCTCTGAGGGCCAAGAAATTACTGTGCTTTTGCAGATGGGTTTTTAGCACACATTAAAATGTTGCTGGAGTTGAGACTGGAACCTAAATCTTCTCTTCTTCTGGGGAGAGGCCTAGTCAGAATTCATTAACAAGAAGATGGTTATACTAACAGCAGACATGGCGTCAACTTAAACAGCAATGATCCTAGGTTGAATTAATACAAATTGCTCAAGTAAACCTTAACCATAGTCTCAGCCTGAACTGACAAACCATTTACATTGTCACTGCATATCACCCACCTCTGGCAGCTGCCCATGGCCACATCTGAGCTTGAGGGACTCCAGCACTGCAAACCATCTTCAGCAATCCCACAGTTGCCTGTTCTGACTTCCAGTCTTTCTGCATCTTACCATCCACCTCAGCTGTCCGCAGGCAGAGACACACTTGGAAGAGCAGACAGGACACATATCCAGAAGATGTTTTGCACAGCTGTGGGATTTGGACTATGAAGTAAATTGTAGACAGGGGTAAAGCAGCTCCGGTGATGAGAAATGGGTGAGGGTGAGTCTTCGGACAAATCCTAAATACTGCCGTAGATGCAGCCTAAGGCATCCAAGCATGAAAAGCTTTTTTCGGGTCCTGAACCCTCCTCTCACAAAGACACCTGTCCCAGGGTGCATGTCAGCACCTAGCTGTAGGATTGGCCCCATCTGTCCTTTGACATGTCCTGCTGGCTGGTTGAATCATGGGGAAGTAATGAGTAGAAGCAAAGGAGAAAGTACTGCAATTTAGATAGTTCAAAAGTGAACATCTGAAATATGACAGAAGAGTCATCTTCTAAAAATGTCTACTTCTCTCCAAGGAGAGAAAGAAGTCCTGGGTTACCAGCTAAGCTAAAGACTTCTCTAGCATCAATGTCTCCAGCTAGCAGAAGCCAATCTAATGCTTTGCCTAACAGATCAAGCACTGAAGATAACATCACTTTTTTTTTCCTTTTTTTTTTTTTATTTAATTTCCCTGTGTCTCAGTTCCCCCTCTGAAAATGGAGATCATCATAGCACCTCACCTCATGGCGGTGAAAAATAACTCCTTCCTATGTTTGTGCAGTACTCAGTTACTATAGTGACAAGAACCAGAATGAAATTAATAAACATCTGTCATCAGACAGTGAAGGGTTTGAGAAGTGTTCAGTAAATAAGACAGGGTGCTGTGGCAAAAGTAAGAAAACACCAAATGCTGATGAGCTGCCAATTTGAAAGAACACCAGTGCACTCAACAAGAGTGCTGTCCTGCTGAAAAAAAGTACTAATAGAATCAAAAAATAGGGTTACATTTAAGTACATCAAACAGAAAAGAAGAATGTGTTTGCACGGGCAAATACTTCTAGGGTTTTCAGACTTCTGAGTGATTTTAACTGCAACTTTAGTGTTTCTTTAAGTATTTTTATTTATATGCAGTTTGCACAATAGTATATTCATTATACTCAATATATTCCAGACAAAGGCATCACTTACCAGATAAAAAATAGATTCTGCTGCTACATTGAAATTTTTGAAAACTATTTTCTAATATGAAGTTAGAACACATTTTTTTCAGCATTTGCAGTGAATCAGAAATTGTGAAAAACAGCTTTATTTCATCATTCAAGTATTTAGTTTTAACTACAGCTTCTGAGAAATTTTTTTTTAAATTGTATTTACAAACAAAAAGATATCTTGGGTGGGAAAGGGATACCTAAAAATTAACTAGGTCATTTAAAAATTTTAAACTACACACTATTTTTTTTTATTATTCTTCAAAAATAAATATTGGAAAAAATGATAACTCTCTTTTCAATATCTCTGATGTTGATCTTTTTATACTAAATGCATTTTTTGTTGAGTTCAAGATTTTTCATCTTCCTTTGAAGTCATTGGAAAAAAGCATATTGATTAAGCTGGGTCAAAATACATCCCCAGTGCCCAGATAGGCTTTGCATTATTTTGCTAAAAGTTTTTTATTGATATGCAACTCTATAAATACTAGACAAAATATATTCCTAATAGGACACAGGTAATAGTGAAAGTACAGATGAATCATAACAGGAGAGAAAGATTTTGTACAGTGATTTTGAGCCCAATCTGCCACATTGAATCTCAGTAGGAAACGTCAAAAATTGAGGCCAAAGTGATTTTATGCCATATGGTGACATCTATTGTCATATTCTGTGATCTAGGTGCACAAGGAAGAAACATATTTATCACATCAAATGCTTTTTCCAAGAGGTGCTGTTTTAAAGGTCAAAGCAAAGGTCCTCATGATGCAACACACCGGTAGTGGTGGTGTTTGGGAGTTAAGTACGACACACAGCAGGTATGTGCTTCACTGACAGTCTATAGGATGCAACCCCAGGCTCCAGCCCTCTGAGTCCCTCCCAACCAGTTGGAGTTGGCAGAGGCTGCAGGTAATTTGGAAACCAGGTACCCGGTGTAGCTCATGATGCTCTCGGCTCTGAAGCTCCAGCACCAGCTTCGGACCACTCGTGTCGCCTTACTTGCCACTGTTCAATTCCTGCCCTGGGAGATGTTCCCCCAGAGTGTGGGAAATGTGGCCTTCGACACAGACCCACTTTGCACACAAGAGCTGATAATCAAGATTATTATTCTAGTTTCTCTACCTGGCAACATTTGCTGTGATACAAAGAGAATATTTACATTTATGGGATGTGTGAGGAGCCCTCTGCCCTTTTTTGTGATAATGGTGCTGTACAGGAGAAATTGTCCCTGTTAGTAATTAGCCAGCTGGCATTAGAAGAATGTTTTAGCTCATTAAAATCAGTTTGTGGCATTCTTCTTTTGTTGTTGTTCTCCATCTGCACACATACTGTACTTCTGTCATCTCACCACGTTCCTCTTCCTGTCAGACCAGACTTACTCGAGATGTTCAGTAATTAAAAAAAAAAAGAAAAGGAGACAGAGAGAGAAAGCAGATTGTTCAGTTTAAAATGATCTCTGCAGAATACCCATTCCTTATCCTGAAATTTGTTCTGAAACAGGAAGGACCTTACTTAAAAGTCGAATTATTCTTTTTCATTCTTGGCAACAAAGAGGGGCCTGGGTTGCCCCTGGCTTTTGACTGAGGACATGATTGCCCAGTTTGTTCAGAATCATTCATGTTAGCAAGATAGTTGTCTTGAAAACAAATTAAGTTTGGGAACATAAAAAAAAATAAGTACCTTTGGTGGCTCCTTCTGAATTTCAATCATAGAGACATAGCTCACAATATTCTCTGTAAGACTCCTTTTTCCCAGTAAACTTATATCATCTGAAGCCAAACATACCTTTTACTTGCTGTTTTCAGATCAGCAGTCAGTAATCACACTGCTTAATGTGATACCTAAGATGTATTCAAGCACTGGTAATGATGTCAAAGTTCATGAAAACAACAAGTATTTTAACTTGTCTGCTATCCATGGCTGTCAGACCCTGCTTTCCTGTGCAGTGAACGGAGAGAAGTAAAGGCCATATTCAGACAACGTATTTAGATGCTGTGCCTATTCATCTCCTTTGATTACTTAAAGCATCCCTGATAATAGTGGCAAGAGTCATCTAATGTCACTTGTAATAGACATTTACCTGTGAACCAGTCACCGCCACCTTCCCGGTAGACAAATAGTGCCCGAGACCCCATACACAATATTGGCTAAATCCGCACTACTACCAAAGGTGCCTCAGCGAAATAGCTCAGATTTATGCCTCTTTCGCAGACATCTGTGTTCTATCATCAGTTGAATTCCACCCCAGATATTTCAGTCATTCATCGGTCTCTTAAATTCAGATACTCCAGAAATACCTAATTTCATCTGAGGCACCGTATTAGAAGAGCTGAACACAGCCAATCTGAATTTACACCCTCCAGCGTCTCTTGTTAGTGAAAGCTGTAAAATCACAAACGGACTTCAGCAAGCGCAGCATTACAGCTTGATGTGAAACATGCCGTGACACACACACAGTTCACCAGCTGAGAAAACCAGGTCCTTTAAATAGGCTCATGAGTGGGTTTCAGTTGTGCCCTATTTCTGGAGCTCTTGAAAATAAACACTTTCCCTGTTCTTCAGATGAACCTGCAGCCTGTTAAACCTCTGTTTTGATAAACCGTTCCTCAGCACAGCAGCCTCATCTACATTTCATCATCCATTGCTTAATTGCATGTGTAACATCATCCATTAGTCAGTCTCCTGCCTTGTCCCTTGTCAACATTTTAGTACCACCTGAATTACAGCAAACACTGGCCCAGCAGGATCGGCTTGATTTACAGCCTCAAAATAGAAATCTCCCGGCAGAAAGCTGTTGATGTATGACATTACATTAACGGTTATTTCCCATCCTGGACCTGGTGCATTAAAGCGTTCCTTGGTAAGAGGTGTGCACTAGGGTAACAACGGTTATCTTTACCTGGGAAATGGGGCAGAGAGATCCAGCTACAGCTTGTTGCAGGTGCGTGTTGCTTGCCAGAACAGACTTCAGCAGTTATTTGAAAAATGAACCTTCTGTCCACTCCTCCACTCTCATCTTCAAGGCTTATGTAGTCATGAGAAGGACACAATAACAACTAAAGAAATGGTTTTGATAGTTCACGTTCACAAAGGTCCTTCAAAAACCAGGGCACTGTTGTGTCAGGTACCCTGCAAGCTCAAATCTACAACTGTTTGGGCTACTGTGTGCTTGCTCAAAGTAAGGAAAGGAAAAAGCAGTGAGATGCGAATGTGATACTTAAATAGCTGGTAGACTGGGCAATGAGTCATTAAGTGAACTGTTCAATGGCGCATGGTCAGCGTGTCGCAGAAATGAGGCTTAAATGTTGAGTCCCAACACTGCCGTAACACTGAATACTGCCAACAGCTGGCTGAACCCTCCATCGCATATGATGTGTCAGATAAATTCAGCCCCTTGCTCAGTTAGCTTTTTATGTATGAGGAAGGGTGTAGTCACGCTCAGAAGTAAGCGTGGCAAAAATATAAGAGGGGAACGCCTGTTTCCCAGTGATTTCATGTTTCAAAGAGAAGGATTTGGAAACACCCTGAGAAACCAAGAATAGAAGATTTTTCAGAAAGAATAATCTGAGCCATCTTCTGAATTTCTCTTCCCCCACTTTAATCTTTCCCAAATATAGAAATCTCTCTTCTTACGTGTCTTACTCAAAGTGGAGAGCGTAAATACGTGTGGTTATTGTAGGTGTGCAACAGTTTTTTTTTCCTGAAATTGTTTTAAATACAGAGATAAATCAAACACACTGTGGTTAGCTTTTATTGGAGCATATTGGGAAAACAGAGTGGTCCCATTGCTCCTCAGGAAGAAACTGTGCAAGTGACAGTGCTAAAAAATGTGACAGCTTGTGTAGTACTCTGCCCTGTGTGACCTGGAGGGCACATTTTTATGCAATGCAGATGCAGAAGATTGTGTCCCAGCTTCTCTCATTGCTCCCCTTAATCTTATCTGAACTGCCTTTCAGAGCGAGATCTGAACAAATCATCAGTGAGGGGAGCAGAACGCTGGAAAGACAGAAAAACAGAAGATGTAAAGCAACAGAAGGGAACACTGTGTCAAAGAAAGAGATGCGTGGCAAATGCCATTTTTCCTGCTTAGCAGGGTTTCTGAAGCGCAGCATTAACCTTGAAATTTTACTTTGTTGGTGAGGAATGAAAAATGTATGTATGTGTTCTTATTTTCCTCGCCATATGAAAACATCTCTCAGAGACAAGATTAAAAAACACTCGACAGGGCCAGGCTTTCTGAGATTTACAGTCACTTCCTTCAAGAACCTGTATTATAATTATTTTTTTAAACATTAGCAATTCATCAAGTTAAAGTCTCATCACAAAACAACTTCCGACTTGAATATGGTACCTGGTATAAAATAGAAAGCAAATGACTGACTTCCTAGATGGCCATTCAGGAGCGATCAGGTGCATCAAAGCTGATGTTAGACTACATGAAGGGCTTTTCGTCTGTACGTCCTAGCTCATATCATAGGGTTTCAGTCGAAATGCATTAAGCTGTTTTGGATAAATGGAGACATGACTCAAATTGCCAGTCAAAAGTTGGGTATCCCATGATACTGTGTGCTATATCAGGGTTAACCAGAATGAAATTTGTGACTAGGCAAGCCATGCTGAATATGTCACCTTTAAATCTGCAGTGGCTGTTAGGACAGACTTCAAACACAAAACTCCTGTTTCTTGACCAAAAAGAAGTACTTTCAATGTGCTTGTCTATCCCGAGATGTCTCTTCTGGCATTTACCATTACTTCCTCTCCATGTCCAGTCCAATTGAAAAGAGACAGGACACAAGTTTTTTGTGCAGTGTTTAGCAGCACCACCTTGGAATTAGGAATCTAGGCAGCTGGGACGCTTTGTGACAAATTGCCACGTGCAACACAGCCAGTTTATGAGTAACTTCCATGCAAAAATAGCTTTCTTATGTAAATATATATAGCTTGAAAGATGCTACATTAGAGACCCAAGCAAAGCCCTCAAAAAAATTCTGACTTATGATGGTGCTGATTCTGTTCAGTGCAATGATAAACTGGTTACTCTCATATAGGTATTACCTTTAGCCTGTAGGATCAGACCTATGTCCCCTGATCCCAGTCACATGCCAGAACCTCCCTTTATACTGATGCTGTGTGCAGCTGTGCCATGAACCAGATTAGGGAACTGACTTGGGTGAAAATAATTTTTTTTCCTCTCTTTTGGCGGGTTGATTTTTTCAGCAAGGCCAGTTCCTTGGTCCAGTTCATTGTACAAACCCATGTGCTTGCAAGGATATTTGGTGACAGGGACAGGGCTGGGGACTCTTTCTGGTATAAAGTGTTTGGAGAACAGCAGCTTTAGCTTTGGCTCTATTCAACAAGCCAAAGATGTGACTCCAGCTTATGGGAACATGTGATATCGACTTTGATCTAACTAGCTCAAGTACTGCAATTAGGATAATCCTAGAATCATATACCTTCTTGTGGAAGAACTAAATGCCCTGTATCCTGGACCATTAATTCTGCAGTTCTGTTAGAGACTGAAGACACAATATCAAAATAAATATCAGCTTGCAAATATCTGTACAAGCTGATATCACATTTTTGATCTTCTATGTTGAGAAACTCTCATGGATTTATTGAGAAAGCTGAGGACCCTTATTCTCCTTGGTCTTTTCTCCTCTGACCATTTTTTTCACTCTAATAAAGGGAATGGGACTCTTTAGAAGCAATGGCTCATCCCACTTGCAAGGAAGGAATGCAGAACACAAACCTGGCTGAAATACTATTTTAGGTACTTGAAAAGTTTTATGGGTAAATCCAATAAATGCAGAGAGGTCATCTCACTAATGTGTTAGTCTGGTACCTACATCCAGCACCAGTTTTTGGTTTCACAGAACCTGAATGACACAGGGCAAAGCCACCCAGACACAAAACAGTGCTGTTATGTAGACACTGTTGGGGTGGCAAGAAAGTCGTGTTGGAGAGGAGCTGCTCTTTGTTACGCAGTCTCCTGGACTTGCTGCAGACCAAGCCCTCAGAAATGGCTGTAGCACAAAAAATAACACTGAACTACAGCAAAAAAAAAAAGGTTTGTAATCTATTAATTTAATTTGTGTATTGTGTAATTATCTTGCATGTTCTGATCACTTCTCTATATACCATTTCACATCGTAATTGGAGTTTGAGGGGAAAAATCTATTATCACCCTATCCATAAATCTCAGTGATGATGAGGCATGTTCTTCAATGCTGTTGTTCCATTTTATTGCTTTGACTGATATGATTTTTTTTGCCTTAATTGATTATTTTTTTCCTCTCAGTATATCCAGTTTAATACTTGCCAAATTAAATGTTGCTTGCTGTGACTTTTCCAGAAAATTGGCCATTACAAGCCCCTTATGTGAAGGATAAGGACACAGTTCATCATGCTCTGAAGGTCTAGTGATTCACATAACAAACAGAAGTTGGTTACATGTTGGCACCTTTTCAAACAGTGATTTTTGAGGCCACTGTGACTCGTACAACGCCTTGTTGAAGGGCTCCCTAGAGTGTGTCGAGTTGCTTCCAGTGTGTTATTCTGTCTTTTGCCTTTTAGTTTTAGTTGCTTAGTGTGTGCCACATTTTTTTGGTTACCCTCTCCTAGCACAACAGAGAACTTAGTTTTTGACTGGAACTGTTGACACTGTCTGAATACAAACAATAACATACCGTAAAGACTCAGAGGGTAACTGCAATTACTTTTTTTCCCTACACGAGACGTTTAAGTGAGGAACAGTTGTTCTAAAGAGCTTGGTCTAAAGGGGATGCTCTAAACTCTTTCCCTACATCATCTCTGATGCACCTGCAAACTCTTTCTGGACATAGTTGCATTCTCCATGGAGTTATAAACCTTGCCAAACAGTACAGTGTCTGAGCACCTTCCAAGGTGGAGTTTTCTCTCAACATTATTGTCTTCTCATGGGCAGAGTGTCTTCCAGTGCACAGTTTCATAAACAAGGACTATGGTTTAACTGTGCTCTCAAGTCCAGGAGAGCTGAGATCCACCACTCTAGTAATGCCTGTGACTCTATAACTGTCTTGCAGGAACTGCAGCAGCTCAGTAACGGGAAGAGGTGGCAGATTAGAGTCAAGATTGCTCTGATATGAAAGGATAAAGTAGCCAGTGAGTCAGTGAAAAGTGAAGGCAAGTGCAGTATAGGTTGAATTGCTTAATCAGTGGAAATAGGTGAACCTGTTGCATAAGTTAGTGTAAATCCCTTGAGACCCTTTTGGGGTTCAGACCAGCTTTGTTTTGACTGGTTCCTGAACGGGACAAATGCCAGACTCAGTTTATGTGGGACCGGTGTCAAGGAGCTCTGGAATATAAGTGATGGCTGTGCCTCTGCAGCACTCCACTAGGTTTGGCAAATCTTACTGTAAGTCTATTCCCTAGCTCATAAGTTAGGGATAAGAAGGCCCACTGACAGCTTCAAAATATTTTTTATTTCAAAAAAAAATTAGAGAGGTTTTTGATGACGTGTCTAGTACTCACTTGCACACATGCTAATTACTGTCTTCTAATGAAAGGCTAATTAAAGAAGCTCTTAAAAATCAAAAATACTAGCCTGACACCTGAATTGTCTTGATTTTCAACAGGAGACAGGCACTTTGATTTTTCTCACGCCTTTCCATAAGTCCCCCTCCCCCAACATTTTAATAAGCAAATGGAAATAGAAAGTGCTACTGGGTTCTCCTAGGTTGCAAGACATCTTGACTGAGATTCAGTCTGAGGTGAAAGTATATATATGTAGATGTCTTCATGTGAGCTGGCTGTTTAAAGTTCTGCTGTGCTTAATAAAGACCTGGACAGTGCAGCCTACAGACCTATTTTGCTGACCAAATGAAGGGATGGGATTCAATTTCCTAAACACAGACATATAGTACCATCCTAAATCTCTAGGATACCCAAAACATCTGCAAAGGGCTGGCAGACATGATCCAAGATTTACAAGAGACCCCATCTTCTGAAGCAGCTGGAGGCCAAATGACACAGCCCAAAGCTCCCAAAATGACACCAGATGTTTATCTTTAGGCAACTGAATCAAGCCCTAGGTAACCATTCAGGATGAGCTATTTAGCACTCTAGGCTCCACTGACTGCACTAACTAGTTTTCGGTAGACTATAATGGGAGATTATGTATCTGCTCATGTGGAGATATCTATTGACTAGATTGGTTATAATAGGGACTTAGACACATGCAGACACCAAAATTTTGGTGTCTTAATCTGTGAGCTGAATCATACGCTAGAAGAGGGTCTCATCTCCCTAGACATTAGTGGTCACATCTGTCCAACTCTCATCTTCTTCTATTAAGTTACAGCACTTGGCACAAAGTGAAGCATTTACTTAGAGTTTGCACATGGCCAGTTAATGCATGACAATTACTTGATAACAGTGTGTGAAATAACAGTTCATATCCATGTCACAGAGCACAGTACAACACACTTCTGAAGGAGCAGATGAGTTACGGGGCATGGGCAAGAATGAGATGGAGAAATTGAAAGGTTCTCAGCATGGAATATTCTTCAGAGTAACTTGAGATCTGTGTGTAAATTTTGCTAAGGATTCCACATTTGTAAGAAACAGCATGGCTTTCTATAACCTCTTTCTATTGCAGTAACTGCATCTCTAGAGTAATTAATCTCCTTTTTCAACTCCTGTTTGTTCTAAGTAGTGCAGAGAGCCAAAATTGTTTCGCTTTAGAACAGCAAAAGGATAGTTGTCCACCAAAACCCAGTAATAAAGCCCAGTGCTCTTGGTTGACACCTACCAGTCCAACAACCATAAATAGATTGTGTGTTGATATTCTTCCTATATGGATCATTGCTGTAGCAGATTAATTTCTTTGTCCTGTGGTACCTTTGATATTTGAGTATTTCTGCGAGAAACCTGATAAAAACATGTGATAGATTCTAAGAAGCAAAATTAATATTAGCTGCTCATGTTTAACACCTTAGTAGGAAAACATCTTTCCTCTTAAAAACTTGCCTCCCCAACAACCATGTGCTGCTTCCAGCTGGACCTTGATAGTTGATAGTCTATCTATGTAACCTATTTTTACTCAGCAAAATTATAGAATTAGGTAAAGCATTACAAGTCCCACTGAACAGCATTTTCCACTTTCTGAAAAGACAAGTGATTTAATTGCCTGCCTTCTTAAAATGAGCTTTATTATTAGAACATGCTAGACTTGTTCCTAGTATAAGTCAACATGTAAGTAATTACCTGTAAAAAACATCATTTGCATTGACTTGTATTGAATTTCTGGTATTAGGAATAAAAGGGGTTTTCTTCAGCCAACAAACTTTTCCAGTCAAAAGAAAAAAAAAATCAACAGCATTGCTATATATCCTTTTATTGAACAGTCAGGCAAAGGGAATACTGACTCACTCTCTACAAAACCAGTCTCTGGTAAATCCAGAGGTGTTTCCACAGGCTGAGCAGCCAGAGGACACAAAATTTTTCAGGCTTTTGGGAAACTAGGACGGGATTGCTTTCAAAGAAGGGAAGAAAAGGCGCAAAGATAATATTCTAGCTCCCTGCGAACCCTTGGGTTGAAAGGCTGCAGAGAACATTAGATCTGCCTGTAATGAACCACATTAGATTTCTTGGGATGGCATGTAAATATCTGAGTGTTGATGCTTGTGTCTGGATCACCACGCTACCAAGTGAGTGCTTTGATGGATTTCACAGCTTACTCTTTCTGCAGAAGCTCAGTAAAGCAGGATCTTGAGTCTGGTGTGTATGTCAGGATGAATACAATTTAGGTATTAAGAAAAAAATAGTTATAGTATTGAGGTCACCATGCCTGCCTATGGTAATTTAAACTGTGGTAACACCGAAAGATCATAGCTGAGACATGAACCATATTTGCTCTGTGCTGTGTACAGCCATAACAGAAACATTTGACTTCAAAGAGCTGATTGGAAGAAAAATATATCCTTTCTGTTATGCACATAAACATCAACACCAACTGAAAAAGAGGGCAAACAAGTAGTTTGGCTAAGATCACTGGGAATTTCTCTGATGAGCTGAGAATAGCAGGGAGAATTTGTGTTCAATCTGATGTCTTCTCTGAGCTCCTTAGGTGCTGCAACTTCAAGCTATTGCTTCCTTCAAGGATTTAAAAACTTTAATCTTCAGTTTTAAAGCCTTCAGAAGGATAACAAGGGTTGAGTATGTAATCCAACATGCACATTAGTGGCATGTACTTTTTATTCTGCTCTCACACCTGAAATATTCAGGATAACGCTTGTTAACATCACAGAATCACAGAATGGTTGAGGTTGGAAGGGACCTTGGGAGATCATCTAGTCTAACCCCCCCTGCTCAAGCTGGGTCATCTAGAGCACGTTGTACAGGTTCGCGGGTTTTTGAATATCTCCAGGCAGGTTTTGAATATCTCCAGAGAAGGAGACTCCACAACCTCTCTGGGCAACCGGTTCCAGTGCTCTGTCACCCTCACAGTGAAGAAGTTTTTCCTCATGTTCAGATGGAATTGTCTGTGTTTCAGTTTGTGCCCGTTGCCTCGCGTCCTGTCGCTGGGCACCACTGAAAAGAGTCTGGCTCCATCCTCTTGACACC